>NC_064614.1:356917347-357542347 GCF_023898315.1 Schistocerca nitens | reverse complement strand
TACTTTCCTCACAATCGATATGGAAGTAATATACAGCGAAAAAAACACGCAAAACCGGAAGAGATATTTTTCAATTTTTTAAAGTAAAAGGAGAATCTGTATAGAAAAACTAACTCTGGGAGCCGTTGTAACTTTGTTCCATTAACATACAGTATTTTTTACAGCAAGGAAATCGGAATTCTTATTTTTCTTATGTATTTGAATCCGCCGCCGCCGACCAGGGCTTGAGAAACAGCGACGACTCCTGTCTTGGTGCGGCCTTGTCGCCGTCTGTCAGGGTGGGAAAACAGGAGGGGGCAGCGTCGTAGTCGCAGCCAACTGTCGCGTCTTGCACAGCGTAGCTTTAATTAGATATGTGTAGCCTGCCAATCAGTGTGCAGTATTAAATCATGTTACGTTGCATTGGGATTGATCCGGACTGAGAACAAGCCAGGCCGCCTGATGTCATTATGCCATATGACCGAAAACAATCAATACACTAGCTAACCTGTCTAGCATCGTGCAGTGAACTGTAACATTACTTTCAGCTCTATAAAAGTTCTGTCGTCAAGTTGCTACTTGCTAGTGAATGACAACATTTTAATTGAATTCAAAATTTTTTTTTATTTAACTAAAAGTTCACATAGAACGACGCTCCAAGTACACAATGCCTACGTTTCCTGTGAAGACTAATCGCATTCGCTAATCTTAGACTGACAAGTTCTGAAACTAAACGCTGCCTCCAGCAAAGTTTGGGCACCCTTATTCGATATCGCTAATGTATTTAAATTGATTTGTTTGTTGCTTAATAGTTGTTAGAGACTGATAATACTAAAGTTAAATGTTAAGTTTCTTTAAATGCGAACATTTTTAGGTTAGGCTTTACCGTGACTGTTACTGACATTAAATGAAACAATAAGTTCACTGTTACCAGTCACCGTTTTATTTATTTCCACGACGCGTTTCGAAGGTTTAAACCTCCATCATCGGGTGGATTTACATTAGTAAGTATTACATTTGTGTGTGTGTTGTGTTACGATTTTTGGAGGAACTTGTGGCACTGCCTAGTAGAGAAACGAGACACTATTTCAGAATATGGTTTAGGATAACTTTTGACGAAAAATTAAACTGATATCTAATGGTAAACATTAAATAAGTAAACTACAGTACCTTCAGTGATCACAGGTTCCTTTTGCTGTCGTAACACATCACATGTATACTGCCACATTTGTAAACAAATATGGCGTCTGGAATCAGCTGGGTGCAAAGTTCGTATAACAGAAGTGAAGACATAATCGCAAAGTGCAAAGAATAATATTGTTAATATTGTATATTCTTTGCACTTTGCGATTATGTCTTCACTTCTGTTATACGAACTTTGCACCCAGCTGATTCCAGACGCCATATTTGTTTACAAATGTGGCAGTATACATGTGATGTGTTACGACAGCAAAAGGAACCTGTGATCACTGAAGGTACTGTAGTTTACTTATTTAATGTTTACCATTAGATATCAGTTTAATTTTTCGTCAAAAGTTATCCTAAACCATATTCTGAAATAGTGTCTCGTTTCTCTACTAGGCAGTGCCACAAGTTCCTCCAAAAATCGTAACACAACACACACACAAATGTAATACTTACTAATGTAAATCCACCCGATGATGGAGGTTTAAACCTTCGAAACGCGTCGTGGAAATAAATAAAACGGTGACTGGTAACAGTGAACTTATTGTTTCATTTAATGTTAAGTTTCTGTAGTGACATTCCAGCAACTACATACATCAAAAAAAATTTTTTTCATCATCCCGGTAAGCAGTGCCTATTAGACGGAAGGGATCCAACAGCCGTTCAGTTCCAGTCATTCCACCAGGAAGGAGGTACACGGCTCGTGTTGTCTGTAGTTCAACCATGCCTAGACGGTCAATACCGCGGTTCGATCGCATCCACATTGTTACTTCGTGCCAGGAAGGGTTCTCAACAAGGGAAGTGTCCAGGCGTCTCGGAGTGAACCAAAGCAGTGTTGTTCGGACGTGGAGGAGATACAGAGAGACAGGAAATGTCAATGACATGCCTCTCCCAGGCCGCCCAAGGGCTACCACTGCTTCCTACGGATTATGGCTCGGAGGAAACCTGACATCAACGCCACCATATTGAATAATGCTTCACGTGCAGCCGCAGAACGTCATGTTACGACTCAAACTGTGCGCAATAGGCTGCATGATGCGCAACTTCACTCCCGACGTCCATGGCAAGGTCCATCATTGCAACCACGACACCATGTATAGATGGACTCAGCGACATGCGGAACGCACCGCTCGGGATTGGCATCACGTTCTCTTCACTAGAGTGGCCAGCATGTTCTCCAGACATGAACCCTATCGGACATGCCTGGGATAGATTGAAAAGGCTGTTTATGGACGACGTGACCCACCAACCACTCTGAGGGATCTACGCTGAATCAACGATGAGGAGTGGACAATCTGGACGAACAGTGCCTTGATGAATTTGTGGATAGTATGCCACGACGAATACAGGCATGCATCGATGAAGGACGACATGTTACTGGGTATTGGAGGTACCGGTGTGTACTGGACCACCATCTCCGAAGGTCTCGCTGTATGGTGGTACAACATGCAATGTGTGGTTTTCATGAGCAATAAAAAGGGCGGAAATGATGTTTATGTTGATCTCTATTCCAGTTTTATGTACAGGTTCCGGAACTCTCGGAACCGAGGTGACGCAACACTTTTTTTGATGTGTGTATTTTTTCATATCTTTTTTGACGTTCATTGACGCATGGAGCGAATTCGCGATTAGTGTGTTAGGCCGGTATTAAACTATCAAATTTCTTTGTCAAAGATTTGATCAAAGATGTGATCAAATATTCCGTCAAATATATTTGACAAAGATCTTTGACGTAGCGCCAGAAGGGGTATTACACTGTCATCAAATTTTCCGTCAAAGTTCAAGATGGCTGACAACACGAGCTTGTTATTAACCGCAGCAGTTGCACGTACCGCAATTGCATTGTGTGCACATGCGGAAGTGGGGGAAAAAAAAGGAACCATACATGCGAGGTTGACAGTCTCAAATTCCTGGGATTACAACTTGATAATAAATTCAGTTGGGAGGAGCACACCACAGAACTGCAAAAACGCCTTAACAAATCTGTATTTGCAATTCGTGTGTTAGCAGACATAGGTGACATAAAAATGAAAAAGCTTGCATACTTTGCCTACTTTCATTCCATAATGTCATATGGTGTAATATTTTGGGGTAAATCTTCAAGTCAAACAAAAGTTTTCAGAGTCCAAAAGCGTGTAATACGTACTATTTGTGGAGTAAATTCACGAACGTCCGGCAGAAACCTCTTCAAAGAACTGGGTATACTAACTACTGCCTCTCAGTGTATTTACTCCTTAATGAAATTTGTCCTAAATAATATATCTCTTTTTCCAACAAACAACTCAGTTCATACATGCAATACCAGGAACAAAAATGATCTGCACAAGGACTTAAAAGCACTTACTTTAGTTCAAAAAGGGGTCCACTACTCAGGAACACTCGTCTTCAATAATATGCCAGCAAACATAAAAAATTTAGTTACAAATAAAGATCAGTTTAAAAGGAGCCTGAAAGACTTACTAGCGGCCAACTCCTTCTACTCCATTGACGAAAGTTTTAGTAGAAACAAATGATGTATTGTATATATTCATACTATTAGTATTGTTATTTCAGCTTTAAAAAAAATTGACATGTTCCACATCTACGAGGATCTCCTCAGCACGGATCTATGGAACGAAAACCTAATCTAATCTGGGTGAAGCCGTGGGTTTTACGACGATACGATAAAAGCATTCAACAAAACTTGTTACGTGAGCTTATAGTGGAAGACGTCAAGTCGTACATCAATTACTTAAAAATGGATGAGCATACATTTCTGTATGTACTCAGTGAAGTGTATCCTCATATCACAAAGCACAATATTCACTTAAGAACTGCTACATCTTCAGAAGACAGGCTCACTTGAACACTCCGATTTCTTGCTACAGGAGAAGGTTATGTTAGGTTAGGTTAAGTTAGGTCAGGTCTCCAATCTTTTCAATCTGTTTTTGTTTTCAGGGTGCCTCACGTTGTAAAGCACCTCATCAGCTTCATACATCTCTATTAATTTTGTAGTTGTCGGCACACACCAACTGTAATTACCGGCAGTGTTTGTAAAAACACTACAGACGGCAGAACGCTGCAGCGATGCTAGCGCTCCATGTGGTAACGTGTCACATTACAGTGAACAGAAGACAAGCGACTTCTTTGATCAATTCTACAGCGAGGCCCTAGATTTGATCAAATATTGGACGACATTTGACAAAGTTCCTATTGCACCATCAAATATATTTGACAAAGATTTTTGACAAAGATATTTGACAAAGAAATTTGATAGTGTAATGCCGGTCTTAGTATAGCGCCATTTCTCGCCACCGGACCTCTGTGTTCCTTGCCCAGATAGTGAGAATGACTCGGCGGCTTACAACCTCGTGATCCTACTCGGCCGGCAGCGAACACAGCAGGTGTTGCGTATGAATGGTGGACACGTACACGAGCGCGTAGCTGGGAACAGTGCCGGCTGAAACTGCAAATATTACTCGAACGAGTCTACTGCCAGAATCTTCTTTCTTCATTGTCTTGTGTCTATGACCCCCATCGGCAAGGGCCGACATGGTTATTCACGGATTTGGCATGATTAAGTTAAACAGTGGGCGCCTCCTCTTCCTGTCGCCACCCGGTTACCCTCCTGGACGGAATTTGTGTAACCCCAACTATCCGCAGTTAGTGTTATACATGTGAAAGTGAGCAATTTTTTTAAATGTTTGCGAATCGTGTAACTGATGTGGGAATTGGATACCAGCCTGGTGTTAACATCCAGGTAGAGTGTATAAGAAAATTGAGAAAGAAAGAAGGTAAAATTAAAGATGAAATGCCAGTGGCAAAGCGCCAGCAGAAAGCTTCAAATGGTTCAAATGGCTCTGAGCACTATGGGACTTCTAAGGTCATCAGTCCCCTGGAACTTAGAACTACTTAAACCTAACTAACCTAAGGACATCACACACATCCATGCCAGAGGCAGGATTCGAACCTGCGACCGTTGCGGTCCCGCGGTTCCAGACTGTAGCGCCTTTAACCGCTTGGCCACCACGGCCGGCAGCAGAAAGCTCCATAGTATGAAAAACACAGGCATGAGTTTGTAAGTGTTTATTGCAAGTAACAATGACAGAGTGATAATAGCAAAGATAATCATCCAAATGCTGGAGAACGATATTCCATGTGCAGAACTGTACTGTTTAGCAATTCAAACGATGTGTAGTTGAAATTTTTTTTTTTTTTTTTTTGGAATTTCCCAGATTCACAAGCCCGACCGATATGATATTTAGCCAATGAGTTTATAATTACAGTACATCTTCCTAGCGAAAAATTCAGCAACACACTTGCCAGTTACTAGACTTCACAAGCCATTTTTTTTGCAAGCATACAATGATTAACGCACAGCAATGTTGGGTATCTCTCTCTCTTTCTCTTTCTCGAACGTGCGTGCGCGCACCCACCCATCCACACACATACACACACACACACACACACACACACACACACACACGGATTAACTGAAAATAAATGTAGTAAACTGAATTACATTACCCTCTGGCAGGATCTGTATCAACATGTGAAACGTTCTCTGTATCGCCCTCAGAATTTGAGGGACACTGCAGTCACACTCTTTGCTGGAAATAAATTATGGTACTTTCTGATCTATAGATTTACTCACAAACGTTTATTGGCGGATCACGATTAATCCTCAGCACAGATAAAATATTTAATGAGTCTACATTAAGGTCCTGAACCTCCTTTTGACTAGCGAGACAGGATTAAAATTATTTCTGCTCTTATACCACAAATAAATTCCCTTACCTGTCACATACTTTCCAAAGACTCTCAGATCCGTCTACTAGATTGGAAAATAAAAACCGCAAACAGTTACTAGAAACGTATCCAACCGGTTTCTAGCAACCCCATCAGATAATCTCTTCCATAAATAAGATAGAATCATAGCGTAGTCGAAAAGCGAAAGGACATACACAAAAACGATATATAATGTATTCTATTAGACTTAGCCGTGTTAATACCCAATACATTAAACGATGCCTCCAGTCGGTTAGTAGCTCCTCGCTTTGCTCCACGGTTTCTACCCGTTGAGTACGAGTATACCGACTTAACTGTGACACTAGCCTAGAAAACCGGCAAAAGACCTAGCCGAATTCCAGGACCGTCTATGGGAATGCACTTGTGAATGCTTACAAAGTTTCCTGCACAGGCAGACAACTTTGTTAAACACTGAGGATCACTCACGTCCGATTTGATACACTCGCCAGTAGTGAAACATCATCAAATAGTGCTCGCAATACTCTTTTTGCAACCTCAAGGGTTGTCCTCTTCTAACATTGTATCCCTCCAACATTCCGTGAGGGCCGCCTGCCTACTCCAGATTTCTAGAGCTCCAAGCAGCTTCACGAAAATAGTTTGAACATCCAAACCTCTCACTCAATTAGCTTGTGGAGAAGAATTTGGGCACTTTCGGTAGCTAATTCCTGCTCACGCAAATAGAAACTGCCAGAACGATTCTGAAGTTCCTTTCCAAGAAACGCTGGAAAACATCTGCTGTTGTGGAAGCCCTCAAGCGAGGCTGGTCGGCTCCAACCTCAACCCACTCAGAAAGACTGCACCACGACCAGGCCATTATCTCCAGGCTGCCCAGTCCACTGGATGCGAAAACTGGCTCTAGAGACCTCAGTAGAGAACAGAATGGGAACATAGTCGCACCAGGAAAGGATGTGCTGGATGAGGTGTCATGACTAGGCGCCTACTATTATCAATTAAGTAACAGGGCACCTTTGTAGCCAACATTGGTCAAAGAAGACCAGTATAGTGCCGTCATTTTGGAAGGGTATGCTTACTATCCCGTGATGCAGTGGGTCTCGGAGTCATTTTGTCAGACGACAGCGCCCTCCTACATAAATCTGTCGTTCATTCCACTGTTAACAAATTACACCTTGTGGTGCAATAAGACACCGGTAGATGTTAATAAAAGTCATCAGATGATCAAAACGACTTGCAAAATGATTTAGATAAGATATCTGTATGGTGCGAAAAGTGGCAATTGACCCTGAATAAGGAAAAGTGTGAAGTTATTCACATGAGTACTAAAATAAATCAGTTAAATTTCGATTACGCGATAAGTCACACAAATCTGAAGGCTGTAAATTCAACTAAATACATTAGCGATTACAATTACAAATAACCTAAATTGGAACGATCGCATAGATAATATTGTGGGTAGAGCAAATCAAAGACTGCGATTCAGTGGCAGAACACTTAGAAGGTGCAACAGTCTACTAAAGAGACCGCTTACACCACGCTATTCTGGAGTACTGCTGTGCGGTGTGGGATCCGCATCAGGTGGGACTAACGGATGACATCGAAAAAGTACAAAGAAGGGCAGCTCGTTTTGTATTGTCGCGAAACAGGGGAGATAGTGTCACAGACATGATACGTGAATTGGAGTGGCAATCGTTAAAACAAAGGCGTTTTTCGTTGCGATGGGACCTTCTCATGAAATTTCAGTCACCAGTTTTCTCCCCCGATTGCGAAAACATTCTGTTGGCACCCACCTACATAGGGAGAAATGTTCATCACGATAAAATAAGAGAAATCAGGGCTCGCGCAGAAAAATTTAAGTGCTCGTTTTACCCGCGTGCCGTTCGAGAGTGGAACGGTTGAGAGACAGCTTGAAGGTGGTTCATTGAACCCTCTGCCAGGCACTTTATTGTGAATAGCAGAGTAATTACGTAGATGCAGAGATTATAATTCATACGGTATTTTGTCATTTCTTACAACACTAGAGATCACAGATCCGAGGACATTTGTATACGTTGAGAGTCAAGTGCCAGTCCCTGCACTACACGTCGATCTGCTGCAAGTATTTCTGTTCTTCAGCTTGACATTCTGATCCTGCAGCTTCACTGTAAATAGTAGGTCAACTTACAGAAAGTCTAATGGAGCATCCAATTTTTTCTGTCAATTCAACAGTAACATCATGAAAAGTAACAGTTCTACAAGACTGTCTTTAGGTACTCAGGAAGATACTTTCACAACTAACGATTTCTCGCCAGCAAAGACCAACCTGTTGGCTACGTAGTCTTCAGTCAGTTTTTGTATCGCAAAAAAATTTGACGAAATACTTGGTCGTTTGACAGCATTTGGCAGTTCATATACGAAAGAATTACTGATACTGTCGCTAGATGAACTGTTCGTAGAGGTGGTGATACAATCCTTCAAACGCCAGAGAGCTTTTCTCTCTGCCGTTTTGTTGATGAAATCAATGTTCTAAAGGTACAATCCACAAAAACAGCAGTTGAGATACACTGATGAAGTGAAGTACTTGGGTTCTGTGTATTGCGTTTTCTAAGCTGGGTAGAGTGGGCCAGAAGGTAGCAGATCACAGATGCCGTCAATTCTCAGAAATAATGACCTTGAAGCCCCAGAACATTGTACAGTGGGATTCTGTGAGCAGCACGGACACACAACAGTCCTCGCAGGGGGTGTCTATCAGCAAATCACAGAACAGAGATAATTACAGTAATATGCCAATAACTGAAACTGAAGTGTAGTGAGGCAGAGACAAGTCTGACTGAAATAAGAAACCAGAATTCAATGTAGGTAAATAACAAAAAGTAACAGCAGAAGTAGACAGAATGGGGTGACGTCCACTTTGACAGTGGCTGATGCTTCTTAAGAAGTGCTGACGTAGCACAATGTGCCAACGCCCAGATTACCCTCACTTCTCAGGAAGACATGGCAGTGTTCGCTTTTCGTGGAACTTAGCAGCACTGATGGTTCAAATGGCTCTGAGCACTATGGGACTCAACTTCTGAGGTCGTCAGTCCCCTAGAACTTTGAACTACTTAAACCTAACTAACCTAAGGACATCACACACATCCATGCCCGAGGCAGGATTCGAACCTGCGACCGTAGCGGTCTCGCGGTTCCAGACTGTAGCGCCTAGAACCGCTCGGCCACCCCGGCCGGCAGCAGCACTGATGTCTCATATAGGCTTGGTAATTCCCATCTAGATAATTGGTAGTGGTGTTGAAACAGTTCAGCAAGTAAGATTTCTCAAACACAGTTTTGAATTTTGAAATATGTACCACGTCACCTGCACTGCATTTCTACTTGCGTTGATCCATCATTTTAAAGTGACTGAATACTGTATTTAGAAGTTCATTGTCATGGACATCAATAGGTCTCATTTTAATCTTACGATGTCTGGTTCGGTTATGCTGTGCAATTGTTTGTGGGAGAGCGCCTGGCCTTTTGTATCAACCACGAAGTTTAAATTGTATCCAAATAAAGTTTATTATTGTTCTGTTTAAATGTTCGTGCAGTACTCGCTTTCCTGTGGAAGCACGTCAAGTAGTGGTTTATCCCGTACCACTCCATTACTGCCCCCAATGTAAAATTCGCCCCCATGGTCGATTTGAAGGTTGTAAGGGCACCTATCCATCCCTGTTTGCAGTAATTACTCAAAAAATTGTTCAACTTCCTTCCCAGTCTTCGCCTTCAGAGTAGTGAATACACTATGAAGAGTAACAGTCCTACAACAATCCCTTTAGGTACTCCTGGAACAGAGTATATCTTTCATATCTTAAGATTCCCCCCCCCCCTCCCCCATATGCAACAAACTACTGTTTAGGAAGTGTTCAGTCAGTTTTTAAATCACAGAAAATTTGATGATATATGTGCTTATTTGACAGCAATTGGTACATCATGAATGGGAGTGTGACGCCTCTAGATGAACTGTTTGTAGATTTGGTGATAGAATCGTTTAAAGGCCAGAGGGCTTTCCTCTTTGCCTTTTGTTGATGAAATTAATGCTTTATGATATAATCCACACGTGTAGCTATTAAAATACAATAAAGAAGTGAGGCACTTGGATTCTCTGTTAAGTTTTCTGCGCTGGAAATGGTGGGCGTTGCGATTAGTAGTACCACTTGCGGATCAGACGCCACAAATTCTCGGAAATGTTCACCTTAAGGGCCAGAACATTGGTGCTGGTGGGATTCTGCGTGCAGCACAGACACCTAGTGGTCCTCCCAATGGCTGTCTAGCAAATGCGAGTGCCAAATACTGTCTCACCAAATAACAGAACAGAGAAAATTATGGTAATGCACCAATAACTGAGGATAAAGTGGAGACGAGGGGGATGAAAAGTTTGACTGAGACAAGAAAAACAGAATATATGTAAATACCAAAAAGTAATTGCAAAAGTAGACATAGTGGAGGGACGTCCACACTGTGATTGGCTGACGCTCATTAAGTAGTGATGACCTAGTAGAGAGTGCTATCTGTCTAGAATTCTCTCACTTCTCAGGGAAATTTGTCTAATTTCACTTCTAGGAGATACTTAGTGGGATCGATATCTCAAGGATTTCCATCTAGGTAATTGATAGTGATCTGCAACTCGCTCACTCTGCATAATTTAAGGAACACTTTTATTTCTGTTACATTTGTAAGATTTTTGTGTACAGAGTTGCTATGAGTCATGTATCAAAACCAGCAGCGTATTAGACATGCTGACATCTAAAATGGCATGTTAACGCTTTTCTAAACACATTAATAAAGTGGATGTAATAAATTTTAATGTATTTACTCACATTAGAGGTTAATCACGTGAATATTCTTGTATAAAACATATTCGGATTACTTGTACGTCAAATCTCGGTTCAATTTCGAGTTTTCGGTGCAATCCTCTACCGTCATGATTGCTGTTGTGGTAAATATTTATAGCCTTCAGGCAGCTTGTGATTGATCGCAGTACGTCATATCACAAGCTCCCACACGTTCATTGAGAAAATTTGTTCTGTCGCAATATGATGACCACCTGCTTCTTGCATGACAGTAAGTTTTATGAAATGATGGACGAAATGGCCATGTATTCTGCAGTGTTTCAAACAGTGGCCAAATTCTTTTGGAGCATTTTTAGGAAAGCGAATTAAACTTGGTTCCATTTCGCCCATCTTTATTTTAACGAAATTTTGGCGAACCGAACACCCGGTTCACATCAACGAAAATCGGATCGGCTGATCGGCCACTGTGTGTACCCCAAGACAGTGTACACTGATTTACAGGGTTTAACTAAACTCCTTTTAGAGATTTTGAGGGCGGGATCATTACACCACAATAAGAAATAAATGTCTAGTAAACATGGGCTCTAAAAATGAATACCTTAAGAGTTATGACCAATTGTTCATTTTGCGATACGGTGAGAAATATTTCTTCTCCTGAGAGCTCTTTGCTTTCAATATTTGGGAGGAGGTAGTATGGATCAAAACAAGGAAAAACGTCCAGTGATCATGGGATCTAAAATACACATCTTATGAGCTATGAACACTTGTTCAATAGACGAGGTCTGTTTCACAGTAGCCAAGGTGAACACGTGCCTGTACTTGGTAAGGTATGCATTTTAGAGCCCATGTTTACTAGACATTTGTTTTGTTTTGTTGTAAGGAACCTGTCCTCAAAGTCTGTAAAGGGAATTTAGACGCACCCTGTGTATTACAGCGCAAAGAACTTTCACCAGCCAGTCCATAAGACAGCTGTTTTAAATACACTCCTGGAAATGGAATAAAGAACACATTGACACCGGTGTGTCAGACCCACCATACTTGCTCCGGACACTGCGAGAGGGCTGTACCAGCAATGATCACACGCACGGCACAGCGGACACACCAGGAACCGCGGTGTTGGCCGTCGAATGGCGCTAGCTGCGCAGCATTTGTGCACCGCCGCCGTCAGTGTCAGCCAGTTTGCCGTGGCATACGGAGCTCCATCGCAGTCTTTAACACTGGTAGCATGCCGCGACAGCGTGGACGTGAACCGTATGTGCAGTTGACGGACTTTGAGCGAGGGCGTATAGTGGGCATGCGGGAGGCCGGGTGGACGTACCGCCGAATTGCTCAACAAGTGGGGCGTGAGGTCTCCACAGTACATCGATGTTGTCGCCAGTGGTCGGCGGAAGGTGCACGTGCCCGTCGACCTGGGAGCGGACCGCAGCGACGAACGGATGCACGCCAAGACCGTAGGATCCTACGCAGTGCCGTAGGGGACCGCACCGCCACTTCCCAGCAAATTAGGGACACTGTTGCTCCTGGGGTATCGGCGAGGACCATTCGCAACCGTCTCCATGAAGCTGGGCTACGGTCCCGCACACCGTTAGGCCGTCTTCCGCTCACGCCCCAACATCGTGCAGCCCGCCTCCAGTGGTGTCGCGACAGGCGTGAATGGAGGGACGAATGGAGACGTGTCGTCTTCAGCGATGAGAGTCGCTTCTGCCTTGGTGCCAATGATGGTCGTATGCGTGTTTGGCGCCGTGCAGGTGAGCGCCACAATCAGGACTGCATACGACCGAGGCACACAGGGCCAACACCCGGCATCATGGTGTGGGGAGCGATCTCCTACACTGGCCGTACACCACTGGTGATCGTCGAGGGGACACTGAATAGTGCACGGTACATCCAAACCGTCATCGAACCCATCGTTCTACCATTCCTAGACCGGCAAGGGAACTTGCTGTTCCAACAGGACAATGCACGTCCGCATGTATCCCGTGCCACCCAACGTGCTCTAGAAGGTGTAAGTCAACTACCCTGGCCAGCAAGATCTCCGGATCTGTCCCCCATTGAGCATGTTTGGGACTGGATGAAGCGTCGTCTCACGCGGTCTGCACGTCCAGCACGAACGCTGGTCCAACTGAGGCGCCAGGTGGAAATGGCATGGCAAGCCGTTCCACAGGACTACATCCAGCATCTCTACGATCGTCTCCATGGGAGAATAGCAGCCTGCATTGCTGTGAAAGGTGGATATACACTGTACTAGTGCCGACATTGTGCATGCTCTGTTGCCAGTGTGTATGTGCCTGTGGTTCTGTCAGTGTGATCATGTGATGTATCTGACTCCAGGAATGTGTCAATAAAGTTTCCCCTTCCTGGGACAAGGAATTCACGGTGTTCTTATTTCAATTTCCAGGAGTGTATTTTAGTATACAGGGTGTTATGGATATAAGTGCGATGTTTCTATTGATGACTGAGGTGTACTATTATGGCTATTACAAGTCGAATGTTTTTAGGGTGGGTGGTACCTCCAAGTACACGTGGTAAGAGCAGGCCCATGCTCATTTTCTCCTGGGCAACAGGTCAGGTGGTGAAGTGTGGACACGTGGACACAAAACGGTGAGTCTATACTAACAGGCATACTCCATTTAGTGGTGCAGTTATGACTGTGCAGAAAACGTCAGGTCGTAAATTTTGTACGTGTCTTTGGGAAGACACTCTGATGTGTGTATATATTAAGGTACCACACGTGAAAAAAATGCTCTTATACCCGTTACAACCTGCATATGGATGCAAATGGTTGTGACAAGGACTACCTCCATTCTGAGATTAATTGTCTGAAGGTCGTGTTCTGATTGAATGGCTATGGGACTGGAGACATAAAGTTAGTGGGCTTCAAGAAACGAAAACACGAAAATATTGAACACTCAAGAGACGACCTACCTATTCTGTTTCTTCCTTTCTGCTGCGCTACAACTTGCAAAACAACTACATTCTTGGAAAGAAGAGGCATAAGACCTATTTACCGACCGATTAAGGAGAATTTAGGCCCCAGGGCGCTGTAATTTATAAGATTTAATGCTTGTGCTCAAGCAGCTTCTCAATCAGTCTCTCCGTACGGCTACCGGCCGCTGTGCAGAACATCAGAGGCGTATTAGAAATCGAGAACTCGAGAAATCAGCAGTTGCTGAACACAGTCTTGCAAATGAACATGGAATAATGCTTGATGCCCCTAATATATTACCTCACTCTTACACTTACTGGGATTCAATTATTAAAGAAGCTGTGGAAATGAGAATGCGTGACAACAGCTTCAATCGGTACAGCGGCTGTAACGTTGGTATTGTGTTGATGTCAGCTCTCGGCGCTGAGAAGACCCAGAGAAATACGCTGAATTGTTCATGCTGCTACGAGAGCGCCGACACCACTAGGGCAGACAAGGACACAATCTCTGGCAGCATGACGTAATGATGACGTACGCCCATCAATCACAAGCCGACTGTGGGCTATAAATGGTCACCACAACACCAGCCATGACGGTCAGTTGTTCCGGATGGTGACGATACCGGATTTCGTCGAAAGCTCGAAACATCTAAATCTACATGACTACTCTGCAGTTCACTCTTAACGGTTCGTCGGACAGCAGTCAGACTATTTCTCCACCGTTCCACTCTCGAACATCGTACAGGAAAAACGAACACTTAAATCATCCTGTACGAGCTGCGATTTCTCTTATTTTATTATGATGACCATTTCTTCTTATGTGGATTGGTGCCAATAACATATATTTGTATTCAGACGAGAAAGTTGGTAATTGAAATTTCTTGAAAGTATTTCGCCGCAACGAAAAATGCCCCTGTTTTAATGATTGCCACCCCAGCTTGCTTATTATCTTCGTGAAACTCTCTCCCCTATTTCGTTATAATACAAAGCCAGCTGGCTTTCTTTGGACTCTTTCGAAATCCTCCGCCAATCCTCTGCTAAGGACCCCATACCGCAAAGTAACAGTCTATCAGAGGATGGACAAACATAGTGCAGACTGTCTCTTTAGCAGACCTGTTGCATTTTCTAAGTGTTCTGCCAATAAAACGACGCCTTTGGTTCGTTTTCCCTACAATATTATCTGTGTGATAGCTACAGTTTAGACAGTTTGTAATTCTAATTACTATTGAGTTTTGTGCGACTTAACGTGTAACCGAATTTTAACGGATTCCTCTTAGTACTCATGTGGATGAGTCTCACTTCTCATTTTGTAGGATCAAGCGCCACTTTTCGCACCGTACAGATATTTTGTCTAAAACATTTTACAATTGGTATTGATCTTCTGATGAGTTAACAAGTCGGTAAATGACAGAATCACCTGCAAGCAAGCTAAGAGGGCTGCATGCGGTTTGTTGTGAAGTCTCTTGTGAGGAACGATGTCAAATGCCTGGAAATCTAGAAAGGTGGATAAAATTTGAGACCGCCCCGTCGAGAGTACTAACAATTTCGTGAGATTGTACCAAGACTGACGCGACAAGTAAACCGAGAAAGTTTTATGAATAATCACATGTTTTATTTAAGTTCTTACACTCTTGGTGACGGGGTCATAGTAGGAATTTTAATGTGAGTGTCCTATTTTCACCCGAATTTCTCTCTTTACGTGTCGGCTGTTGAGTACAAGGGCCAACCTGGACATAAGAAGATTTGCTAAGGCTCTTGTCACCCAAGCAACGTAGGTTCATAATGTATATGCGCCACCTGTGAATAAGAATACGTATTGAACAACTTGGGCGAAGCTTAGATAATGAATACGTTTTCGTTTCTGTTGGCTTTGTTACCATGGATGCTGTTACCATCTCTGTCCCTTTGCCTGTTACAGGTTGCCAGACACTTCTTGTGACAGTTGTCGTTAAGAGGACTGGACAGTATCAGTGAGACTCTGTAAGATGTCTGTCACGAGCTGTAGAAGTGACACAGCGACAGTGTTGAAAATGGCATCTCGTTCGCTATTAGGTAACAGCCGTTAGATTACAAGGCGGCTACGTGTCATTCACTTCCAGGCGGTATCGCAAGTGAAGCATTTGCACAAGGCGTGGTATCCCTACGCGTCACATAGATACGTGTTCCGGGAGTTACCCGGCACCTGGCGATAAAACAGCAACAGGGAGTATGGAGTCCCCTTGTGGGGCAGCAGAGCTGCAAACCGGATTATCAGTGCGCGTCACACGTATCTTACCGTCACTGACGCGTCATCTTGTACACGTAACAGAGAACGATGAGGAAACTAAAATAACAAGGAAGAAACACGAGGACGACTATCTGATACGCGAAATAGATCTGTATTTCAGGTTTTATTCATGAACTGAGAATGTGAAGCAAGCGATGTTTTAGTATTCCTGTGGGGAAATTCTGATCTTTCACCTCGTATATAGGATATTAAATAAATATAGAGGTGATAAGATCGTCTTTCGAGTTAGAATCAGCTTACGGGACGAAGAAGTACTTCCAGGAAACGTATTACTTAATTTTCCTTTTATTCTGAAATAAAATTGAAATATCGAAATTAACGTCCTTATATATATATATATATATATATATATATATATATCATTATGTTGGAGTTAAGCCTCTGTAATGAGGAATATATATATATATATATATATATATATATATATATATATATATATATTCCTCATTACAGAGGCTTAACTCCAACATAATGATTTACTCGGAAATTGCTTGACAAAGAATAAATGTTCTTAAACTATATTTTCAAAATATTCCTCCAGGTGTTTCGATCTTGTGTGTCCTCTTCCTCTGCACCCATTCTCCTCATTGTGTGCTGTACATTTTGGAGCCAGGTGGCCAGGTGGTCATAGGTCGTCCTCTTCTTCTTCTCCCCTCCAGTATCAATTTTGGTATTGTGCTTTCTCCATTCGTCGTACATGCCCGTACCACTGTAATTTCTTCCTTTCAATTACGTCATATATTCTTTCTTTTATTTCCATTCTCCTTATTCTTTCGGTGTTCCTTATCTTCTCTTTCCTGGAGATTCTTGGTGATCTTCTCCAGAAGTCCATCTCTATAGCTTGTAATTTTTTAATGTGCTTCAGATTATATATATATATATTCCTCTCTCTCAAATTTCAAAGCTTTCGTAGCAGCAGATCTGCAGTCAGCTCTTCACACCCCTGTTCTGCTCTCTGGACGAGCATGAAACATGAACGGGGTTCATAATGGTTGATCCTTAAATAATGTAGACAACACCCAATTATTTTATTTCAGCCGATTTTACTGCTGTCAGAACAAGAAGGCCTGATAATACTTTTTATTTTGCTTTTGCCGTCGGTTATACAGTGAAATGAGTCGACAGCGGAGATATAATATATTATTACAGAGTGGTTATATTAGTTATACAAAGATAACCTCTAATTATGATAGGGCAAATAACTTACAGAGTTGTTTGGTGCGGCACTGAATGCAGTGTATCTTCAAGTTTTATTCTCACCTAACACTGTTGCTTCCCGACGTTCCCGCTAGGTGCCATGAACGATTGAGTTGTTCCAACAGTCATTACGGAGTCGTATAAAGCTGCAGAGAGTGCGCAGTGTTGTTTATGGTTTCATGAAGCCAAATCCGCTACTACAGTTCAGAGACAATTCAGGACTAAACATAGCAAGACACCACCTTAAAGACGAACTGTCATTAATTGGTACAACGGTTTCCCCGAAACTGGCCGTGTATCGCATAGGACGCAGGGTCGGGGTCGGCCAGCAGTCCCCGACGCAGCAGTCGAACAAGTTCGGCAACCTTAGCTTCGTAGTCCGGGTAAATCAATGAGACGTGCCAGCTTCGAAATGAATTTGTCTAGAGTTACAGTGTGGAAGGCATTACGGAAAAGCGTGTCATTCAAACCCTACGAGCTGGAACTATTGTAAGCTTTAACAGAAAGGGACACCCACATCTACATCTACATGATTACTCTGCAGTTCACAATTAAGTGCGTGGCAGAGGATTCACAGAACCACCTTCAAGCTATTTCTGTAAGGTACCACTCTCTGACAGCGGGCGAGGAAAACGAGCATTTAAACCTTTCTGTGCGAGCTCTGATTTTTCTTATTTTACCATGATGATCATTTCACGCTACGTAGGTGGGAGCCAACAGATTATTTTCGCATTCGGAGTAGAAAGTTGGTAATTGAAATTTCTGCCGCAACGAAAAATGCCATTGGTTTATATACAGCCACCCCAATTCACGCATCATGTTCGTTGCACTCTCTTCCCTATTTCGCGATATTACAAAGCGAGCTGCCCTTCTTTGAATTTTTTCGATGTCCTTCGTCAGTCCCATCTGATGCGAATCCCATACCGCACAGCAATACTCCAGAAGAGGGTGTACAAGTGTGGTCTAAGCAGTCTCTTTAGTAGACCTATTGCATTTTCGAAGTGTTATGCCAATAAATCGCAGTGTTTGGTTTGATTTACCCACAACATTATCTATGTCATCGTTCCAATTGAAGTTGTTCGTAATTGTAATCCCTAAGTATTTAGTTGGATAACTTCACACTTTTCATTGTTTAGAGTCAATTGCCACTCTTTGCAACATACAGATATCTTGTTTAAGTCATTTTGCAGTTGGTTTTGATCATCTGATGACTTTACAAGACGGTAAATGACAGCACCATCTGCAAACAACCTAACAGGGCTGCTCCGATTGTCTCCTATAACGTTTATGTAGATCAGGAACAGTAGAGGGCTGTAACATTTCCTTGGTGAACACTGGATATTACTTCTGTTTTACTTGATGACTTTCCCTCAGTTACTACGAATTGTCGCCTACCTGACAGAAACTCACGAATCCATCCCCACAACTGAGACGATATTCCATAGGCACGCAGTTTGATTAGACAAAGAAAAACAAGTTGAGTTGATTACAGATTACAAAAAATGGCTCTGAGCACTATGGGACTTAACATCTTAGGTCATGAGTCCCCTAGAACTTAGAACTACTTAAACCTAACTAACCTAAGGACATCACACACATCCATGCCCGAGTCAGGATTCGAACCTGCGACCGTAGCAGTCCCGCGGTTCCGGACTGCAGCGCCTAGAACCCCACGACCACCGCGGCCGGCCAATTACAGATTACATTTGTCGTGTTACAAAAGATAGCCATATATACAGTATAGCTGAATATTTGTACGTGAAACTTGAAAATATACTGCATTCAGTGCTGTATCAAACATTTCTGTAAATTATTTAACTTTTTCACAATTAAACGTTATTTTTGTATAACTGATTGATAAACACCTAGATCTGCTGAAGTGATCGATATCAAAAGCAGCATTAACGAAAGAATACCATAGCAAACGCGACACTACGTCCACGAAACTAAATGGACTGTGTTATGTCACTACAGAAGATATCGCAGTATTACGGCGTTCGGTGTAGCTTTAGAAAGTACGATAAACACAAAAGTTTGTGAAATTAAACTTCTATAAACTAAGACTCGAATGAATCCAAACGGAAGATGTGTAGGACTGAAAGACAACGTAAGTGTCCGTGTTATACTAAACTGAAGAAGCGAAGAACGGTCAGAGAAATGATATCGTACCTGCTCGACGTCAAACTGTGTATATCACTATGTTAAGGGACTGGAATGAGGCAGAGTGACTCCGGCAAACATTTTTGTTATCCAGCAGCATTCGGATCGTCCATGACGTGCTACAGTGACTGCAGTCTGCCGGCCTGCGTTGTTGCGCGTCATAGCAGAGAAAGGGCCAGTGTGGTGGTTTGGTGTACCACGGGTTACAACACGTAGCCATGAGACTGGGACAGCACCAAGCAGGTTCAGAGTCCTAGGCACTATCCTTCCTTTAGATAATTCCACATTGCACATTTCGGCAGCTTGACGCTTGGCCATATTTGGGAAGGAATTTGCAAACTTCGATGAACGACGGTTTCCACTCCCTTCTTAGCATATGCAGTTCCCCACCTAACATGTCTAGGGAACATATGGACGGCACAGTTCTCCAGCAGCCGCTTTTGATTTGTTTTCGGAGTATTCCAGTTTGAATCTGTCATATAGCGATAGTCGCACAGACGTTAAACGCCACTATGGTGCCTGTGGAGGCAGAATTCCAAGTAATAAATCTTTTGGCTCTATGATACCGTGTTACCATGTTTACAGGTGCTGACGGCAGCTCTTCAGAAATTTCTCGCTATACTGAGTTGTTGAAAGCAAAGAGTACGTACAGCTCTGATAATCAAATCGCTTGTCAAGTGTCAGTACCTAATTTGTATTATAATGCTCTTCAGTCAGACGTCCCTTCTTGCTGTTGCAGTTTCCCGCCAGTATGTACTGGTTGCTTTTGTGATGACGAAATAAGCTTGGAAGGTTCCTTTAGTCCATACTCGGAGCTTCCCTGGTATCACGCCAACTCCTACTTGCAGTAGCTACTCCTAAGTCGATAATTACGAGGTTCTACTTTATTTTCAACCTCCAGTCGGTCGCGAAATTAATACCATTGTGAAAATCCTATGAAGTTTTGCGCATGTGTGTTGCACTGTGTCTCTAGTATTCCTGTCGATCCCGTCACATCGCACTTTTCATTCCTGAGCGCGCAGTGAGCGTGTAAAGATGATTACAACAGTAGAGTCTCACACTAAATGTGAAGTGCTTTCCTGAGGAGTTCCATCTGATTTCATGCAGCACATATAACACAGCTGTCATACATTTCCTTCTTCATGCCAATTCTCGGCCATACACTGCAGGTCAAATGAACATGCTCCTGCAGCGTTTTCGAAGTGTGATCACCCAACATACAGCCCGGCCTTGGCTCCCTCTGGTTTTCATTTCTTCACTCACATGAACCGTTAACTGTCAGAACAGCATTTTGGACAGACAGCGAGCTGCAACCAGCATAGGGAATTGCCGGAAGGCACATGCTTGAGAGGTGGTACGCCACTCTCTCACTCTAACAACACTGTCAGTCAGATCAACATTCATATTTAGGACTTGATCTCAGTGTTCCCCAGTACTGTATTTGCTATGTGTGGTTAATTTTTTCTACATGAAGAAATTGTGAGCAGTATGTTCTTGTAACTGCGTGTTTAACCTGTAGAGAGCTTGTACCCAGGGCGCCGTAACAGAGGCGACCTAGAACAGGGAACGAGATGGATTGGGGACCATAAATGCTGAGCGCAGTGGGCTGGCCATGCGAGTGATTATGGGAAACAATGCTCAGTGGTTGCTACCTGCAGAGGGACTTCAGGCCGAAGCCCTCTCCTCCTTACACTTAGGGTCAGACAGAAGGGCACCAATTCGCAAAATACACTCCTGGAAATGGAAAAAAGAACACATTGACACCGGTGTGTCAGACCCACCATACTTGCTCCGGACACTGCGAGAGGGCTGTACAAGCAATGATCACACGCACGGCACAGCGGACACACCAGAAACCGCGGTGTTGGCCGTCGAATGGCGCTAGCTGCGCAGCATTTGTGCACCGCCGCCGTCAGTGTCAGCCAGTTTGCCGTGGCATACGGAGCTCCATCGCAGTCTTTAACACTGGTAGCATGCCGCGACAGCGTGGACGTGAACCGTATGTGCAGTTGACGGACTTTGAGCGAGGGCGTATA
This sequence comes from Schistocerca nitens, assembly GCF_023898315.1. NCBI lineage: Eukaryota > Metazoa > Arthropoda > Insecta > Orthoptera > Acrididae > Schistocerca > Schistocerca nitens. Next base: position 357,521,030 of record NC_064614.1, on the reverse strand, counting down.
GTGGGCATGCGGGAGGCCGGGTGGACGTACCGCCGAATTGCTCACACGTGGGGCGTGAGGTCTCCACAGTACACCGATGTTGTCGCCAGTGGTCGGCGGAAGGTGCACGTGCCCGTCGACCTGGGACCGGACCGCAGCGACGCACGGATGCACGCCAAGACCGTAGGATCCTACGCAGTGCCGTAGGGGACCGCACCGCCACTTCCCAGCAAATTAGGGACACTGTTGCTCCTGGGGTATCGGCGAGGACCATTCGCAACCGTCTCCATGAAGCTGGGCTACGGTCCCGCACACCGTTAGGCCGTCTTCCGCTCACGCCCCAACATCGTGCAGCCCGCCTCCAGTGGTGTCGCGACAGGCGTGAATGGACGGACCAATGGAGACGTGTCGTCTTCAGCGATGAGAGTCGCTTCTGCCTTGGTGCCAATGATGGTCGTATGCGTGTTTGGCGCCGTGCAGGTGAGCGCCACAATCAGGACTGCATACGACCGAGGCACACAGGGCCAACACCCGGCATCATGGTGTGGGGAGCGAACTCCTACACTGGCCGTACACCACTGGTGATCGTCGAGGGGACACTGAATAGTGCACGGTACATCCAAACCGTCATCGAACCCATCGTTCTACCATTCCTAGACCGGCAAGGGAACTTGCTGTTCCAACAGGACAATGCATGTCCGCATGTATCCCGTGCCACCCAACGTGCTCTAGAAGGTGTAAGTCAACTACCCTGGCCAGCAAGATCTCCGGATCTGTCCCCCATCGAGCATGTTTGGGACTGGATGAAGCGTCGTCTCACGCGGTCTGCACGTCCAGCACGAACGCTGGTCCAACTGAGGCGCCAGGTGGAAATGGCATGGCAAGCCGTTCCACAGGACTACATCCAGCATCTCTACGATCGTCTCCATGGGAGAATAGCAGCCTGCATTGCTGCGAAAGGTGGATATACACTGTACTAGTGCCGACATTGTGCATGCTCTGTTGCCTGTGTCTATGTGCCTGTGGTTCTGTCAGTGTGATCATGTGATGTATCTGACCCCAGGAATGTGTCAATAAAGTTTCCCCTTCCTGGGACAATGAATTCACGGTGTTCTTATTTCAATTTCCAGGAGTGTATTTTACCTGGGCCAGGAGCCAGTCCATCGTGGAAGACAGATGGATGGCTGCAAGTGGGTGGAGGAAAATTTGGAAATTTGTGGTAAGGTCTTATGGGACCAAAGTGCTGCGGTCATCGGTCGCTAAGCTTACGCGCTTCTTAATGTAACTTAATCTAACTTACGCTAAGGACGACACACACACCCATGCCCGAGGGAGGACGCGAACCTCCGTCGGGGGAACCGCGCGGACCGTGGCAAGACGCCCTAGACCGCGCGGCTACCCCCGGCGGCAAGTGGGTGGAGGAAGTCATTTAAGAGATACTGCTGTTAACTGAGCTTCTGTGCAAATAGTGGGAAGGTCAAGAAACTCTGTGCATTCTCATGTTAGAAGCTAGGACGATACGGACAGAGTGGTTGGCGTACGTGTCTAGTGTAACCCTTCCCTGGTGCCAGGAAGTCGCCAGGTTCTTTTAGTGAGCGGAAAAAAATATATTTCATGGGCACGACTGTCTGGGAAGTTAAACAGCCTTCTTTCAGAAATTGGAAATGGTCAGTCGGGAAAGATTACATAACTCCATAAGTGAGGGACTGTGGACACATCTAGGTAGATTTTTTTCCAAAACATGGCCATGCTTACCGTGAGAACGACGCCTCCATACTCTAAAATTTTCGTTTTGCAGACAAGAGATATTTGGAGTCGCTGATTGGCTGCTCTCTGGATATGAAAAGTACAGGCTTGCTTCCACACCGTGTAATCCCCAGTGTTGTGTCTGGATTGGGTACCAGGCCAGCAGAACAGTCAAGAGGGGAGATTCAAAGAGTAGAGGATCGTTTGACTGGTTTGTACAATGTGGGGGTGTACCGAGGCTTGGTGAAAAGTGGTTTGATTCTCTTGGAGTCTTCGTCTTCTCGTCCTCTCCTGGTGGAAAGCTTCGGGTCTTTCCCTAGTGGGTAAGACTTGTGGTCTGTATCTAGTGGTGCACTAAGAGCCTGTGACACTTTCCAGCTGTACCGACAGTAGAGCTGCATATAATCTCGGACATATCACGTATCACGAGGGTGAACTTACTCGTCCTGAGTCGGCCGTTTGATGTCTAACAATTCCAGCAGGCACCGTCATGCCTGTGAGTGAAATTGATTTGGCCAGACAAGAGAATGGGTGCACCTCACACTGAAATCTGCCGGGATTTCAGGCTGTGATAATCAGAACGCCGGACCGCTTGGTTCGCAAACATTTCATGGATGCGTCAGAACATTACAGACTGCCGCAGTGACCGCTCCACGTCCACAGCGCGCTGTTTTCTGCTGTCGCCTGTATCAAGGTGAAAGGGTAAAATACTGTTGCACCGGCGTAGTGTTGTTAAATAATATTCTCAGCTCCCTATTCTCAGCTGAACCATAGTTTGTAGTATAGTTGATCGTAGTTGATTCCATTTGAATAGAGTTGGACCACACAGTGGATTCATGTAAACAAAGTCAGAGTGCGTTGTAAAAGGGATTGATTCAAGGGAGAATTTGTCTACCTTCCATCCCAATGTGTGCTTTACCTATCAAATAACATTCCTTATTTGATGTTTGTCATTTTTGTGTAAGGTTTATCAACCAGTATAAGCAACTAATGATTTGTAAACAATACGCCACTGTTCTCATTAATACTGCCTCTACTATTCATTGTTTTATTTTATTGTGGAGTTAAATGAGCAGACATACATTTATATAGAAGCGAGAGACAGTTTGCAAGGTGGGTGCCTTCTGGGACGAGATTATTGGAAAGTTGGTGTCAAAATCAAATGTGGATGAAATCTTATGGGACTTAACTGCTAAGGTCATCAGTCCCTAAACTTACACACTACTTAAACTAAATTATCCTAAGGACAAACACACACACAATCATGCCCGAGGGAGGACTCGAACCTCCGCCGGGATCAGTCGCACAGTCCATGACTACAGCGCCCTAGACCGCTCGGCTAATCCGGAAAGTTAGTGACACGCTACAACAAATGTCGAAGACGGAGCGACGATTATGCAGGAAAGTAGCTAGAAGGTGTCACAGTATCTTGAAACAAAACATTTTTATTTTCACTGCGGTTTCCATTTCCTATCGGAGGTTAAAAAAATGGCTCTCCTGTAAGCCTTGCAGACATCTAGCTACTCTCAGGGAGACCCAGCGATTTGATTTATCGACTGGAATATGTACGCCGCTAGCAGTTCATACACAGCCTCCAAATGCTGCTAACAACTTCAGCCGATAATCCGTACTATAAAAAAATCAGGAATACAGTCCGAAGTCAATAGGGGAGAAGTTACACAAAATCACCATTGATACGTGTTACGTACTGGAATTAAGGAAAACGTGGAACTTCCTTTTCACACAGCCTGTTTATTTAACAATATATATAACTAAAAAAATAATTTTTTACAAAATGAACAAATTTGCAAAATTATTTTGACCTTAAACCTTTGCAAAAGAATTGAAACAGCAAACAATGTGACAATGATTACAAGACGGCCGGACCTGCAGCCCACCAATTATCGGGTGGAACAGCGGTGTTTACTACCGCGTTGAACACAGTCTCTCTTATTAAATGCCCTTCTGCAATACATAAAAACTATATAAGCAGCACTGATGACAAGTGTGATTCAGTTACTCAAAGCAGATGACGTAACTCTTAATTCGAAAGCTGTATGTCGAAAAGTTCGGGGTTAAGATGCGCACCTGTGCTTAAAGGTTAAACAGATTAGGTAAAAATATGACAATGATAAGGCTTACTACGAAGCAACCAACCTCTTAATTTCAATAGGCAACCAAGGTGCGACTGGATCCCAACCCGTCCCTTCTGACAATCTTATTTTGACTAAAGCCCTGGTGACCCTTGGCTGTTAACATTTTCAAAGTTAGACCGATTGCCAGTGATTAACACCTCTCTGAAGAAACGTCTTAAAACATTACTTGTGAACGCTTATTACGAGAGAACTCACTCGGCGGAACCACAAGATCCAACTAAAATACAACAATAATGACCCAGTCTTTCAAACACAGCAACTCACAGTTTAGTACAACAGGTTGTTCGGATTATAACTAATGACTGATAAATGCAATTACAATCAAAGCATTGAATCGGTTAATATTGTAAGGTCTCAGGCAAATCCAACACCTTCCATCAAAACCCTGACATGATAAGCAAATCCAGTAGTATGTCACATAGCTCCGAATAAATCGTGACATTAAATTAACCAAAGTAATACGAGTAACGAGTGAGCAAATGGAATACCACAGAGTAACACAAGAATGCCTAAATGCATGTCATACCTTCCCACCGTGAGACAGGCGCAGTTCCGAGGGGAGAAACGAGAAGCCGAGAGCAGAACCGTGTTAAGTTAGAAGGCCCTACGATAAGGGACGGACACCCACGTCGCCAGCTAACCGCTAGGACCACCCCCCAGCCCATGTTAAAAGATAGAGCCCTCCAGAAGAACAGTATAGATCTTACGATAACACAAAAAGGGCTACCCCAGCCGCAAGTTTTAGCGTGAGACTTTTTCGCGTCTCTGTTACGTCAGGACCATCCCCCAGCCCATGTTAAAAGATAGAGCCCTCCAGAAGAACAGTACAGATCTTACGATAACACTAAAAGGACCACACCAGCTGCTAGTTTTAGCGTGAGACTTTTTCGCGTCTCTGTTACGTTGGAAACTTTAAAAACATTGCCCCTCCACGAAAAGTATAACGTTTCTCATTGGATAGACAGAATTTTTGTAGGCGGAGCTTAAGGTTAACATTGAGACCCTGATTGGTCAGATGAAAACACAGCCAGATAGTTTTTTTAAACCAACTTCGGTAAATTGTAGTAAGGAGAAGTTAGGAGAGAGTTGCTCCTGAGACGGCGAGGTGAGCGGAGCTGTGCTGCCCGTCGCCCCCTGACGAACACCGACAAGGTAATGAACGCACGCGATGCCGCATAACAGCGCGTAAAGCTTCACTCAGAACTGCAGAAGTCTCATCGGTTACACCCCCTTTTTGCGTAATACTAGTGTCGATCGTCAATTAAAGCTCATGGTGCTCACATTTGCCACTTGAAGTAAAAATCTCAAACGCGATGATTTTTCTGTTATATAGTTATTGAGAAGCCACATCAGCCACTGTAATTTACGACAAGTTAGATAAGTAATTAAAGATAACTGAGGGTCACTGTAGACCATTTTGATAGTTTTCTCTTTTGTGAAACTTAATTTAAATCTAGATTATAGATGTGATATGGCATAGGTCATCCTTCGATCCATTGTAGAACTTGGAAACCCATTCAGGGAATATTCGTTCACATTTTTGTTGAACGCAGTTGGTTTTTACCATCCTGTATTAAAATATTTCCTTTTATCAATAGTGCAATTTATAAACAATGTTTTGTGAGCAGAATAAAATTTCCAATGGTAAACTTAACTGCTTTTTCGACGTTATTTTACCAGCTAGCTAAAAATAGGAAAGCCTTGAACCCCTTCCACTAAATTTAGTTAGTATTAAGATTCTTTTACAGGGAGTGCAGTGGAGCTGACGCTGAAATCATTAAGTATTTGGTTATATCATAGCTAGTCTCACTGAACTCTTCTGAACTCTACATGTCATGTGTGGTCTGGCGTCTCCTTACCAGCAACAGGTCCCAGGTTCAAACTAGTCAATTCCCTAAAAAACACGCTCAGAGCGTCGTGGCGCGAAAGTGGTAGGGAGACACGATATAGAACAAGCAGACATCACGCAGAATATTAGAATATCTAAATCTAACCACAAGGCCCCTCTTTTGTTTAACGGCGACCTGTGCCTTAGTACAATTGTTCCGGTTGTATTTACGACCAGGAGCTGATTCATTAGAACATTAAAGCTCGGATACAACCAGACAGGAAAGGCAATACAATAGCGGGACAAATTTTCAAACGACAACTAGTGTCTTAGTACAATACTACGGCCTATATTTACGACCAAAGAGCCGACCGAGTAACACTCTGAGGGTCGGGTACAAAGAAGAAAATAATAAGGAGGGCATGAAGACAATGACACAAATCATCACGAGGATTACATAATGTTACTCCCCTTTATTATCAAGCAGTTCCATGGATCCGCGGTGAATCGCAGCGGTTACTGAGTGGTGCCGATGAAAGCTAGGTAGAAGAGGACAGCCACGAGCGGTCGTCCGACACAAATGTTGCCAATCAACCGACGGGATGTCGGCCTGCTGCTTGTAGTCGACGCTGACCCCGGTGAAGTACTCCGGTGTCTTCGCTCTGCACAGGCCCTCCTTGCGCAGCTCGTGGCCTCGGCTGCTCGGACCTCGTCACCACCTCTTGTCGCGACGCTACCGCCAATGGCTAGACTTCATGTCTGCTCCTCGGGTCAGCGAATCACGTATATATATCGGCAAGCAAAGACCTTCTAATACGCGCCGGAGATCAACGCCTCGTGTTCTGTGTGTGCCGTCGTTTTGTGCTTAAGTGCTTCAGTGTTATTCGTTTTGTGCACCTACGTTCACGTGTGACAATTTTCGTCTCTGTCTGTGTCCAAGTGTGTGAACAATTTTATCTTGGACTCTACGCCCGTGAACGGCACCTTGTATTTTAAAAAGTGTTTGTCTCCGTTTCTATGTCCACCATGTTTTTTCTCTAACTGTCTTCATTTGTCTATTTGTGTTTCTCTGCGGCCAAAGAGCGGCGTAGTATGCTGCTGCAGGCCTGCCTGTAATACAGGTTTCAAAATGACAATAAAGAAAAAAAAAGACCTTCTAAGGACACAATCCACAGATTCCAACTCTTCCTTATAGATATTGGCAATGGGGCCGCAAGAGGGGTAGTCGATACTGCACCTGAGCCAGTGGCGCCAGACAGAACAGTCTACTAACTCAATGGCGCCACGGCTGAACCATATTCAAATTTCCACGGAATTTATTGGCTCCAATCTCTTCCGTCTCGTTCACTAAACACCACCGCTCAGCTTCCTACTTGACGCCACATTCTAACTTGAGGCCACTGTCAACTGAGCGTGGCACATATGCTGACCGATCGCTTAAAAAGAATTTGTAACTACCGAACCAGAAATCCATATACCTACTTGGAAACGCACTTTCGGATTCTGTCAGTTTTATGCACTGTAAGGAATAGCTTGGTGGACCACGAAGGATCATTGCTCCCGACCTGAGAAATATACTGCTAAAAAGTCAGCTCCAACCCAGAGCACACAGACTTCCACAACTCAAGAGTGCTGCCTATCGACTTCCCTTATTTCGCAAACCCTAAACAGCTCCACGAATATTGTATGAAAATTCAGGCCGTACGGCCAATCAGACTCAGTAGCCGCTTGCAGGGAATTTCATTGCCCATTTCTACTAGCACTCCACTACAAAATGCAGATTCATCGGGGGTTTCCTAAAAGTTTATTTCCAACAGATGCTGCGAAACACTTGCCATCTGCAAAAATAACTCCTCACCAGAACCCATTTACGGGGGTTAGCGTAATATCGGCCCCTTACATCCAGGCTGAAGAAAGTTTTCTTTCCATGGATAAACGGTAGCCACAGGATTAATACACAGGCGCTGCAGAGATATTATACATACAGGGTCTTGCAGAAGTGTAAATTTATCTATATTAAAAAAGGAACCCTGGGCTGGAAAGTTATAGCCAAAGATAAGACTCCAAGAAGTCAGATTTTGCAATAACTTTATTCAGATTGACCACTTTCACATGGCGGAACATTTATAACAGTTTTTCAAAGCGGCGCCTTTCAGCTTCAGTGCAGGCATGAGATCTTCACACAAAACTCTCTTGCTCACATTCGAACAACATCAGTGTACTTCAGTCAATGTCACAGGCAGTGAAAATTTTTCTCAGGCCTTCCCACTCAGTCTCGACAGATGTCTCGTACAAAAGACTTTTCGCATGACTATACAAAAAGAAATCACACTGAGGTTGGGTTTGCCTACCGTACAATACCCTATGTACCCAATAATATATTTATTACGTCACAAAAGTAAGAATTCATAGGTTCTCCTAATCTAGTGGCTATTCCCCGACAGCAAATTTCAGTTCGTAACTTTCAACAAACTTTCAGGACAAAGTTTCTTTACCTAAAATATATATATCTGCTGTTCGTCATTAACCCTGAGAGAGTTAGTAGATGTGCATCATGATGCACGTCTATGCAGATCCGCAGTTCCAGAAGACAACTTGGTGGAAACTACAAGACACGAGTATACAGAAAATTGACACGTACCAGTGCTGCGAAGCATTCAACCACTATCACCGTCATACCTTCGCAAAAGATCTTGCTGAAAACCCAAGGAAATTCTGATCTTACGTAATATCGGTAAGCGGGTCGAAGGCTTCCATCCACTCACTGATCAGTCTGGCCTGGCAACGGCAGACAGCAAAACGAAAGCTGAAATATTAAATTTAGCATTTGAGAAATCTTTCACGCAGGAGGATCGTACAAACATACCGCCGTTTGAGTCTCGCACAGATTCCCGTATGGAGGACATAGTGATAGACATCCCTGGGGTTGTGAAGCAGCTGAATGGGTTGAAAATAAATAAATCGCCAGGTCCTGATGGGATTCCAATTCGGTTTGACAGAGAGTACTCTACTGCATTGGATCCTTACTTAGCTTGCATTTATCGCCAATATCTTGCCCAACATAAAGTCCCGAGCGACTGGAAAAAAGCGCAGGTACGCCTATATATAAGAAGGGTAGAAGGACGGATCCTCAAAATTACAGACCAATATCCTTAACATCGGTTTGTTGCAGGATTCTCGAACATATTCTCAGTTCGAATATAATGAATTTTCGTGAGACAGAGAAGTTGCTGTCCATACATCGGCTTTAGAAAGCATCGCTCCTGCGAAACGCAACTCGCCCTTTTTTCACATGATATCTTGTGAACCATGGATGAAGGGTATCAGACGGATGCCACATTCCTTGACTTTCGGAAAGCGTTTGACTCGGTGCCCCACTGCACTCTCCTAACTAAGGTACGAGCATATGGGATTGGTTCCCAAGTATGTGAGTGGCTCGAAGACTTCTTAAGTAAGAGAACCCAGCACATTGTCCTCGATGGTGAGTGTTCATCGGAGGTGAGGGTATCATCTGGAGTGCCCCAGGGAAGTGTGGTAGGTCCGCTGTTGTTTTCTATCCACATAAATGATCTTTTGGATAGGGTGGATAGGAATTTGCGGCTGTTTGCTGATGATGCTGTGGTGTATGGGAAGGTGTCGTCGTTGAGTGACTGTAGGAGGATACAAGATGACTTGGACAGGTTTTGTGATTCGTGTAAAGAATGGCAGCTAACTCTAAATATAGATAAATTTAAATTAATGCAGATGAATAGGAAAAAGAATCCTGTAATGTTTGAATACTCTATTAGTAGTTAGCGCTTGACACAGTCACGTTGATTAAATATTTGGGCGTAACACTGCAGAGCGATATGAAGTGAGACAAGCATGTAATGGCAGTTGTGGGGAAGGCGGATAGTCGTCTTCGATTCATTGGTAGAATTCTGGGAAGATGTGGTTCATCTGTAAAGGAGACTGCTTATAAAACACTAATACGGCCTATTCCTGAGTACTGCTCGAGCGTTCGGGATCTCTATCAGGTCGGTTGGAGGGAGGACATAGAAGCAATTCAGAGACGGGCTGCTAGATTTGTTACTGGTAGGTTTGATCATCACGCGAGTGTTACGGAAATGCTTCAGGAACTCGGGTGGGAGTCTCTAGAGGAAAGGAGGCGTTCTTTTCGTGAATCGCTACTGAGGAAATTTAGAGAACCAGCATTTGAAGCTGACTGCAGTACAATTTTACTGCCGCCAACTTACATTTCGCGGAAAGACCACAAAGATAAGATAAGAGAGATTAGGGCTCGTACAGAGGCATATAGGCAGTCATTTTTCCCTCGTTCTGTTTGGGTGTGGAACAGGGAGAGAAGATGCTAGTTGTGGTATGAGGTACCCTCCGCCATGCACCGTATGGTGGATTGCGGAGTATGTATGTAGATGTAGATGTAGATGTAGGTGGAGCATTTCTCCAAGTTTTTAAGTCAGACTAGAGGTGTTGATTATCGGACCGTTTATGACGCAATAAACGTCAGTACGTGCGGGTAATTTATTCAGTCGCTGGCATGAATTGACCGAAAATGAACAACAGGTGCCCGCTTTGGAACTCATTGTGTTGCCTGTCTGCAAGTACGAACTTACTCAGTATGACAATTTGGACCAGATGATTTGTCTACATGTCCTGACACGCCTGTCCCACAATGCAGCTACGCCATGGTGCGTGTTACGAATCGGGACTTGGATAGATTTTCTACCCACTGATGTGTGTCATTTTTTGTAGTCGTCACCGGGAATCTCTGAGGTACTTCAGAATGAAACTGTAGTCCGAAATCCATCTCATTGCCTGTGACAGAGTGTATTTCGGATACCGATTTCACACTATTCCCTCTTCTTTTTGTGTTCCATTCCCGAATTTTGCCTTATCAGGAAGGCACGCTATACAGGGTGAAAAGCATTTAAACCGACAAACTCTGGGAGGTTGTAGGGGACATCAAAACAAATATTTTTCCCTAATGTCATATTTTCCATTACGATCTTCAGTTGTTAGAGGGCGTATTACGCTCTTCAGTTGTAAGCAACTGCTGTCCATTAGTGTAGTAGTGCATTGTCTCTGTTTACTAATGGAGAGATACACCTGGAGTGAGTACACTGATATGGTTGGTGCGTACTACGTAGCGCACCACAACGGACGAGCTGCACAGCGGGTTTATCAACAACAATATCCTAATCGCCGTATCCCGCATCATACGAGCTTTGTTGCTGTGTACCAACGTCTGCGTGAGACCGGGTCATTTAGCAGATTACCTGGACAGGGACGCCGTCGCACGGTAAGAACGCCTGCAATTTGAGGAAGCTGTCTTGCAGCATGTGGAGCGGGATCCTTCAATGAGCACTCGTACAATTGCACGTAACATGGGGACGAATCAGACGAATGTAAGAACAGTCCTTCGAGAGCAATTGCAACGTCCATTTCACTTATAGCGTGTCCACAACCTGGAACCAGTTGACTATCCACCGAGAGCACAGTTTTCACAGTGGTACCTGGAACAGTGTGAAATGCATCCTACATCTCCATCTTCTGTGTTGTTTACCGATGAATCAACGTTCGGGCGTGATGGAGTCTTCAACATGCACAATTCGCATGTTTGGAGTGAGGATAACCCACATGCCACAGTTACTAGCGCTCATCAAGTGTGGTTCTTCGTTAATGTGTGGGTCGGTGTTGTTGGGGACTGTTTAATTGGGCCGGATCTGCTAACTAGGCCACTAAATGGCAGGCACTATAACAATTTTCTCGCCAGAGCATTGCCAGAATTGCTGGAAAACGTCCCGCTCCCTACAAGACAACGCAGGTGGTTCCAACATGACGGGGCGCCGGCACATTTCAGTCGTCTTGTGTGTCGATTCCTGAACCGACAGTTCCCAGAAACGTGGATTGGCAGAGGTGGTCCTGTACCATGGCCTGCTCGATCCCCAGATATTTCCCCTCTGGACTTTTTTGTGTGGGGACAGATGCACAACCTTGTTTATGCAACTCCTGTTGCATCAGAAGAGGATCTGGTTGCCCGGATAGTAGCAGCAGCAGGAACAATTCAGTATACTCCTGGGGTTTTTGCCCGTGTGAGACAGAACATGATCCGACGGTGTAACCTTTGTTTGCGTGTCAATGGAGGCATTTTTGAAAATCTACTGTAATTGAAATTGGGTTGTGTTAATGTGTTGTCTCTTGGTCATAAAAAATGGAAAAGTATTTGTGGGTTTAATTAATTTGCCGCCAGAGAAATCTTCCTCTACCGGTTTAAATACTTCTCATAGGAAAAAATGACATTAGGGAAAAATATTTGTTTTGATGTCCCCTACAACCTCCCAGAGTTTGTCGGTTTAAATACTTTTCACCCTGTATAGGTGACCTGGTACCTAAGGTAAATAGCGCTTCGAGGCTGGTTGTGAGGGTCATACCCGGATACCGAGAAGTCGAACCCTTACAAAATTGTTTGAAATTCAAGGCAGACGTACAAATGATCAATGCTTGAGGCACAATCCTACAACTGACACTCAACTTTAGTAAAGGTAGTGTTATGCATGTAAATAAACGGAAAGAACCCATAAAGTTTGATTAGACTATCACAGATCAGTTGCAGGAATCAGTACCTTGCACATGTAGCGCCGTCCGTCCGGAGCAGTTTGAGGTGATGCGACATCCTAAATGTGGTTGTCGGTAAGGTAAACACCTGACTGTGAGATTTATTAAAAGAATCCTTCATCCATACAAAATTTCGGTTTCAAAACTCTCTTTCGGCCGATGCTTAAGTACTGTTTGCCAAATTGCCATCTTTTATAAATTGTATCGACGGTAGTAATAAAGAACGTTCAGAGAAAAGCTGCGTGAGTCATCGGTGGCGGGAGAGTCACATAAAATCCTCAGAAAATTCTGGCGGAAAAGAAATATCGCTATCACGGAAAGACAGTTCGAAGATGAGCAATGTATTACTTTATTTCCTGCCACATATATCTCGATTAACGACCGGGGCAATGTAGATAGCGAGAAACAAGATTAGACGGAGGTGTACTCACCGTTACTCTTCCACGCGTTATCTGAGAAATAAGTATGGAACTGGTGGTGGTATTCTACATAACTTTTGACAAAATCAGTACAGTGACCTACAGAAAATATATGTAGATGTAACTGCAGATATAAACAGGCAGTGTTCTTGGAAACTGAAGTAGGTTTGCTAGTTAGGTTTGGCCACTGTTCATCACTTCCTTGGTTATCTCCTTGCTCCTGACAAACCATCCTCCGGACTCTAAGTACATATTGTTGATTCAGTAAACAATTATACGTATTTTGTTTAATGCTCCCAGCAAATTTTCCACTACTGGTCGTTCAGATGCAGTGACTTAATAACATCTTGTGTTTCCTTCGTAAGTCGGCCGCTGTGGCCAAGCGGTTCTAGTCGCTTCAGTCTGGAACCGCGCTGCTGCTACGATCGCAGGTTCGAATTAGGTCAGACTGTTAGGTGCCCCCTGCAATAAAAAAAAAAAAATTGTTCAAATGGCTCTGAGCACTATGGGACTTAACTGCTGTGGTCATCAGTCGCCTAGAACTTAGAACTAATTAAACCTAACCAACCCAAGGACATCACACACATTCATGCCCGAGGCAGGACTCGAACCTGCGACCGTAGCGATCGCCCGGTTCCAGACTGCAGCGCCTAGAACCGCACGGCCACTCCGGCCGGCCCTGTAATAAAAAAACTGAGTCAACGGCGCAACACTGAATTTGAAATCGTGTCATGGGACATCCGCACCGAAAAAATGCAACGAACTATATCGAACAAAATGTGATCAAAGACAAAAAAAAAAAAAAAAAAAAAAAAAAAAAAACTGCCTCGGGCATGGATGTGTGTGATGTCCTTAGGTTAGTTAGGTTTAAGTAGTTCTAAGTCTAGGGAACTGATGACCTCAGATGTTAAGTCCCATAGTGCTTAGAGCCATTTGAACCATTTTATCTTCGCAAAGTATTTTTTTCTACCAGTTTCACAATCTGACCATATTTTTTTATTCGACAACAGCAATGAACGGTAGCTGTGACCTAATTCACTTCATCGTTAAGACTCTTGTTTCTTTAAAATTGAATCATAATTCTGTAATTTGTTTTTGTAAACTGGGCTGACCATTAACAGTTTTTGAATCGTCATCTTTGAAGATATTTTTGAATGTTCAAAACTTCTAAAACAAGACAGACAACAGCACTTGATGAAGTGCTTTTGACAATGTTCTTTTCACAGATGAAAATGATTTGATCTGACGAGTGTTTCTCGACTGATTCGCACCTGAAGGGAATGTGGAACGCGATTTCGACACCCGATCATTGTGGGAAGAGGCCGACATCGAGCAGGATCATTAGTGGTGTGGGCAGGGATTATGTCGACCACATGAACACCTCTTCATGAAATTGTACGGGTGAATCTGAAAGGTTTAACTGTCGTCAGGTAGGGTGACAAGGTTTTGGGACATGTTGTACGGTCGTTGGGAGTTGCTGTGCGCCGAGACTTCGTACTGATGGACGATAGTGCTCGACCTTACAGAGACTGAGTGGTTGATTTATATATATATATATATATATATATATATATATATATATATATATATATATATATATATATATATATATTTTTTTTGGAACGGAAGATACTACACGAATGGCGTGGCGTGGCCTGTTCGCTCTCCTGAATTGAATCCCATAGAGCATGTCTGGAATACACTGGGGAGACGTCAGCTTCCAGCTTCCACCAACAACTCCCAAAGACTTGCGAGGAACTCCGCAGAAAGAATGGGCGTTATTGCCTCAACGTGACATTGATGACGTTGTTTACAGCATCCTCCGTCGTTGTCAGGCCTGTATTGCTGCCAGAGATGGACATAGCACATTAACCAGTTGCCGCAATGTGTGTGCAAATCTGTTAAGTTGGAAAAAACGAAGAACATTTTCGTCTACTGTTATGTTCGTTGCAGCTGTTGAAGTTTGGTATTCTTTACGTTATTTCTACTTTACTATCGTCCCACCCGATAGCTGAGTGGTCAGCGTGACGGATTGCCGTCCTACGGGCCCGGGTTCCTTCCTGCAGACTCCACTGCAGACAGCGATCGCCAGTCCTCCCCAGCCTGCGACCCTCAGCACCGCCACCAGCCACCTCACCCCACTCACCGCACTCACCGCACTCACCACAAGAAGGAAGTGTGCAGTGATAGTGAATAAGTGCAACAGAAAAAATAAAGTGCTTTCTCCTCTCGCATCAAATAGTGAAGTATAGTAGTATAAAGTGCTTCTTCTTAGTGAAATCAGTGATACAAAGTGCTTCTCACCAAACATGTCATGCTCACAGCCAAATCAGTGTCAAAAGTATGCACAGTAGTACTAAGAGTGACTTTTTTTTCTTCTTCATTATTTGTACTATATTGTTTAGGATACAAGCATTACTTAGTGGAAAGTACCAACTACTCATAATTTTTTTTGAGTGTTTCCTATACTATGTGCCCTATAAAATTTTTCCGCTCTGCTTCTCAAATATAATATGACATAATTTTTTCTTTCTTCTTCAATTTATGTATAATCTGCAGCACATGTAAAAAAAATTTTTCCACTTCTGCTCCATCTATCATGCTGATGTTTTCCCTCATACTGTCCCACCTAACAGTGTAAACTAGAGGAAGAGATCAAACCAGAATACACAATGTGAATGTGACATCACAAGTGCATGACATACAGAAATTAGAACTCAAAATCAATGTGTCGATGCTACGTATAAATTATTATGCCTGTCCAGCAATGCTTTACCCAAACAAAAAAGACGACAAATGGACATTTCAAAGGGTTCACGGAACAACAATAAGAGAAAAACTAAAAACGACAAGAATATACAAACGAAAATCTATAAAATGACAGCAATGTTAACCAACTCTAGAAAAAAGTTAATATAATGAAATATTTATTTTTTATTTTTAATGTATCATTCTTAATACATTTAAATAAATATATATGGTTACAAAAAAAGGTTCGATTCCCGGCTGGGTCAGAGATTTTCTCCGCTCGGGGACTGGGTGTTGTGTTGTATTCATCATAATTGCATCCCCCTCAGGCGCGCAGGTCGCCCAATGTGGCGTCGAATGTAATAAGACCTGCACCAAGGCGGCCGGACCTGCCCCGCAATGGGCATTTCATTTACTTTACTATCACTTATTTGTACTGTTTTGTGGCATAATAAACGCAACCCTGGAAAATTTCCGTTTGTTGCTTTAATTTTTGATACCACTGTAGTTGCATGAAGTAATCAGAGATGGTGCAACTCGATGCATGTTTGGTCGGATTGTCACTACTGTGGCAGTGTAGTTGCATGAAGTAATCAGAGATGGTGCAACTCAATGCATGTTTTGTCGGATTGTCGCTACTGTGGCCGGGGCAGTTTATGGTGCCAGTTCGGAGACTATGGCACGATGCGGATGCAGGTAGTTTTGGCCGAGCCATGGGAAATGGGGCGGCGCTTTCACGAGCAGACTGCGGGTTGAAGGACATGGGCTGAGACACAGGGGATCCGCCGGTCCTTCAGCGCCGAGCCCGTAGCGGGCTACCGTGCACTGTTGCAGGCGCCGGAGGCAGAGTTTACGAGTGCTTTTGCCAGGTTGTGACGGAACGGCGCTCGCAGTTGTACTCGGCCAAGGGGAGTGGATTCTTCCGTTTTCTGCAGGGGTCTTCCCGATGTTTCCTGTGGTCCTTTCTGTGAGCTTAGTTCAGCTGGGCTTATGAAAAACAATTTGCATCATCGCCCGAAATGGATCGGCAATGGAGGGCGCCCGAAGCTATGACGCCGGGACAGCTGTTGTGTTTCTTCGGGGTCAGGCAAGCACCCGCTTTCCACGTGTGCAAAATAAGTAGTTTGATTGGGACGCGAGCTGTGAAGTCAGAAAGAGTAACAGTCTACGTGTGTTTGATGCCTTGTGATGTATCAGGGTTGGAAGAGCGAATTTTGCTCGTTTCTTGAGGGGGCTGTACAGTACACAGAGGAGATCTGATTGGTGCAGGGGAGCCCAACAATTTTCAATTGGTGATTTTTAGTTTTTTGGCGGGTACTCTTCGTGGAGTGTTTAGTGGACTTGCACTGGTGTTAAGAAGCGAGGATTCGGCCGGTGGCCGTGAAGGAGAGAGCATATCGCAATAACGCTGGCCAGTCAACTGCTCGTCTTTGGTCCTTGAGCGCCAGCCCGTTCAGAAAAGCATGGGCCAATGATGAACGTGGCCGTGAAGCCACACCATACGCTGACACGTTCCCCATACAGAGGAACTTCATGCGCAGAGGTGGTGATCCCCTGACTCGGCAGTTCTGTGTGTTCACTTCAACCGTCTGAGAAAAATAAGCTTCGTCTGTCCACAGGATGGTCCAGAGCCATCCCTCGTCGGCTTCAATCCTCGTGAGAAAGTGGAGAGCGTAGGCAACACATCGTTGTGCGTCCAGTGGTGCAGACTGTTGTACGATATGGTTCTCGTACGTATACCATTTGAGAATGGTTCGAAGCACCACCGTACAGTGGACCACGGGATGTTCAACTGTCGTGACACAGCACGCGCACTGCCTGACGATCGAGAATTGCGCGCAGCGTTGTCTTCCATAGCAACAGTGATTTCATCAACTACCTGTGGTGCAATCGGTCATCGCCCTCTTCCCGGAGCGACGCCCAGTTCTCCAGTTCATTCGATCTTCTTCATCATGTTCCGCATGGAGAAAGAGGACCCTTCCGTAATCCTTTCAGCATTACAGTTGTTTTGATTGGGGCTCTCGCTGTTAGGGAAAGAGGACTATTCAGTCCACCATCATGAAGGGAAGAGTTTGTTTTTCATGCAGTGGCCACGATCGAGGAGAGATTGTTTTTCGATTCGATTTCTGGGTGGAAAGGTGAATCCGGATGAAAGAAGGACACGGAGGTCCACCGTTTGATCCGACGTAGAGGTGTACTGGTCACAGCATTCGAAATTGTTACATACGTATGGTGTGCATGTCGCAGCACCTGCGTTAACCATCTGTACAGTGAATTTCACCACCATACCGTACTCATACAGCAGCAGCAGTCGCCGTACGATATAATCATACTGTGGTAGTTTTCAGTGACAGTCCATCATATTATTTTCAGTCAGATCGCTGTATCCGGTTATAAAGACAGATTAGAGACAATTTCCTCCCCATTTGTTCAGTTTTATATCATTTTATTTTTTGAAACACAAGCATGAATGTTATCGATGTGGTATGTTGATAAACCGGGTGGTTATAATTAAACTTTCCCTATTTAATACGTTATAAAACGGACACTGATTACCGTATAAGAACCAAACTTGGTAGCATTAATGTTCAGAGCGTGGGGTGCATGATTTACATACGTCACAGCGCTACCGTCCAGTTCCAACCAAGGCCAGCAGGTGCCGTGATGAGTCATCGTGATTCATAGTCTCACACACTTAGCCAGTCGTAGTGTATTTATTGACGTGTCAACATAAGCTTCGACAACAGGAGCAGGGCATTGTTGGGGAAGCTCTATTATCAAAACAGCAGTAATGCTGCAGCTTAACTTCGAGAATATCGCCGGCTGAAAGGATTACGGAAGGGTCCTCTTTCTCCTCCTGCTGTGCGGAGCATGACGAAGAAGATCGAATCAACTGGAGAACTGGGCGTCGCTCCGGGAAGAGGGTGACGACCGAGTGCACCACAGGTGGTTGATGAAATCTCTGTTGCTATGGAAGACAACACTGCGCCCAATTCTCGATCGTCAGGCCTTGCGCATGCCTTGTCAAGACAGTTGAACATCCCGTGATCCACTGTATAGAAGGTGCTTCGAACAATTCTCAAATGGTATCCGTACGAGATCCATATCGTACAGCAGGTTGCACCACTGGACGCACAACGATGTGTTGCCTACGCCCTCCACTTTCTCATGAGGGTTGAAGCTGACGAGGGATGGCTCTGGACCATCCTGTGGACAGACGAAGCTCATTTTCCTCTGAAGGGTGAGGTGAACACACAGAACTGCCGAGTCAGGGGATCACCACCTCTGTGCATGAAGTTCCTCTGTATGGTGAATGTGTCAGCGCATGGTGTGACTTCACGGCTACGTTCATCATTGGCCCATTCTTTTTTTGAACAGGCTGGCGCTCAAGGACCATAGACGTGCAGTGTGACTGGCCAGCGTTACTGCGATATGCTTCGACAACATGTCACACCCGCCCTGCAGAAGCGAGACGCATTGAACTCAACACTTTTCATGCAAGATGGGGCCCCACCGCATACGGCTCGTGAAGTTCACTTGCTTCTCCGAAATACATTTGGAAACGATCGAATTATCAACTGATCTTTTCCAAATGTTTGGCCAGCACGGTCACCTGATCTCATTCCCTGTGATTTATGGTTGTGGGGCTACCTGAAGGACTGGGTTTATCAGTGCAACATTCACACATATACTGATCTGAAGCGCAGCGTATTAAGAGAGGTAGCCAGCACACCTATGGACATGGTTCTTCCTGCTGTACAGAATGCAATTTGCGCTTTCAAACTCTTCTGGATACTGATGGGCGCCACATTGAGCCCCTTTTGTTACAGTAATGGTCCGGTATGTAATAGTATGATGTACCATAGTTGCAGATTAAAAGTGTTTCAAGTGAATTGATTCCGCATCATTTCTCTTCCCATGTCTGAAATTAATGCTACCAAGTTTGGTCCTCGTACGGTAATTATTTTCCGTATTATAATGTGTTAAACAGGGAAAGTTTAATTATAATCACCCGATATGTTCCATGTCATTCATGTCTTTCGGAACAATATGTCACGATACTGAACCCCATTTATTGCTCAATTAAGTACTTTTTCTTTGAGCACTTTGTTAATTTCGTATGTATGAACTGAGGTTTCAAAAGTCATGGGACAGCGATATACACATATACAGATGGCGATAGTATCACGTACACAAGGTGTAAAAGGGCAGTGCATTGGCGTAGCTGTCATTTGTTCAAAAATGGCTCTGAGCACTGTGGGACTTAACTTCTGAGGTCATCAGTCCCTTAGAACTTAGAACTACTTAAACGTAACTAATCTAAGGACATCACACACATCCACGCCCGAGGCAGGATTCGAACCTGCGACCGTAGCGGTCGCGCGTTTCCAGACTGTAGCGCCTAGAACCGCTCGGCCACTCCGGCCGGCTGTCATTTGTAATTAGATGATTCATATGAAAATGTTTTCAATGTGATTATAGCCGCAAAACAGGAATTAACAATCTTTGAACGCCGAATGGTACTTGAAGGTAGACACATAGGAAATTCCATTTCGGAAATCGTTAGGGAATTCAATATTCCGCGATCCATAGTGCCAAGAATGTGCCGAAAAGACCAAGTCTTAGGCATTACCTCTCACCACGGACTATGAAGTGGGCGACGGCTTTCGCTTAACGACTGAGAGCAGCGGCGTTTGCGCAGAGTTGTCAGTGCTAAGAGACAAGTAACGCAGCGTGAAATAACTGCAGAGATCAATGTGGGACGTACGATGAACGTATCCGTTAGGACAGTGCGATGAAACATGGCTTTAATGGGCTATGGCACCAGACGACCGACGCGAGTACCTACGCTAGTAGCACGACAACGCCTGCAGCACCTCTCGTAAACAGGTGACCATATCGATCGGACCCTAAACGACTGGAAAACCGTGGCCTGGTCAGATGTGTCCCCATTTCAGTTGGTAAGAGCTGATGGTACGGTTCGAGTGACGTGCAGACCCCATCAAGCCATAGACCATAGTTTTCAATAAGGTACTGCACAAGCTGGTGGTGGCTCCCTAATGGTGTGGGCTGTGTTAACATTGAGTGGACTGGGTCCTCTGTTCCAACTGAACCGATCTTTCACTGGAAATGTTTATGTCTGGCTACCTGGAGACCATTTGCAGCCATTCATGGACTTCTTGTTCCCAAACATGTCACCGGGACACAATTTTTTGCGATGTGTTTGAAGAACATTGTGGACCATTCGAGCGAATGATTTGGCTACCCGACATGAATCCCATCGAAGATGTATAGGAAATAATCGAGAGTTCAGTTTGTGCACAAAATACTGCACCAGCAACACTTTCGCTATTATGGTCGGCTGTAGAGGCAGCATGGCTTGAGTCCACACCAAGCCGACTTGCTGCGCTACACGGGGCAAACGGATGCCCGACACGATGTTGGGAGGTATCCCATGACTTTTGTCTCCTAAATGTATGTGAGATGTAATAGGAGTAGTCTTGGAATATAGATTTTATGTCAACTTCAATTTCACTACACAGGGCCAAATAATTTGACTTGGCCTTTAAATTCTATAGTGCATAAATTTTACGATAGTGTAACTGGGGAGGGGGAGGGGGGGTGGTTATGTGTCTTAGAAATATTCAGATGCAGGACTTAATCAGAGGTACCCACGTACCTGCCCGCCAACGAGACATCTTGTAATCTCTTTAACTTTTCTCACAGTCAGAAAAGAATCTTGTTAATCTCGTCTCCCATTTAGAGGTTGTAGACCTTCCGTTGCATCAGATCATCAAGCATGAAAAGTACAAGTCATTAACTTAGTCCTTACATTACATATACTATATTAATCCAGTTTGGGGACGTTCTACTATTCAGCTTTGTTCTATGGTTTCTTAAAGGTGACACAGTACCTGTTACTTTTCAGCACCTCTATATACTAGTAAGATAAAGATTGTTTCCTGGTCAGAGCAGTGATATGCCCAATTTATTTTCATAGCTGTGACCACTATGGCAGTCAATATTTTTCAGTTTTTATCAATTCAATAAAGAATATCTACAAGCACAACTAACTCCTTTTGTTTAGAGGTGTGGAACAGATTTATGCTGGAACATGTTGCCGTCCAAATGGTCAAACTGCAGAAAGATTCTTTTTGCTTATTACTATGGTCTACCGTCGGCTTATCACAGACAGTAATTGTCATCATCCCTCATTTCTTACAGCACCGGAAACCTTGCAGCTGTTGTTTTCCAAAGTACCCGAGGTCCATTTGGGCGCACCGCTCGCATTTCTGCAGCGAGCTTATATATCTCTCTGTTTTGCCTTTCTAAGAGTAAAGTAGCTAGAACTATTTTATATCCTGTAAATACTGTTTGTAGACTGATCAGCAAATATTATAATAAGCATCCCAAAACAAATCGATGGGCTCCACCTAGTTTGATGTTTCTCTTCTGTAGTCCAGCAGGAAGATGACCATTAAATAGGAAGACACTACGTGAGGGATTATCGCTGATCATCGTGAGCTCATTGCAGTTGATTTTCTTGTTGCTCGTGCAATTTGGCTGTTATAGCAAGAGACGATAAAAGATGTGGGTGACACAACGGAGGTGTCACTTATGTTGTGGCGTAACAAGCTAGCTACGCCACACTGAGAAGTAGCCGGAAGGGCACGCGTCAACTCTCGACGTCTTGCGTTAAGTCTGAAACAGGATACGTGATGAAAGCTATAAAGAAAAGAACGGAGCTTCTCGTATACTTAACTTTAATTTCTTATTGTACATTGCTCTTGATAATACAAGTGAGACTCTCTCCAGATATGGTTAACTGCGCCTTGCTAGGTCGTAGCCATGGACTTAGCTGAAGGCTATTCTAACTGTCTCTCGGCAATTGAGAGAAAGGCTTCGTACGTGTAGTCGCTAGCAATGTCGTCCGTACAACTGGGGCGAGTGCTAGTCAGTCTCTCGAGACCTGCCGTGTGGTGGCGCTCGGTCTGCGATCACTCAGTGGCGACACGCGGGTCCGACATGTACTAATGGACCGCGGCCGATTTAAGCTACCACCTAGCAAGTGTGGTGTCTGGCGGTGACACCACACTTATGCGATGATGATGATGTCTTGAAGCTATAGAGCTTTTAGTTATTACAGAAGAGAAGTGAGGCTGGCAAAATGAGAAGCGTGAAAGGTTCTACGTCACTGGAAAGTCATTGGGAAATTCATTGGGGAAATAAGAAAACTGTTTAATTAATGAGGTCTCAAGGCAACATAAAAACAAGTTGGTGCTGCTAAGAGTAGGGAACGTCGAGATTCATTTCATATTTCTAAATTGGACTTCCATGCCTCAGAAGTGGACAGACTGGAAGGACGACAAATCTGATCTTCACCCAAAGATACAGATAATATTAAAATGACACAATCAAACTAATTAAGTGGTAATTATGATAAAAGAAGTCATTTCAAAACAAGAAAATCTGATGAAATAGTTAAAATACACTGAGGCGCCAAAGAAGCTGGTATAGGCAAGCGTATTCAAATACAGAGATACGTAAATATGGAGAATATGGCGTTGCGCTCGGCAACGCCTACATAAGACAACAAGTGTGTGGCGCATTTGTTAGATCGGTTACTGCTGCCACAATGGCAAGTCATCAAGATTTAAGTGAGTCTGAATGTGGGGTTATAGTCGGCGCACGAGCGATGAAACACAGCATCTCCGAGGTAGCAATGAAGTGGGGATTTTCCCGTACGCCCATTTCACGAGCCTACTGTGGATATTAGAAATCCGGTAAAACATATAATCTCCGACATCGCTGCGCCCAGAAAAAGATCCTGCAATAACGGGACGAACGGCGACTGATGAGAATCGCTTCGCGTGACAGAAGTGCAGCCCTTCCGCAAATTGCTGCAGGTTTCATTGCTGGGCCGTCAACAAGGGCCAGTGTGCGATTCATTCAACTAAACATCATCGGTATGGGCTTTCGGAGTCGAAGGCCCGCTCGTGTACCCTTGGTGACTGCACAACACAAAGTTTTACACCCCGCCTGGGCCTGTCAACACCGATATTGGGCAGTTGCCTGGTCGGACGAACCTCGTTTCAAATTGTATCGAGCGAATGGACGTGTACGGGTATGGAGACAACCTCATGAATCCATGGACCCTGCATGTCAGCAGAGGACTGTTAAGGCTTGTGGAGGCTCTGTAATGGTATGGGGCGTGTGCAGGTGGAGTGATATGGGACACCTGATACGTCTATATACGACTCTGACGGGTGACACGAACGTAAGCATCCTGTCTGATCACCTGCCTCCATTCGTGTCCATTGTGCATTCCGACGGACTTGGGCAATTCCAGCACCACAATGCGACACCCCACACGTCCAGAATTGCTGCGTTGTGGTTCCAGGAACACAATTCTGAGCGTAAACACTTCCGCTGGCCACCAAACACCCCAGACATGAACATTATTGAGCATATCTGGGATGCCTTACAACGTGCTGTTCAGAAGAGATCTCCACCCCCATGTACTCTTATGGATTTATGGACAGCCCTGCAGGATTCATGGTGTCAGTTCCCTCCAGCACTACTTCAGACATTAGTCTAGTCCATGCCACGTCGTACTGCGGCATTTCTGCGTGTTCGCGGGGGCCCTGCGTTATATTAATCAGGAGTACCAGTTTGTTTGGCTCTTCAGTCTATATTAAATAAATGAAGACGGTAATAAAGATGGAAAAAGTCCTGTTACATTTGAAAAAATTGCGTCAAATGTCTTCTTTATTACCGTCACTTTGTGGTTGACACCCTGTCTCGTTCACCATAAAGTTTTTAACTGCATTCTGTCATAGTCTTGGCGCATAATACGAATGCATGTGATTGCACAAGTACAGCTAATGATGATGTTTTTCAATGCATGTTCACCGCTTTACTATAATTTGAATGATCTGAAGATGGTTGTAGACTACAACTGAAACCAACTGTCGTGCTTTAATTGCATACTGAAAATTGTGGTTTAGGCATTAAAAATTTTTTACATTAAAATTTCTTAATTATAATTTTTGTTTAATAAACTAAAGTAAGACTGCCGTCTCCACCCGAACAGTGTCTAGCTACACTAATATTTAAAGTACATAGGGCTCACAATGTTTATCTATAGTCAACTGGCTCGTGTATGAGAAATCGATGTTTTCAGTCGAGAGTGTGAACAGGGCATGGAGGTGCATAGAAGGAGGGTGCTGTAAGACATTTTGATTGGCGAGAAGAGTCTAAATAGGCACTCAGACTGAGTTTTCAAGCTATTTGTTTCAAAGAAACTTAGGCGAGAAAAAGTATGGAAACTGGACGAAGCGGTGTAGAACGATATGAGTACTCATTTTTCTTTTTAAGTGTTGTTTCTTCCCCATCGTTCCATATATGTGGAGGTAGACCGGCAGCTGTGCATAGTTTCTGCTTTTCAGTCTAATGATTTTAAAGTGTAGTCAAAAAAGGTGAATCATTTATGTTGAAAAAAGATTATTTTCATTGAAGGTATTAAGAAGTCATCTTCGTATTTTTTTCAAATAAAAATGACTTGGAGTAGAAAAGTGGCATCTCTTAAAAAGAAGCACTGCACTTAGCACTGACACTGGTAGGACCACCTCTGCCGCGCGGGATTAGCCGAGCGGTCTCAGGCACTGCAGTCATGGACTGTGCGGCTGGTACCGGTAGAGGTTCGAGTCCTCCCTCGGGCATGGGTGTGTGTGTTTGTCCTTAGGATAATTTAGGCTAAGTGGTGTGTAAGCTTAGGGACTGATGACCTTAGCAGTTAAGTCCCATAAGATTTCACACACATTTGAACATTTTGGACCACCTCTGGGAAGAAACAGAGGTAGGAGAGAGAACGGATAGATTTATAACTGATAAGTTTAAAGAATCTGTAGGGTTGTAGATTGGAAGTACAAGCAAAGTGCTCTACTGGGCTGTAATCTACAAATGGGGTATATGGGGTGAGGGGTTGTAGGAGGCAGAAATGGAGTAGAGGACTTGGATTGTTGGCTGACCAATGGTATCAAAAGGAAATCAAATGGGGTACAGTGGAGTGGGACAGGGGAGCTATGATGTGAGGTAGGATAAGGAGGAAAGAGATTTATGAATGGACAGATATGAGTAAATATCTGGGTGGATCTCATTGTCTGGGGGAGGGAGCCAGTTTTGTCGGGAGAGGATGTAGAGTATGTACAGGTGTAAGGTTGGTGGGATGTGTGTGTACAGGCGCGAGAGCGTATCTGTATTGGAAATTGGAGGAGTAACAATAAGATTGTTAGAGTAGAGTTTCCCGTTACTATCAAATATATATGTAGAAGTTCAGTGTGGGTGAGAAGGTGTTGGGAATTTGATGTTATGGTAAAAGATTCGGGAGGGTGGGGAGGAAGGAGATTGGGGTGAGTGACGATGGTACTTCTCCCTGCAGCATCTTGTACTTGCAGCGAGGTAATCTGTGGGGGTCCGTGAGCGCAGAGTCTCGATGACCTGTATTCTTTCGGTGTATCGTCGATGATAGGATCTGTGGGCCGCAGCAGACCTTCGCGGCAAGAGTGAGGCCACGGGCGCCGAGCTTGGCACGCTCCCAGAAGCACGACGCTGTTGGCGAGCACGCGCGCCTCCAAACGGGCCGTGACTGCGTGAACTCATTAATCTGCGACGCAAACAGACTGCAGACGCCGGCCTCGCACCAAACGGCCGGCTCAAGGACAGGATTTGCTGCAGATGGTGAATGAACCTCCATACCCACCTGTTAGTGAGAGGATATTCCATCGGGAGATGCATGCGATGAACATTTGGAGTCATCACCTCGCAAGAGGCCATTGCTCATTCAGTCAAATACAGCTGAGGTCTTCAGTGGGCTAGGAGCCATCGAACATAAACAGCAGCTGATTGGCTGAACGTAATGGATCTGACGAATCACCTTTTGGCCTATATTCAAATGAAGCGCGTCGTCGAGTGTACCGAAGGCCAAATGAGACATTTCATCCTGCATGTGTACGAGGTCAGGTTCAGGCTGGAAATGAGACTCTAATGTTTTGGGGTTTTTTTCTTATCATGAATTGGGATGGCTCACTGAGGTGTCCACTAACATGAACCAGCATGTTTATTTAAGCATTCTGAACGATCAGATGTTGACTTTAGGTCAACATCTATATGATGAGAATACTACAGCAGAATTCACCGGGTTGGAAAAATATGTGACTGCTATTCTAATCAATTCCCAAACCCCACCCTATTATATCTCGACTGGCCTACAAAGTCAGCTGACTGGAACCCCGTAGAAAAATCTTGGGGGATGTTGGAACATTGGGTAAAACGCCGACATCAGAATCCCTACAATGTGGAGAAATTGCGCGATCAAATCCTCAGCGAGTGTCTTAACCTGGATGCAACGTATTTGTACAAGCTTGTGGTCTCACTTCCTAACAGAATCCAGGCGATTACCAAGTCCAAGGGCGGAATTACACGGTATTAGATAGTGATTCTAGTGATATCTATATGAGTGATTAATTTTTCATCCGCTGAGCTTTTAATGCATACATAAGCAAATCGTGTGGATGAGTAGACTAAAACAGTCGTTAAATACACTGCCTTGCAAAAAACTAAAGCACCCCTAAAGGGAGGAGGAAATGAACTAAACTTCACGTTCTGAAACGGTATGTAATATTATTTCAGCTATTACAAAATCTAGTCAAGTTTACACAGAATTTGGCAGCATGAGCTCGCTTATCAGTATGACCTCGTCTTACTTGGATGCATGCATTCCCTCGGTTGGGAAAGCCGTTGCATCCTCTTCTGAGGAAGCTAGCCCACAACTGTTGTATCTGGTTACTGGCTCTGGGACGAATCTGACATCCGAGACGGTTCCACAAATGCTCCATCGGAATCTTACTGACCACAGGAATAACACAACATCATTCAATCCGGTCATAGAGACACTCGCCGATGTGTGGACGAGAATTGTCGTGTTGAAAATTGGCACCACGATACCATCGCATGAGAAGTAACACACGAAGACACAGGATGACTACGATATACCGTTGTGCCCTCATAGTTCCCTCAATCGCTGCCAACTGGTAGCTGAGGTCATACCAGGTGACACCCCAAGAGTGACTGTCCAAAACATTGAAACAATGGGCCCTATCCCCAAACAGTGCCATATTCGCCGACGACGGTGATCTGGGATAATGCAGAACCGCGATTACTCTGAACACAATGCGACGCCAATCATCAGGATTCCAGGCTTCCCACTCATGGCACAACTCCAGAGGCACTGTTCCTGTCTTGGAACTGCGCTAATTCTCTAGTCATGCTCCTGCTAGTCTCTGGATAATGGGACAGGATGGCGCAGATTGTTGCAGGGAGCCCATTACTTCTTCCCCTATGTCAGGTGCAGATATGGAGGGGTTACGACGTGCTTTGGTGCAAAATACCTCCTTCGCGGTGGTCAGATGTGGTCGACCCGAACCCTGACGAGGAGTGGTCCTGCTTTCACAGTCGCAAGAAGTGCACCGTCACATGCAAATGCTCTACATATCTAGATCCGCACGATCCGATTAGCTGGCCATGGAGACCCACAATGAGACCCGTATCATCCTCTGGCAATGCTGGCAATGCTTTCTCACACGTCTATGTGGCACCTCCCTGTCCTTCTATCAACACACGACACTGTTAACCCCCCTTATATATCCTACCAGGTCTGGTAGGCACACTAAACACGAACAACATTAATTCACTCTGGTGGTCGTTCTCCCTGTCACAGACAATTGCTGCTCTAGCCGTTTACATACTCACTGATGGTGTGTGTGTGTGTGTGTGTGTGAAGCTACTCTGACACGTGACCACGTCTTCTCGGTGCTTCACTTTCTTTTATTAGCCAGTGTAGTTTCAACTGCCGGTAGATACCATAATTAATGATAACAGTTTTGTAATAAGCACTGAGCCATTTGAATTAGAAATAAGGATATGTTCAGATGTATTTTTTTGTCTTCATCAGTCGTCTGGCTAGTTTGTTGCGGCCTGCCACGATTTTCTCTCTTGTGGCAATCTTTTAATGCAGAATAGTGCTTGCACTCAGCGTTCTCAGTTATGTGTGGCATTTACTACAGTCTCTGTATTGCTCTATAGCTGTTGCCCTTTATGGGTCCAATTAGTACGTGGCAGCTGTACTCTGGTAATGTTGCACATCTGCTGCTGAACTACCTCTTCTTCTAGTTAGTGTTTCC
Organism: Schistocerca nitens; assembly: GCF_023898315.1. Lineage (NCBI taxonomy): Eukaryota > Metazoa > Arthropoda > Insecta > Orthoptera > Acrididae > Schistocerca > Schistocerca nitens. Next base: position 357,492,298 of record NC_064614.1, on the reverse strand, counting down.
GCGTTTTTTTGAGCCTGCTTAGAACCTTCTTATTCCTTATTATACGAGTCCACTTAATTTGCGGAATTTTTCGGTAGCTTTGCCTCTCAAATGATTTGATTTTATTGTTTTTAAGATTTCTCACAGTCCTGGAGTCCAAAAAGTTGAATCTTTGAGAAATGACAGTGGTATATCTGTCCACTGTCCATGCTCATTGCGTCGTCCATAAGCAGGTAAATTAAAATACTGAAAGAAGGAACTGAGCAAGTATATCAGAATAATTGTGGTGACAACCGCAACGTGATCCGATTAGCGAATCACGAGATGTTCAAGTTTTAATTCAGCTGATCGATCTAAATTCACGAGTGACTGAAGCGAGCGGTCTCCGCCATTGTCGCAGACTGAGGCGGGGCTGACCGTGAAGATGCGTCATCGGGAAGCGGCTGAAGCCACGCCGTCGGGAAAGTTTCGAAGGCTGGCGGATGGGTACGAAATGGGTCCTAAGCAAAAGTCCTACGTAGTTTGGAGCAGTGAAAATCCTTTCTTTCTAACCGGGTGGAAGAGTCCAAAGTGTCGTAAAAAGACAGAGGAAAAGCAGAACATAATAAAAGTTACGACTTGCAATAGTTAGGAGATAGGTTGAATTGTGGCAGTTATCATTCTACAAGGGTATCAGTTGGAGCTATGGATGGAAGGTATTCTAGTATCAAAAACAGTAACAACTCTTAACGGTGATGGTGTCACGTTATTTTCGCCCTGGACGGGTAGCAGTGCTGAGGATGCATCATTGTTCAGTAGAACGTGGCTACAGTCTGAAGTGATCGGACATGTTGATAGATGCAGCTCCACAGTTATGGCAAAATACGCTTTGTCTTTGCAGCTTTCACATACGTAATGCATTTGCTTATCACGTCTTGTAGGAAGTGAATTTGTTTGGTGATTAAAATCATATTTATGATCGGTGATAAACCCGAAGACCTAGTCGATGTCAGACAGTGCACAAAGCTCATTTCACCGCTTCTTTCACTGCTTCGTCCGAGGCAAATCGACGGCCCCTTAACCTTTTGTGCGTCACATTAAGAAAAAAATTGGGGAAAAGTTTTTTGGGATGAATAATTACTGTATATGTTGCACATATGCCATATCCATTGCAAAAGTTCTTTTGAAGCTATTGGTTAATAAATAAGGTAATGATTCCAAATGGCATCATTAGAAATTACATAATAATTACTAACAAATGCATACATAACTGTATTGTAAACTCACGGTATTTCTTTCCCTTGCCCTTGAGGAACTACGTAAAGCTGGTTCCATAACCAAGAATTTCAGTATACACAGAATAAAACTAAACACAACAGTTATTGTTCACTCACAAATGCAGTAGCACAGCTCACGACACTTCTCTGTTCTGCATTGCAAACAAACGGCGAGTCATGAGAGCAATCACCACTGTGATCTGTTGGTCAAACTTGGAACTACGTAAAGCGATGTCAAACAGTATCATTGAAGCATTGGGAAGCTCAAAAAAGCCAGGAATACTTAATGATGCCATTTGGAATCGCAGACAAAGGGAGGGTTAATGCCTGTCTGAGTGGACCAAACAAGTGATAGTCAGAAGGGGCAAGTTCGGGACTATATGGAGGATGATCCAGTACTTCATGTCGTGCAACAACACAAGACCTTTTGACAGCAATCCTCGGCGTTTGCTTCGAATTGCCAAGCAATAAGCATCTCACTGTAACGTACACTGTTTATTGTTGCGCCCCTTTCCCCATAATGTTCCAGTACTGGACCTTGTGCGTCCCAAAAAACCGTAAGCATCAGTTTTCTTGCGGACGATTGTGTCTTGAACTTTTTCTTGCAAAGCTAATTTGAATGTTTTCATTCCATACTCTGCCCTTTACACTCCGGCTCGTAATGATGGAGCCATGTTTCGTCACCAATAATGATCCTGTTTAAGAAGTTGTTCCCTCCGTTACCATAGCGATCCAAATGATTTTGCAGATGTCCAAGCGCGTTTGTTTATGCAACTGTGTGAGTTGTTTTGGGACCCATCTTGCACAAATTTTATGAAATCCAAGTCTGTTGTGGATGATTTCGTAGGCAGAACCGTGACTAATTTGCAGGCGATGCGCCACTTCGTCAATAGTTAATTGTCTGTCTAAGAGAATCATTTCACGTGAACGCTCAATGGTTTCTTCATTTGTGGCGGCAAACGGTCGTCCGGCTCCTTCATCGTGCGTAACACTTGTGCGATCATTTCGGAATTTTTCAATCCATTCGTAGACACTCCGTTGTGGCAAAACACTATTCCCGTACTGTACTGAAAGCCTTCGATGAATTTCGGCCCCTGATACGCCTTCCGACCACAAAAAACAGATCACTGAACGTTGCTCTTCTTTGGTGCAAATAGACAACGGAGCAGCCGTGATTAACAGCACGGCAGCGATAACGAAACTAACCTAGCAGCTTGAAAATTGCAAAGATGTAACAACAAATAAACAAAACATGCGTCATCAACGTAAAACGACAGTACTACCAAAATAAACAAAAATATAACTAAATTGCGGATAATAATTGACTTACCCTCGTATATGGTACGTTGACGGTTAAGATTTGGTCTGCCGTTATTTTCTCTCGTAGCAAACTGATGTGTTTTATGCTGAAACATCCTGGCAGATTAAAACTGTGTGCCCGACCGAGGCTCGAACTCGGGACCTTTGCCTTTCGCGGGCAAGTGCTCTACCACATTTTTTTTTTTTCATTTTGTTCGTTGTTGATCGTTGTGTTTGTTCGTTGCGGACGTCACATGACATTCGGTGAAGTTCGCTTGTTGATCCTTCCATTCAGTTTTTTATTACAGAGGCCATCCAGCTCTCTGACCGAACACGCTGAGCTACCGTGCCGGCCTACCACTGAGCTACCGAAGCACGACTCACGCCCGGTACTCACAGCTTTACTTCTGCCAGGTAGGAGACGAGATACAGCTTTACTTCTGCCAGTATCTCGTCTCCTACCTGGCAGAAGTAAAGCTGTGAGTACCGGGCGTGAGTCGTGCTTCGGTAGCTCAGATGGTAGAGCACTTGCCCGCGAAAGGCAAAGGTCCCGAGTTCGAGTCTCGGTCGGGCACAGAGTTTTAATCTACCAGGATGTTTCATATCAGCGCACCTCCGCTGCAGAATGAAAATCTCATTCCGTGTTTTACGTTGTTTGACAGGAAAAAGGTAACAATTAAAAATCACGTAAAAGACGAGAGGGATAAGGGAATAGGTTGCATACTGGCTGCGAAAAGGAAGCTACAACCAAATTCATAAGATCCTTGGGATATTGCCAACTGTCAGAAGATAATTAATCACATCGAAATTACCCGAATAACATGAAATGTGAGGCAACGACGTAACAGAGGGGAGATGATTTACTGGAAGGAACCGTCACCTTGTCGAAGAAGTTAGGCGACTTTACACTATCACGAGGCTCGGTGCGCTTTCTGAGTGTATGTAAACTCTGTTTGAAAATTCTATGTAGCGTGGATAGGTGAAAGGATAATAGTTGATAGGGTGTGGATGTAGAAACCACCAAACATATTGTCATGTAGTAACCAAACAAACAAGTCGAAATCTGAAAGCAGGGTCATCAATGAAGCACATCACTTTGTGAGACTGAAAATGTCCGCTTCAGTTGTGACTCTATTTTATTATAAACGCAGTATTTACAATAAAGTAAGGTAACAACACAACGGGATATTTTAGTCCCAGCATGCAGCTCACTTGCGATTTTTTTTAGTAAATAAATATACAACACTTGACACTGAAAGCAAGTTTATTACGAACACTAATGCACATAACTGTACTCCTGGGCGGGGTGTGTAGTTGTTATTATATTCGTGTAATACAGAATATTTAAGAATACTGATATTTAAACAAACATGCAATATTCCAAAATATGTAAACATTACAAATATGTGATATTTCAAGAGCCTTCCATAAATGATAAGTACTAAATAACGAACAGTTGCTGATGGTCGGGTTTGAGCTAGCAATCCGAAGCACATTAGGCAACAACGCTAACCACTTCACCACACAGCATGCTCCAGAGCTCACGGCACTGCTCCCTCTCCTGGAGAAATAGCTTCCTGCTGTTTTAGCTCTGCTTGGTTTGTTACATCCTCTTCACTATGATGAACATCTAAGAGAACCCCTCCGTCGTGCCGTCAGTTTCCTTGAACCTCCGATCGTCACCTCTGGACTGTAGCAAGGCTTCACATAGAGGCCATGTACGACGTCTCTACACTTTTGTCTTCTTGATGAAGGTCATATTCATGGACTTCATATGTGACGTCCGACAAGCGACGAAGGATACGATAAGGCACAAAGTAGCACTTTAGTAACTTTTCCGATAGCCCCACTTACTGCACAGGGGTAAAAATCCGTACAAGGTCTGTCCGGCTATTCCTCAATGGTCAGTGCTTGGCGTTATGGCGAGCGCTCTCAGTCTTTCTCCGGGACGTCCAGTATCCGTATACGGTCCTGTTGCCATGCGTCAGCAATCCTGGTGATAAGGTGTTTCCTGTAGTCATCCTGAGTATCGTCCAAGTGATATGGAAAAAGTGTATCTATTGTTTGGGTCTTGCGACAGTGGAGCAGAAATAATAATGTGAAGCCTATAGTGTCTTGCTTCGATGTTTTGCATGCAAATGTCACGATAGGCAGTACTGTACACAAATGTATCTGTTTGACATCATTGTCCATGGAGGTCCATTGTAGTTCGATTGAATGACGTTGCTGCAGGTGGGATTCATACCAGATGCACCAGAGGTAACTGTGACACTTTCTTCCATCGTTGACATTCCTCACAGTGAATCAGATAGTGTCTGATGGATTGGTAGAGCACTGACCATTGATACGTGCGTCCGATCCCGTGTAGACTCTTCACAAGTCCCAGATGACCAGATGTTGGAGCGTCGAGGAAATACTTCAGAATAGCTCGCTGTTGATAAGCTCGGATGATGAGCAACAATTTCTGCCCCATTGGATCACAGCTACTATTACACAATGTGAATTCGCCCATTCAGGTTTGGGTGAGGAAAACTAACGCCCTAATAACACAAATTCACGGTACTCCATCTTGGAACAAAAAAATGTTTTTCACTCGAGGTCTCTGTTTCCTTCTGATAGTTTAAGTCGAAGTTTCACTGTTCATCTACAAAGGCTGAGTCATAAACAATAAAGTAGAGTCAAAGTATTAAGGACCAAACGACGAGACAAATGTATCTAAACACAATCACAGTAACGAACCAAGATGCGAAAGCTCGGGAGGACCGAGCGTTGAGAAGCCAAATCTCTGCGTGGCTAGGACGAAGCCTGTTGGTGGCTCCACGTGGCTCTGAAAGGCGGCGATCCCAGCTTGGCTGGCTGGTTGCAGCTGGTGGACACTAGCCAGGCGATAGCTTAAGTACCGGTAAGCGGATGAACTGCTCGTGAACTACACTCCTGGAAATTGAAATAAGAACACAGTGAATTCATTGTCCCAGGAAGGGGAAACTTTATTGACACATTCCTGGGGTCAGATACATCACATGATCACACTGACAGAACCACAGGCACATAGACACAGGCAACTGAGCATGCACAATGTCGGCACTAGTACAGTGTATATCCACCTTTCGCAGCAATGCAGGCTGCTATTCTCCCATGGAGACGATCGTAGAGATGCTGGATGTAGTCCTGTGGAACGGCTTGCCATGCCATTTCCACCTGGCGCCTCAGTTGGACCAGCGTTCGTGCTGGACGTGCAGACCGCGTGAGACGACGCTTCATCCAATGGGGGACAGATCCGGAGATCTTGCTGGCCAGGGTAGTTGACTTACACCTTCTAGAGCACGTTGGGTGGCACGGGATACATGCGGACGTGCATTGTCCTGTTGGAACAGCAAGTTCCCTTGCCGGTCTAGGAATGGTAGAACGATGGGTTCGATGGCGGTTTGGATGTACCGTGCACTATTCAGTGTCCCCTCGACGATCACCAGTGGTGTACGGCCAGTGTAGGAGATCGCTCCCCACACCATGATGCCGGGTGTTGGCCCTGTGTGCCTCGGTCGTATGCAGTCCTGATTGTGGCGCTCACCTGCACGGCGCCAAACACGCATACGACCATCATTGGCACCAAGGCAGAAGCGACTCTCATCGCTGAAGACGACACGTCTCCATTCGTCCCTCCATTCACGCCTGTCGCGACACCACTGGAGGCGGGCTGCACGATGTTGGGGCGTGAGCGGAAGACGGCCTAACGGTGTGCGGGACCGTAGCCCAGCTTCATGGAGACGGTTGCGAATGGTCCTCGCCGATACCCCAGGAGCAACAGTGTCCCTAATTTGCTGGGAAGTGGCGGTGCGGTCCCCTACGGCACTGCGTAGGATCCTGCGGTCTTGGCGTGCATCCGTGCGTCGCTGCGGTCCGGTCCCAGGTCGACGGGCACGTGCACCTTCCGCCGACCACTGGCGACAACATCGATGTACTGTGGAGACCTCACGCCCCACGTGTTGAGCAATTCGGCGGTACGTCCACCCGGCCTCCCGCATGCCCACTATACGCCCTCGCTTCAAGTCCGTCAACTGCACATACGGTTCACGTCCACGCTGTCGCGGCATGCTACCAGTGTTAAAGACTGCGATGGAGCTCCGTATGCCACGGCAAACTGGCTGACACTGACGGCGGCGGTGCACAAATGCTGCGCAGCTAGCGTCATTCGACGGCCAACACCGCGGTTCCTGGTGTGTCCGCTGTGCCGTGCGTGTGATCATTGCTTGTACAGCCCTCTCGCAGTGTCCGGAGCAAGTATGGTGGGTCTGACACACCGGTGTCAATATGTTCTTTTTTCCATTTCCAGGAGTGTATTTGCAACCACGCTGTGGGTGGGGTGGCGGCGACGTTTGTTTATGAGACCCTGAAAACTATTTCTGCGGTCAGCAGAAAGCGATGGAGAACATGCTGACCGTAATTTCCAGTTACAAGTCCACACTCTTCTACTACTCACTGAAAGAAAGGTTTATACTCTCTATTTATTCAACGGGATCAGGAACTGTGATTATAAATGAAAGCTCTGAGTTGTAACTAATTGATATATTTCATAAAATTTCACACGCACAAAACAGTAATATTCCTGATAATAATAATGATGATGAAGTCCCATACTCCGTGACGGAGCGTAGGTGCCGTACTAGGCAAGGTCCTAGTGGAAGTGGTTTGCCATTGCCTTCCTCCGACCGTAATGGGGATGAATGATGATGATGAAGACGACACAACAACACCCAGTCATCTCGAGGCAGGAAAAATCCCTACCCCGCCGGGAATCGAACCCGGGACCCCGTGCTTGGGAAGCGAGAACGCTACCGCGAGACCACGAGTCAGTAATAATAATGCCTCTATTATAAATAGCACTATGAGTAGTTCAGAGGCGACCTCTACGGTAAGATCCCATTAAATGGTCTTTCGCCACGACTTTTATTATCAAAGTTAATTGCTCACCACAAAAGTGGAAAGTAGTCTCACCACTTGCCACGCGGTTTTATTAACATTACGGGCAGCACTCAAACAGTTACTTCCAAGAAATCTAAGTGTTCCAGGACGGTGTACAGTCCTCGCGGTCATGGACTGTGCGGCTGGTCCCGGCGGAGGTTAGAGTCCTCCCTCGGGCATGGGTGTGTGTGTTTGTCCTTAGGATAATTTAGGTTAAGTAGTGTGTAAGCTTAGGGACTGATGACCTTAGCAGCTAAGTCCCATAAGATTTCACACACATTTTTTTCAGCAGTCCTCGCGAGTTCACTTCCTGTTTGTGCCAAAAACATGCGTTTAGCAGCAGCATAGTTGTGACGTCATCCGAGGAGCGCGTAAGCCGGCGTTTGACTGACGCAGACTGATTGATGGCTGAGTGCGAAGTGAAGTCGTCTTGTCACTCCCTCTCAGGCCGTAATTACATATGGGCGCATCGGACGGCCGAAGGTAACACCTGCCGTTATCCGTCGCTTACTCTGACATTATCATTTTATATCACTGTTGTGTATCAGTTTACAATCTTCATAATTTTTGTATGAATGGAGTTAAGTAGGCCTTAATGACAGAAAAAGTTTTAGCTTACCTACATATAAACTTAGCCGTCTAGAATTTTTAGAACGAATCTGACAGTAGAACATGACCTCCGAACTACACCTTTAAGAGACCTTGTATTGATTGTTATTTATATCAAAGTGTTGAAAAGTTGTTATATCTTCATTATTTACTAGATGTAATCAAGTGCAATAGTCAGACCTGTCTATCATGAATATAACTGATACTTAATATACAAGAAATAAGGACCTTTTTTCCAAATTTAGCCTTCGGTAAATTACTCGAAAACTATTAGAGGAAGCTTAATGGGGTCTCACGGTTAAGGTTTTCATATCAAACTGTCGTTTCACACAAATTTTCATCTTTCTAAGTCTAATATTTAGCGCCTTCAATTTGTCTTAAAAATATGGATTCTGACCAAAATTTTGTTCCGATCAAGTTGAAACTTGTAACAGTTAATTTTGACATACATTTGCACATTCTGACCTATTTTTGGCTTTCTAGCGTTATTATTTAGCGCCACTTATTTTTTCTTAAAACGATGCATTTAGGAAAAGATATTCATCTGATTATTCTGAGATTTAACAATCTAGACATTAATAAACTGAAGCATATTAATTTTTAATTTAATCCTTAGATTATGACGCAATACTTCGTATGCAACGCACAGGCGCGTTATGATGACGTGGCGCTAGTAGCTGTGAACTGGCGTAAGTCCCGGCACACTCACTCGCCTCTGTATCTCTAAAAGTGATGCAGCGCTTGTTTCGCCACATCACCTCTTATTTATTTTTGTGAAAAAAAATTATTTTTTAACAAAATCAAATATTAGAAATAAAGGATCTTACCGTAGGTGACCTCTTTTAAATGAAATTTATATACATGAAATGAAAAATTTATAATATGAAATGAAAAAATATTTAAAATAACCATATACACTATGTGATCAAAAGTATCCGGACATCCCCATAAACATAAGTTTTTCATATTAGGTGCACTGTGCTGAAACCTACTACCAGATAGTCTATATCAGCGACCTCAGTAGTTATTAGAAATCTTGAGAGAGCAGAATGTGGTGCTCCGCGGAACACACGGACTTCGAGCGTGGTCAGGTGATGGGGTGTAACTTGTGTCATACGTCTGTACGCGAGATTTTCACACTCCTAAAAATCCCTAGGTCCGCTGTTTCCGATGTGATAATGAAGTGGAAACGTGAAGGGACACTTACAGCATAAAAGCGTACAGGTCGACTTCGTCCATTGACTGACACAGACCGCCGAAGTTGAAGAGGGTCGTAATGTGTAATAACAGACATCTATCCAGACCATCACACAGGAATTCCAGACTCCATCAGGATCCACTGTAAGTACTATTACAGTTAGGCGGAAGGTGGGAAAACTTGGATTTCATGGACGATCATCACACACATCACGCCGGTAAATGCCAAACAACTCCTCGCTTGATGTAAGGAGCATAAACATTGGACGACTGAACGGTGGAAAAACGTGTGGAATGACGAATCACGGTACACAACGTGGCGATCCGATGGTAGAGTGTGGGTATGGCGAATGCTCGGCGAACGTCATCTGTCAGCGTGTGGAGTGCCAACAGTAAAATTCGGAGGCTGTGGTGTTATGGCGTGGTAGTGTTTTTCATAGAGGGGGCTTGCACACCTTGTTGTTTTGCGTGGCACTATCACAGCACAGGCCTACACTGATGTTTTAAGCACCTTCTTGCTTCCCACTGTTGAAGAGCAGTTCGGGGATGGCGATTGCATCTTTCAACACGATCGAGCACCTTTTCATAATGCACGGCCTGTGGCGGAGTGGTTACACGACAATAACATCCCTGTAATGAAGTCGCCTGCACAGAGTCCTGACCTGAAACCTATAGAACACCTTTGGGATGTTTTGGAAAGCCGACTTCGTGTCAGGCCTCACCGACCGACATCGATACCTCTCCTCAGTGCAGCACTCGGTGAAGAATGGGCTGCCATTACCCAAGAAACCTTCCAGGACCTGATTGAACGTAGGCCTGCAAGAGTGGAAACTGTCATCAAGGCTAACAAGGCTAAGGGTGGGCCAACACCATATTGAATTCCAGCATTACCGATGGAGGGCGCCAAGAACTTTTAAGTCATTTTCAGGCAGGTGTCCGCATACTTTTGATCACATAGCGTGCATATATATATATATATATATATATATATATATATATATATATATATATAAAAGGACATATGGAGTTTTACAAATCAGGTACATAAATTACATAGAAACATGAAGTAAAACTTTCGGTTATTTTAAAATTACTTTTTATATATAAATTTTTCAGTCTTTACGTGAAAGAGAAACACACAAAATTTTAACTTTTCGGTACTCACTTATTTAATCACACTCGTAGGCAGCACTCAGAGCGTCTGTACGACACTTTCACAAAAACGTTAGAGGGAGCTGGTGGGAAGTCACTTTTCCATTATATTTTATTACAAAAACGAAAGGGGAGGATTCACTGCAGACCGTGTCGTCCTCGCTTCCTTCTCCACTACAGCTTGTAGGCTGCCTTTCATGAAGCCACCATGTCCCTGAGAAACAGATTCTATACTCAACTTACATCTAAGGGATGACTAAACATATATTATATTCTACTTTCCTTCAATAGTTCCAATAATGGAAAAGTTACCAGAAAGAATTTCTTTTTCCTTATTTTTTTCCTTTTTTAGAGAACTGTTACTGACTTTTTCAAAATGATTATTGGCAATACGTTACATCATAAAATCCTAACATTTCACTGCGTTTTTTAAGCGTGAATTACAGACTTTGCAGTTCTCTTTTCTTTTATACAGAAACCCTAGCTATTATGCACTGAAGGTCAACTGATATTCCTAAATAGTGACATTTTGGGCTAGTTTGCAATTTATTTTATTACTTTATATGTTGCGCTACTTAGAAAACTGAGCAACCTTTGTAAGTTTTTCCTTTATTTGGCTCAGTTATCGTATGGATTAGTATGCTAAGGAATTCATTTCTTCGATAGTAGTTACTTTGCTTTGTCACACAGTAGTTAGAAAGCTGTTTTTTTATTATACCATATCAATACTTTACAGTTTGCATTTCTTAACACATTCGTCTACCTATATTTTGTTGTCTGTATTTATCTGTTAATTGACCATCTGCCTTAAGCAAGATTACACGTTTCTCAAACCTTTTTACGAGACATGTGGGAATTACTCACCAATTTTCCATCTTTTCACCAGATATGTCTACTGATTTCAATACTCCACTTTCTCTCTATTTCCATTTATTCATCTATTTCGACGCTTCTTTCTCCATTTTACCTCCGTCAGCCTACTAACCCTATTATTTGTATACAGGGTGTTACAAAAAGGTACGGCCAAACTTTCAGGAAACATTGCTCACACACAAATAAAGAAAAGATGTTATGTGGACACGTGTCCGGAAACGCTTGATTTCCATGTTAGAGCTCATTTTAGTTTAGTCAGTATGTACTGTACTTCCTCGATTCACCGCCAGTTGGCCCAATTGAAGGAAGGTAATGTTGACTTCGGTGCTTGTGTTGACATGCGACTCATTGCTCTAAAGTACTAGCATCAAGCACATCAGTACGTAGCATCAGCAGGTTAGTGTTCATCACGAACGTGGTTTTGCAGTCAGTGCAATGTTTACAAATGCGGAGTTGGCAGATGCCCATTTGATGTATGGATTAGCACGGGGCAATAACCGTGGCGCGGTACGTTTGTATCGAGACAGATTTCCAGAACGAAGGTGTCCCGACAGGAAGACGTTCGAAGCAATTGATCGGCGTCTTAGGGAGCACGGAACATTCTAGCCTATGAATCGCGACTGGGGAAGACCTAGAACGACGAGGACACCTGCAATGGACGAGGCAACTCTTCGTGCAGTTGACGATAATCCTAATGTCAGCGTCAGAGAAGTTGCTGCTGTACAAGGTAACGTTGACCACGTCACTGTATGGAGAGTGCTACGGGAGAACCAGTTGTTTCCGTACCATGTACATCGTGTGCAGGCACTATCAGCAGCTGATTGGCCTCCACGGGTACACTTCTGCGAATGGTTCATCCAACAATGTGTCAATCCTCATTTCAGTGCAAACGTTCTCTTTACGGATGAGGCTTCATTCCAACGTGATCAAATTGTAAATTTTCACAATCAACATGTGTGGGCTGACGAGAATCCGCACGCAATTGTGCAATCACGTCATCAACACAGATTTTCTGTGAACGTTTGGGCAGGCATTGTTGGTGATGTCTCGATTGGTCCCCATGTTCTTCTACCTACGCTCAATGGAGCACGTTATCATGATTTCATACAGGATACTCTACCTGTGCTGCTAGAACATGTGCCTTTACAAGTACGACACAACATGTGGTTCATGCACGATGGAGCTCCTGCACATTTCAGTCGAAGTGTTCGTACGCTTCTCAACAACAGATTCGGTGACCGATGGATTGGTAGAGGCTGACCAATTCCATGGCCTCCACGCTCTCCTGACCTCAACCCTCTTGACTTTCATTTTTGGGGGCATTTGAAAGTTCTTGTCTACGCAACCCCGGTACCAAATGTAGAGACTCTTCGTGCTCGTATTGTGGACGGCTGTGATACAATACGCCATTCTCCAGGGCTGAATCAGCGCATCAGGGATTCCATGCGATGGAGGGTGGATGCATGTATACTCGCTAACGGAGGACATTTTGAACATTTCCTGTAACAAAGTGTTTGAAGTCACGCTGGTACGTTCTGTTGCTGTGCGTTTCCATTCCATGACTAATGTGATTTGAAGAGAAGTAATAAAATGAGGTCTAACATGGAAAGTAAGCGTTTCCGGACACATGTCCACATAACATATTTTCTTTCTTTGTGTGTGAGGAATGTTTCCTGAAAGTTTGGCCGTACCTTTTTGTAACACCCTGTATACTTTTGGGTGATCCTCGCACCACTTCCACAAATCTCCTTAAATTAATATTAAACACTTTGGCTTGTCCTTAGTGGAACCACTTTATTAACCTTTCTTACCTTCAGACAACCTTACTCCCAACTGAAAATTGTTAATTTATACAGTCTATTGCTTCAGATTTTAGAAATTTCCAACTTCAATAACTTCTTTTAATGCAAAGTGTTCCGCATTTCGTAGTTACTAACCATTTTTACTGATTTTATTTATTATTTATCCACTTCAGCCATGATTTTTCTATCATTGATGCTCAAAAGTTACCCATTGCTAGTTCAACATTTAGAATTTACTATTGCAAACTCTCTCTCAGATTCTTTCCTAAGTCATCATTCAGGTATAGTCATATGGAATCATTCTTATTCACTAGGAAGACATTACACACTAATAGCATATGAACTACATGAAGACATATATTCGTTACTCACTACGATAGTACAGAACAAGCGAATGAAACTTGAAAGAGAAATAAAGTTTCATCCAGCTGGGACCGCGCAGTACGCCGAACTGCGTATCCGCCAAAGAGTGGCAGACTACCTACAAAACTTGTTGCCGTCCTTTTTTAAAAGATTTCTTATCGTCTTGATGCTCATGCATAAACTTCTTTGTTTCCGCTGAAATTATCTTAGATTTTTCTTTAGTTTTGACCAACACTAGTTCACCAATCCTAAAACTAATGTGGGGAGCTTTTGCGTCATCAAAATTTCTTAAAATTTTTTATATATCGGCCCAAGTCGAATGATTCCTGGTGCAATAAGTTCTAAACAATTTGTTTAGCTTTCGCATAACTTTCTCGCTCATATCCCCCTGCGGAAAACACGTTAAGATGCTTATATGGCGAATTCCGGTCTTTTCGAGATATGCCTTAAATTTCTTAGATACAAACTGAGGACCATTGTCTGATACGAAACTCTTAGGCATGCCAGCCTTTACAAAATAGTCCTTTCCTAGCTTGTCTACCAGAGTCTTGGCATTAGCTCTCTTTATCGGATATAGTTCGACATATTTTACTAAAACAGTCAATCGCCACAAAAACATGAGTACATCTTCCTTTAGACGTCGGGAGGAGGCAAAAATATCCAGGGGTTCACTTGGTTCTACAGTGTGCATATCTCCCTGCACAATACTGTTTACTGCACATATCTATGATGCATGTTATCGAAAATGAAATTCTCACTTAATTTAGCAATTCATTTCTTGGCTCCATAATGGCCATATTGTAGATGCACGTAATGTGTCAGCAGATCCACATGTTGTGAAGGAAAACATATTTTCCATTCTGCTGAACCTAACTTTCTTCTACGGAATAAAATTCCTGTATGTGGCTAGTCCCGGCGGAGGTTCGAGTCCTCCCTCGGGCACGGGTGTGTGTGTTTGTCCTTAGCATAATTTAGGTTAAGTAGTGTGTAAGCTTAGGGACTGATGACCTTAGCAGTTATGTCCCATACGATTTCACACTCATTTGAACATTTTTTTGAACTCCTGTATGTAAACAATAGTATTGCGCTACCGTTGGATAATTAGGAACTCCTAAATGGCATTTGGCTAATCTCAACTGATCATCATCATTTTGACCTCTTCTTAAGTTTTTAAATATTTTCTTCAAGGCACTTTCCTCCTTGAGCTCATGTATAGCCAACATGCTCACTTCATTCCTATCTGCTACCGAATTTCTGATTCCTTGCATAACTCAGCAGTTCTCGGAAGCCCATCTGCTACCAAATTGTTCTTCCTTTGGATGTGTTTAATTTCAAGGTCGAACTGCTGAAGGTGCGTAGCCCACCTGGTTTGTATGCAAATTCTCAGCTTGCAGGTTTTTAAAGACGTAAGTGCCTTGTTATCACTATAGATTATCATCTTGTAACCTAACAAATAATGCTCAAATTTCTGCCTACCGAACACGATGGCCAGTGCCTCTGATTCCGAAATTCCATAATTTCGCTCAGCAGGTTGCAGTGAACGACTCGCAAAAGCGATTGTTATATGTACCTCTTGGTCACCTTCTGTTTCCATCTGAAATACCACCACTGCAATCTCATAACCACTTGCGTCAACTGAAAAATTGTAGCTGGTGTAAAAACGGACTATTCATGGCTCTGAGCACTATGGGACTCAACTGCTGAGGTCATTAGTCCCCTAGAACTTAGAACTAGTTAAACCTAACTAACCTAAGGACATCACAAACATCCATGCCCGAGGCAGGATTCGAACCTGCGACCGTAGCGGTCTTGCGGTTCCAGACTGCAGCGCCTTTAACCGCACGGCCACTTCGGCCGGCGACTATTCATGAAACAGTTTCTTAATTCAGCAATAGCGCACTGGCACTCTTTAGTCCAAACACAGGTGGTATCCTTCTTCAACAAGTTGAGTAAACAAGGTGCATTAAACAAGTGCTCTTTAATAAAGCGGTGGTAGAATCTGAATAAACCGAACACTGACCTGAGTTGCTTTTTATTTCAGAGCGCTTCAAATTTTTCAATGGTTCATAGTTTGGAGGGATATATAATATACCTTCCCTTCTAATTTCATGGCCCATGAATTTTATTTTGTCCCTTACCCACTCAGTCTTTTCTAACTTTAATTTCATGCCTCCTTTCTCTACAGATTCTGGCACTCTGTCCAGTAGACTGGTATGTTCTTCCCATGTGGGAGTCGCCAACAATATATCATCTACATAAATAGTTACCTGATCTAACAATTGTTGCCCCAATAGATGAGCCATTACTCTTACAAAGGCACACACACAAGCATTTAACCCAAAAGGGTCTACTTTATACTGGTAGCACACTCCTTCATACAAAAAGGTTGTATATTCACGTGATTCTTTCGTCAGTGGAAAATTCCAGTATCCACAAGTTATGTAGCTAGATGTAAGATTAGATTACATTTACTTTCATTCCAATTGATCCGTATTGAGGAGGTCCTCCAGGATGTGGAACATGTCAGAAAAACAACAACACATGACAAATATTTACAACTAAATCAAATAAGCTAATGTACCATTCCACAGGTCCCAAGTGGAATGATCGTCATTTTTTAATGAACACTATATGAAAGTCATTTTACAAATACTAATGCACTGAATTCAAAATAAAAAAAGTTTTTTTATTTATTTATAAGGTAATAAACATGTAATACAACTACTATAATACTTATTTACAATGAACACATTATTGCACTGAAATGGTGCAGAAGTTAGATTGTACTTACATACACACACATTTACAATGAACACATTACTGCACTGAAATTGCGCAGAAGTATATATATCAGTTGGTTTTACTGAGAAATTCATCAATGGAGTAGAAGGAGTTGGCCACCAATAAATCCTTTAGGCTTTTCTTAAACTGAATTTCATTGGTTGTTAAGCTTTTTATGGCTGCTGACAAGGTATTAAAAATGTGTATTCCTGAATAATGCACACATTTTTGGACAAGACTAAGTGACTTTAAATCCTTGTGAAGATTATTCTTATTTCTAGAACTGATTCCATGAATTGAGCTGTTGGTTTGAAAAAGTGATATATTTTTATCCACAAATTTCATTAAGGAATAAATATTTTGGGAAGCAGTAGTTAGTATCCCTAGTTCCCTAAACAGGCTTCTGCAGTATACTCTTACTGCACTTACTTTAGCTTGGCTTGATGAATTACTCCAAAAAATAATCCAGTATGGCATTATGGAATGAAAGTAAGCATAGTATGCCAGCTTTTCCATTTTTATATCCGTTATGTCTGACAAAATTCGCATTGCAAACAGAAATTCGTTAAGACGCTTCAGCAGTTCTGTGGTGTGCTCCTCCCAGTTGAATTTATTATCAAGCTGTAATCCCAAGAGTTTAACTCTGTCCACTACTTCTATCTTCTTGTCATTGTATGTTAGACATCTACTCGTGGGACACCCCTTACAAGTTCTGAACTGCATGTAGTGTGTTTTTTCAAAGTTTAGTGACAAAGAATTGGCTAGGAACCAGTGATTAATGTCCACAAATATTTTATTAGCTGATCTTTCTAAGACTATGCTTGATTTGCTATTTATTGCAATGTTTGTATCATCGGCAAACAAAACGAACTTGGCATCTGGTAATGTTACTGATGAAAGGTCATTGATATACACAAGAAAAAGTAAGGGCCCCAAAATGGAACCTTGTGGGACCCCACATGTAATTATTTCCCAGTTGGATGATGCCTGATAGCTTGATACATGTCTCTTTCCTAATAACACCCTTTATTTCCTGCCAGAGATACAAGATTTGAACCATTTTGCAGCATTTCCTGTTATACTATACACTCTAATTTACTTAAAAGGATATTGTGATTTACACAGTCAAATGCCTTTAACAGATCACAAAATATACCAGTTGCCTGCAATTTATTGTCTAATGAATTAAGCACATTTTCACTGTAAGTGTGGACAGCGTTCTCAATATCAGAACCTTTTAGAAACCCAAACTGTGACTTTGACAGTATGTTATTTGAGATAAGATGGTTATAAAACCGACTGTACATTACTTTTTCGACAATTTTTGAGAATGCTGGCAACAGTGAAATTGGACAGAAATTTGATGCTATTTCTTTATCTCCCTTCTTAACCAGTGGCTTAACTTCAGCATATTTCAGCCATTCAGGAAATATTCCACTGATAAATGACTGGTTACAATCATAGCTTAATATGTTACTTAGCTCAGAATCACATTCTTTAATTAACGTTGTTGATATTTCATCATATCCACTAGATGTTTTTGATTTTAAAGATTTTATGATGGACATTATTTCTGTTGGGGTAGTAAGGGTCAAATTCATATTATGGAAGTTGGTTGAAATTTCTGGTCTGAGGTATTCCATAGCAGCATCTACCGAACCTGAAAACCCCATCTTTTCAGTAACAGTTATAAAATGTTGATTAAAAAGTTCTGCATTACTATACACATCTGTCACCAATGTATCATTTACTCTTAATGCTATTTGTTCCTCTCCATGTCTGGTTCTACCGGTCTCCTCCTTCACTATATCCCATATTGTCTTTATTTTGTTATCTGATATGACTATCTTTTCCTTGTAATATATTTGCTTTAACATCCGTATTACAGTCTTTAATATTTTGCAGTATTTCTTGTAATGTGGTATAGCATCAACATCGGAACTGTTTCGGATTGACAGATACAGTTTTCTTTTTATTTTACAAGATACCCCTATTCCTCGAGTAATCCATGGCTTTTTTGTAGACTTTGCTCTAACCTTGGTAAGTTTTGGGGGAAAACAGTGTTTGAACAAGGTAAGCACTTTATTAGCAAAAGTGTTATATTTTTCATTCATGCCATGAGCACTGTAAACATCAGTCCAGTGAATGTCTCTGAGGAGTGTCCTAAAATAATCAATTTTTGGCTTATTGATTACCCTCTTGAGCTCAGATTTAACAGATTTTATATCCTGTTCAGTATTAACATTTAACAGAAGGAACTGCATGTCATGGTCTGAGAGGCCATTGACTATTGGTTTTGTAATATAATTTTGTTCATTGGACTTTTCTATAAAGATATTATCAATGGCTGTTTGTGAGCAAGTGGCTACCCTAGTGGGGAACTTTACAGTGGGAATTAAGTTGAATGATAGTGTTAGTAACTCAAATAAGTTCTTATTGGGAGAGTCTTTAAGGAAATCTACATTGAAATCACCAGCAACCACTGTTTCTTTGTTTTTGGTTGTTAAATGGGCCAGTACAGCTTCAAGGTGGTTTACAAAAAGGTTAAAGTTACCTGCAGGTGCGCGATATACACTTAATATTATGAAGGATTTTTTGTGAAATCCTAATTCTGTTGCACATGCTTCCATATGCTGTTCTAGGCAAAATTTATGAATGTCTATGTTCTTAAATTTATGACAGTTCCTAATGAATGTGGCAACTCCTTCTTTCTCCATTTCTGATCTACAAAAGTGAGATGCTAACCTAAACCCTGTAACACTTAAAAGTTCTATACCAGTGGTCACATGATGTTCAGAGAGGCAGATTATGTCAGCTGGGTTTGAAGACTCTAATTCATCTGTGCAGATAGTTAATTCATTAATTTTATTTCTCAGTCCTCGAATATTTTGATGCAATAAAGATAGCTGACATTTCACATTGACTGAGTTAAAATTTGGTAAAGTTATAATATCTGCTGACTGTTGAAAATTCTTAACCAATAGCTGTTTATGCTGATGTAATAAGCTGGAATTATGTTTTTTGATTTCTTTCTCAAACTTAAGGTTTGTCTCAGTTCTAACCTCTCTTAAAATTTGCTTTCTTTCTGTCCTCCCTTCCTCCCCCCTTTAACTTTCCTGCTATTTCCCCAGCCAGTTTACCCTTCCCCTTCCTGTTGAGGTGAAGGCCATGCCTAGTATAATCCCACCTACTGAGAGAATCAACAGGAACCACACCAATGTGTGACCCTGGACCCGACATAAGCAGCCGATCCAGCTCCAAATTAACTCTCTTGACAGAAGAGTTCAAATGAGGTCGGTCATGGCGCCCAAGAACAGATACAAACTCAACACTAGTATGCTTCGATGCTGATACAATCTTCGCCAGGTCACACTCTATACTGTACCCAGGATCTCTGTCAATACTGTTACCTGCCCAACCCACTATAACCACGGTGTCTTCCTCAGTGAAATCTTTGCAAAGTGATCCTAAATCCTCTGTCACCTGCTCCAGACCAGCACTAGGTTTAAAAAAATTGGTGACCTGGTATTCTGATCCTAGTTCATCCTGCAAAAGTTGGCCAACACCTCTTCCATGGGAACTACCTAACAACAACACTTTCTTTCTCATTACTGAGCTACTCAACTCCTCGTAACTTCTGTATTACAATTTCATTTAACCAGCGCGCATCTAATACTAATCGAACGCTTCCGTCACGCTTAGGCATAACAACAAGAGAATTATTATATTCACTAACTGCTTGCTCAATGACAGCCCATACCCTGCTCAGGCTTTACATTCAAACGGCACTCATACTCTCTAACTTCACCATGAGTATTCTAAAATACATTGTGATGAGTGGTTAATACTTTTCTTAATTCTGCTCTTTGTTTATCAGAAATTTGAGTTCTTGACTCTATCTCTTCTAGAATATAGTTCCCTTCCGGATTAGCATTTTGCACGTCATTACTGAATTCAGTACCTTCCTGTAAGCACCCTTTATTTCTCATTACCCTAATAAGCAGTTTCCAGGCATAATTATTACTGCCTGTGAAAGCCTCTTTTACTATCTGAGACTCGGGTAAGGTTAAAACTAAGTTGTTCTGATCAAAATCAATCCTCCCCTGATATCTTGTTAAGAAATCTATGCCTCTTAATATCTCAACACATAAACCGAGCACGATTGAACGAGGATGATCTGTTATTTCTTCACCTATACCAATTGGTATCACAGCTTCGTGCTTTACTGGTATAGAAACTTTTTCTGTAGCGCCTATTACTCTTAAATCACTTACCTTCATGACAGACAATTCATTCTTCTTAGGAACAGAATCGAAAAATGGTTGGGACAAAGCGTTTACTTCACTGACACTGTCAAGAAGACAACGCATTGTTACTCCTGAGATGTTAGTTTTTATAATAGGGTGAGTTGTTTTAATCTGGATAGACTCTTCATAAACATCTTCTACTACAGCGTTTTCAATCTATTTCCAGCTAAAGTAGTTTTGTTCAGTTCCAAGTACATTCATACTTAGATTCACGGGGTCAGCAATTTCTATGTTCTCAGCTGGCTTTTCCAACCTGTCCACCAATTTAAAATCAAAGCACCTGACGATTTCCTGTACTTACGTTTGCTGCACATCAGCTAAACTATTGTCTACCTCTGAGCAACTGCGTCCCTGCGTAACATTGCTATCTACAACACTGTCGTCGGCTTTTACAGTTTCTGGCAAGTCAGTACAGCTAATAGGTTCCTTGACTTCATTATTATTGCTACCCCTTTCATCCATCAATTCGTCCTCTTCAAAACCTTGCAAAACTATTTCCTATATCACAACTTATCACAACTTTAGCCTTCATATTGTCATTATCGTCGAATATGTAAGCCTGTCACTTTCAAACCCGATAATTTATAAATAAACTGGAAGCAGTCTTGATCGCATAAATTTTTTAATATGGTGACCGGTTTCGTTCTTATTAGAAGATCATCTTCAGACCATATGTAAGACTCCGGCAGACATCTGTGGTCTGAAGGTGATCTTATAATAAGATCGAAACCGGTCACCACATTAAAAAATTTATGCGATCAAGACTGCTTCCAGTTTATTTATAATAATTAAAGATCGCTGTTTCCTACGATAAGAACTATGTTCTTTAAGACCGATAATTTCTTCCTCCATATTATCTACAGCGTTTTCTTTCTCCTGTTTGACCCATTTTTCTAAAGGGTGCAAAATGCTGTCAGCTATATTATGAGACTGGTTTAGCACATCACTGCTACTGTCTGCTCCTATTTCATTGTCCCTGTTATCTGTTTGCTTGTGCTGACTGACTGTGAATTGTGTTTTTGTTTCTGGCTGTGTTACTGTTTCCGCCTTGTGTGCTCCACTTTCCTCATACACGTGACTTAGTGTCCCGTACGCTGCCTGTTGTGTTCATTTGATGTAGAGTCAGATAGAGTAGCATTCTACTCTACGTCTTGTCTCAACGGCACATTGTTTACCTTTCTGGTTTCGTCACGATAATTGTTACGAAAGCGTGATGTCTGTCTGCCCTCTCTTCCTCTATCATGGCCTTGATTACTATAACTAGATTTTGCATTCTGAACCTCCATACTTCTGACATTCACGTTCCCCTTGTAATTATTTCTGTTGTTTACGTGACTGTTAGAAGACATGTTATTATTTTGCACCTGCTCCTCAGCAGCAGCCACTGTTTCTACTCGCTCTAAATATTCACCGAACCTATCCACATTATCTCTAGGTGCGAAATGATTCTTTTCTGCCAGTGAAAAGGCAGTTTACGTTCAAGTCCCATGATAACATTTCCGGTTTCATCTTTTCTGTCACACGTGACAGCCGTGAAACTCTTTTACTGACTCAGGCCTGGAGCAACTTTCTACCACTCCAAAACTCTCTTAAAACATCGTTTTTTTAAATTCAGAAAAAGATTTGTATCTTATCATTACGTCAGCTGATCACCGCAAGCATCTCCTGACAAATGACTTCTTATGGAAGAAATTTTCTCTCGCTCTGACCATACATAGGCAAAACATCCTCAAAATCATTGCAGAACTCTAACGGGTGAATTTTTTTGGTCTGGATCAAAATGTAAAAATTGACGACATCCGATGAAGGCGGCGTCAACTGAAGCAATATGCTGAGTAGTAGTATTACAGGAATTACCAGAGGTTACTCTATTTTCTATGTTAGTAATAGTGTTTGTAATTCTGCTGCTTCCACCCTGTCAGAAAATCTTTTATCAACATCTTCACAAAATTTCACACCATCAGATTTTACTTTCTTTATATCTTTCTGACAAGCATTTACTTTAATAGTTACTTCCCCAAACAGATGAGAGCAAAGTTTGGATTCGTTGCCTATTCTTTCTGACAACCTCCCTTCCACAGGTTCATCTGCTTCTTTGAAATCTTTGCGAACTTCGGTAATTTCACTTTTGAAAGAACTATGCAATTTATTTAGCTGCTGCCCTACGTTGAATTGTAGATCATGGGGGTTAGCATCAATTTTATAATTTAAACTATTCAGTTTTGAAATCATTACATCCTTTAATGCTCTATTACTATCCTTGGCTTGGCTCTGACCACTATGTGACTTAACTTCTGAGGTCATCAGTCCCCTAGAACTTAGAACTACTTAAACCTAACTAACCTAAGGACATCACACACATCCATGCCCGAGGCAGGATTCGAACCTGCGACCGTAGCGGTCGCACGGTTCCAGGCTGAAGCGCCTAGAACCGCACGGCCACTCCGGCCGGCTTATTGGTTAGTTCTTTATTGCTGTCCTTTAGTTCTTTATTGCTAAATTCAGTCTTATAGTTCAGTTCTTTATGATAGGATTCAAGTTTAGCAAACACTAATTGTATACAATTTGTTGCCGCTTCGTTGCCACTCGGCATTTCCACAGATTTTAAAGGAGTTTCTAGCATTCCTTGACTTGGCTGAAATTCAGATATATTGAGCTCTGTTTCATGATCTAACAACTTTATTAATTCTACCTTCTCCTTTTTGACCGCAATTTCAATTACCTCGTCATCAGAGAGTGGCTCTAACTTTGCAGTAACATTGAAATGCAATTTAGACTACTTTTGATTAATCGAACTCCGATTTTCGATTTATTACTTCTATGGAACCATCCCCATTACTTTCAGTTTTTGATTCTGAGGATTCATTGTCAGAGACTGGTTCCATCTTAACTTTCACATTGTTCTCATCAATATTTTCCATTTTTTATGGCCTATTAGCAGCAACTAACAAATACTTTAAATATTCTTGACTTAACTGCGTGACCTCGACGGAAGCCGGCGCGGTGCACTAGCAAACGTGATGCGACGCATCGCGACGCAATGCAGGCAGCGGCAACATCTGTGGCGGTGAGGCTGGCCGGTGCTGCGGTAGCTTCAGGGTAGGTCTGGCGCAGTAGCTTGCAGGTGGCTCGCAGGTCCGCGCGGTTCCGTGATGACGCACCGTCTTCTTCTAACCTCAGCGCCGGTGGCAGCCGCGATGTAGTGTCGTCTTCTTTCCTCCTTCCGCCACGATCAAGGTTACTGTGGCTAACATTTACAGCTTACTTTTTTACACACTCGCGAGTAAATCTTAACACTGTTCTCGCACTGATTTCTGCTGTTTCACTTCGGTATTCTGTTAGTGCCTACCGTTGCGGTCAGTCAGAAAGCGATGGACAATATATTGACCACAATTTGCAGTCTGTAAGTCCAAATTCTTCTACTACTGACTGAAAGAAATGTTTTTACTCTCTATTTACTCAACTAGGTCATGAATTATGATTATAAATGAAAGTTCTGAGTTCTAACTCATTGATATATTTGATAACATTTCACACACACAACGCAGTTATATTCATGATAATATTAATAATAACAATAGTGCCTCTAGTATAAACAGCACTATGAGCAGTTCAGAGGCGATCTCTACAGCTGGTTCCCGTTAAATAGTCTTTCGCCCTTACTTTTAATAATCAAAGTTAATTGCTCGCCACAGAAGTGGAAAATAATCTCACCACGAGCGGCGCGGTATTGTTAACATTACGGGCGACACACAAACAGTTAGTTCCGCGACATCTAAGAGATCCAGGACGGTGTACAGTTATCGCGAATTCACTTCCTATTTGTGCCAAAAACATGCGTTTAGCAGCAGCATAGCTGTGGCGTCATCCGAGGCAGCGCGTAAGCTGACGTTTGACTGGCGCGGACCGACTGATAGCTGCGTGCGAAGTGAAGTCTTTTAGAAATTTAAACGATCCAGGACGGTGTACAGTCCTCGCGAGTTCACTTTCTACTCTTACCGGATGCGCGTTTAGCTTCAGCCTGGTTGTGGCGTCTTCCAAGGCAACGCGTAAGCCCATGTTTGACTGATGCGAACCTGCTGACAGCTGGGTGCGAAGTGAAGTCGTCTTGTCACTGCCTCTCAGGCCGTACTTATATATGGGCGCAGCGGACGACCGAAGGGAACACCTGCAGTCGTTTCCTCTGTCCCCATGTAGCACCATCTAAATGGCCGCTTTCTTGGACACATATAATTTTATAACACTGTTGTTATCAATTTACAGTCTTCGTAATTTTTATATGAATGGAATTAAGGAGTCCTTAATAACAGAAAACGTTTTAGCTCGCCTATATATAAACTTTGCCGTCTCTAATTTTTAGAACGGTTCTGACAGTAGAACATGACCTGCGAACTACATTTTTAAGAGACCTTGTATTGATTGGTTTTTATATCAAAATCTTGAAACTTGTTTTATCTTCATTATTTAATAAATGTAATCAAGTGCTGTAGTCAGTACTGTCTGTCTTTAATATAACTGATACTTAACCAACTAAAAATAAGGTCGTTTTTGCTCCAAATTTAGTTTTCAGTAAATTAGTCGAAAACTATTAAAGGAAGCTTATTGGGGTCTCATAGTAGTTCAGGTTTTCATATCACACTGCCGCTTCATACCAATTCCCATCTTTATAAGTCTAATATTTAGCGCCTTCAATTTCTCTTAAAAACGTGGATTCTGACAAAAATTTTATTCCCATGAAGTTGAAACTTGTAGCAGTTAATTTTGACATACATTTGCACATTTTCACCGAATTTTGGCTTTCCAGCTTTATTATTCAGCGCCACTTATTTTTTCTTAAAAGGATGCATTTAGGGAAAGATATTCATCTGATCATTCTGAGATTTAACAATTTAAACGTTAATATACTTAAGCATGCAAGGACAAAGTTTGGAAAAGCTACATTAATTTTTAATTTCATACTTAGATTATGGTGCAATACTTGTACGCAATGCAAAGGCGCATTATGATGACGTGAAGCTAGTAGCAGTGAACTGGGGTAAGTCCCGTCACACTCGTTCGCCCTGTAGCTCTCAAACGATACAACGCTTGCTACGCCACAACGTGACGTGGTGGTAGTTACAGCTCCTAGGAGTAATGTCGCTGACATCTATCAGCGAGGCGAGGACCCGGAGTCACAGCGGTGGTGTCTGGAGTTGTTCTCCATAACATGGCTTCTTACTTTTATAGTCTTACTGACATACTTTGTTTTGCCTGAGTTGTGGTGGCTCCTGTGCTCCTGGGCATAGGCAACCTGTGGTACTGCACTATCATGCTGATGGGCTATATGCTCAAACATAAAACGATGTTCCTTCTATTAACTGGAGTTCTCCTTTGGTCGTTTCCTCTTCTTCAAGGCTTATGTTTTTTCACCAGTGCTGGATCTTTCCTCTGTTCAGCCACAATGTGATTTAATGCACTGATGACTGAGATTTCACCCAACCTGCTGCGTTCTGCCAAAGGATTCCTTGAAGGGCACTCGGCATATTTGGTTTTGCATCCGCTTATGTATATCATCGTGTCGTCGTACTCCTGAAGCCACGGCACCCATCTCACCAGTCAGTCCTTCAGGTTAGTCAGCCAGCCTAGAGGATCTTGATCCGTCACAGTGGTGGATGGTTTACCAAATAAATATGTCCGGTACTCGCTAATGGCCCAAACAACTGAGGGCACTCTTTCTCACGTGTACAGTAGTTCTTTTCGGACTTGGAGAGTACTCTGGAAGCATTAGCAATCATCTTTTCAACACCCAACGCCTTCCTGCATGTATCCTAGAACTTCCACTACCCCTAACCACTGGCATCAGTCTCGGTATTATCGTCATACAGTGCTAGAGGACTGGAGAAGATATTAGCACCTTCTCAAGGGCAAGAAAGGATCTTTCTTGCTCCTTGTTCCAGGAAAATTTGGCTTCTCCTTGCAATAGGTCATGCAAGAGATATGCCTTGGTGCAATTAGTGATCCAAAGTTCTTCTTGCTCACCGTGAGAGGTGGCATGAGCCCCCTCTCATATTTCTATCTTACGATTTTCCTCTCTAATTGCATGCGGTGAAAAGTCGCTATTCCTTCACACACGGACTTTCCACGCAGCGTCTCTCGTCACCCAGGTGGTCGGGTGACAGGCGGGCTCTGCTGATCTTGAAAGGATTAAGCCGACGGGTGTGAGGGAGTTGAGTGAATGCTTTCCAGACGCCGACATTGTCAAAAGACACGCCTGCAGGGGCCTGAAGTAGCGGCTGGGCTAGAGGTTCCGTTACTTCGCAGAAACTTAGCGAAAACACTTTATGGCGGGCTACCAGCAAGGCGTGGGAATGACTTGTGTACCCAGGCAGTTGTGGCGGGAAAATTCCCGCGCTTTCTGCAAAATAGTAACTGTGATTGGCTTGCTCCGGGCATAGCTCCGTGACGTAGCAAAATCAGCGCAGAAATTGGCGCTAAGAATCTCCATTGGTGGAATGGTAGTGCTCCGGCAATAGAGTGGAATTTTCCGCCGGTTTTCAGGTTGCTGATTGGAACGTTTAACCACGGCCACTGTCGTGGGGGCGGGAATGTTCTGTGTTTGGCCTATACGGGTGCTCTTGAGGGGTCGGCTCTCGCCTTTCGGTCGGAGTAGGTTACAAGACTGAGCTCTCGCTGCTCTGGACAGCCTGCCTTCCGTTGGCTGTCTAATATACTTTTATTTAATTGTAACTGTTTGACGAAGTTGCTGAAGTTTCGACTTCAACGTAACTTTCCGAGTACAGTTGGCAATTGAGCGTTCTGCGTACAAGCGGCCTATGTTGTCTGTCTTGAGCAGTTTTGGCTAAAGTTGACTGTATCGGAGTTACAGTGTGACTTCGCTTATTAAAATCAATCACTGTACCGTCAGTGATTGTGTGGCGAGCCTTCTTCGTCTCCCTCAGAGGCGCATTTGTATTGCTAGGAAGTCTTTAGTCTGGAACAACCAGACCAGGATAATTAGTTTCAGGCTATACTCGCGACATTATCATCACCACGACGGGACGTCGAAGCAACCAGCCATCGCCTCCGGTACGCCAGATCATGTTCTTGCAGTTAAGAAGACAGTTTGGTAACGTATGTCCGCAGCACCGGCAGATAGGGATTTTCCTAGGTGATAATCAGAGCTAAGCAGAGCGCGCCTGTTCGTCTTTTTCTAACTTTGTTCTGTCTTGGGTGTTCATTGTCTGAATTCTCACTACTGTAGCAGCAATTAATGTTGGGTTGGCTGTGTGTTTCTCTTAAAATTTGAGTTGCAAGGAAATGGCTCCACATACCACTTCGTCATAAATGTCACAATCTAGTTTAGGGACAACTTCACCTTCACAGCATTTATTTGAGTACCCAATTTGAGCCAATTTGATGTATTGTAAATGTTTCATGTGTTTTTGTTTATTATTTTGAGTTATAATAAATCATATTATTATTTTGGACAGAACTTTCATTCTGTTAATCGGTAGAGCAACCCTATCATTTCTCACTACGTTAATGAAACTTTCCTGTATTTAACTTATTTATCAAATTAAATTATTGCAGTTGCCAAACTCTTTTCTACTCCACTTTCAGGGTCGATTACAGTCAGTTCGCGTTTCTTTTTAATCCATGTGCAACAGCAAAAGTCGGAGTTAGAATAGGGGGGCTTAGGGCATCCTTTATATATGAAGATTCTAGAAGAATTTAGTGTTAAATACACTGCTAGCCCCGGCACCTCGCAACCGAAAATAGTTATTATCGTCTCTGGCATGTAGATTTCTTTCGTGAAACTGAGTAATTTTTTGCAATCGACAAATGCTTCACAGTTTAATTAAGGATCTCGACTGACGACTGGAACTCGACTCGTTGATGACAGTGGTATAACAACGTCTTCAACAACAAACTGTCACCCGGAGCAATCTTTGTCATGTGTGGTTGTTGGAATAACTTCGTCAGTCTAGAGCTCTGATTTATCACAGGCTATGGCTACTTGTGATGTCTGCAAAAAGTTCCATCCGAGAACAGCATTGACAACAAATTCGAAGGGCTGTGTTCTGTCATTGATCGTTATTCTTCTAATACATGTTCCTGTCTGCTGTACGTATGTCCCATGTACGAAGTTGAGCACATCTCTTTCGTATCACAGAATCTAGTCCCCTTTGGATGACGACGATAAGCATTCGACATTACAAAAATGGAAGACACTGAGTTGATTAGTGCCTAGATATGTTGGCTGTCGATGATGATATGAAAGAGATATCCTGACATCTTGGTGATTGTCGTCCATGGAAGTTTTACTTCGGTGCTGGTATAACCTGCACAGGTGGTCGTATCGCTTCTAGGAAAGCGGCAAGTGCCTCTGTACTGCGATAGGGAATGGTCACGGTGTGTTGGATAGCGACCTCCTCCATGGTATGGAGATGAGCTCCGTCGCACAGCTTGATTGTAATCATCTACAGTCGACTAAAGTGAGTAGGACTGTTGTCATGACTGACGCTTAATGGCGTAATAGTCACCGAACACCCGTCTTCTCTGTCTACAGTATAAAACGTTTCCATGGTGTCCATAGCGAAAGCATACAAGCATGTTTTTCGCTCACGCCAAATGTCGGTTCTTGTGCGGTATGTTGTACTTGGTGGAGGAGTTGGTTCTATTTGTGTTGGTCACATGCTAGATTGTAATTTGACGCGGAGCCCATTCTTCATGGCGCGTTCGACTAGAGGTTGAGTTTGGTGCTGAAGATCGATACTCCTCTACTACAACAGTCTCTGTTATCGGTTCGAAATTTATGGCTGCTGTCTCTTGTGTTCTCGATCCGACCTTTCTGGCTGCCACACACTGCTGTATCTGGTCTCTTACTGTCTAGCATATAAGAGAGGGGAGCTCATAATGTTCTTCCATAACTGCCACACGGACCACATTCTTTCTAGGCGACGTCGTCACACGCCACTCAGTCATATGGACGTGTCCAGTCGCATTGTACCTGGGTAAAGGAGGGGCACCAGGACAGCATCATCAGTCTCGTGATATTGTGCTTATACATTTCACCATCGCGTTCTGCTGGAGAAACTCAATGGCTTGATTTTCTCTCACGGACTCCGCTTGGTTTATTGATGCTTCTGCTCCCGACGGCTTGTGGCCTGGAAACTGGTTTCTGAAGTGTATAGATTAGCGTACACTGTCGAATGAAAGTACTACATCGTGTCATTCAATGCAATTTGTGTTCGTATAACTGAGTGTGACTGTGTGTCGATATATATCATTACAGTTTACTCTCGCCTCAGTAAATCTTACCACGGTCCATTCTTCGACCAACGCCTCCTCAAGATACCTATTACGTCTTCATTTAAAACAAAACTGACGCCGAATAACAACACCATCTTGGATCACATCACCAAACAATCGACTATGAAAGTCACAACTGCAAATCTTATATCTGTCTATTTATCGCTTGCGCCTTTGTCCCGCATTTGGCGCGGGGTTGGCGTGGTTAAATCGGATTTGGCATGTTAATGTGAAGGGGTGGCCGGATGCCCTTCCTGCCGCCACCCCGTACCCCCCAGGACGGAATCAGAGTACCCCATCTGTCTGCGTCTAGTGTAAATCATGGAAAAGTGTGGATGTGTTACAAATGTCTGTAAGTCGTGTAACAGAGGCTGGACGTGGGGACCAGCCCCGCATTCATCTAGAGAGATGTGGAAAACCGCCTAAATACCACATCCAGACTGGCCGGCATACCGGCCCTCGTCGTTAATCCGGCGGGCGTATTCGATCCGGGGCCGGCGCGCCTACCCGAGTCCAGGAAGCAGCGCATTAGCGCTCTCGGCTAACCTGGCGGGTCAACTGCAAATCTTATATCACCTGAGCGAAATTTCTGTCACAAAATCACGCGCTCCTGCGCTGAATTAATGAAGACAGTGTACAGAACTCGGAACTGTCAATGACATGCAGTGTCAGTCCCTTTACCCCCAATAAAACTCGCCACTCTGTACTGCCACCTAGCTCAACACACTACACTAGCAACTGAATATGAGAAACTAACGACTAGAAAATTTTCAATACGTCACTGGCAGTGGCAGGCTTTCAGAGTTGTTCACTAAGTTCGGATTGGGAAATAATTCCCTCCCTCCCCTCAAACTACCACAGACTGCCGAGTTATTGAGTACTCTAGATCTCGTGCTGTTCTGAACGTCAACCGAAAGTCCTGCTGAATATTGCACCCATCTCAGTGACTACACCGGTTTGCCTCACCGCTTTTATAACACAGAAGACTACTCTTGCTACAAATAATTACTTTCCCAATAATCCGTAGACATGAGAAAGGTATAATAAATTTTTTGTTTTTGAAAAGTTACAGAATAAAGAAAAGAGCAGTGCTGTCAGTTTACCATGTAATGAAACCTTGTAATCTGAACTTCCGCGCTACTTGAAATAAACTCTGCATAGCGGACAGGTACAGGCCAACAAAGTACCGAAAATACGTCGAACCTGCTCTTGACAGTGAGATCAAAGAGTGTCACCAGACATACAGATAGCTTCCTCCTGATCCGGCAGACGGATCATCATCAATAATATTTTATGCCCATCTCTGTATGCCGCTGTAGAAAGGTTGAGAATTTTTTCTAGCACAATGATAAATCACATGTTACAAAACTTGCTTTCGAGGATAAATTTTCTCTATAGGGATTTGAATCATCTTCATTTATGCAGAGTACAATTTAACCACTGCAATTTAGCGGTGTCAGCCCGGGAGGTGGATTGTACAAATGTCCAATGAAGGCGTGAGTGGAAGTCTATCCTCCGTATGAATTTGACTTTCAAAAATGGTTCAAATGGCTCTAAGCACTATAGGACTTAACATCTGAGGTCATCAGTCCCCTAGACTTAGAACTACTTAAACCTAACTAACGTAAGGACATCACACACATCCATGCCCGAGGCAGGATTCGAACCTGCGACCGTAGCAGCAGCGCGGTTCCGGACTGAAGCGCCTAAAACCACTCGGTCACAGTGGCCGGCTTTTGACTTTCATACGTACCAGCTTTTCATCTAGCATCTGATAAAAAGGTACTCGAAAATAATTTGAGTAGAACGAAGGAGAGTAGAAAATAGTCAAAGCATTCTGTCTCTGCAAGAATGTCCGTCAATACGGAAAAAACGGAACTTAAATAACATACAGCAAGAAACTTGTATAAGGAATAAAGGCAGTCTTTAGATTGCTGCTACAGATGCTCTCTTCGAGCCTTGCCCTTAATTGGTGATAGCATTGGTCATCATAGTACGCCGAGTGAGAAATACAGTCTTCCAAACCGGAGGCTCCACCATAAGCCTTAGTTTCCTAAATTATTCAGAACTGTCAAGGCCATGGGTGTACTGAGATTCCATAGCAGGCGGACACTGGAAGTTTTGAATATGAAGTGTTACGCTACTGCAACAGTTCACTTTTCTGTACAGGATGTTCGGCATATAAGACGCAGACAGGGATATTGGGGCCCTATTTCATCGTGACTACGTGTTCACTGTAACGAAGGATGCAAATTATAATTTATCTACACAACTGTTTGGAAAAAGTCAAACTCCAAAACCGAAAGAGGTGATCACAATGAAATTTATTCCACTGATTAGGGACATGAAACTACATAAATATTAGCATTACAGATCTTCAAATGGTTCAAATGGCTCTGAGCACTATGGGACTTAACTTCTAAGGTCATCAGTCCCCTAGAACTTAGAACTACTTAAGCCTAACTAACCTAAGGACATCACACACATCCATGCCCGAGGCAGGATTCGAACCTGCGGCCATAGCGGTCGCGCGGTTCCAGACTGTAGCGCCAAGAAACGCTCGGTCACCCCGGCCGACCATTACAGATCTGTACATGCATTGTGACTGTGGAACTTCAATACAGAGTAGCGCCTCCATGTGTTGCAATCAAAGCGACTAGACTTCGCGGCAAGCAATCAAAGAGCGCCTGAATATGCTACTGTGGATACTCTTCTACGTGGTTTGTAAGCGCGTCCATAAAGCATCAACTGTGCCTGCAGGAGGACCTGAACGAACAAGCTGTCGACTGACCTTACCCCAGAACTGTTCTGTGGGCGACGTGTCAGGCGAATGGACAGACCAGGGAAGCAGTGGTACCGTCGTTCTTAGAAGAAGTCTTGCACATTCCACGCCACACGCGTTCGGACGTTGTCCTGTTGAAATATGGCATTTGGAACGGCTTGCAGGAGGGGCAGTGCCTTGGGCTGTAAAATCTTCATGATGTAGCGGTAGCTGTTCAGACTGCCCTCAAGATGTAGGAAGCGAGAGCGCGCATTATAGACAATGGCGCCCCATATCATCACAATTGGCGTTTGTACGCTATGATGCTCAACCATACAGTCTGCCCGATTGCGTTCGCCACGACGGCGCCAAACGCGTGTGCAGCCATCGCTGTAGGACAAACTGAAACGGGACTCATCCAAAAACACACCAGTACAGTAGTTCACCTGCCCGTTGCAGTTTGCGGCCTTGGTGAGGATTGGTCAACGGAAGCCGACGCAATGACACGCGTGCCATCAGTCCCGCCAGCAGCAGAAGCCATCGAACCGTGGACGCAGACACGTCCACACCCGTTGCAGTGCTCCAACGTCGCTCCAATACTGTGAACAAAGCTATTGTGTCTGTTACGGCCAAGCGGTCAAGACGATGGTCATCTCGCGCTGTGGTTACTTTGTGTCATCCAGTACAGTGTCAGCGGTGTGTAGAGCCCTCTACTCTCCATAAGTTCCACATGCGCCTTATTGCTGAAGCAGCGTGCCCTGAACGAACCGCAGCGTCACGGAACGACAGACTCGTCTGCCGAAGACCAGTCATTCTGCCCCGGTCGAAAGCAGTCATTCCAGCTCGTGATGTTGGCGAGGCATAGCGGCACTTTTCCACCTCATATGAGGGTTCTGCACCGACTGAGCGTTGCGTCACACTGACCTGTCCGGCTAATCAGGCGCTGTCGGACCTATGTGGATCCCACCTCTCTGCCATTTAAATCATTTATTACGGTTCCGTTGTTCTACATGTCCACTTATCGTGACGTGTTGCAGACTATTGGTCTTGAATGTTTCAATGTTTACAAAGAGTAGTGTACTAATGACGCTTCCCTCATTTTGTATAGTATGATTTATCCTTGTTAAAGTTAGTAAAGGTAGCGAGATTTGTGGCTTCTTCAAATTGAAAGTGATATCTCTTGAGTTAAAATTACTTTGATTGAAACATCTGATCCGCCAAGCTTCAGGAAATTTGGAAATTTGTGTTAAGGTCTTATTGGACCAAACTGCTGAGATCATCGGTCCCTAAGCTTACACACTACTTAATCTAAGTTAAACTAACTAACGCTAAGGACAACACACACACACCCATGCCCGAGGCAGGACTCGAACCTCGGACGGGGGAAACCGTGCGGACCGTGACAAGACGCCTTAGACTGTGCGGCTACTTTCAAACCGTTCAAATGGCTCTGAGCACTATGGGACTTAACATCTGAGGTCCTCAGTCCCGTAGAACTTAGAACCACTTAAACCTAACTAACCTAAGAACATCACACACATCCATACCCGAGGCAGGATTCGAACCTGCGACCGTAGCGGTCGCGCGGTTCCAGACTATAGCGCCTAGAACCGCTCGGCCACCTCTGCCGGCTGTGCGGCTACTCCGCGTGGCCAAGCTTCAGGATACATCCCCAGAGTTGAAGGAAGCACGACGTCCACCATTTCGCTTTTCATTTTCCTCCACGCCTTCTCTTCTACGGCAATAACCGTTCAGTGGTATCAACATTCAGTCTTCTACCACGTCTCAAGAACATGTGTGTAGACTGGTGTGCAAAACTGAATGGTGGAAGTAACTTATGCAAGATGTATCACTGCCAAGTAGCATAGCTCGATGAAACTTGGACCATACATAGAAACAACTGTTAAAGTATTGTACAAAAAGCAACTGAATGAAAGAATGAAATATGTGATGAGACCAACAGAAATGACACTTTCATTCAAGGACAATAGTTATACTGGAGTCACTTCGATTGATGATGGTTCATTGGCCATTACAAACGGCGGGACATAGCTCTTTACAAGATGTGTGATCACCAAAGACGGCAATGTATGCTCTACAACACGTTCCCATGCAGATAGGTAAGGAGTTCTTGTTGTAGGGCGTTACATTCTTCCACTTGTGCGGTTGACAACTGTTGAATGGCATGTGGGCGTGCCTGCAAAACGTCTTCCCAACGCGTGCCACAGTGCACGATGGGATTTACTTCGGGATAACGGGCAGACCAGTCCATTCGTCCAATATTGCGCGACGAAAGATACGTACCTAAAGAATGAAAGGTAGGACAGGTCACACCAATATTCAAGAAAGCAAACAGGAGTAATCCACTGAATTACATGCCCATATCATTGAGTCAATTTGCAGTAGGATCTTGCAACATGTACTGTATTCGAACATTTTTAATTACCTCGAAAAAAAATATCTGTTGACACAAGGGTACGTATTCAGAAAGAATCGTTCTTGTGAAAAACTGTTCTGTGGCATCGACAGGAGATCTAAGATCGATTCTTTATTTTTAGGTTTCACAAGCGATTTCTAATGAAATTGCGAGCCTATGGAGTCTCTTCTTAGTTGTGCAACTGGTTTTGTGATTTCCTATTAGGAAGGCCACAATTCGTAGTAACTGACGGATAGTTATTGAGTAACACAGAAGTGATAAATGGCGTTATAGGCCTCTTCTGTTCCTAATCCAGTATACAAACGAGTTGGGAGGCGATCTGTAAAGTCCTCTTAGATTGTTTGCAGATGATGCTCTCATTTAGCGTCTAGCAGTCGCTTTAAGATGAAAACCAATTGCAGAATTATTTAGTCAAGATATGTGTATGGTATGAAGAGTGGAAATTGACTCTAAATAATGAAAAGTGTGAGGTCATCCACATGAGTATTAAAATAAATCCGTTTAATTTCGGTTACACGATGAATCACACAAATCCAAAGCATGCCAGTTCAACTATGTACCTAGGAATCACAACTACGAACAGCTTGAACTGAAACATTCACATATATAATGTTGTGGGAAAGGCGAACTAAAGACTGCATTTTATTGTCAGAACACTTACGAGACGCTGCTAAAGAGACTGTCTACATTAGGCTTGTCGGTCTCCTTCTGGAGTATTGCTACGCGTTATGGGATCCTTACCAGGCAGGATTT
Source organism: Schistocerca nitens (assembly GCF_023898315.1). NCBI lineage: Eukaryota > Metazoa > Arthropoda > Insecta > Orthoptera > Acrididae > Schistocerca > Schistocerca nitens. Next base: position 357,456,479 of record NC_064614.1, on the reverse strand, counting down.
CTGGAGGACATTGAAAAAGTTCAAAGAAGGGCAGCTCGTTTTATATTATCACGAAATAGGAGAGAGAATGTCACGGATATGATAGGTGAAGTGAGGTGGAAATCATTAAAACAACGGCGTATTTCGTTGCGGCGACATCTGGTCACGAAATTTCAGTCAGCCACTTTCTCCTGTGAATACGAAAGTAATTTGTTGACCTGTATAGGGAGAAATGATAATCGTAATAAAATAACAGCAATCACTGATCGCAAGGAAAGATTTAAGTGTTCGTTTCCCCTGCGCGCTGTTCGAGAGTGGAACGGTAGAGAAATAGTGTGAAGGAGGCTCGATGAACTCTCTGTCAGGCACTTAAGTGTGAATTGGAGAGTAGTCATGTAGATGCAGAATTAAATTTTGTTGGACTTAGGCAGGAACGTGGTCATTACTTGTAGGAAGATTATTTGAGAGGTGGCGAGGATCCTTGTCGGCTACAAACGGGACGCTTGTCATTAGATGAAGTTTAGCAGATATTAAAGTATATTTCCGTTCACACAACAATCTCCAGAAGCTGCTTCTTTTTTCAGGATTTTGGGTGTAAAATTTAGAAGATCTGACGAAGTAGTGGAATTCAGAGTTAATAAAAATCTAAGCAGCTGAGTAAGTATGCATTCCACTGGCGACTCTTTGTGAAAGATAAAATCTTGAGTAACAAGAGCTTCCGATAGGTCCATCACGATATCCTATACCCATATCTACGGAAAGAGAGCGCTTTGTCTTAACGATTTAACGCAGGCTAGAACCTTGGAAACACAGTAATGTCAGAAATGACAAAATAAATTTAACAAAGGCAGGGATATCTGTTGCATGGGGAATGGGGCGGAATTGTCAGTCGATGGGAGCACAGAGCTGTAAGACCGATGAACAAATGAAGACAAGGAGGAGAGGTTAGTTCTCTGGTCTGACGTCACTGCTCTGATGGAGGAGAAGAGCTAACCATAATCCCTTTGTTCAGGATAGCAATGACAGTGACGACTGCCGAAAACCAAGAGAAATCACCGAAGATAAGGAAATTAAAAAACAGAGAATATTTAATGAATAATTTATTATTAAGAAATTGCCTTTCTTCCTACTCCGTTCAAAAATACGGCGCGAAAACAGAAAGGATATGATTGTGGCTCCGCAACTGACCTCATTTTTTTCATCGTTACGGTCTTCGTGCGATAGTAGGGGCTACGTAGTTGATAGTGTAAGTTCTTTGGCTGAAATGTCACATATATCGCAGGTTTTGTTTGAAGTTTCCTCTTTCAGCCTCACCAACTTGGCACACGAGTGTTACTCAGCACTGAGTCACGCACTGCTTTGTCGGATCGTAGTCAAATGAAGTTTAATTTTCAATTCATTTGCGTTGGATAGCAATGTTTTTCCCTGCCGTGAGTTTCTTGTGGTATTTCCCTGTTGTAGTACTTTTGACAGTCAGCCAAGTCTTTCCGTTATGTGATGTAAGACTAGTAAGTCTGAATCATGACTTCCTGCACTATAGTGGATGACACGGGCCCTTTCATCCACTTACGCAAATCACGTTACATTACACCCTATTTTGGCCCAGCTGAATAGACCTAGCATATGTTCTATAATTTCTCAAAGATTATACAACTTTATCGAAACTGTAGAGTCTGAGCGAGTCATGTCGGCCATCCGATTTCGGTTTCCTCTATTTCCTATAAATCATTTACTATTTATGATTGTCTAGCACTTTTTCCCCATCTCGTCTACTGTTCCACTACTAATGATCTCATTGTCGACGAGGTAACTCTCGTCTAGTATTATTTGTAGAATGGCACAATAATATCATAAGCATGGCCACCTGTGAGCATGGGAGGTACTGACGTCACGCCCTGAAGACAATTAATAGCAATTTCATATTTCGCCCATTCCCTCCCGACGTTACACTCATTTTCGATGACTTTCGAGTTGCAATAATATTTGAATATGACTGTTGTATGCATGCATGTCCAAAGAAACTTTGCATCGTAATTCCAAATAACTCAGGTACTGCAATGTCGTATTTATCCGCAGACACCGGGGTAGAGACTTTCAAGTCAAATGTCTTATCTGTACGGGAATATACAAAAGGGATGTACGAGTACACGTTGTAGACGCATGGTTGACGACATATGGAAGTTTGCGTCTGGTTTGGGTGCGGCCGTGGGTCGTGCAAGGATAGCCCAAGGGTGCCAGCACGGTAGCTCAGCGTGTTCGGTCAGAGGGTTAGCTACCTTCTGTTTAAAAAAAAAAAAAAAAAAAAAAACACCTGCGTTAATGGATCAGTGATGAACTTGAACAAGCGTCATAGGACGACCGCGCCGATCAGATTGAACGAACAATAACGAACAAATGAAATCAACAACAACAAAAAAATGGTAAGGCGACCGCTCGCAATAAGTGGGAAATCCGGGTTCGAGTCCCGGTGCGGCACAAATTTTCACTGCCGTCATTCCATTCTACAGCTGATGGCTGTCCATAGTTGCACTTGCGAATAAATTTTATAACTTAATACTTCCGCTGCATTTTCGTAAAATTCGTTTTGCTACTACTTCTTACTACTACTGTTACTAGTGCTGCTGATCCTTTTATTGACACGAAGTAATGAATGCTATCGACAGTATATCTCGAGTTCATTCCATATTTCTAGACTTCCAGAAGGCTTTTGACACCATTCCTCACAAGAGAGTTCTAACCACATTGTGTGTTTATGGAGTAACGTCTCAGTTGTGTGTCTGGATTTCGTGTCGAGAGGTCACTGTTCGCAGTAATTGATGAGTGAAACGAAAGCGATATTTGGAATTACCCAGGGAAATGTTGTAGGCCGTCTGCTGACTCTGATCTATATAAAGGATTTTGGAGACAATGTGAAAAGCCCTCTTAGATTGTTTGCAGATTTTCCTGTTGTTTGCCGTCTAATAAAGTCAACATCAGAGCAATAAAAGTTACAAAATAATTTAGACAAGAAATCAGTTTGGTGCTAAAAGTGGCAGCGGAACCTGAGCAAAGAAAACTGTGAGGTCCTCCACGGCCGACCGGATCTAGGCGCTTCAGTCTGGAACCGCGCGACCTCTACGGTCGTAGGTTCGAATCCTGCCTCGGGCATGGATGTGTGTGCTGTCCTTAGGTTACTTAGGTTTAAGTAGTTCTAAGTTCTGGGGGACTTATGACCTCAGATGTTAAGTCCCATAGTGCTCAGAGCCATTTGCAATATTTCCACGTGAGTACAAAAAAGAATCCGTTAAATTTCGATTACACGATACATAATACAAATTTAAAGATTGTCGATTCAACTAAATACCTAGAGATTACCACCCGTAAAACTTAAATTGGAACCATCTCATCGAACATATTGTGGGGAAGGAGAACAAAACATTGGATTTTATTGGTGGAACACTTAGAAGATGCAAGAAATCCACGAAAGAAACTGCCTATACTACGCTTGTCCGTCCTTAGCTAGAGTATTTCTGGTCAGTATAGGATTCTTAGCAGATAGGATTGACGTTGGATATCGAAAAAAACGTTGAAAGAAGGACAGCTCGTTTTGTATTATCGCGAAATAGACGAGACATAGTACGGATACGATAGGCGTTTTTCGGTACGGCGAGACGTTTTAACGAAATTTCAATCAGTCCCACGTAGAAGAGCTAAAAACAATCGTAATAAAATAAGAGAAATCAGAGTTCGCACAAGAAAATTTGGGTGTTAATTTTTTTCACGTGCTATTCCAGGGTGGAAAGATCGAGAAATGGTCTGAAAGTGGTTCTGTGAACCCTCTGCGACGAACTTACTTCTGAACTGTAGAGCAGTGAAATCCTAGAAGGTGTCCTTTATGTATTGTAAACCGATGAAAATCGGATGGAGCCAAATCGGGTCTGTATGGAGGACGATCGATGACTGAACCCAAGGCTTCACGTTGCAGAAGTCGTAGCGCTCGTGTGTGATCTGGCACTGGAATGCTGATTGAGAGGGTGTTCCATCTGTGGACGAAGCTTTTTGTGGGAAGACACTCGATTGCAGCTAACTGTTTCTCACGCACAGACATAGTTACGTTACACACCGCCATGTTACACTCTACGATTCGGAACCCCCGCCGCGAAGAGTGGCCGCGTGGTTTGAGGCGCCATCTACATCTACATCTACATCCATACTCCGCAAGCCACCTGACGGTGTGTGGCGGAGGGTACTTTGAGTACCTCTATCGGTTCTCCCTTCTATTACAGTCTCTTATTGTTCGTGGAAAGAAAGATTGTCGGTATGCCTCTGTGTGGGCTCTAATCTCTCTGATTTTATCCTCGTGGTCTCTTCATGAGATATACGTAGGAGGGAGCAACATACTGCCTGACTATTCGGTGAAGGTATGTTCTCGAAACTTCAACAAAAGCCTGTGCCGAGCTACTGAGCGTCTCTCCTGCACAGTCTTCCACTGGAGTTTATCTATCATCTCCGTAACGCTTTCGCGATTACTAAATGATCCTGTAACGAAGCGCGCTGCTCTCCGTTGGATCTTCTCTATCTCTTCTATCAACCCTGACTGGTACCGATCCCACAATGGTGAGCAATATTCAAGCAGTGGGCGACCAAGTACACTGTAACTTACTTCCTTTGTTTTCGGATTGCATTTCCTTAGGATTCTTCCAATGAATCTGTCTGGCATCCGCTTTACCGACGATCAACTTTATATGATCATTCCATTTTAAATCACTCCTAATGCCTATTCCCACATAGTTCACGGAATTAACTGCTTCCAGTTGCTGACCTGCTATATTGTAGCTAAATGATTAAGGATCTTTCTTTCTATGTATTCGCAGTACATTACACTTGTCTACATTGAGATTCAATTGCCATTCCCTGCACCATGCGTCAATTCGTTGAAGATCCTTCTGCATTTCAGTACAATTTTACATTGTTACCACCTCTCGATATACCACAGCATCATCCGCAAAAAGTCTCAATGAACTTCCGATGTTATCCACAAGGTCATTTACGTATATTGTGAATAGCAACGGTCCTACGACGCTTCCCTGCGGCACACCTGAAATCACTCTTACTTCGGAAGACTTCTCTCCATTGGGAATGACATGCTGCGTTCTGTTATCTAGGAACTCTTCAATCGAATCACACAATTGGTCTGATAGTCCATATGCTCTTACTTTGTTCATTAAACGACTTGGGGAACTGTATCAAACGCCTTGCGGAAGTCAAGAAACACGTCATCTACCTGGGAACCCGTGCATATGGTCCTCTGAGTCTCGTGGACGAATAGCGCGAGCTGGGTTTCACACGACCGTCTTTTTCGAAACCCATGTCACGGATTGCGCCCCCTCTCGCGCCAGATGTTCGAGTCCTCACGCGGGCATGGGTGTGTGTGTGTGTGTGTGTTGTTCTTAGCATAATTTAGTTTAACTGCCGGCAGTATACCCGTGGACTGTTCGAGCAAAAATACGCCGGGAGAAACTGAAGAATCACAGCATATAGTTTAAGTTAGTTTAAGTAGTGTGTAAATCTAGGGACCGATGACGTCAGCAGTTTGCTCCCCTAGGAATTCACACAATTCGGAACCCCGTAACGGCAGAGGTTTGTAACTTGCTTCAATGAAGAGGGAAAATCGACCGAGTAATATGCGTGACATGTGATACATCGACTGATGTTGAGAACAGAAGAAAAAAATTGGGAGACATACGTTTTTAGTACACCCTCGTATTACCACTAAGCTGACTTCTCCATTGGCGTTTGTGAAGCTAAACCAGCGTACGGATTGTGCTTATTTTGTCACGCGTCTCCTCAGATGTTTCGAGTGAATTCCCACATGAAACGGAACTGTACAAGATGTTTGTTTTACGTACAATGATTCTTTCGGAAACTTTCGCCCGGGAATGACAGAGGATCCCTTTTCGTATCGTGACTCACTTGAGAGCTGCACTCGGTGTTTCCTTAAACAGGAGGTCGCCAGCAACACCTCGTCACTCGCCCACGCATTGAGCTGCGCCGCGTGCGCTGGTGAATCAAGCGACGCGAGCGGCGAGGGGGCGTGGCGCTTCCCGTGCAGCCCGTTCTGGGAAGAGCGGGCGCCGCCGTTGCGTCACGGGGACGCCGCGCGCCTCTCCGGGAAAAAACGCCGCGTTCCCCAGCGTGCCTCAGATGCGCTGTCACTAAGTGACGGATGGTGTCGAGTTCCCGCATTAAGGACGCAGTAAACAGCGCTCCACACATCATGAACTATGCAAGCCGAGGGGGAGGCGAAAGAAGTCAGAAGTTTAATTGCACGTTTGTGCAGACGCCAGAACACGGAAAATACTAGCCAGAGCTAGACGAGGGAACGGTAAGAAAATAGCCTTTGTGTGACTTACGACAGCTTGGATTCGAATACAGCATTAGTGGTGCGCTGCTTGACACAGATACATCGATTAAATATCTAGGCGTAACATGGCAAAGCAATATGAAATGTAATGATCATGTAAGGACTGTAGTCGGGAAGGAGAATTGTAGACCTTGGTTTGTTGAAGAATACTAGTAAAGTGTAGCTCATCTATAAAGGACGGCGCCTGTAGAACAAGTACGACCCATTCTTGAGTACTGCTCGAGTGTTTGGGATCCTCGCCATATCGGATTAGGGGAAGGGATCGAAGCAACTCAGATGAGCGCTGCAAGAGGGAAACCGTGGTGAAACTGAATAGTGGATGGCGGACTGCAATTTGAACTTTATTTCCTCCAGTTCGTCTACAGCAGTTGATAGAAACGTTTATGCGCAGGGAGATCTTGCAACACATCGTTACACCCGAATTACTTGAGGGTAGTTTTAATCATATTTCATAAACGTAAGGTTTTTGTGATCTTTCAAGCTTTCTCACCGAAATTGGTGGTTTAAAATTTTTTGTGTTTCTTTTCGAGTTTTCATTTTCTTTCAACGATATTTCGACAACATCTCTAGATTTCTTTGCTCGCTTTTTGGACTGAAACCAAAACACGAGTATGGACTGGGAAGGCTTCTCGCCAACCTATCGAGTTCATTGGAGCAGCGGGTGTTCGTTGTGGAAAGTCAGCCGACCGCGGTGGCCGAGCGGTTCTAAGCGCTTCAGTCCAGAACCGCGCTACTGGTACGGTCGCAGTTTCTACTCCTGCCTCGGGCATGGATGTGTGTGATGTCCTTAGGTTAGTTAGGTTTAAGTAGTTCTAAGTTCTAGGGGACTGATGACCCCAGATGTTAAGTCCCATAGTGCTCAGGGCCATTTGAACCATTTGTGGAAAGTTACGTGACAACAAAGTCGTCGAAATGGTGTAGTCAGTTGTTTACTTAGAAGTTTGATGGTATCAAAGCGCCATGTAATGCTTAGTCCTAAACTAGCATCAGACCAGATATGTTTTGAACTTGACAAAAAACATTCCAAAACGTGCCCGCACACCAGAAAACATGGCTGCAGTTCACTAGAAAATGCCTCAGAGTCGTGCCAAATGAACCCGACGCCTGTCCCAGTAGTACCGCACCTGGACTGCACGTGCATCCCTACTGAGCGTCTGTTGTTCATGCATTAAAGACAGCATTTGCTCCTCAGCGCCTCCAGTCTGTGAGTGGCTCTTCACTGAGATGACAATGAATGGCTTGGACATGGATCTGTTCTTTATGTCTGATGAAGCCTGGTTTCAACTGAGTGGTTAGGTCTGCTCACAGAATCACATGTTCTGGTCAGCAGAGAGTACGCGTAATTTCCACGAAACACCATTGCATGATCAGAAGATTGGGGTTTCGTGTGGAATGTCTGCACTCCGCATTATTGGTCCCATTTTCTTTCATCAGAGGCTGGCTTCGCGCGTCACATTGCCAACATTTTGAAACTATTCGTGGCAGTTTTAACGGAGGAGGAAAAGACCTACAGCTACTTCCAGCAGGATGGAGCAACTGCCCATATGGTTCAAATGGCTCTGAGCACTATGGGACTTAACTTCTGAGGTCATCAGTCCCCTAGAACTTAGAACTACTTAAACCTAACTAACCTAAGGACATCACACACATCGATGCCAGAGACAGGATTCCAACGTTGCCACCGTAGCGGTCGCACGGTTCCAGACTGTAGCGCCTAGAACCGCTCGGCCACTCCGGCCGGCAACTGCCCATACAGCCGGCCGAACATTGGAGCACATTTACCCAGTCTGACAGAGATATTAGCAGAGGTCAGTCTGGTCGCGGCCCTTGCTGGTTACCCAGGTCACGCGAGCTGTCACGGTGCGATTACTCCGTGCGATCATCCCTCAAGTGAAACGTTTACCGGAACAACCCTCATAGTCTTCAAGATCTGCAGCAGAACATTCCGAATGAGACTGGAGCAATTCCAGTAATCCAACCTCGATCCCCGTTCAGCAAGTTTCTGACCAGGGCCCAAAAGTGCCAAGAGACTACTGGTGGTCACTTTCAACATCTGCTATAGTCAGGTTGGTACTGTATTTCCTTCCCTCAATTGCGTTTCTTTGTATCCTGGAACTCTGTTCTCCACGCCACTTTTATTTGCTGCAACCTGTATAAAATATATAGCTGCTCCCGTGTCAACAAAATGTTGAAACTGTAAAAAATTCCTTTGCTGTTCCTCTCGCAAATAGAGTGAAGGAAAAACGACTATCTACGTATATGCATCCGAACGATCTCTAATTTCTCTTATCTTATTCTCATGATCCTTACGCGAAATGCACGATGGCGGCAGTAGAATCGTTCAATAGTCAGCTTGAAATGCCGGTTCTCTAAATTTAGTGGGGCATTTGATGCGGAATCCAGTAAAATTTAACATGACGCTGCGTCGAGTGGTTCAAGAATACTTTTACAACCTTTGGGACAGGTTCCTTATACCAAAATTTCGAGGTATTGCCGGCCCTTGTGGCCGTGCGGTTCTAGGCGCTTCAGTCTGGAACCGAGCGACCGCTACGGTCGCAGGTTCGAATGCTGCCTCGGGAATGGATGTGTGTGATGTCCTTAGGTTAGTTAGGTTTAAGTAGTTCTAAGTTCTGGGGGACTGATGACCACAGATGTTAAGTCCCATAGTGCTCAGAGCCAATTTTTTCGAGGTATTAACAATAAATTTACAGTTTGGATGACTGGAGCTCATCAACACATAAACTCATAATTAATGCTCAAATGCCCTCTTCCTTATAAACACGCAAGCACTCACCGAATCATGGACTAACACACTCTTTTAAATACTCCTTAATGGTTTCGAAGGTTCCATGACACGTCGATGAAGAGTTTCAGGATCCGGGTGGCCTGCTGCATAGACAAATTGTTTAAGGCGTCCCCAGAGATAATAATGCAACGAGTTGGGTCGAGGAAACGTCCCGGCCATGGTACTGGTCCTCCTCTACCTATCGATCTGTCGTGGTAGGTACTGGCCAGTACATCTCGAACACCGAGACTGGAATGTGCTGGAGTTTCATCGTGCATAAATCCCATGTTCGTTCTTATTTGTAGGGGCACCTCTTCTAGCAGGTCCTGGAAATTGTTCTGAATAAAGTCCCTGTGGACAGCATTTGTAAGACGTGTTGGGGAACGTATGGCTCTACCAGACTGTCACCTACAATTCCAGCCCACACATTAATCTTATACTGATGCTGATGGCTAGCCTGTATTTTAGCATGGGGGTTGCGATCAGATGTGTTGGTTGTGGAAATCTGTTATTCTATCTTTTCCAAGAATTGCCTTGTCTGTAAACAAAATTGTAGTGATAAACAACAGATTGGCAGTTCCTGCAACAGACCATCAGTAAAAGTTCTCCTGTGATGGGTGATCGGCAGGCGTTAGGCCTCGCACACGTTGAGGTGTGATACGGATACATGAGTTGCTTGTAATGTATCCATGCTGAGTTTCGAGAAATACCATATGCCAGGGCCACTAGTCTTGCGCTGATACGTGGCTCTTCTTATGCTGTTTATTATACTTTTGAAGCTCACAATATTCAAACAGTCTAACATTTTCTTTCATAACGTTGTCAATATCTAGTCCAAACTGTGTCCAAAACATGTTTGGCAGTATATTTTGCGCGTGGATTTATCCGAAACGATACTAGCGCGTTACACACAACCACACCTACAGACTCTCCTGTTCGACTGCAACTATCGATATCTCTCTTGCATCACAGTTAGTATTATAGGTCTACAATCACATTCAGTTTTGCATGTTGCATTTAACAAAAGTATTACAAGTAAGATAAGTATACGCTAGATGGTTTCTCAGTCGGAAGAAGATCTATAGAAACAAGTCATCGTACTGAATTTAGAGGTGTAGAGTAAATACCAATCCTTTCTATACGAATTATACAGTGTGATTCTTATTAATGTTTAAAAAACCCCGAAGCGACGTAGGTGAAGCGTAGAGAAGTAATTTAACATAACTCATAAGACCGCAAAGGTCAGCACCCATAGCTCGAAAGTGGATGACGAATGTTGAACATGTGACGGCACCAGATGACGAACCTCGTTTTCGTAAATGTAAACCGATTCATCGCAGTCTTATATTACCGCTACCGCAAGCACCACCGAATCACATCAGATAATGCAAGAACGAAAGCAGAGTGCCCTAGCGGAGTAATGTGTAGCACTGCCCCATACCAGCGAGGGTAAGATCGCCGGCCGCGGTGGTCTAGCGGTTCTGGCGCTGCAGTCCGGAACCGCGGGACTGCTACGGTCGCAGGTTCGAATCCTGCCTCGGGCATGGCTGTGTGTGATGTCCTTAGGTTAGTTAGGTTTAAGTAGTTCTAAGTTCTAGGGGACTTATGACCTAAGGTGTTGAGTCCCATAGTGCTCAGAGCCAGAGCCCGAGGGTAAGATCGGCCAACACCGACTCTAAGGAAAGCCTCGGCGCTTGTTCGTGACGTCACGTCTGCTAGGCACGGCGAACGCCACGTCTGTTGCAGGTAGAAACGCCTGGGCGTGCTTATCACTATAAATCTCTTATTTTTGGACAAAATGTTTGGTATTGTTTTGGATTCTGCAGTTTTATTTAGATGAAAGATTTTCTTACTATTGTAAAGCTACAAATGAAGATCATAGTTCTGTATTACTGAATCCTGTCGAAACAAACGTAGATCAATATGAGGAGATGCTTTGCCCCATTGCAAGCTTCGAAAGTAAGTATATTTACTTAATCCATTTTGTTATCAAAACTTAACCCAACCCCCTTACAATGAATTCGTTTCTTTTATTTATTTATTTATTTTCGTTTGACATCGTCACTGGAAATGTGAACTAATTTACATGTGTAAATGTCCAACTGTTGCCAGTCATTAGATTACAATCGTTTTCAACGAAAGGAATTCTAAACAGGAACCAAAACAGCTTCATACATCGAACATACTGCTGAGCTTAAACTTTTTTAAACAAGCACATTAGAAAAGGTAAATATTCCCCTCTTGCAACTGAAAGGAGAAAGTTTATAGGATAAAACAATTTTATTTGATAAAACAAGTATCTCTCTCTTGCCTCTTCTTCTGTCCTCCACCCCCTCCCTCAACGTGTATAATCGCAAGATATTTCATTAACATTCAGTGCTCCTCACCCAAAAGTCAACCAATATACCTAAAGAAGAGCACCAATATGTTCACAGTTTCTTGTAAAAGCAACCCAGTACAAACGTAACTTCCTCAGATTTACAAGTAAGGTAGAGCAGCACGAATTCTGTTGGTGCTGGACCGTGAAGTTATTTTTGTATGTCAATCCTTAAAACAGGTGGAAATTTAAGTTAAGGAGTACACTATTTGTTAAGAAGTGTAATGAATTGCACAATTAATTGATTGCAGATATCTCTCAGAATAGTGTGTGTTGGTCAACTACCGCCAATAATTTCACATTTTCCTGTGTCAGGGAGACACCACCATAATGAGTATAATAAAAATAGTCCCAGGTGCTAACACTCCATATACATTGAAAGGTGGCTACACTGAGCCACAGCGACAGAGATCGCTAGAGAGCATTGTTCCGCCGCCTCCACGGGAGTGATTATTGAGATGTCGTAGTAGTCACTGCTTGGGGAGAGCTCGTAGTAGTCAGTTGGTGTTCAGATGTGCTAGTAGGGAGTGCTTGCTGAGATGTGATACTGAAAGGTTCTTGTTCAGATGTGGTAATAGCGAGGCGGTGTGGAGATATATTGTAATTATGAGAGTGATTTTGGTCAATATATGAAGGTAACGAAACTTGATTTATTTTTCATTATTTCCATGTTTTAAATAATGTGTCATTACAGGTTCAGTCAACAAAGCATCTGGCTTGGGTTCTTGGATTAGAGTGTAATTGTGGTTCTCTTGAGTAATTATGGTATTTGTATTTTCTTTAATCAATTCAGTATAATGTTATTTAAAAATTGTTGTGTTGTTGAAGAAGAACCGTGCCAGATGCGTACGTTGAGTCACACTCCCACACACAGAACAGTTACTCTTGTGCTTGTTGTTGCGTTGGTTTTATAGTTGCTGGGGGCTTAATTAATTAACTGTGTTAATGAAAATTTCCATTTCATTCTTTGTTATTGTTCTAAGCAGTCAGATTGCGTAACAATAACAGTCAGGGCCAACCGTTACGAGACTTCGTAATCGGACAGACAGCTACTAAAGCAAAAAAAAAAAAATTAAAATTATTTGCATTAATATTTTTATTAAGCCCCCATGCACGTGGCGACCACTGCTTCGGATCGTCCCTTGGAATTCTTCTGATTGTAGAAATAGTAGACAGTAGGATTGTTGTAGTAATTTGTAGTTAGTAATTGTAGTCTATATTGCATGTGTAGATTTGGTAATTAGCATTCTTCTAATGGTATTTTTCAAAATTTAATTTTTATTGCCTTGTATACGCGTTTGACAATTTAATGCAATTATTTCAATTGTTCGTTAATCGTGTTTGAGGGAAGCATTTCGTGTGAAGGGTATTGTTGGAGATAAAGAGTCATTGTGTGTAATTTTCATATAGTGACGAGTTTTGTATATTTTGTAAATGATTACGCGATCAATGAAAAAGGCAAAAATGATGAATAGTGAGAATGACGAAATTGTTGACATGGCGAACTCGCCAACACAGGAGAACAGTATGTTGAATAATGAAGTGGAAATCAATTTAATAAGTCGGGAAAGTAGTCCGGAACCATTTCAAAATTTTTCTCAATCAGAAAATTCACAGAATACGAGATTAACGATAGAAAATTCTGGAATAGCATCAAACACAGATAGCTTTACAGCTATGACGAATGAAACTGGTTTTGCGGGAAATGTTAGGGGCGAAAGGAATTGCGAACAAGCTAATATGGAGCAGTTGATGGGTGCAATATTAAATTTGGGATCACAAATAGGGACAATTAAAACACAGATGGGAACAATGGAAACACGGTTAGACTCACTGGGATCACAGTTACGATCTGAATTAAAAACAGATAGGGGAACAATGGAATCACGGTTAGACTCACTGGGATCACAGTTGGGATCACAAATAGGCACAATTAAAACAGAGATGGAAACAATGGAAACACGGTTAGATTCACGAATAGGGACATGTTTCAAAAATATGAAAGATGAATTAAAGAAAGAAATCAGAGAAGAAGTACAACCGATTTTGAATGCTCACAATAATAGATTAATTGCAGTAGAGATTAGACAAAGGGAACAGGATAGAGAACAGGAGGAGAGAGATCGCGTGATAGTACAGAAATTTTCAGAGTTAAATTTACAACGTGCACACGATAAGGAAGAAATATTTGAGAGAATCGAGGAATCCGTACCAAATGACAGAATAAATAAACTAACACAACAATATGAACAGTTAACTACCAAATGTGTTAATACTGAAACCCGAGTCGCGACACTTACGGAAGACGTAAATAGACAGAAAGAACAAATAGGTGATTTATCGGAAAGAGTTGAGGAGATTTCAGATAAATTGACAAGTCTTAGTTTAAATGGGGATAGAGATTCAGATGATACAGCTCCATTACCATTTGCAGAAACCGAAGAGTACCAGAACATAAATAAGCATGTTGAAAATCAGGGAAAATTTAATGAACGCGTTAAAAGGGAAGTCGAGGCATTACGAAAGCAAGTCAAACAAATTGAAGGCGAAATCGTAGGAAAAGACAGCAGAAGAAATTTAGAATCACAGATAGCAGAGGGGTTTGAAGAGAGTAATTTATTTCATTTACGGGACACAACAAGAGAGCGCCAGGCGCGCGAACTTGACAATAATCGACATTCAAACTGGGACAGACGCGGTAGGTCTTTGTCGCCACGAGGCGAAAACTTTGACTATAAACACTTTTTGACTGTTCGGAAATTTAAGATCTTCCGCAATTCTAAAAATGACATACATCCATGTGCATGGTTAGATCAATTTATGTATGCACTCCCACCAAATTGGCCACTAAGTCACAAACTGGAATTTATGTGTGGATATTTAGAAAACGAACCGGCGACTCGGATGCGTGCACTCATTAGAGATTGTAATAATCTGAATGATTTTTATCATGCATTTCTATCGGCATATTGGTCCGAAAACACGCAAGACAGAGTCAAACACAGTCTTATTATGCAGCGTAATTTCAAACAGTCTGAATTCCGCACGCCAGCAGAATATTTTGAAGACATGATTCGAAAGAATCAGTTCCTTTCCAACCCTTACAGTCCGACTGAATTAATTCGCATTTGTTTAACTAAGCTGCCACAATCCATAAGACAAATTGCTTTAGCCGGAAGATGTAAAGACGACATTGAGACTTTTAAGACTTTGCTACAAGAACTTGAGTATGACAACGACGACGGGACTTCTTGTAATTTTTTCAGTAGCAGTAATTACAATACATTTTCAGAGAAAAGGGATAGTGATCGGAACGGACGTTATTTGGGTAACTTTGAGAATGACAGACGTAACAGACAGGACAATAGATACCAGCCTTATGACAATAACAGACGTTCTAACAGAAATTACACAGACAATTATAATAACGGTAATTCCTACCGGAATGATCAACCATACGGAAACAGTAATCGGTATCATCAAGATAGAAATTATTCATACAGTAACAGAAATTCTTACTACAGAAATAACCAGGGTAGTAGATACAACAATAATTTCAGAAGTGACAGTCGAAATTACACAAGAAGTAGTTATGCAGACAGACAGGAAAACAGAAATTTTAATAACAGACACAACCAAGAATTTGCATCTAACAGACAGGAAGGACCTAATTGGCATCCTCCACGTGACAGAACTTCAGAGAGACAAGTGCAATTAGTAGAAATTGATCCGCGAAATGACGCGAATAATCAAAGACGTGACGCAAACAATCGACAATGACTAGCAGCTTCGGCTTCTGGCAGCAATATAGACGGTTCAGAAAGTAATGACACTTCGACTTTACACTACGTACGACTGGAAGACATGAGAGACATTTTGTTAGACGAAAAGGAAACTAATGTAGACGCATTTTTACATCCTGTTATTGAAGTATGTGTGGGTAAGAATAAGTTCACTGCAGTTTTAGATTCTGGGAGCCCATTGAACGTCATTAGTGAATCAGTTTTTCGTATATGTGAAAGAACTATTGCCTGTCCCGTGTTACCTATTTCTAAAACTACAATTCGAGGAGCGATTTCTGGAAAAGGTGTGGAAGTTAAACAACAGACCAACCTAAATTTCATTTGTCAAGGATACGAATTTTCTGCTAATTTTATTATTGTTCCATTACTCAGTACACAGATTATTTTAGGTATGGAGTTTCTTAATGCACATAAGGCAATTTTGAACTTTAAAGAAGGAAGTGTGAATTTGACTGTTGCCGGAATGCTGAAATGTTTGAAATTTTTCGAGTGTTTAGCAAGATCTGAATCAGATACAAAATGTTTAAGGTTTCTTACTTCTGATGCTTTTGTTGAGCATTATGACGACAGTGTGTTTATTCATGACAATGACAATAGATACAGGGACGCGATGGATGATGTAATTAATAGCGAAGAATTAATTAATGAAAAGGTTAAGAAAGCTGAAGTGCCAGATGACGTTGCAAGAGAAGAGCTGCACCATATTTTGACTTCACATGCTACAGTGTTTAGTCATCACACAGGAACTATACAAGGCTTACAATATTTATTTAAAGTAAAAGAACACACACCATTTCGCGGAAAAACGTACGCTATTCCTTTGGCTTACAGAGACAAGGTTAAGAATGAACTTCAATACATGTTAGATCAGGGCATTGTTGAGCCAGCAGTCAGTCCTTATACCAGCCCATTACACGTTGTTCTTAAAAAGGATGGGTCAATTCGTTTGGTTCTGGATTCCAGACAGATAAATAATATTATTATTCCTGAAACTGACCGTCCACAAAATTTAGATGAACTTCTTCAACATTTCCATGGAATTAAAGTTTTATCCACGATTGATATGCGCGCAAGTTTTTGGCAAATAGAACTCCACCCTGATTGTAGAAAATATACTGCTTTTTTAGCCTTTGGTAACTGTTACCAGTTTCGGAAATTACCGTTTGGACTTACTGTATCTTCAGCAGCATTCATTCGTAGCTTAAATGAAATTTTACCTGTTTATCTTCGTGACAATATTACTTCTTATGTTGACGACATTCTTATTGCTAAACGTTCTTGGAGTGAGCATAACAAAATTTTGGATTCATTATTACGTATTTTTGCACGAGTTGGCATGACAGTGAACTTGGAAAAATCTGAATTTGGTCGTTCTCAGGTGAAATTTCTCGGTCACATTATTTCTACAGAAGGTATTCTCCCTGATCCAGAGAAACTAGACGCTATTCATAATTATGCTGTTCCTACCACAAAACGTGATGTTCGTAGTTTCCTTGGTGTCTGTAATTTTCTTAGACGCTTTGTTAGATTGGACAATTTGGCCACACCTCGTTTATGCAAATTATGTTAATAGGCTAAGCCACCAACTATTTCTCACAGAGCACCGTTGTTTCCTATCATTCCAGCGAAATTAAAGGACATGGCTGCAGTCGATTTGTTCGGTCCAGTGGTTCGTTCTACTAATGGTTTTGCGTACATTTTCGTAGCAGTGGAATTGACATCAAAATATGTGTGTTTTACACCTTTACGCAAAGCAACAGCTCGTTCAGTATCTAATGCTTTCATCAAACATTTTCTTAAAGAAGTGGGTCATGTTGATAAGGTTATATCAGATAATGGATCACAGTTTCGCTCTAAAATTTGGCTTCGTACTCTACGGCGTCGTAAAATTAAACCAATCTTCATTTCACTTTTTCACCCTCAATCTAACGCTTCAGAAAGATGGATGAAGGAAATCAATAAATTGTGTCGTCTTTATTGTCATCAGAATCACAGAACGTGGGATCAGTATCTTCATCTTTTTCAAAACATTCTGAATGAACTTCCTAATGATTCAACTTCTTTACCGCCTACACTGATATTAAAGAATAAAGCACCGACAAATCGCATTTCTGAAATCGTTCCTTTTCCGCCTTCACGGAAACTGCGGCATTCTGAAGTTGTCAACCTGGCTCTACAAAATATTGCATCGGCGGCTGCTAGAAGAGAGAAATCAGCGAAACGTCCTGGTCGTTTAAAAATCTTGTCAGTTGGCCAGAAGGTGTTAATTAAGTCCCACCGTTTGTCTCATAAAGGAAAAGGCTTGTGTCGCAAATTTTTTCTGCAAAATTATTCATGATAACACTGTTGAAGTAGAAACTCTTAAATCTCGGCGCTCTAAGGGAATACATCATATATCGAACGTAAAAATTTTTGTAGAATGACATACTTTAGAGAAACTAACAGCTACGTAAACATGCGGAGAATGCAAGAGTACCGCGCTGTGTTTTGGCGGCGGCACATACTCAAAGCAACAGTCAGTCTGCGCGCCGCACAAGGCAGTCGTTGACCGCAAACAATCACTTCCTACGTCACGCGCCTACAGCTGATCGAGCGCTCAGTGCGAATGCACTGACAGACGTAAATAAATACACAGTTTAATTTCTCCGAATAAATTCTGTATAAAGCTATAAGGACTTCATAAATTATGTTATTAACGTTCAGTATTTTTCAGGATACGGTTGTATAAAGTATTTAAGACCTTCAGGTAAATTCTGTGCGTGTCCGACGTTAAGACGACTTGCTTTGGAGAAAATTTTCAGGAAGAAGGTCATTTCGAAGATGAAACTAATAAACTAAAAAGGGTAACTATTAATTGAGTTTATTTTTCAGGTAACATAATTTCACTTAGGTACGTACTTTAGACGTAATTTGCTGCTCGCGATTACGTGACTCATACTTTGTGCTAAATTTTATGTTCTATGAAATTACTTGTGAAGTGACGTGCTTGTGTACATTTACTGATTTTGACAATTATTGATTAATGAACAGTGTTATTACTTGCGTATATTATGCATCGCTTGGCTGCTATGCTTTTTCACTGACGTCATATTTTTTTTATTATGTGCCTGCTGTGCTTAGTTATTTAAATTATAATTGTCACCTGATTAATTGTGCTGATGTGGTTAGATATGTAAGTTATACTTTGTGATTTATCTGCTTGCGCCTTCATGTTTACTTATTAAGATTACATATGAAGATTTATTTGCTTATGGCGATGTGATTCTAATGACCTGTTTATTGTGTAAGGCATGTTTGCTGCTGTGCGTATGGATTGCATATTTACACATTTCTGTTTTGTTGTCATAACTACTCTTCAATCTAGTATATAGAAATGCTGATATACTGTGTACAAATATAGAGTTTAGGTTACACTGTGGTATTAATTATAGATTGTTCACTTGGCAGAGCCTCGTTGTAGGGATTGTGCTGCATCCACTTGTTGACATTCTGTTCTCTACTGGTATATTTACTCGCTATTGCATGTTTTGCTTACGCTCAGTGCCTTATATTTTTAAGATAAGAAAATGAACTGCTATAATTCGACGAACGACATTAGTAAAAGAAAGTCATAGAAGTCACATGAGCTGAGGTTTTATGGAAGCTGTATAAATTTATGCTAATAGGAAGGAAGCTAACGACATGACAGACCAAAACTAGGTTTAGACCATTGACAGTATTACACTGCATTTTTCGTGAGCAATTGAAATAGGAAGTGACACTTGACACAAGGAATACTCCACATGATTGCTTCTGCCATGATTCTTGAAGTGGTGTACACACTGTGAAATATTATGATTATTCACACTCCGTAATCGTACTTAATTACTGAGAGTTATTCGAACTAAGTCTGTTAGAGGTCATGTATGCATTTCTTTTATTTAATGATGGACAAGGAACCAAAATGTATCTTATAATTTATAATGAGTAGAAAATTTGGGTCAGATGGAATACACAGAGGTTGTGTGTGGACAATGTGTCTTCGGATTGTATGGGATGCTGAATTGAAGTTGCGCTAGGATTTTGTCTGTACTTGTTCGAGGAGACTGACTAGAGGAAAGAGTTGTTATGGAAGTGAAATGATATTGGTGCTGAGGTTTATATGTATCGACGTATTATTGAAGTATTAAGATTAAGTGATGATTATTGGAGTTTGGTGGATAAGAGGTAAAGTAAGTGAGGAGCATATTTTTTTTTTTGTTGGTCCATATGGAACAAGGAGGATGAAGATGGCAGACTAGAACACTCAAGTAGAAAGAAGATTGCCTACACACACACTTTGTTAAATCAATAAGCAGTATACATTTTTTTTTGAAGAGAGGAAGTATTTGCATATCTTGGCTCACTGACAGTTGTTCAGCAACAGTACAATTTGATCTGGCTTGGCAAACATTGGTCTTGACATGATGACTATGACGTTGACTAACTATTATTGACTGTTATACATTGCTGCCACTACTACTTGGTACACATGATGAACATCAAATCTTGGACAGAGTTACATTTACACAGTTAACACTATTCAATTACACAGTAGCACTTAATGAGGATGAAAGATGAGTGGATGTGTTTTGTGTGTTTTCCTTTCCTAATCCTACCCACCTATCTCCTAAATATTATTTTATTTGTTGGTAGTGGCTTGCACTGACACCCATAAATATTATAGGTTAACTGTTATTGTGTACTGTAATAGTTAATGTGACAATTAACTGATATCATTTGTGTGTTTATTATGATTTGTATGTTTAGTGTAAGAGCATTGATTATATTTTGTTAAAGAAATTGTATGTGCATTCAAACTATTGTTCATGACTGAACTGTCTCAGTAGTTATGGTGAATAGTATGGACTGTTACTTGCACTTTTTCTACATGATTGGTGCCACAAGGACATGTTTAATTTCTGCTGATGAACTGTGTGATCAGTGATTGTAAAAAAAAATTATGGACTGTTACTTGTACCTTTTCTACAATATTGGTGCCACTAGGACATGTTTAATTTCTGCTTATAAACTCTGATGAACAGTGTGATCAGTGACAGTGTATTTTATTGAACTGCTTCTGCTGAGAAATGTGACTTGTTGCTGTGTGTACCTGCTCAACATTGCTGGGTACCACTGATGGACTGTTTCTACTGAAAAGATGTCACCTGTTGCTGTGTGTACCTGCTCAACATTGCTGGGTACCACTGATGGACTGCTTCTACTGAAATGGTGTTACTTGTTGATGTCTGCACCTGCTCAACATTGCTGGGTGCCACTGATGGACTGCTTCTACTGAAAAGATGTCACCTGTTGATGTCTGCACCTCCTCAACATTGCTGGGTGCCACTGATGGATTGCTTCTACTGAAATGAAGTCACCTGTTGCTGTGTGCACCTGCTCAACATTGCTGGGTGCCACTGATGGACTGCTTCTACTGAAATGAAGTCACCTGTCGCTGTGTGCACCTGATCAACATTGCTGGTGCCACTAATGGACTGCTTCTACTGAAATGGTGTTACTTG
Organism: Schistocerca nitens; assembly: GCF_023898315.1. Lineage (NCBI taxonomy): Eukaryota > Metazoa > Arthropoda > Insecta > Orthoptera > Acrididae > Schistocerca > Schistocerca nitens. Next base: position 357,435,589 of record NC_064614.1, on the reverse strand, counting down.
TTGGTGTCTGCACCTATTCAACAGTACTGGGTGCCACTGATGGACTGTTTCTATTGAAAAAATGTTACTTGTGGTATTTGCACCTGTTGACCATTGCTGGGTGCTACTTCTGGAACTGTCAACTGCTTATTCTTGGGCTATGGAAAGCGTTTATGTGAATATTTGTATAAACTGATTTATTGTGTATTACTGTTTGTGAAAAGCTATGAGACTCTTACCTGCACATATTCGTCATTGCTGACGCTATTGATTGAACTGTTTAACCACATAATACTTGTGTAAACTTATGTAAAGTCACATGTATGAAAGAATTTGTATTGCTTACTGTATTTTATATATTAGGTTATTGAAAGGTCAGTGCAAAGCCAAAATTTTATCTAGTTATATGATATTTACGTATTAATATTATCTTTTATTTCTGTCTGTATTTTTTGACGAATTTGGTGGTATTTTCACCACCAATGCTGGCAAAAATACCATCAAATTCTAGCCGTGGAGGAAGGGCATATGAAAGGTGGCTACACTGAGCCACAGCGACAGAGATCGCTAGAGAGCATTGTTCCGCCGCCTCCACGGGAGTGATTATTGAGATGTCGTAGTAGTCACTGCTTGGGGAGAGCTCGTAGTAGTCAGTTGGTGTTCAGATGTGCTAGTAGGGAGTGCTTGCTGAGATGTGATACTGAAAGGTTCTTGTTCAGATGTGGTAATAGCGAGGCGGTGTGGAGATATATTGTAATTATGAGAGTGATTTTGGTCAATATATGAAGGTAACGAAACTTGATTTATTTTTCATTATTTCCATGTTTTAAATAATGTGTCATTACAGGTTCAGTCAACAAAGCATCTGGCTTGGGTTCTTGGATTAGAGTGTAATTGTGGTTCTCTTGAGTAATTATGGTATTTGTATTTTCTTTAATCAATTCAGTATAATGTTATTTAAAAATTGTTGTGTTGTTGAAGAAGAACCGTGCCAGATGCGTACGTTGAGTCACACTCCCACACACAGAACAGTTACTCTTGTGCTTGTTGTTGCGTTGGTTTTATAGTTGCTGGGGGCTTAATTAATTAACTGTGTTAATGAAAATTTCCATTTCATTCTTTGTTATTGTTCTAAGCAGTCAGATTGCGTAACAATAACAGTCAGGGCCAACCGTTACGAGACTTCGTAATCGGACAGACAGCTACTAAAGCAAAAAAAAAAAATTAAAATTATTTGCATTAATATTTTTATTAAGCCCCCATGCAACATTTAAATTTTTGACATATAACTCTTTCACTAATAAGAAAGACTAGCTATGAAACCTGCTATGCATGTAACACATTTTCAGATCCCTCAGTGATAAAAGGACTGTGGAATATACACTGACTGTGCAACAAACTAAAAGTTAACTGACATTCAAGTACAGCAGTATATGCTTTGCTAAGAAGTGTGATGAATTATGGATTTCACTGGTTGCACAAGTCACTCAATACGAATAAAAACTGCAGAATCCAAAACAATACCAAACATTTTGTCCAAAAATAAGAGATTTATAGTGATAAGCACGCCCAGGCGTTTCTGCCTGCAACAGACCTGGCGTTCGCCGTGCCTAGCTGACGTGACGTCACGAACAAGCGCCGAGGCCTTCCTTTGAGTCGGTGTTGGATCGGCAAGCACAACCGCTGCACGTGAGGTGAGGTACGTCATCTGTTAACGTGTCATGTTCAACATTTGTCATTCACTTTTGGGCTATTTCCCGACATTTGCGGCCCTATGTGTCTTGCATTAAATTACTTGTCTCGACGTCATCTACACCGCTTCGGGTGGTTTTAAACGTTAATAAGAATATTGCAACTATCACTAATGACAATTATCATTCAGTCGATAACAGCGAGACATTCAAACGCATTAGCTGTCTCCGTTCCAGCGGCAAAAGGGTTCGTCGGTGTGTGGGGAGGCTGTTGGGAATTTATGGTGGTATATAAAATTTGTAGAATGTAGAAACACTTCCCGGCCGATGCACCATTTGTGGGGCGGCGGTGGATTTTGTTGTTATATAAATGTAGAATGTTTTGTGATGTAGAAATTCTGCATTTCCCGGCCGATGCACCATATGTGGGGCGGCGGTTGGAATTAATTATATTAATATGTTTGAATGTAGAAACACTGCATTTCCCGGCAGATTAACCATATGTGCGGCGGCGGGTGGAATTATTGTTGTTAAATGTTCCTATTATTTATGCTGTCTTTTGCCGTTCTCAACACTGGCTCTCTAACTACAATATTGGCAACCAGAAAGTGATTAGCAAAACGTGAAGCCTGTAATTAGAATTCCTAGTGCCCACTTCATCTGAGAAACACACTTATTGCTGCAGCTTACAGCTCTGAGAAATTAGGAGATTGTCTGGGATTCATAATCAAAAAACGATTTTCTAAAAATTCTCTGTGTTCTGAAAGTCACAGATGAAAAAAAAAAAAAAGAATCCACACAATCGGACTAACAGAGCAGTTCAGAGTCTAATGCGCTGATGGAACTATAACTGTCCAAATTAAATGTTTAAGTGAATGCTCGCCATAATTTGATGATTAGGTTCATCAAACGCCACGCTAAATAATGGTAGAATGTTTGTCTCGCGGCGGCACGTGAAAATACGACATACGCAAACTGAAAATCGATAATTAAAGTCATTCCCAGAATTAACACTTCACTCGAAAATGATTTCATGGTTACGCGTATCCCGAGTAACTTAATACGGCATCTGAAGCTGTTTATAGCAATGATACCGACGCAACGCGACTCCCGACACAGATGGTGTGCTATTCAGCGTTTGGAGAGAACTGGGGCCTTGCTTCCTCGCGCAGCGTTCTTATATATAAAGCCGCGGTGCTTGCTTCTTCGCGCAGCGTTCTTATATATAAAGCCGCGGTGCGGACGGCTAAGGGAACGCCTGATCAAATCGGCTCTCCCGACTAGCCGCTGGGCTAGTAATGCACCACTTTAAGTTACCGAATAAATCATAGCTTCTTTTGCTGATGGCCGATGAAACTCTCAATTTAAATGTGCATTCAACACACAGGTAAGTAATCATAATAAAAGTTTAATGTGGCTAAGTTAAATATTTTGGGCGAGAAAATTAATTTAATTACACTGCACGCAGTAGACGAGCTCTGAACTTGCCCTTTGGAGATACGCTATCGCTATAGTTTTATAGTTATTCAAATAAAACTTCTCACATCTTTATGGTTATAGCGGATCTCCATTCTACTTAAATATAAACATCCTAGCCTTATTTATTAGCCTACTTAATCTATCTTGCTTCCTTAATTTTTAAGACAAAAACCAGAAAATTATGAATTTCAACTAAAATCTTAATTTTTGAGATCCAAAGTACTGTTTCTATTAAATTATTATGGAAAAGGAATCTAAATATAAATTTTTAAGTCTCTAGCTCTTTTCTGTTGCGCCAATGATTTTTACAGAAAAACGTCCAAATTTCGAAAATGGTTAAAGTTATCGAACTGATATTCAACACATATTAATTTAGTATTACTCCTGACATGCTAGAACCGTTTCAGATTATTCACTTGATTTTTAAAGTATTGCGCAACATTTATGACGTCAGAGCTAGTTACAGCGGACTGGCTGGCACACAATGGAAAGACTGATGTGAATTTACTACAGCGTGAGTAGGCTGCTTCCCTACAGGTGGACAAGAGTATCCTTTCCAGATTTCACCTATAGTCTTGTCCGCACCCCTGGTAGTCTGTGAAGGGAATCTAAGAGCGCCGTGCATGACGTGTGGACCGGAAGATAAGTAAGTGTCCACTGAGTCAGCGTGCGCTTGTCGTCACGGAGCTGGTTCTTCCCGCTAGACGGCTGGCTGGCGGGGTAAACAAACGCCGCCCGCCCACTCAGACGTGGGGAGTCCCTCTGCAGACGGCTGCTGTGACGTCATACGAGCTGTCAGAGGCGGGCGCGTTCCACGGGTAGCGCGTGCCTGTGAGCTGTGTGGCGGGGAGGGGGCCCGGCTGAATACGGCGCTCCACACTCACTGCACGGCCAGCTATTCCTGGAGCAAGACTGCCCTGCACAGCACACCGGTCTGCAGTCTGCGTTCCGCGCACGTATCGGACTTGAATATTAATGCGAACTGCTTAAGCGGTGTAAATTAAAGCAATAAAAATCAACTTATCTAATACTGTGTGGTGTTTTAATTCAAAACTGTTCTTGTGCTCGCAACTTTTAAACTATGTTCCATGTACTTAGTGACTGCTGAAAGTTACTCTGCATACATGCGAAAGATTCCAGTTACTCACTTTGTAGTCAGTAAAGAGAACACTGGATGTAAGCCGGCGAAAGAAGACACAAGAGGAAGACATTCGGTTAGTATGTGCTTCAGAAAGTAAACTAAATAAATTTCCCGGCCGGAGTGGCCGAGCGGTTCTAGGCGCTTCAGTCTGGAACCGCGAGACCACTACGGTCGCAGGTTCGAATCCTGCCTCGGGCACGGATGTGTGTGATGTTCTTAGGTTAGTTAGGTTTAAGTAGTTCTAAGTTCTAGGGGACTGATGACCTCAGATGTTAAGTCCCATAGTGCTCAGAGCAATTTTTTAAATAAATTGGAAAGCAGCTTCAGGTTTAGTACAAACATATACGCCTAGTCTTGAACTCGCAAGCCCTCCTCACCCCGCGTACGTACTTGTCACATGTACAGCGTAATTGCACTTCGTCATTCCCATACAGAAATCTCTTATCCTAAAGAAGGACATACGTCTCTCTGGTGAAGTCGTTTAAAATGAACGGTGCGGCTTATTCCACGTGAGGCTTTAGCCTTTGCTTCAGAGTTCCATCTGTGATTACTGGGAAGGGCCTACCTAGTCTTGCATACGAGTCGAACAAACCATGGTTCATTTTGATTGATTGTGTGTGAAATCTTATGGGACTTAACTGCAAAGGTCATCAGTCCCTAAGCTTACACACTACTTAACCTAAATTATCCTAAGGACAAACACACACACACCCATGTCCAAGGGAGGACTCGAACCTCCGCCGGGACCAGCCGCAAAGTCCATGACTGCAGCGCCTTAGACCGCTCGGCTAATCCCGCGCGGCATGGTTCATTTTAATGTTTCTTCTACCGCTTATCTCCAGCCACGTGTAATGTTCACATCTTTAGAGCTGCCAGGAAATATACACGTGGCGTTATCTCTGCAGGAGAAGTTAACGAATGATAATAATGCCACTGGTAACAACTTCTCGCGAGCCAGTACAAGGTGGCCTACTACAACATTAGGCCCACATCAGTGCCATAAGGACGAGTACGTTACCTGAGAGACAGACGAAGTTGTTATGAAGCTGAATAACGGGGGCCTATAGTGCTCGGAAATCCTGAGGTCAACTCTGCGATGAGAACACGTGCTAGGCTGCCGATTTAAGCGACTTTGCAAGTAACAAACTTGATAATCTAGCGACTGGGAACTAGTACCACGGGAACAGTGAGGCTCGTTGTTCAGGTACTACTGTGACTACTCCCGCAGGCGAACGAAAGACGCTGAATCTTTTAGTAGACGATAACGCATTAGAAGTCCAAACGACGCAACCAATCATGGACCGAAGGCACCCACAAAGACATGGCACATGGGACATGATATAGCAAATAACCGATCAGGCCATCATATTCATGCAACGCTTACAGAATGAGACCGAAAATTTACACATACAAAATTTCTAGCAACCCAGTGGGGAAAAAAAAAAAAGAAATCCCAGCTGAGGCCCTTTCGATCGGGAGCCTCTCACCTCAGTGTAAGGCGAATTCCGGGATTCAAAATGAAGAACATAAAATAAGAACATTTTCCTCCAACCGATCTGCAGCAAAACAATTGAAATTAAATAAACATCTAAAATCTCCCAGATAAATTGTACTACCACAGAATAAGAAAGTTCCTGGCAGATTAAAACTGTGTGCCGGACCGAGACGAGGACTCTGGACCTTTGCCTTTCGCGGGCAAGTGCTCTACCATCTGAGCTACCCAAGCACGACTCACGCCCCACCCTCACAGCCTCAGTTCTGCCAGTAGCTCGTCTCCTACTTTCCAAACTTACAGAAGCTCTCCTGCGAACCTTGCAGAACTAGCACTCCTGAAAGAAAGGATAATGCGGAGACATGGCTTAGCCACAGTCTGGGGGATGTTTCCAGAAAGAGATTTTCACTCTGCAGCGGAGTGTGCGCTGATATGAAACTTCCTGGCAGATTAAAACTGTGTGCCGGACCGAGACTCGAACTTCTGTGAGGTTTGGAAAGTAGGAGACGAGGTACTGGCAAACGTGAGGCTGTGAGAATGGGGCGTGAGTCGTGCTTGGGTAGCTCAGATGGTGCCGTTCGGTAACTCAGCATGTTCGGTCAGAGGGTTAGCTGCCCTCTGTGATACAAAACTGAGTTAATGGATCTACGACGAACTAAAACGGGTGTCTTGCGACGTCCGCCCTGAGCAGATACGACGAACAAAAACGAACAAAATGAGATTAATAAAATAATAAAGAAAAAAAAAAGATGGTAGAGCACTTGCCCGCGAAAGGCAAAGGTCACGAGTTCGAGTCTCGGTCCGGCACACAGTTTTAATCTGCCAGGAAGTTTCATATCAGCGCACACTCCGCTGCAGAGTGAAAATCTCATTCTACCACAGAACAAACTGCAACTAATGGATGAAAAGGACTATGCTCCGCTGCAGCCACCATCTCCATCAGAGGTGGATTAAAAAATACTGCTGAGCAATCACTGGCTTTGCACAGTATACACGAGAACAAATACACGTTCATATACGCAAGGCTTCAATTTTTTGTCTGTGGCATGTCGTTCCAGAAACAAAGTATAGATAATATCTATCCGCCGGTCCTCAACTAGGTTTTCGGGAGGTTCCCCTTGGTTGTAAGGCAAATACCACAAGTGGAAATCTCTTCCCTAACCGGAAACCGTGTTAATCGTTTCACATTCCGTAAATTTGTGTGTGGCTAGATCTTTATTTGTGTAATGAATTAAGTGATGATTAATATTGCATCACAGTAATTGAGAGAGAGGGACAGGGGGCGGGGGACATTTTTCAAAGTGATTTTCCTTGCGTGTGTTACACAAACTGATTTACATATCAAGGGCCCTCAGCTAATGACAATGCTTTTATTCAAAACCGTAAGTGTGAGATGAAACTACAGTAGTTTCATGCAGTTGCTACATACCCATACAGCTAGTACAGCCATTAGTAATTTGTTGAAAATATATGACTAAAACAGTGTTATTCATTGCATTCTTGCTTTTATATTAAAAGTGGTTATTTCACTGTGTATTAAAGGTCATGAAAGTAACAACTGGCGTATACATTATAAGTCAGCTAAGACTATATCTGTTGTGGTTTTTATGTCTGAAAGTACACGCTACAGAGAAGTAATTAAGTCATCACAGTAGTATAGTGGAAGTACATGTAACTTCGTTTAATAGTGTTACGCAGTTAATGCATACACATACCATAAAGCTACTGTAGATACACATGTTAAAGTTACTGTATAGCTATAGGTTTTGGTAATGCTAGACAAGTTGTTATTCTCAGTACGTTCATGTACGTGCATCAAGTTTTTGTTTTATTTCTCGCATATCGCGAGCGGTCGTCTTAAACCTTGTTTTTGAGTGGTCTCCTTAATCATTCTTTTAATTTCATTTTTTCTCTTGGGAAATCCAGCAAAAGTACATGGAAATACACGCGTACCTTCAGCTCAATATCCCTAAAATTCCACATATACAAAATAATGTGACCAGTCTTTAAAGAAAATACATAAATAAAAAAATAAAAGAAACAGTGTGACTCGATCAAGCGATACACAGACCACGGAACCTTAACTCTAACCATTTTCTTTCTTTCTTTATTTATTTTTTGTAAAACAAACTGCAGCAACAAACAGCTAAAGTAACAGAAACAAGAAATGAGAAGGTTCTTGTACCACAATATGTCACCTCGACATCTCTGTCGATAAGTATCACACCCGCTGACCACCTTTGCCAATACCCTCTGAGATTTACCGTGCCAGAAAATTTGCCCGATTAGGGGCAATTGCATGGCGTTCCAATATGCAGTAAGCATTTACTGCTAAAACGTCAAAATGTCAACCCCGTCATAGCAGCAGCAGTGAAATATACAAAATGAGCAATCAGCCACATTATGGAATTAATCGTCGGCTTCAGTAAGGAGGAATTCGGCCGCAGGATAAAGCCGGTGGTGTATGCAGTGACAGAAGTTCTGGTGAGGAAAGCAAGGTGATTTCGCAGCTGGAGCCATTTCTCCAGGTGACTACTAGACGCAAATCTATGCGAAAGCGTGTCCAAGGAACCACACCGACAAATATGTACACGTGTCGCTAAGTCCAATCCGGTGTAGCCGCTCATTAGTAGGTAGTAAGTTACACTCCTGGAAATTGAAATAAGAACACCGTGAATTCATTTTCACAGGAAGGGGAAACTTTATTGACACATTCCTGGGGTCAGATACATCACATGATCACGCTGACAGAACCACAGGCACATAGACACAGGCAACAGAGCATGCACAATGTCGGCACTAGTACAGTGTATATCCACCTTTCGCAGCAATGCAGGCTGCTATTCTCCCATGGAGACGATCGTAGAGCTGCTGGATGTAGTCCTGTGGAACGGCTTGCCATGCCATTTCCACCTGGCGCCTCAGTTGGACCAGCGTTCATGCTGGACGTGCAGAACGCGTGAGACGACGCTTCATCCAGTTCCAAACATGCTCAATGGGGGACAGATCCGGAGATTTTGCTGGCCAGGGTAGTTGACTTACACCTTCTAGAGCACGTTGGGTGGCACGGGATACATGCGGACGTGCATTGTCCTGTTGGAACAGCAAGTTCCCTTGCCGGTCTGGGAATGGTAGAACGATGGGTTCGATGACGGTTTGGATGTACCGTGCACTATTCAGTGTCCCCTCGACGATCACCAGTGGTGTACGGCCAGTGTAGGAGATCGCTCCCCACACCATGATGCCGGGTGTTGGCCCTGTGTGCCTCGGTCGTATGCAGTCCTGATTGTGGCGCTCACCTGCACGGCGCCAAACACGCATACGACCATCATTGGCACCAAGGCAGAAGCGACTCTCATCGCTGAAGACGACACGTCTCCATTCGTCCCTCCATTCACGCCTGTCGCGACACCACTGGAGGCGGGCTGCACGATGTTGGGGCGTGAGCGGAAGACGGCCTAACGGTGTGCGGGACCGTAGCCCAGCTTCATGGAGACGGTTGCGAATGGTCCTCGCCGATACCCCAGGAGCAACAGTGTCCCTAATTTGTTGGGAAGTGGCGGTGCGGTCCCCTACGGCACTGCGTAGGATCCTACGGTCTTGGCGTGCATCCGTGCGTCGCTGCGGTCCGGTCCCAGGTCGACGGGCACGTGCACCTTCCGCCGACCACTGGCGACAACATCGATGTACTGTGGAGACCTCACGCCCCACGTGTTGAGCAATTCGGCGGTACGTCCACCCGGCCTCCCGCATGCCCACTATACGCCCTCGCTCAAAGTCCGTCAACTGCACATACGGTTCACGTCCACGCTGTCGCGGCATGCTACCAGTGTTAAAGACTGCGATGGAGCTCCGTATGCCACGGCAAACTGGCTGACACTGACGGCGGCGGTGCACAAATGCTGCGCAGCTAGCGCCATTCGACGGCCAACACCGCGGTTCCTGGTGTGTCCGCTGTGCCGTGCGTGTGATCATTGCTTGTACAGCCCTCTCGCAGTGTCCGGAGCAAGTATGGTGGGTCTGACACACCGGTGTCAATGTGTTCTTTTTTCCATTTCCAGGAGTGTATTACGGTGCCACCATCACGAATTATAATGTTTCTCGGGAGTACACATTTTAACACTATTTTATTGGTTCCGAGAAAAATGTGTGATGCAGTATACATAACAACGCCTCATGAACCTGTACACGTGTTACATGAAGTGCCATAAGCCTTTGTTAGGCGTGACTTTGTGCCGCAGCGAAGCAGTTGGAAGATGCTCACGTCAGCGAGCTTGGCGCTTTTTATGTATTGTGACTATGTTACCTTTCAGCTTTGTACCAGTTCATTCAGCAGCATAGAGGGGAGTTTTCGATATGAGAGCTGGCGCCAAAGAATCAGGCATATATTGTTGCACCAATGTGTGGGAGTTCTTTGGGCAGCGTGAGTAAGTTCCTGGAAATGCACATAGGTGAGGCATTCTTTGGCGGGATCCCAGGCTGGATTAAGTTGCCACGCGTGGGGCACTACTAGGAATCGTTTCTCATCTCCTTTTCATTTACAGGACCTTGCTTCAGACCTAGGCTAATACGGATTTTTAGAGATAGGCTACTGCTACAAAGCGACTGTATATTACTAGTCCGTATCGTAATTTCATTTGTTGCTTGACAAAGTATGCTATTTCCTTATGGACCTGTTGATGGGTGTTACAACAGCAGCTTGCGCAGATTAAGTATTGTGTAAATTTTTAAATAAACGCATTTCATAAATAAATCCCCGACTTCCAGCATACATTCTTTTTACTCTCCCGCACTACATTTCAGGCCGATTTTGCTCTGGGCTGAAATGAGATTCACATAAGTATCTGATAAGCGTCGACAGGTGTTGGCGACATCATATCAATCACGAGACGAAGTAAGTGCACTTAAGAATAAGTACTTCAGTGAAGTAGCATTTTTACACGGAAAATAGCCACGTTACATTTAGCAGCTATTCCGGGATCGAATTTCGTGGGGGTTTTGTGAGCAAAATTGTCAGGTGGCATGATATTTTTTTTCTTTCTCTAGAGGCTATCACTTATATCCTACTATATGAAAGTGCCTAGTGTTGTTCGTGGTAGTTACTATTTTATATGTACTGTGACTTTACGTTACAAGTATGCAGCAACTGTGTGTGCGTGTTTGTACAACAGTTACAACAATGTTGATCGACTAGAGACAATCCATGTGATTTCTGTGTAGGAGATTCCACAGAGGCATCCTTCTTTCTGACTGTATTTATTGTCCGAAATAATATTCTTCTACTCATAGATAAAAAATAAATCACTGTGTTGCAACGATAGGTCTGCGTGAATTTACTCGTAGGGAATAGGGAGAAGCTGTGTGTCTCTGCGGTAGCGCAAAAGCACTGTAGAGATAGACAGCTATGAAAAATCTGCTGCTTTCAGCCTGCAGCTTTGGTGGCTAATCACGTTGAAGAGTGGCTAGAAGCCATCATCTGAATGGTCGTGGTCATAAAAGGGCGCCGGCCGGAGTGGCCGAACGGTTCTAGGCGTAACGGTCGCAGGTTCGAATCCTGCCTCAGGCATGGATGTGTATAATGTCCTTAGGTTTTAGGTTAGTTAGGTTTAAGTAGTTCTAAGTTCTAGAGGAATGATGACCTCATAAGTTAAGTCCCATAGTGCTCAGAGCCGTTTGGACCATAAAAGGGCATTTCATCCCACCAAGGCAGCTAAAAGAGTCACGTTCGTTTGCGTGTCAAAATCTGTTAGCACGACTGAAAGTAGCTGCTATTCCAAGGAATAGCTGTTCACTGCATTTAAGATGCGAATGAAATCTCTTCACGCAAAAAGATAGGAAAATGGTATAGATGACGAACGTATAATGTCCACTGGTACAGCACAAATTTCTCGAGACGTCCGTAGTGTTTGTGACGCCCACACTTCTCTCATAACTATTTAACATCGACTGTACAGTGTCGTGTCCGTACGTTAAGTACTACTGGCTGAACATTGTGATTATGAAAACTGGCAGTGGTGAGGATGATGTTCCTATATGGTTCCCGGTTCAGCGTAACTAAGTACTCTGGACTTCGTGAGGGCGCGGAGGGAACGAGGTACAAATAACACCCCACAAAAAATATTAGAACGTGAGTGTTATTTTGTCACGTAAAATAAATCCATATATAAAAATATTAAGGCGGACATGATGTTGTAATAAATTTACACTAAGGAACCAATAATATAACAACAAAATATCTTCAAATTTTTATTGTGTATCTTTATATTTTTTATTTAATTTATTTCCTGTAAATTACAAGTTATGAGCGAATGTGGATTTGTACACTATTGTAATTGTATTAACAGAAATTGTATGGCGATAAGTCTAAGACAATAGTAACGCAGAACTCGTACATTCAAAGGAAAAGAAAGACGCATCAGGAAGGAATTATCCCAATCCTGTATTACATTTCAGCCAGATAATGCCCGCCCGCACACAGCGAGATTGTTTACTGCTTGTCTTCGTGTTTGTCAAACCCTGCCTCAGTCAACAAGGTCACCAGATTTCACCCAAACAGAGAGAGACTGGAGCATTATGGGAAGGGCACTCCATCCAGCTCGGGATTTCGACGAGCCTACGCGCCACTTGATCATAATTTCGCACAATATCCCTCAGGAGGAAATCCAGCAACTCTTTCAATGAGTGCCAAGCGGAATAACAGCTTGCATAAGGGTCAGAGGTGGACCAACGCGTTAGTGGTTCAAATGGCTCTGAGCACTATGGGACTTAACTTCTGAGGTCATCAGTCCCCTAGACTTAGAACTAGTTATACCTAACTAAGGACATCACACACATCCATGCTCGAGGCAGGATTCGAACCTGCGACCGTAGCAGCAGCGCGGTTCCAGACTGAAGTGCCTAGATCCGCTCGGTCACAGCCGTCTGCTATAATATCGTCGACGTACCGCTGTTCTGTAAGAATTCAGCGGATAACAAGCATTGGGGTCCTGCTATGAAAAGAAGAAGCACTGCAAATCATGACTCCTGGTTTCGGGCCGTATAGCGAGCGACGGTCAGGTTGGTATCCCACCACTGCCCAGGGCTTCTTCAGACATGTCTTCACTGGTCATCAGGGCTCAGTTCGAAGCAGGACTCATCGCTGAAGACAAATTTACTCCAGTCAGTGAGATTACATGCCAAGGACGTGTCTGTAGACGCCCTGGCAGTGGTGGGATACCAACCTGAGTGTCGCTCGCCATACGGTCCGATAGCCGGGAATGATGGTCTGCGGTGAAATTTTTTTTTTTCTTAGCAGTACGTCGTTGGCTGTCATCTGCGGTACCCTTACAGCACAGCGATACCTCGACAATATTCTACGACCCATTTTGTTGCTCTTCATGGCAAGTCATCCTGGATCTACATTTCGGCAAGATAATGGCCGCCCGCATGCGGCGAGATTTTTTACTGATAGTCTTTGTGCTAGTCAAACCCTACCTTCACCAGCAAGGTCGTCGGATCTCTTGCCAATCGACAATATTTCATGGCACTCAGACCCGCTCGCGATTTTGACGATCTGACCCGCGAATTGTGCAGAAGTTTGCCAATCTGAATAACTGCTTGCATAGTGGTCGTGGATGGACTAACGCGTTATTGATGCTCTCAATTTGTGAAGCTGCTTTTCTTGATAAATAATCAAATTTTCCTGAAGTTTGTTATATACAAGTACATGACACATACCGATTTCCGCCCCTTTCAGATAACTTTTTCATGGTGCCTCGGTTTTTTTTTTTGTCTTGGAGTGTATAATCTCACCCTAAATGGTATCGATATAAAACATAAATATATTCAGTGTTTGTTTCTGAATGAGTTTACGTAACATTGTGCGTGATTTGAAAGAACTTTATTTCTATAAGTGACAAAATGATCATTAACACTGCATCACAGTAATTCAGAGAGAGTGCTTTTTTCACAGTGATTGTATATTGACGTGTTTTACAAACAGTTTATATACGAAATGCCATCAGGTGTTCAGCGTCACAACGCTTTTATTCAAAACTATTAAACTGAGAAGTGATTAGTTTATGCAGTTACCACAGTAAACAGGAATGGTGCGAGGTATCTGTCCATACCCCACTTCTGTTTAATCTGTACACGTCCGATATACTTGAAACTGGATCTCGTAAGTTTAGATACGCCGGTAACTGAGTGCTGGCAGTGGCACATCGAAATTTTCAAGAAACGGAAGCCATTGTAGCGTACTCTCTGGCGATAATGTAAACACACTTTCGGAGATGCAGACTGTAACTAAACACCGTCAAGACATCTACATCTACATCTACATCTACATTCATACTCCGCAAGCCACCCAACGGTGTGTGGCGGAGGGCACTTTACGTGCCACTGTCATTACCTCCCTTTCCTGTTCCAGTCGCGTATGGTTCGCGGGAAGAACGACTGTCTGAAAGCCTCCGTGCGCGCTCTAATCTCTCTAATTTTACATTCGTGATCTCCTCGGGAGGTATAAGTAGGGGGAAGCAATATACTCGATACCTCATCCAGAAACGCACCCTCTCGAAACCTGGACAGCAAGCTACACCGCGATGCAGAGCGCCTCTCTTGCAAAGTCTGCCACTTGAGTTTATTAAACATCTCCGTAACGCTATCACGGTTACCAAATAACCCTGTGACGAAACGCGCCGCTCTTCTTTGGATCTTCTCTATCTCCTCCGTCAACCCGATCTGGTACGGATCCCACACTGATGAGCAATACTCAAGTATAGGTCGAACGAGTGTTTTGTAAGCCACCTCCTTTGTTGATGGACTACATTTTCTAAGCACTCTCCCAATGAATCTCAACCTGGTACCCGCCTTACCAACAATTAATTTTATATGATCATTCCACTTCAAATCGTTCCGTACGCATACTCCCAGATATTTTACAGAAGTAACTGCTACCAGTGTTTGTTCCGCTATCATATAATCATACAATAAAGGATCCTTCTTTCTATGAATTCGCAATACATTACATTTGTCTATGTTAAGGGACAGTTGCCACTCCCTGCACCAAGTGCCTATCCGCTGCAGATCTTCCTGCATTTCGCTACAATTTTCTAATGCTGCAACTTCTCTGTATACTACAGCATCATCCGCGAAAAGCCGCATGGAACTTCCGACACTATCTACTAGGTCATTTATATATATTGTGAAAAGCAATGGTCCCATAACACTTCCCTGTGGCACGCCAGAGGTTACCTTAACGTCTGTAGACGTCTCTCCATTGATAACAACATGCTGTGTTCTGTTTGCTAAAAAATCTTCAATCCAGCCACACAGCTGGTCTGATATTCCGTAGGCTCTTACTTTGTTTATCAGGCGACAGTGCGGAACTGTATCGAACGCCTTCCGGAAGTCAAGAGAAATAGCATCTACCTGGGAGCCTGTATCTAATATTTTCTGGGTCTCATGAACAAATAACGCGAGTTGGGTCTCACACGATCGCTGTTTCCGGAATCCATGTTGATTCCTACATAGTAGATTCTGGGTTTCCAAACACGACATGATACTCGAGCAAAAAACATGTTCTAAAATTCTACAACAGATCGACGTCAGAGATATAGGTCTATAGTTTCGCGCATCTGCTCGACGACCCTTCTTGAAGACTGGGACTACCTGTGCTCTTTTCCAATCATTTGGAACCCTCCGTTCCTCTAGAGACTTGCGGTACACGGCTGTTAGAAGGGGGGCAAGTTCTTTCGCGTACTCTGTGTAGAATCGAATTGGTATCCCGTCAGGTCCAGTGGACTTTCCTCTGTTGAGTGATTCCAGTTGCTTTTCTATTCCTTGGACACTTATTTCGATGTCAGCCATTTTTTCGTTTGTGCGAGGATTTAGAGAAGGAACTGCAGTGCGCAGAGGCTGGTTCCTTTCATTTGTGTAACAGAGTGGCGAATAGACAGGTCCAGGTCTATTTTGGTGACAGACTACTTCAACACAATCAGCGCCCAAAATGTCTAGGGGTTACATTGGACCGGACACTGTCCTACAAGCAGCGTCTGAGAAACAACGCTGTGAAGACACGAACTAGGAAGAACGGCATACATAAGCTGTGCGGAACAACCTGGGGCTCCGATGCTGGAACTCTGCACATTTCAGCACTTGTGCTGGTCTACTCTACTGTGAATTGCGGTGCTCCTCTATGGCTCAATCGTGTACAGACACACACAAACTCTCGACGCACAGCTGAACAACACAATGGGAATTATCAGTGGCTCACTAAGATCAAACCCCGTCGAATGGCTGTCCATACCGAACATATTCCGCACCCTGGACATCGACGAAAAGCAACTCAACTCCGTGAGTTTTAACGCGTACAAGGCAACCCGCAACTCCCTAGCCGTCAAGACGCTGTTATCCTTGACAGAAACCGGCTTCGATCAAGAAAACCACCCATGAAAACAGCCACTGATCTGCACACGTCCCAGTTCAAATTAAAAGACTCGTGGGAACGAGACTGGACAGAGAATTGCCCTCCACATTGCCAAAACTTGCACTGTGTAAGAAACGAAACCCCCTGCATTTGACCAGTCACGCAGAACATGGGCAGTGATCAACAGAATACGCATCAGTCATGGCAGAACCATGGACTCTCTTCATAGATGGGGTAAGGCTCCATGTCCACATTGCGATTTTGAGGCAACCAGGCAAATCGTTCGTCACATTGTTACAGAATGTCCCAATGGAGCGTATCGTGGGATTTTCGACGATTTACTGATGGCAACGAACGACGCGAGTGATTACATTAAAATTTAAATGTTTGTAAATTACGTGTGTTATTGTTTGTATTGTATTTAATATTGTGCTTAAAAACCATACGATAAATAAATAAATACTATATCCTCAAACAGCTAGTACAGCCCATTAGTAATTTGTTGAAAATACCTGACTGAAATAGTGTTTTCCATTGCATTCTTGCTTTTATATTAAAAGTTTGTTAAAGGTCACGAAAGCAGTAAAAGATGAATAAATTAGAGGTCATCTAAGAATATATCTGTTGTGGCTTCAACTGTTTGATAAAATACACTATATACAAGTAATTAAGCGGCCACAGTATTCTAGTGGAAGTATATAAAACTTTTTAGTAGTATAACACAGCTGATGCACATACACAATTTAGTGTAGATAAACATATTAAAATTACTATATGAGTGTGGCTTTTCATTACAAAACAAGTTGTAGTGATTCTCAGTATGGGCATGAAGTTTAACTGTTCTCGTAGCTGCACACTCCCCGCTTTGTCAGTAAATACATAGTATCTGTAGTTTATTAAATTCATGCAGAGAGAGAACTTTAAAATATACCACCTTTGCATATCTTCGCTGCAGAGTCGGTATTGGAGAGATGAGGTGGAAGACACAGATGATATCACGCTGATCGCGTTACTAAATAACTGTTTGTAGAAGCGAATTAGTGAGATAATATTTTCGCTTTGGACGAAGTCCTTCCACTGAGACTGTAAGTTTCATCAAAATCGAACTCCGTAAAGGCAATGGACGAACTGTTGACTGTTGATGTGTTCCATCACTGCGTCTATGAAGGACGTGCAAGAGCCTGGCGCAAAATGTAGAGTATGATGCTGCCGATTTCTGTACTTTCCAAATGTGTTTAAGTAATGATGTGCTCCTTCAAAATAGGACCTATCCGAGTTATCATAAATCTGCAGTCTTCCTTCCACTTTGCTACACGTGCACTAGTTCCTTAATAACGTAACCAATCTTGTTTATTATTTGCCGTTATTTCATAGAAAACAACGTTTGTCACCACATAACTGCCAGAGCTTTATTTCGTTCACTTCTGATCTTTCTTGGAAACATAATAGTATTGTATTATGATATTACGCACTGTTGCTCTTGAACGCTCGAGCACGCAGGCCGTCTTCGGTACACACGTTTTAAATAAATGCGTCCTAATTTCTTCCCTTCAGAGGTCTCCCAATCTTCCTCGTCCGAGTCTGGTTACTTGTACAGACATGAATGTAATATTCGGTTTAGTATACATTAGGCTAATTTCCTACCCAGTTCACGAATGGCAAGCGTCACCAACTTACTGAGACACTGTGTTCCATAACATAAACGTTGATACTGTTTTGCCATCCGTCTGTAATATCTACGTTTGTCTCCGTGTAAGAGATTGCTTATTAAGGGTTGTGATCAAGCTGCCTGCAAGTAATTAAAGTATTTTATAATTTGTATGATTTATAAAAGCGTTATATTAAAACCACTGGATCGTAATCTTTTAACACTTTTCCTGTTGGAAGATACAGTCTCGGTTGCCTTATTAATGGATATAATAAAACTAGAAAGTCCACCTTATATTAATAATTAGAGTAGAGTTAAAGATTAACCACAAAAATATGTTAAAATACTACTACAGTGATGCAGCAATAGTTACTCTTGTCTTCAGGGGTAGAATGATGCTTCGACACAGGCATAAAAAGAAGGAACTCAGTTAAAAAAAAAAAAACGAGATACGTTTAAGCCAATCCAATGAACAACAACCACCTCTGTTGTGCCGGGGAAAAACACAAAAAAATAAATTAAATTTTGCGAACTGAAAAATGGTTTGACAACAACAGTATGTACAGCTGATCTAACTCAACCGTCATAAGTTCTACATCTACATCTACATGATTACTCTGCAATTCACATTTAAGTGCTTGGCAGAGGGTTCATCGAACCACAATCATACTATCTCTCTACCATTTCACTCCCGAACAGCGCGCGGGAAAAACGAACACCTAAACCTTTCTGTTCGAGCTCTGATTTCTCTTATTTTATTTTGATGATCATTCCTACAAATGTAGGTTGGGCTCAACAAAATATTTTCGCATTCGGAAGAGAAAGTTGGTGACTGAAATTTCGTAAATAGATCTCGCCGCGACGAAAAAGTCTTTGCTTTAATGACTTCCATCCCAACTCGCGTATCATATCTGCCACACTCTCCCCCCCTATTACGTGATAATGCAAAACGAGCTGCCCTTTTTTGCACCCTTT
This sequence comes from Schistocerca nitens, assembly GCF_023898315.1. NCBI lineage: Eukaryota > Metazoa > Arthropoda > Insecta > Orthoptera > Acrididae > Schistocerca > Schistocerca nitens. The sequence continues at coordinate 357,416,779 of NC_064614.1, read as the reverse complement.
CGATGTCCTCCGTCAATCCCACCTGGTAAGGATCCCACACCGCGCAGCAATATTCTAACAGAGGACGAACGAGTGTAGTGTAAGCTGTCTCTTTAGTGGACTTGTTGCATCTTCTAAGTGTCCTGCCAATGAAACGCAACCTTTGGCTCGCCGTCACCACAATATTATCTATGTGGTCTTTCCAACTGAAGTTGTTCGTAATTTTAACACCCAGGTACTTAGTTGAATTGTTCTCTTTATCGAGTAATCGAATTCCAACGGATTTCTTTTGGAACTCATTTGGATCACGTCACACTTTTCGTTATTTAGCGTCAACTGCCACCTGCCACACCATACAGCAATCTTTTCTAAATCGCTTTGCAACTGATACTGGTCTTCGGATGACCTTACTAGACGGTAAATTACAGCATCATCTGTGAACAACCTAAGAGAACTGCTCAGATTGTCACCCAGGTCATTTATATAGATGAGGAACAGCAGAGGTCCCAGGACGCTTCCCTGGGGAACACTTGATATCACTTCAATTTTAGTCGATGATTTGCCGTCTATTACTACGAACTGCGACCTTCCTGACAGGAAATCACGAATCCAGTCGCACAACTGAGACGATACCCCATAGGCCCGCAGCTTGATTAGAAGTCGCTTGTGAGGAACGGTGTCAAAAGCTTTCCGGAAATCTAGAAATACGGAATCAACTTGAGATCCCCTGTCGATAGCGGCCATTACTTCGTGCGGATAAAGAGCTAGCTGCGTTGCACAAGAACGATGTTTTCTGAAACCATGCTGATTACGTATCAATAGATCGTTCCCTTCGAGGTGATTCATAATGTTTGAATAAAATATATGCTCCAAAACCCTACTGCAAACCGACGTCAATGATATAGGTCTGTAGTTCGATGGATTACTCCTACTACCCTTCTTAAACACTGGTGCGACCTGCGCAATTTTCCAATCTGTAGGTACAGATCTATCGGTGAGCGAGCGGTTGTATATGAGTGCTAAGTAGGGAGCTATTGTATCAGCGTAATCTGAAAGGGACCTAATCGGTATACAATCTGGACCTGAAGACTTGCCCGTATCAAGCGATTTGAGTTGCTTCGCAACCCCTAAGGTATCTACTTCTCATGCTAGCAGCTGCTCATGTTTCAAATTCTGGAATATTCCATTCATCTTCCCTGGTGAAGGAATTTCGGAAAATTGCGTTCAATAACTCCGCTATAGCGGCGCAGTCGTCGGTAACAGTACCATCGGCACTGCGCAGCGAAGGTATTGACTGCGTCTTGCCGCTTGTGTACTTTACATACGACCAGAATTTCTTCGGATTTTCTACCAAATTTCGAGATCATGTTTCGTTGTGGAACCTATTAAAGGCATCTCGCATTGAAGTCCGTGCCAAATTTCGCGCGTCTGTAAATTTTAGCCAATCTTCGGGATTTCACGTTCTTTTGAACTTCGCATGCTTTTTCCGTTGCCTCTGAAACAGCGTTCGGACCTGTTTTGGGTACCATGGGGGATCAGTTCCATCTCTTACCAATTTATGAGGTATGAATCTCTCAATTGCTGTTGCTACTATATCTTTGAATTTGAGCCACATCTCGTCTACATTTGCATAGTCAGTTCGGAAGGAATGGAGATTGTCTCTTAGGAAGGCCTCTAGTGACACTTTATCCGCTTTTTTAAATAAAATTATTTTGCGTTTGTTTCTGGTGGATTTGGAAGAAACGGTATTGAGCCTAGCTACTACGACCTTGTAATCACTAATCCCTGTATCAGTCATGATGCTCTCTATTAGCTCTGGATTGTTTGTGGCTAAGAGATCAAGTGTGTTTGCCCAAACATTTACAATTCGCGTAGGTTCGTGGACTAACTGCTCGAAATAATTTTCGGAGAAAGCATTTAGAACAATCTCGGAAGATGTTTTCAGCCTACCACCGGTTTTGAACAAGTATTTTTGCTAACATATCGAGGGAAGGTTGAAGTCCCCACCAACTATAACCGTATGAGTGGGGTATTTATTTGTTACGAGACTCAAATTTTCTCTGAACTGTTCAGCAACTATATCATCGGAGTCTTGGGGTCGGTAGAAGGAACCAATTATTAACTTAGTTCGGCTGTTAAGTATAACCTTCACCCATACCAATTCGCACGGAGGATCTACTTCGACGTCACTGCAAGATAAACCACTACTGACAGACACAAACACTCCACCACCAATTCTTCCTAATCTATCTTTCCTGAACACCGTCTGAGACTTCGTAAAAATTTCTGCAGAACTTATTTCAGGCTTTAGCCAGCTTTCTGTACCTATAACGATTTCAGCTTCTGTGCTTTCTATTAGCGCTTGAAGCTCAGGGACTCTCCCAGCACAACTACAACAATATACAACTACAATTCCGACTGTTCCTTAATCCAAGGACGTCCTGTATTTGCCATGCGCCCTTTGAGATTGCAGCCCACCCCCTACTTTCCCGAGGCCTTCTAACCTAAAAAACCGCCCAGTCCACGCCACACAGCCTCCGCTACCCGTGTAGCCGCCAGCTGAGTGTAGTGAACTCCTGACCTATTCAGCGGAACCCGAAACCCCACCACCCTATGGCGCAAGTCAAGTTACAGCAATTTATTTAATGAACTGGAAAAGCCAATAGGAAATACAATAACACAACACGTGAAAAACATGTAAACTTAACACGTTCTCTGATTATGTTAAAAGTATTTGTAGAATGTATAGAATCTATGATCGGAATTTCGTCTGGACTTTCTTTCAAAAAAAAAAAAAATTGCTGAATCTGGGTTAGCTTCCTCTTCACTTTTCTCATTGGTCTTCTCTGTCTGAAACGCTATCGTAAGGTGCTCTCGTATTTTTCTTTGTATTATCGTTACTCCTTGTCCTAACTTTGATTTTTAAATGTTTTGCAGGTTCTTTTAGCGGTGGGTGTCTAGTTTGACATTACTAATATGGTGATGCTCCTGATTGGTCTTCATTGGTACGGCCTTGAATGGATATCGCATGATCAATAAAAGAACATGCATTCACAGTTCATGTTACGTTGTCCGATGCCTTTTAACAAGCAAAGCAAATCCTGACGTTGAATTACTGATATTTCTTCTCACGGTCATTCATCATCGTGTTAGCAACGAGCCAACAATCACTGATTACGTCGATTTCAGCCCCAGCTCGCGTCATTAAAATAATTCCGTTTCCTATTATTGGGGGTAATCAAACACAATAAACGTTTAGTATTCAATGCAAGAGAAACAAGAATTACAGAAACACTAGAGCTTATAAATAAAGAAAAACAAAAATCAAATAAAGTATCCATCTGCACAATGTTGTTTTCCATATCAGTACTGAGAGATGGTTAATAGACGAAAATAAATAATTTTCCCAAACTAGGTAAAAGCAAATATGAAAGAGAATGAAGAAATAATATTCGTGTCAGCGAGTGGTAAGCAACAATGTTGGAATTTTGTACAGGAGACGAAACTTCTCGTTCATCAAGTCAGAGAGGCGCTCTTGAAGATAAAGCACGAAGTCCCACACTCAGTCGCTCACAGCTGGAAAGCACAGCGGAAATTCCGTCTTGCTGTCCCGAGAAAACTCGTTAAGAAGGAAGTCGGTCATCGTTTTCCTCCGACCTTTGTAGATCGGTTTTATGACTGTGATGCGCATGTGGAAAGTATAGAAGAATGTATCTATGCGGCTGTGAAGACTAATGGAAAAGAGAAAATCGTTCTGATGCCAAAGTTTCTTTAGATTCTTCGATATATGTTTACCATCAAACTAATAGCTTGCTGTCGACGATGTCTTATTTACTCTTACAAGTAACCTACATCATTTAAAGGTTACAACTGTAATACGACGGTACGGTGATGGAATTCGAAGTTGCGATCACGGACAATGTGCCCAACAAAGTAGTAGCTGCCGACGCAGTTGCCCAGCAACGGCTGTTTGCTGCGAGATAAAAGAAACATGCAGTCGTGCCGAAGGTACTTTATCGTGGAAACAGCTCGGCGTAATTCAGTGATTTAGTGTAACAACGTCTTTTTGACAGTTACTAACAACGTAAGTCCCTGAATAAGGTTAGTCTTTCTCGTCACCACCGCAGTGTTTGGTGGCAACTATGAGGAGGGTGATTCCGAAGAAAATACTACAAGCCGCCGTCACAGGCTTCAGTCACTGTGAACGACATGAGCTGCGAACTAGTTCCGTTATTGATACTGTACTTGTCACCATGAGTAATGTGGAAACCACTGAATGCAAGGGCAGGAAAATTCCAATGGATGAAGCGTCCATACTTGAAACCAGACGGCAACACAAGACATCGCATCCGAAGCCTAAAAAAGGATCCAAGAAGGAGGAACCAACAAAAGCATGACAAATCAAAGATGACAGCATTCGTCTGTAGCTGGCCTACATACTGTTCAACATTAACAGGTAAATCGCAGCTCCAGCAGCCGTTAAGAACAATATGACGTAGGCTCTTATATTGCTACTGTAGATATTGAACGTAAATGTATAGAGAGACTCCACTCTGTGGCATAAAAGCTTTGTGCAGTAGATTGGCTCCGAAAAGTGTTAACCACACCATCTCGTAAGGTCCTGGCCTTTCTTCGCACGTATCAACCAAACCCTGTTACGCCTCGTCAGATGCAACGTACAAAACCAGTCAACAAATTTTATATAGTTTTGTCACTCGTTCACGAGTGCGTCGTCTCCTTTTTGTAGTATAATGTATTGGACAACGCTTGCTTAGTGCCATCACAGAAGATAAGAATTTGGAGATGCCAGTTTAAATGAGATACCTGTAATACTAATTTGTTACATGCTTTAAGATTACTCGAAATACACACGGTCGCCAGTTCCCGAGGACACATGTTATTTCAAACGAGTTGACCAATAGTTTAACATTTATTCAGCTCTATTGCACGCATTGTGATCAACTGTAACTAACTATATGTTATGCGCAAACTTATTTCTCAACAGTTGTGCACTAATGAAATGCACTTTAAAGGAATTGAGGCTTACTGTCAATTTTGAATTTTATGAAACTATTGTTGTTAAGGTAGAAAAGTTAATCGTGGGAAAATTTTGATATAGTAACCTTATGTCACATATATTTACGCATGCGTTTCACTTTCGACTTGACAATTTTATTATAAACTTGACTATCAATATTTCAGTAGTAATTTCTCTCATTTACTAACAAACATAGTTACGCAGGCACAACACCGTTGCCATCGACACGACACGGGAATGAACAGATACATATACACCTACAAGTAATTGTAATAACGTATCTTATTTGAAAGTAGCGGTATGAATTCCTAAAATTAATAAATTTTAGAACAACGTTAACTGTAAATCGTACTTTCTGACTGCAATGACGGACACTATTGAGAAATTTGGACCATATTTAGTTAAATCAAATGTTGTTAACAGCTAACAATCGGTTCGCTTTGGACGAAGAACAATATTCTGTCATAGGTTCACTGCTTCATGGCAATATATAGACTCTAAGACAAAAAAAAGACGCATCACAAAGGAATGACCCGAGTGAGACGGATATCGGTAAGGGCGATGTACATTTAGAGACAAACAAATGACACAATTTCAGAATTGGATGATTTATTTAAGAGGAAGAGCTTGGTGAATTGATGAAGTCAGTAACGCGTTAGTCACGTCTGGCCCTTATGCCAGCAGTCATTCGGCCTGGCATGGATTGATAGAGTTGTTGGATGTCCACCTAAGGGATATCGTGTCAAATTTTGTCCAACTGGTGCGTTAGAGCGTCCAAATCCCAGGCTGGTTGGAAGCCTCTGCCCATAATGTTCCAAACGTTCTCAGTTGGGAAGAGATACGGCGAACTTGCTGCCCAAGATAAGAGTTTGGCATGCACGAAGACAAGCAAGAGGAACTCTCGCCAAGGGCGGGCGGGCATTATCTTGCTGAAATGTAGGCCGAGGATGGCTTGCCCTGAAGGGCAACAAAGTGGGACTTTGAATATCGTCGACGTATTGCTGCTCTGCAAGGGTACCGTGAATGACAAACAATAGGGTCCTGCGATGAAATGAAATGTCACCTTAGACCAGACCATTACTCCTGGTTGTCTGGCCGTATGGCGGACGACAGTCGGGTCAGTATCCTACCGCTGCGGGGAGCGTGTCCGGAAGTCCTGGAATCTGGCTGACTGGAATAGAATTGTCTTAAGTGATGAATCTTGCTTCGAACTCAGCTCCCATGGCGAGCGAAGACGTGTTCGTTGTTGCATTTATTTTGGTAGCCGGTCTCCTTTAACTGTCATACGCGACACACTTACAGCACAGTGCCCCGTTCCTTTGCACTGCATGGTGAGATTTAAGCTGTGGGACACCACAGGCCATAGATGACAGGGGTGAACGAGAGCTGCGGAGATGTGTACTGGCGAGTAGACGTGCAGTTGTTCACAAACTGACTGCCCAGATGAACCAAGACGCTACCAAATACATCCTACGTTTTTTATTTCGCAGAATATGGGTGCCAAATATAGACAGAGGGAACAGACACTGAACAACGCATACAGGGACAATTTGCTGTAATGTTTGTTCTTTGAAGTAGATTGGACAAGCTGGCAGAGGTTCCGACATTCGCTTTAAAGAACATCTCACTGTGAGCATCTGACTAATATCTTACTTACATGATAATCAACAGTCTATTACAGATCTCCACAGTAACTTGGAGATAGTACACAAAGAGAGCAAGGATGGTGCTTTAAATGTGCTTGAGGAGATTTACATTAATGGCCATTAAAATTGCTACACCAAGAAGAAATGCAGATGATAAACGGGTATTCATTGGACAAATATATTATACTAGAACTGACATGTGATTACATTTTCACGCAATTTGGGTACCCAGAACAACCACCTCTGGCCGTAATAATGGCCTTGATACGCCTGGGCATTGAGTCAAACAGAGCTTGGATGGTGTGTACAGGTACAGCTGCACATGCAGCTTCAACACGATACCACAGCTCATCAAGGATAGTGACTGGCGTATTGTGACGAGCCAGTTGCTCGGCCACCATTGGCCAGACGTTTTCCATTGGTGAGACATCTGGAGAATGTGCTGGCCAGGGCATCAGTCGAACATTTTCTGTATCCAGAAATGTCTGTACAGGACCTGCAACATGCGGTCGTGCACTATCCTGCTGAAATGTAGGGTTTCGCAGGGATCGAATGAAGGGTAGAGCCACGGGTCGTAACACATCTGAAATGTAACGGCCACTGTTCAAAGTGCCGCCAATGCGAACAAGAGGTGACCGACACGTGTAACCAATGGCACCCCATACCACCACGCCGGGTGATACGCCAGTATGGCGATGAAGAATACACGCTTCTAATGTGCGTTCACCGCGATGTCGCCAAACACGGATGCGACAATCATGATGCTGTAAACAGAACCTGGATTCATCCGAAAAAATGACGTTTTGCCATTCGGGCACCCAGGTTCGTCGTTGAGAACACCATCGCAGGCGCTCCTGTCTGTGATGCAGCGTCAAGAGTGACCGCAGCCATGGTCTCCGAGCTGATAGTCCATGCTACTTCAAACGTCGTCGAACTGTTCGTGCCGATGGATGTTGTCTTGCAAGCGTCCCCATCTGTTGACCCAGGGATCGAGACAAGGCTGCACGATCCGTTACAGCCATGCGGATAAGATACCTGTCATCTCGACTGCTAGAGATACGAGGCCATTGGGATCCAGCACGGCGTTCCGTATTACCCTCCTGAACCTACCGAATCCATATTCTGCTAACAGTCATTGGGTCTCGACCAACGCCGGCAGCAATGTCGCGATACGATAAACCGCAATCGCCATAGGCTACAATCCGACCTTTATCAAAGTCGGAAACGTGATGGTACGCATTTCTCCTCCTTAGACGAGGCATCACAACATTTCACCAGGCAACGCCGGTCAACTGCTGTTTGTGTATGACAAATGGGTTGGAAACTTTCCTGATGTCAGCACATTGTAGGTGTCGCCACCGGCGCCAACCTTGTATGAATGCTTTGGAAAGCTAGTCATTTGCATATCACAGAATCTTCTTCCTGTCGGTTAAATTTCGCGTCTGTAGGACGTCGTCTTCGTGGTGTATCAATTTTAATGGCCAATAGTGTGTATAATACAGTACATAAGACAGTCTGCTGATAATTGTCTCAACAACCAAATGGGCTTATGACACTGAACTTTATTAGTCAGCGCCATTTTCATGCCTGTATCTTCTGTGCAGCCCGCGTCAGTTCTATTTCCTTAACCGTCTCAGTACACGGACGACAGCGACAACTCATGCTCCGGGAACACACAGGACACATCGTAGCTTCTTTTGTTGTCAGCTGCTACTATTACTATTATGTTGATGACAAGCACACATAAGCGTGTCGGTTTCTGGTAAGTCTGACCTTCAGCAAATCTCCTTCCTTTCCATCACTGGTGGCCCACAAAGAAATGATAAAAATAATTTTACTCAGTGTACTTTTATACGTTAGTTTTGTTAATTTTGATCATTAACTTTGTTTTTATTCTTCTCTAACTCCAGAACCCAATATTCTCATGGATAACATTTGCGAGGGGCATCGTTCTTTGCTTGACGTAGGGTCACGGAACATGTTTCAGTCGGTCAAGCGATGAAAGTTCCTTTTGATTTTAACACAGACCTGTCCAGTTTTTGTCAGTTGTTACACTTTACATGGGACCGCTCCCATCTCGTTTTCATTTTAGTTACTGCTTCACTGTTTTTTGTCAGGGATCAGTTTCTGATTCTTAATTGCATTCCTTGCATTTGTAGGCTGAGCATTCATCACTGATGATGATTTTTTTAAAAACTGAAGAAGGCTGAAAACTTTGCCTAGCCACGCCCACTGTTACTCTGTGGCATTCTGTCATAGCTCATGTGACATAGCATTGTAAGTAACCATCTTCTGGTGTGAAATTACAAATCTCATTTATTATATAATAATAGGCCCGTTCTTTATGGGGCGTATATGATCCACACCTAGTTACCAGACTAGATGCACAATATTTTCACGCTTAAGCCTATTCACTCAGTACTCTAAAATATCTCATAACGTCATTCGACGCCATCAAACTATTAATTTATAATTTTTTCTGCACAGATATTCACAGGAAGATGCAATTTAAAGTTGCAGAACCGGTTGTGTGAGTACCTAATCGACTTCAGTAAATACAGGTATTGCGAACTATCTTCATCTAAGTCTACATCCGTACTCCGCAAGCCATCTGACGGTGTGTGGCGGAGGGTACCTTGAGTACTTCTATCGGTTCTCCCTTCTATTCCAGTCGCGTATTGTTCGTGGAAAGAAAGATTGTTGGTAGGCCTCTGTGTGGGCTCTAATCTCTCTGATTTTATCCTCATGGTCTCTTCGCGAGATATATCTAGGAGGGGGCAATATACCGCTTGTCTCCTTGGTGAAGGTATGTTCTCGCAACTTCAACTAAAGCCCGTACCGATCTACTGAGCGTCTCTCCTGCAGAGTCTTCCACTGGAGTTTATCTATCATCTCCGTAACGCTTTCGCGGTTACTAAACGATCCTGTAACGAAGCGTGTTGTCCTCCGTTGGGTCTTCTCTATCTCTTCTATCAACCCTATTTGGTACGGATCCAACATCCGTGAGCAGTATTCAAGCAGTGGGCGAACAAGCGTACTGTAACCTACTTCCTTTGTTTTCGGACTGCATTTCCTTAGGATTCTTCCAATGAATCTCAGTCTGGCACCTGCTTTACCGACGATTAATTTTATGTGGTCATTCCATTTAAAAACACTCCTAATGCCTAATCCCAGATAATTTATGGAATTAGCTGCTTCCAGTTGCTGACCTGCTATATTGTAGCTAAATGATAAAGGATCATGCTTTCTATGTATTCGCAGCACATTACACTTGTCTACATTCCCTGCACCATGCGTCAATTCATTGCAGATCCTTCTGCATTTCAGTACAATTTTCCATTGTTACAACCTCTCGATATACTACAGCATCATCCGCAAAAAGCCTCAATGAACTTCCGATGTTATCCACAAGGTCATTTATATATATTGTAAATAGCAACGGTCTTACGACACTCCTCTGCGGGACACCTGAAATCACTCTTACTTCGGAAGACTTCTCTCCATTGAGAATGACATGCTGCGTTCTGTTATTTAGGAACTCTTCAATCCAATCGCACAATTGGTCTGATAGTCCATATGCTCTTACTTTGTTCATTAAACGACTGTGGGGAACTGTATCAAACGCCTTGCGGAAGTCAAGAAACACGGCGTCTACCTGGGAACCAGTGTCTATTGCCCTCTGAGTCTCGTGGACGAATAGCGCCTGCTGGGTTTCACACGATCGTCTTTTTCGAAACCCATTCTGATTCCTACAGAGTAGATTTCTAGTCTCCAGACTTTTCATTCAGTTTTTTATTTTAATAGTTTTAACGTCTATATGTAAACACCTATTACACTGTATGGATGGTAAGTCAATTATGTATAACTATTAACAGTGTCTCCTCAACCACCATTTAGCGAACGTTGCTGCGTATGGGCCTATGCAGCAGGCGCTTGGTTCATGCACCCATGCTGACTGCTGTTTATCGACGACGAAGGCTGGAGTTTCCACGCCACTACCGCTACTGGACGTCCACTGAGTGACGACAGGTGGCCTCTTCAGATGAATCACGTTTTATGTTCCATCAGACAGATGGCCGTTGGCACGAGTGCCCTACAACAATTATTGTCCAGGCTGGAGGAGGGAGCGTTGTACTCTGGAGAATGTTTTCATAGCATTCCCGGAGTGATCTAGCCATTCTGAAAGGCACAAAGGATCAGTACAAACAAGTATGCACCTATGCTTGAGGTCCATGTCCACCCCTACATGCGGTTTGTTTGTTCCTCGGCACGATGGCATCTACCATCAGGAAAATGCAACATGTCGCACAATTCCCAGTGTACGTTTGTGGTTCGAGGAGCACCACGATGAGATCACCATATTCCCGTGGCTACCAAACTCTTCGGGTCTAATCCCAACCGAGAATCTGTGGGACCATCTCGACCGGACTGTCCACACCATGGATCCTCAACCGAGAAACCTAGCGCAGCTCGCCGCAGCACTGGAGTTAGCATGGCTCCACATCTCTGTCGCTATCTTCCAGAACCTCACTGACTCTCTTCCTGTTCGTTCGCGCTGCAGAAGGTGGTTACTCAGGCACATTAATGTGACTGGACCGTGCAGAAGGGGTATAGAAAGGAAACGATCTTGAAGACTATCCGACAGAAGGAGAAAAGGAGGAAGATCGAGATGAGTTGGGACATATGATACTGCGAGAACAATTTGACAGAGCACTGAAGACCTAATTACCAAGCAAGGCCCCTGGAGTTAATGACACTCACTCAGAACTATTGATTTTCTTGGGAGAGCCAGCCATGACAAAACTCTTCCACCTAGCATGTAAGATTTATGAACAATCGAAATACTTCCAGAATGAGATTTTCACTCTGCAGCGGAGTGTGCGCTGCTATAAAACTTCCTGGCAGATTAAAACTGTACGCCGGACCGAGACTCGAACTCGGGACTTTTGCCTTTCGCGGGTAAGTGCTCGCTCTACCACTGTGCTACCCACGCACGACTCACGACCCGTCCTCACAGCTTTTCTCCGCTGCAGAGTGAAAGTCTTATTCTGGAAATATCCCCCGGGCTGTGGCTAAGCCATGTCTCCGCAATATCCTTTCTCTCAGGAGTGCTAGTTCTGCAAGGTTCGCAGGAGAGCTTCTGTAAAGTTTGGAAGGTAGGACACGAGGTACTGGCAGAAGTAAAGCTGTGAGGACGGGGCGTGTGTCGTGCTTGGGTAGCTCAGATGGTGGAGCACTTGCCCGCGGAAGGCAAACGTTCCGAGTTCGAGTCCGGCACACAGTTTTAATCTGCCAGGAAGTTTCAATCGAAATACTCTCACATGTCAAGGAGAATGTAATAATCCCAATCTCAAAGAAGATAGGTGCTGACGCTTGTGAATATTACCGAATCGTCAGTTTAATAAGCCATTAAAAAAAACTAATTTGTAAACATTTAATAAAAATTTGAGTGTCATTTCTGAAGGTCTTTGTCTGGATGGTAGCCTTGTACGGAAGCGCAAATTTGGTGATAACCATAGCAGGCAAAAAGAGAATAGAAGCTTTTGAAATGTCGTACTACAGAAGAACATTGACGATCAAATCGATAGACAGAGTAACTAATCAGGAGGTAGTGATGAGAAGAACACGGCAAGTGCCATACCCCAATTTCCCAGAAACTTTGCTCAGTGGAACAGCGGTCAAAATAAGCGAAACACGTGTCCCGGCTTATCCGTAGGACCTCTACCGTTTCTGAGAAAACGACGGTCAAAGTTTTCGAGGTACAATTGTGTACATTTTAGCGAGTACGCAGTGGCTCTGTGGCTAGCGGCGCGGTTTCACACTGCTCTGCACCGCGTTGGAAACGGGATTACTATTTTTATTTGTGTTTTCGATTTATGTACCCATGTCCGTGGAAGATTACTTACTACACGAATGTATTCCAACGAAGCATACTGAAATGACGTTGTTCTTGTTCGTCTGCTAAATGTATGTCTGGTGAGTGGATTAAAAAAGCGATAAATGGTTGAGAAAAATTATTTGAAATTGCTTTCCGTGAAATACCTGCAGTATATCTTCATTCATAATCAACTGCAAGCGCCAGTTTTCGATTAAGTGATCCACTATCCATGATATGTCACGAAATTATTCAAATGTTCAAATTTGTGTGAAATTTTACGGGACTTAACTGCTAAGGTCGTCAGTCCCTAAGCTTACACACTACTTAATCTAAATTATCCTAAGGACGAACACACACGCCCATGCCCGAGGGAGGACTCGAACTTCCGCCGGGACCAGCCGCACAGTCCATGACTGCAGCGCCTGAGACCGCTCGACTAATCCCGCGCGGCACACGAAATTATTTATTGCCAACGCGTGAAATCTTCAGCATTGACGTTTCTTTCCCGAATGAGATTCGTACAGGGAAATATCACTGTTGCAAACCTGTCTTCGCGTGACTGTCGTGATGTTCGCAGTTTCTATGTTTCAAATGTTTCTACGGTTTGTGTGTCTAAGAGAATGTACCAATCTTTCCGAAGAATGAACAAATATAAGAATTAATATAAGAATTGATATAAGAATGACATAGAAGAATATGAGATTTTAGAAAGACTGCAGCCCCTGAAAATACTATATATTATACAATTATATGTTATACAATAATGTATGACATTTATTGTGAAACCCATTTATAATTTTCGCATTCGGGAGGGCGATGGTTCAAACCCGTATCCGGCCATCCTGATTTAGGTTTTCCGCGATTTCCCTAAATCGCTTCAAGCATATGTTGGGATGGTTCCCTTGAAAGGGCACGGCCGCTTTCATTCTCCGTCCTTCCCTAATCCGAGCTTGTGCTCCGTCTCTAATGACCTAGTTGTCGACGGGACGTTAAACACTAATCTCCTCCTCCTCCATTTGTAATTTTAAAATTCATATAACGCCCTTGTATCCCACATAACTTGATAAGGAACATTCGTGTAGTAACCCTCTACGGACATGAGTAGATAAATGAGAAAAATAAAACCGATAAATAAAAACAATAATCGGTTTTCGACGCGGCGCGCAAAAGTGATAGGCCGCGGCTGTAGTCACTGTGCCACTAATTTAGACTATCGCGCGTTAAAAGCCATGTAAAGCGTAGAAAACTTTCCCCGTCGTTTTCTCACAAATGGTCGAGTATCTACGAATACTCCGGGACCTGTTTTTGCTCATTTGGGCTCCTCTTGCACTGAACGAAGTTTCCGGGAAGTCGAGTTAGGGCAATTGCTGTGTTTTCCTCGTGAGTCGAACTGAAGAAAAACGAAATTTTAGCAAAACTCGACTGGAAGAAGGTATCGGTTGATATGACACATCATGAGGTATGAAAGAATAGTCGGTTTGGTTATGGATTGGAGTGGGCTGGGGAGGAAGGGGGGAGGAGGAGGAGGTAAAAATTGTGAAGTGAGACCAATCTGTGAATACAGTAAGTAGATCCAAACGGATGTATGTTAAAGTATGTGAATAGACTGGCAAAGCATCAAGCTGCATCAAACCAGTTTTCCGATTGAAGACGACAACAACAGCCTACACTCTGCAAATACGTCATCACATATCAATCCTGATCGCTTGTGTACCACTCTCGAACAAGGAGCATATTCTGCGTCATCTGGATAAATCATGAAAAATATGCAACATGTTCAAATGGTTCAAATGGCTCTGAGCACTATGCGACGTAACTCAGAAGGTCATCAGTCCCCTAGAACTAAGAACTAGTTAAACCCAACGAACCTAAGGACATCACACACATCCATGCCCGGGGCAGGATTCGGACCTGCGACCGTAGCGGTCGCGCAGTTCCAGACTCTAGCGCCTAGAACCGCTCGGCCACCACGGCCGGCTGGAACATGTTACCGAAGTACTATAACAACTAACAAAGCTACCGAAAACCAAATTCAGAATACACACACAGGGTTCTCAGTTCGGTTCTTCCTCATACCATTTCCTGTAGGATCATTGTGCTATCTTGCATGGCAGACGTGAAGCCATGAGATAGTAATCTTCATTACAGTTACGAAATCTTTGTAACTCGTGTGGGTAGTTTCGTTAACGTGTAATCTAAGCAAGCATGTAAGACAGATTAATTTTTCTATAGAGGTGATAATATAATAAAGGTGCTTCATCTACGTTGTTAACCTGAATCTGAACATCCTGTGATAATTTGTCTCTTGTTATCTTATCTGAATCTTCATGTATAGCGAACTGTAGACGGGCAGTAGACATGCTGAAGTCATAATCAAATTAATATTAACACAAGATGTGTCGCAAAAAGCTATCGATTAGGTATGTGGAAAGTATTCCACTTTTTAGATTATTACTGGAAACTACAATTTTCAAAAGTTTTTACCGTCTGCCTTGCGTTACATACTACTGCTTATTAAGTGCTGGCATACATCGCTTGTGTAGTGTCCTACGTGAGATTTTTACGACTGCAGCTCTATTTTACCGCTCCGACATGATGAAAAGGTTTCCATAATGACTTCCACCCCAAATGGAACGGCGATGAATTACTATTGTACTTCGTTTGTTCATGCTTAAGTGGGAAGGTTTTATTTCTTTCCTATGACATTAGTAAAAATGGTAGCGAAATGATATGCATCTGAATAGAGGCATTAAGGAATGGAATCATATCGGTTTTGAAATGTTGTTTTAGATAGTAGCACTTGTCTTTTTCACACAATAAAAGCGTTAATTGTTCATAAAATAAGTAATCGAAGTGTTATAAAGACAGCAAAAAATACATAATTGCAAAATATTCAAATGTTAATAATAAACTCAACAGAAACGTATTTTTATATATGACCTATTCATGGTGCATCTCAGGTTCGTTCCCCAGTGAAGTCGGTAGAGAATAGACATCAATGCACTCGTTCAAGAATTCGGAGAGATATCCTCTTCAGTTCATCGAAGATGAACGTCTCATATTCGCTCTTACGAAGAATCTAAATCAAAATATCTGTCCTAGGATTCAAACCATATGCTCCCAAAGTTGTGTTTAACGTTCCTGTGTTGCAATATCAGCTTGACACTTTAGAACTACTGTTACGCTCCCGAGGCATTTACAAGATACAAATGCGTGTAGTCTATATTATAGTTGCCAGGAATAGCACGTAAATATATTATATTAAACTTCGAGTAAAAAGTTTAGATGTCTGAGAGCAGCAGTTGTTTGTACTGAGCACCTACGGCGTGAAGTGTTATGTCGCTGGGACAGCTAGGAATGTCTACAAGCAATCCTACGACGGCAAATGGACGCCGCAAACATGCGAGACGCTTAGATGTTGCAACCTTACTTGTCGGCTTTCAACATACCAGGAAAGTGCACCTGCCCAGTGTTCTGAGAAAATACTCCGCTACACTGAGTAACTTTGTAAGAAAATATATCTCCAGGATATCGTTATCTCCTTATATTTCCCAGCCTTATTCATTTTTTATTTTCTACACATCCCTCTACATCTACGAGATTCACACAGTCTCCCCCTTGTCGCGCATGAAGTCATAGACATGAGGGGATCCTTACACCAATGGCAACTCCATGTTGCAGTGTTTCACTCATAAACTCTCATTCTCACATTGTCGTGACACTTTTCTGTTGCACTGTTTCTTCGACCAAGTGCAGATGACACGATATGCCAGCCTGATTTTTTTTCTTTCAAATAGAAAGACCCGTTGGATGTGCATTTTTACCTGGGAAAGCAAACCGAAATAAAACCATCAAGTACACTTAATAATAGAGTTCCGATGATAGATCGCCAGAAAAATCATGTTTCAACAGACTGTATCCTTCAAGAGCTTAAAAGATAAAAAAGAGGAAAATAAATTTCAGTCGTGTATATATTGAAGCGACGTGTGCCTTCAGACAGGTGCACTAAGGACGCGATCCTTTCTAATAGCTCCTATGTAGGTGCATACATTGTCATACATTTGCGAACTCCTTACACTGTTACGTCGATAGGAAATTAATTATTCAGTTCATGTTACGCATGCATGCAACCAAGAGTCCACTTCGTGTGGTGTAGAACAATAGTATTTATTTGACAAATTAACGGCGTTCATAATGTCATTGAGGGTGATACGCACCGCAGCACGAGCCACTAACGTCTGTACACGAATGAACGGAAATAATGAGTAAATTAAGTAACAAAATAATCGTAACAGTAACAAAACAGGAAAACAATAATTAAATTTCAACGAAGAGACTATGACCTACAGTATGTTTGAGAGTGGTACGAAAAATCTACAAATCTTTATAAATGATAAATATGTTTAACACTTGATTGCGTAGAATTCGATGGACTATATAGATACTCCTTTCTAACAATTATGTGTCGGCCGGGAAGTCACACAAAATTAGGAGATCGTTGACACTTTTACCAGAGCAAAAAGAAATAAACAAATAAAGATAATAAGATGCCGAGTCCTCATTAAAACCAAGGGGTAGTCTCGTGTCAACGGAAACAAAAATCTCTCAAAAATACGATACCTCTGTGCTTTTCAGAACTCGTAAAAGAACCCAATTACACTACTTAAGCAAGGTAGAAAACAAGATCTTCATTCGTTTAGTACTACGATCCTGACGTAAACTTTCGTGGGTATTTTCATGTGAGAAGAAATCAGCACATGATAAACTGTGCATTGGTCAGAGGCGTGTCAACAACACCAACACTTCACGTTGTGTGGGTGGCTGAAATAAACTTACGAAAGTACACTTGTATAATGATTTACATTCTTCGTATCAAGATTTATCGTTTTCACTGTTTGACTCATATGTTGGAAATACAACGAAGAGAATGTAATAAAAGCTCTGAACAAGAGGAGAAGAGAAAAGAGAAATGGATACTGGTTCTACGGCCCATAGATGACATAGCTTCTGACTGATACCAAATAAGACTCAGAACTATCAGAGTTGAATTCAATGACTTTTTCAGCACAGTCGTCAACTGTAAACAGAAGCAAGACCAAAGTAATAACAAGCACCAGAAATAAAAATTAAGTAAACGAACTCCAGTCTGAAGCCACCCAGCCGAATGGTGGGCACTATGGACCCTCAAAACGCAGCATGCGGTAAGCAGAGATGACAAAAAAGGTAATAGTGTGTTACTGTTTATAGTTCGAGAATGTATGTGCAGCACTTGTAAATCCCAGAAAAAAAGCTGTTCACACATTAAAATACAGCTTAGTGTGTAGAAGGTGATAAATTCTTGCCTACACGTTATGAGTCAATCAATTTGATGATAACTCGTTCTGAAAATCTAAGGTTCTGTGACACTAAAAAAATTGTGACTACATGCCAACACTAACGTTCGTTTTAAAGACATTACTAATGAAGATAAACTAGGGAATGAGGCAAGTCTGTAATATGTCACCAACAGTGCTCAACATCACATCGACGACCTGGTCTGGAAATGGATGAAGGACAGAATACCTCCAGGTGCAAGAATTGCGAAAGATAAATTTCTAAATACAATGCTTTTTACCGAATACCAGGTAATTATACAGGACAGTGAAGACAAACTACAAACAGTGGTACATAGAGAAAACAATGTAAGTCTAAATTATAACCTGAAAATATCGACAATAAAAACAAAAGCAGTGGCCTCTTTAGGCAAATAATAATATCAAGATAATCATCAGGAAGGTAATAATAGAACAGGCGTTAAGTTTCCAGTATCTAAGATGAAGAAGAGAAACATAAATGAGAAAATAAATACCTGTGACAGTATATGCGGCACGATAAGAAGAGCATTGAAGGGTAAAACAAGAAGATAAACCCAAACGACATTTTATAAATTCTTGGTACTACGGAACTGAAAGTTGGGCATTAAGATAAAAAGACCGAAGACTAATTCAGACGTCAGGAATGAAGTTCCTTAGATTAATGAAAGGCTGCAGAAGAGAAGAAAGAATAATAAATGAAGAAATAAGGGGATAACTGCGGTGGAGTCATTAACTGAAATGCGGCTGGTCCCGGCGGAGGTTTGAGTCCTCCCTCGGGATGGGTGTGTGTGTTTGTCCTTTGGATAATTTAGGTTAAGTAGTGTGTAAGCTTAGGGACTGATGACTTTAGCAGTTAAGTCCCATAAGATTTCTCACACGCATTAACTGAAAAATTAATCCAGCGAAAGCGGGACTGGAAACAGCACGTACTGTATATGTCACCTGAGAGAATCCCTCGACAAGGGATGGAATACTATTCTACTGGAAGAAGGAGTGGATGGACTCGTACGGGTATGGAAACAACCTCATGATATCATGGAAGCTGCATGTCAGCAGGGGACTGTTCAAACTGGTGGAAGCTCTGTAATTGTGTGGGTGCAGTTGGAGTGATATGAGACCCCTGAAACAATTAGATACGACACTGATAGGCGATATGTACATAAGCGTCCTGTCTGGTCACCTGCACCCATTCATGTCCATTGTGCATTCCGGCGGACTTGGACAATTACAGCAGGACAACACGACACCCCACAGGCCCTGCATTGCTACAGAGTGGCTCCAGGAACGCTCCTCTGAGTTTAAACACTTTCGCTGGCCACCAAACTCCCCGGCGGAGGTTTGAGTCCTCCCTCGGGCATGGGTGTGTGTGTTTGTCCTTTGGATAATTTAGGTTAAGTAGTGTGTAAGCTTAGGGACTGATGACTTTAGCAGTTAAGTCCCATAAGATTTCTCACACGCATTAACTGAAAAATTAATCCAGCGAAAGCGGGACTGGAAACAGCACGTACTGTATATGTCACCTGAGAGAATCCCTCGACAAGGGATGGAATACTATTCTACTGGAAGAAGGAGTGTGGGAAGGCCGAGAAAGATGGTGAGGCTGGAACAGGCCACAAGGCTTAATCCTGGACTGGCAGGAGAAGAAGGAAGAAATTATTCCTCAGTAAATTGTGAAGGGCGGGAGTCCTAACCATCTGAATATTTAAGTCCTTTTAAGTTACCGCAGGGGCGATAGTTATCGAACACACTCAGTATGTGCAACTGCAGCCGTTAAATTCATACATTCATACGTTCATTATCCGCGTTTGGTGGTTTCTCGACGGCGAAAGTGGTTGCAATACTCATTAACAAAGTCTGCCCTTGGCACTGAATGTGCACATTACGTTAAACATTCACTTTGTACGGAATATTTCGTAGTAGAATTGTTTTGATACGTGGTATGCAGGACAAATACTGTCTAATAAAACTAGTCCTGGGTGCGTTCGGGTAGTTGCACGTGTGTGGTGTACTTCAGCACGTGTGTTGCAAACATAACACAAGAGGCGGTTATCTGGCATACGCACAGCCAGCCACGGAGCTCTAAACAGCAGACACTCTCTTTGTTCTATTCCGATAACTAGTTGCTTTGTCTGCCATCGTTCGATACAGGACCCATTTTTACTCTCCATCGCGAAATAATTACGTCGTTAGATAAGTTACTGTTTTCGTTACAGTTACTGTGGATAATTTAAAACAAAGAGAAACATTTTCAGCAAGGATATAAACATACTAAGAAATCAATAGCATCCAGAAATATGAGGAAAGCAGATCAATGTTGAGCCAAGTGTCTGCCACCAGAAAACGTACAGAGAACCGAATACGCACATTATGCTCATTACACTACGGACTTAAAGTAAGACAAAAAGAAAAAAACACATAACTGGCTGCTAGATAAATGTTCACAATTTGTAGTACGTTTCAATATTTCCGGAAAATAGATACTGGTAATGACAGATCAAGCCAAATATTTAGTGAAAACTTCGAAAACCATTGTTTAATATGAGACCAGGCCTACACAAAACAACATGTATAAATCCCAGTGACTTGCTTCAGCAGCCCTCAAAATGCTGTTCACCAGTTTGCACTGGACAGTCAAATTTACCGGGATTCTCCACAGGATTAGTTCTCAAGGAATGTAAAGTACAGAGAATTTTACTCTAACAAGCAAAACCGTGCAGTATCTGTTCAAAACTATCCGAGCACCTATTAGTCGGAAGGCAGGTTCTGTCTCTGCAGCAGGACATCACAGTAGAGCGTCTACTTCAGTTGCAGCCAAACGTTTTTGATTAAAAGCCAATACTGACATTGTAGGTTATCATCTCGGACCGCATAGGAAGGAGGAGGGTTAAGGGTGGGGTGGGGGGATAAAATGGCCATTCAAAGACAAATCCAATTTTCACCAATCCGTGGTTATTGACAGAAGCTTACCATTTACACAATTTGAAGCTCGATATTATAAAGCATCACACGAAATATTGTGAAGTGAAACAGAACCTAATGTATTGGAGTCACATGCATTTTTCTTAAGGCCTACACAGTGACCAATTTTCCTTTCCTAAGCGAGTACTGAGACAAATGCCATCGCAACAGGATCCCATGTTTGCTTTTATGATTTACGGGCAAATTTCCTACGAATCTTCGCACAGTAATATCGCAAAGGATAGCAATCGAATATAGAAGATCGTTTTCAAAATGGTTCTGAGCACTATGGGACTCAACATCTTAGGTCATACGTCCCCTAGAACTTAGAACTAGTTAAACCTAACTAACCTACGGACATCACACACACCCATGCCCGAGGCAGGATTCGAACCTGCGACCGTAGCAGTCCCGCGGTTCCGGACTGCAGCGCCAGAACCGCACGGCCACCACGGCCGGCAGGTCGTTTTCAATCGGACTTTTATATTAGAGCAAAGATAACAGAACACAGACGGTTTTAATTAATTCGGAATTGTCACAGAAGGGTTGAATGGCGGATGACAGCTTTATTATACACTGAAGCGCCAAAGATGCTGGTATAGGCATGCGTATTCGAATACAGAGATATGTAAACAGGCAAAAATCGGCACTGCATTCGGCAACGCCTCTATAGGACAACAGTTGTTAGATCGGTTACTGCTGCTGCACTGGCAGGTTATCAATATTTAAGTGAGTTTGAACGTGGTGTTATAGTCGGCGCACAGCGATGGGAGACAGTATCTCCGAGGCAGCGATAAATCGGCGATTTTCCCGTACGACCATCTCATCAGTGTACCGTGAATATCAGGAATCCTGTAAACATCAAATCTCACACATCACTGCGGCTGAAGATAATCGTTCAACTTGACACAAGTGTAACCCTTCCAAAAATTGCTGAAGATTTCAATGTTGGGCCAACACCAAGTATCAGCGTCCGAACCATTCAACGAAACATCATCGGTATGGGCTCTTGGAGCTAAAGATCCACTCGTGTACTGCACGACACAAAGATTTACGCCTTGCCCGGGCCCGTCAACACCGACATTGGACTGTTGATGACGGGAAACATGTTGCCTGGTCGGATGAGTCTCGTTTCAAATTGCATCGATTGGATGGACTCGTACGGGTATGGAAACAACCTCATGATATCATGGAAGCTGCATGTC
Source organism: Schistocerca nitens (assembly GCF_023898315.1). Taxonomy (NCBI): domain Eukaryota; kingdom Metazoa; phylum Arthropoda; class Insecta; order Orthoptera; family Acrididae; genus Schistocerca; species Schistocerca nitens. The sequence continues at coordinate 357,394,721 of NC_064614.1, read as the reverse complement.
AGCAGGGGACTGTTCAAACTGGTGGAAGCTCTGTAATTGTGTGGGGTGTGTGCAGTTGGAGTGATATGAGACCCCTGAAACAATTAGATACGACACTGATAGGCGATATGTACATAAGCGTCCTGTCTGGTCACCTGCACCCATTCATGTCCATTGTGCATTCCGGCGGACTTGGACAATTACAGCAGGACAACACGACACCCCACAGGCCCTGCATTGCTACAGAGTGGCTCCAGGAACGCTCCTCTGAGTTTAAACACTTTCGCTGGCCACCAAACTCCCCAGACATGAACAATGTTGAGCATATATGGGATGCCTTGCAACGTGCTGTTCAGAAGCGATCTCCACTCCCTCGTACTCTTACAGATTTATGGACACCCCAGCAGGATTCATGATGTCAATTCTCTCCAGCACTACTTCAGACATTAGTCGAATCCACGCCACATCGTGTTGCGGCACTTTTGCGTGTTCGCGGGGGCCCTACACGATATTAGACAGGTGTACCAGTTTCTTTGGCAGTTCAATGTAAAATGGTTTAGAGTAAGTTTTATCTGTTGTATTATGAGTGTTTATTTGGAAGTAACTAAATCTTATTGGAATAGACAAGTTATCCATTTTTCCCGACGAGTAGTTTGGCCACTTTTCCCAATCAGACTTCATGTCGGTATTAGTGGTCCACAGAATAAACTATCAAACTGAAGTAAGTAACACGGAACTACCTTTGAAAGCCAAATTACGTTGTTTAAACATTGATATTGTTAAAAATTATTGCTCTCTACATAAGTGAGGTAACACGAATAATACAAATGACTTGTATTACATCAAACGACTAAAAAAAGATAAAGTCTTTACCAAAACATAACAGACCAAGATTTCTCTGTCCATGGCGATCTCCACTGAGGTGACAGAAGTCATGGGATACCTCCAAATATCATGTCGGACCTCCTTTTGCCCGGCGTAGTGCCCGCAACTCAACGTAGCATGAACTTGAAAAGTTTCTGCAGAAATATTGAGCCGTGCTGTGTCTATAGCCGTCCGTAATAGCGAAAGTGTTGCCGGTGCAGGATTTTGTGCACGAACTGATCTCTTGATTATGCGCCATAAATGTCGATGGGATTCATTTCGGGCTATCTGGGTGACCAACTCATTCGCTCTTGAGTTGCCAGAACTGGAAGACAAACAATAAAATTCTCCCCCTCTCACTTCTGTCAGCCTCGCAGTGGCCGCACTAAATTCCACTCTCCCTCTAGCGCAAGCGGCAAACTTTACTTACTTTTCGGTCGATTTCACCAACGTCAAAATTAGGTACATGTTAAAATATTGCTGTCTCTGTAAGTATTTCTGTTTGTTACTGAGCAAGATAAATTTATTCCTAAGAAGCTCTTAACGTTGGTTTGCATGTTTTCAAAATGTTCAAATGTGTATGAATTCCTAAGGGACCAAACTGCTGAGGTCATCGGTCCCTAGACTTACGCACTACCTAAGCTATCTTTAACTTACTCTAAGGACAACACACACACACACACACACACACACACACACACACACACACACACACACACACACACACACGCCCGAGGGAGGACTCGAACCTCCGACGGGAGATGCCGCGCAGTCCGTGACATGGCACCTCTAACCACACGGCCACTCGGCGTGGCTGGCCTGTTCTGATTCTGCTGTTAGTTGCTTCATGCATATTGCAGTAGAATACGGCTGAGAACCGCGGGCCGCACGAACCTTTCATTCGGGGAGTAGTCTGACGACCGCGGACCTAGTTTGTGGGTTCCAATGAGCTTCGGAGAGGAGTGACTTATTTTCATTTGCTAGGTGCATTTTAGTTTAAGTTCTTAAATTTCTTCAGAGCATATGTTAGTGGTTGTTTATTCTTCTCGTTTATATCTTGCGTACCTTACAACTTGAGTAGAGCCATAGTCGGGTTATTTTCTCTTCTGCTGGGGGTCTGCTTATTCTCTTTAGTTAGTCCAGACAGCTTTACTTGTAGTTTTTCAGATCTCATGCAAATTATTTAATCAGTGTGATATGGGTAGGGACTGTGCTTCTTGGTGAGCTGAAAAATCCCCTGGTGGCCCGGTTGTCGCTGCGACTTGCGATAAGCAACATCTGGTCGGTCTGTCTTCATTCGAGAATGAACTGCGGGTAGCGATGGGTTCACGTGTCCCTTGGAGGAAGGTGAAAGTGGGGGCTGACCACACGGTTGACTCTGAACGGAAGGTGAAAGCGGAAACTAGCGACACGACTTATGCCTAAAAATGCTAAAGACTTCTACAGTGCGTGTGCACTTTATTTCATTTTTTAGGGTAATCAGTTCTTGTAAAATACTGTAGAAGTCTTTAGCATTTTTACATAACATATCATGGAGTGAAATAAAGTGCACACGCACTGTAGAAGTCTTTAGCATTTTTACATAACATATCATGGAGTGAAATAAAGTGCACACACACTGTAGAAGTCTTTAGCATTTTTAGGACAACTAATCTTATTAACAAATGAAATGAAGTGCACACGCACTGTAAAAGTCTTTAGCATATTTAGGACAACTGATCTTGTTAACAAATGAAATGAAGTGCACACGCACTGTATATGTCTTTATCATTTTACAAGAATTTAAACGCACTGTATAAATCTTTACCATTTTACAAGAACTAGGAAAGGAATGGGAAGGATTGCATCATGGCTGTAGCACAGTAGGTTGCACGTAGCTGCACTGAAAGTCCATATCTTTCTACAGAAGCACAACACCAAGTGAGACAATCTGAAGTTGTTGCTAGCGAGCAGTCTGGTGTATCGTGTTGGCTGGGCCGGTCGTGGTGCAGCGATGGCGGAGCCTGAGGATTATTGTATAAGGTAAAAGCAGCCTCACGCATATGTAGTATTGTTATATCAAGTCCCATGTAAATGTTTAAAATAATTTAATAATTTGTCCAATCCTTGGTCATCCCGATTATTGAAAAGAGAAATCAGTTGTTTCTTTTTATAAATGACAAATCTATCGGCTAGCATTGCACAGGGCTGTGCCAGAAAAATTTATTGTAAGAGCAGATATATATGCGTTATCCGGCGACCTAATTGAGGTAAGAATTTTCAATTTTTTCAGAATGATCTTTCAGGGCCAAGACGCAGCACTGCTGACGTCCAAAATATACCAGTTTAAATTCACAGTCATTATTGAAAGGTTATAAGTGAGCGACAGTTTTATTGAGAGATTAATCACATTTTTATTAGTGATAGGTTACGCAATTTTCCTGTTGGTAGGTTATACTGAATGTGAACGACATAATTATATTTTTTACTGTTGAGAGGTTTAGGAATTTTCCTGTTTTGAGGTTACACTAAATGTGAATGAATTTTGTGCGGAGGTTACACTGTTTTGCTGATAAGATACCAGATAGAAGCACAATATAGCAAATAATAGCCTATAGCAGTGATTTGACTTGAACTACACAGGAGGAGTGTTAATGCGTCTAGGCAACAACTGGCTCTCAATAAGACTTACTATCTGTACAATACAGTAGGAAGATAATGATAATTATCGATAAATGACTACTAATGATACTGACTTGGACAAGAGATTCTTTTGTCCGTTTAATTATAGGGAATTAATATTACTGAAATAGTTATGAAGTAATTTTATCTTGTGTACGAATTATTATTTGTATTCTCAATGAATATTCACTTCATATATTATTTAGCTCAAATGGGACATATGACACCTGGATCTAGTATAGTCTGAATAACACTGTCGCCAGTTGCTTATTCTTGGCTGCTGTTATTGTAATATGATATTTAAAACTGGCTAATCTGTTAGCATAAAGACCCAGAAACTAATCTATCGGTAGACTCAGGTCGAGGCTGAATATGTTAGTCACAACACAAAATGGGAACCATTGTTAATACAAAACACGTGAAATTGTAAGCACTATTGTTTCAATAATAAAATCTTTGAACTAAATACTATAGATCATCTTTTAGTAATTATACTTTGATGAAACTTTAACTGTTCTTTTATGAAAACTACGTGAAGTATTTCAAAATTTATGCTCTCTAAATAATTATATATTTTACAACTCCACAAAGTTTATTAACTTTTGTTAAAGAAGATAGTTGCTTTTTAGTTCATTAAAATAGGATATTTGGATTTATCGTAGCACTTGGGATAGGTCCCTGTCTATGTAAATGACTAAGGATAAAATACGGTGACTCAACGCAAAGTTTACAGAACACAAATGTATTATTGAAAACGAAACCACATACTGACCGATGCAATTATACAGTCCTCAACTGATAATTTGAGATGAAGGTGGTGGCTGTGTCGATCTCTTGTGCTATTCAAAAAAAGACAGCAAAAGTATCCATGGCTCTTCCTGTGCAACAAGCTCTTCTTAGCGTCGAATTTTCATAGCAGAGAGCCGAGCAAAGTATGCCATGAATAATTAGCCGAATTACTTCCGCATCCGAGGCTATATTACGTAATCCTGCACTTCTTCTCATCTCTTTCAGTTCAGAAGATGCTCACCCTTTGTCTGCTAGCCACCGACTGACTCATGCCACAAAGGAGCTTGGGAGTTCGGTCGCCAGATCCACCTTTTCTATTCCCGATTAGCCAGTTCCGTTGTGAAGGGACTTCCAACCATTATTATGAACCTGGTTTTCCTATGCATGAACAACAATGTAATTAAGATTTTGATTTTTACATTCTCCTACAGCACATTACTTTTGCAATTACATCCATAGATTACTTAGAATTACATGAATTATCATAAACAATGAATAAAACATTTACATCTATGTTATATCAAAGAGCATGCTTACAAAGAAATCACATTAAGTAAAAACAGAACAACGAAATTATATAAGACCGTAATAGGTAATGTAGATAATAGTGTTACACTCTTCTAGCAGCAGTTTATTATAGGTCGCTGGAACAACGTAGGGTACCTAACGACTGAAAAAAAGCGCAGGTCATTTCCGTTTTCAAGAAGGGTCTTAGGGCAGCTGCACATAATCATAGGCCTATATCGTTGACAACAACCTAAAAAACTAATAAAAAACTAAACTCCGCCCCCCCCCCCCCAAGCACGACTCACGCCCCGTCCTCACAGCATTAATTCCGCCAGTACCTCGTCTCCTACCTTTCAAACTCAGTTGGTAGAGCACTTGCCCGCGAAAGGTAAAGGTCCCGAGTTCGAGTCTCGGTCCGGCACACAGTTTAATCTGCCAGGAAGTTTCATATACGAAATATGTGATATATACCCTTCTCAGCGGGAACGTCTCCCCCACAACAACAGGGTAATGGAAAATTTGATAATATTCTGGAACACTGCATAATACTCTACAACGTTCTGGAACATTCTAGAGCCGTGCGGTTAAAGGCGCTGCAGTCTGGAACCGCAAGACCGCTACGGTCGCAGGTTCGAATCCTGCCTCGGGCATGGATGTTTGTGATGTCCTTCGGTTAGTTAGGTTTAACTAGTTCTAAGTTCTAGGTGACTAATGACCTCAGCAGTTGAGTCCCATAGTGCTCAGAGCCATTTGAACCATTTGAACATTCTAGAGGGAACATTCTGACCAGTCTCGGACACTTGGATATTCGGTTCTCAGCTGCTTCAGTGACCTCTCATAAGGAGTCCATTGGTCAATGCCTTCTTTTAACACCCACATCTTCGAACTCAAGCCCTACAGTTCCAAACCGAAACCTTCTTCATGGATGCGGGATGAAGGGCTACTGTACCAAATATAAACCATGGGCCTGCGGGGGTAGGTTGTGGAGGTTTAGTGACACGCACAGACAAACCACACTTACATTTATTATGTAAATTCCATCTTTAGACTCCCATATCTTCATAACCAACCCCTGAATTTCCAAGATAAATCAGTCTTCACGAATGGGGGAGGGAGGGCTACTACATGATTCGAGGCGTGGCTGTAAAATAACGGGACTATTGCTGTAGAACATTTTATTTAAAAAACATACATATTTGGTTGATGACACCCTCAGTACGCTCCCCTCCTCTATCCCTACAACGCTTCATGCGAATCTTCCATTGACAGAAGACAGTGCTGGAAGTCTTCCTCTGTGAGCTCCTTGACGACACGTGCCGCTCTTTCTTTCACTGCTTCAACGAACTGAAATTTTGCTGCTTTTAATGCAGGTTTGACCTTGAGGAAAAGACAAAAGTCACATGCTGGCAGGTCAGGCGAATAGGGTGGGTCATTTAATACTGGGATGATGTATTTCGCTACAAACCTTAAACAGATAATGTAATATGAGAGCCAGTGTGTTGTCGTGATGTAGAACCCTGTACTGTTTCTCCTGGGTGGACATGGGTTTTAAAAAAAAAGTAAACTAAATATTCCGATAAATTTTATAAATAATCGGCAAGTACGCCAAAGAAGAAGAGATAGAACTACAATGGACATGTTATTCCATGGACTCTTGCGCTCCTATGCATGAACTATCTTTCCTTTGTCATTCGCTTATCTTATCTGCTTGTATTCGGACCTAAGAGGACGTTCTTGTGTAAAGCTCATCTTGCTGTACCAGCTGATAATGTAAGTTGTACTTAAAACCCGAAAAATATAATGGTTATTTTGTCAAAAGAATTTGTGTATGTGGTCAATCTATTGTAAATCTGATACCTTTATTGTCTTAAGTAGATATGGGTCTTAACAAAGATTTTTCATTGTTAGGCGCCATCTTAGAAAAATCTTTAACATTTGTCTTTTAGCACATCTACGAGACGTGCCGTCAGGTTACGACAATTAACTTTATTTCAGATCCCACGAGACCGGAGGCAGCTACTAATAATTTAACAATTTTACTTACAGATTTTTTTTATATAACGAGATAACACCCCAGACAGAAAAGGTCTGGTCACAGGATTCCAGTTCCATTATAGGATTTCATTTGTAGATGCTACTCTTGTTATCATATATTGGGGAATCAAGACGAAACCATGACATTTAGTTACGTACTACAGTAGTATACATTGAACAGACTTGGCAAATATTCTCTGGTGCAATAAGCAGACGACTTCTCACGAGCCTAGTGTTGGATAAATAAGAAAAGGACAATTAATTATAGACGATTAAGTAACTACCCTGAGAACTGAGCTAGTTTACTGAGTGCTTATACACGTTGGGCTAAATTAAACAACAAATTAACTGTTAATAATATTCCTACATTAGTTATTGCTATTTTATGCTGAGCCATTGCATTAATGTGTGTTTCTTTTTGTATAAGTTGAGAGGTGCCATGAGCCCCCTCTCATATTTCTATCTTACGATTTTCCTCTCTAATTGCATGCGGTGAAAAGTTGCTATTCCTTCACACGCGGACTTCCCACACAGCGTCTCTCGTCACCCGGGTGGTCCGGTGACAGGCGGGCTATGCTGATCTTGAAAGGGTTAAGCTGACGGGTGTGAGGGAGTCGAGTGAATGCTTTCCAGACGCCGACATTGTCAAAAGACACACCCGCAGGGGCCTGAAGTAGCGGCTGGGCTAGAGGTTCCGTTACTTTGCAGAAACTTAGCGAAAACACTTTCTGGCGGGCTACCAGCGAGGCGTGGGAATGACTTGTGTACCCAGGCAGTTGTGGCGGGAGAATTCCCGCGCTTCCTGCAAAATAGTAACTGTGATTGGCTTGCTCAGGGCATAGCTCCGTGACGTAGCAAAATCAGTGCAGAAATTGGCGCCAAGAATCTCCATTGGTGGAATGGTAGTGCTCCGGCAATAGAGTGGAATTTTCCGCCGGTTTTCGAGTTGCTGATTGGAGCGTTTAACCACGGCCACTGTCGTGGGGGCGGGAATGTTCTGTGTTAGGCCTGTATGGGTGCTCTTGAGGAGTTGGCTCTCGCCTTTCGGTCGGGGTAGGTTACAAGACTGAGCTCTCGCTGCTCTGGACAGCCTGCCTTCCGTTGGCTGTATAATATACTTTTATTTAATTGTAACTGTTTTACGAAGTTGCTGAAGTTTCGACTTCAACGTAACTTTCCGAGTACAGTTGGCAATTGAGCGTTCTGCGTACAAGCTGCCTATGTTGTCTGTCTTGAGCAGTTTTGGCTAAAGTTGACTGTATCAGAGTTACAGTGTGACTTCGCTTGTTAAAATCAATCACTGTACCGTCAGTGATGGTGTGGCGAGCCTTCTTCGTCTCCCTCAGAGGCGCATTTGTATTGCTAGGAAGTCTTTAGTCTGGAACAACCAAACCAGGATAATTTGTTTCGGGCTATACTCGCGACATTATCATCACCACAACGGGACGTCGAAGCAACCAGCCATCGCCTCCAGTACGCCAGATCGTGTTCTGGCAGTTAAGAAGACAATTTGCTAAAGTATGTCCGCAGCACCGGCAGATAGGGATTTTCCTAGGTGATAATCAGAGCTCAGCAGAGCGCGCCTGTTCGTCTTTTTCTAACTTTGTTCTGTCTTGGGTAGCAGCAATTAATGTTGGGTTGGCTGTGTGTTTTCTCTTAAGATTTGAGTTGCAAGGAATTGGCTCCACATACCACTTCGTCATAAATGTCACAATCTAGTTTAGGGACAACGTCACCTTCACAGCATTTATTTGAGTATCCAATTTGAGCCAATTTGATTTATTGTAAATGTTTCATGTGTTTTGTTTATTATTTTGAGTTTAGTCATAATAAATAAATACATATTGTTATTTTGGACAGAACTTTCATTCTGTTAATCGGTAGAGCAACCCTTTCATTTCTCACTATGTTACTGAAACTTTCCTTTATTTAATTAATGTCTATCAAACTAAATTATTGCAGGTGCCAAACTCTTTTCTACTCCACTTGCAGGGTCGATTACAGTCGGTTCGCGTTTCTTTTTAATCCATGTGCAACAGCAAAAGTCGGAGTTAGAATAGGGGGGGGGGGGGGGCTTAGAGCATCATTTATATATGAAGATTCTCGAAGAATTTAGTGTTAAATACACTGCTAGCCCCGGCACCTCGCAAAGTCACGGCTCATATTTTATTTTATTACATTACACTAATAGTCACAAAATAATAAAAAAAATTATTTTATTACATTACAACCCATGACTTGTTCTTCCTCAGTTCGGGGCGTTTTTTCTTATTTTCTCACGGAACTGAGCAAGAACCTCAAGGTAGTAATGCTGATTAACTGTTTGACGTTCAGGAACCCAATGAAGATACACAATTCCTTGAATATCGTAAAAAAAATCAACATAGCTTTGAGACCATTTTTACTCAGTCGAGCTCGTTTCGCTCTCAGTGAAGTTGCATGAACTGGCGCTTGCTTTCTGGATCAAAAGCGGAAAATCAAGATTGTTAACATGTTATCGCTCTTTCCAGGAAATTAGGATCACTTTCAATGGTGTTCAAAGTGTCAGTGCAAGCATGTGTTGGACGTTCTTGTTATTCGAGCGAGAGAAATTCCGGCACTAGTTTCGCTCACATTTTTCTCATTTTAAATTGGCTATGTAATCTTTGCGTTACGTATTCTTTGTCAATTCCAACAGTTTCAGCAATCGGTCGAAAACTCAAGCGACGGTCAGATAGAATCAGATTACCTACTTTTTTATATTTTCATTCGTTTTTGATGTTGAAGGGCGTCCCGGGCGTGTCATCTTCAGCGTTTTCTCGGTCGTTTTCGGAACTCTTGAACCACTCAAAAACTGTTGTACATGATAAACAGTCTTAGCGATACACTTCGTTTAGTAAAAGATACGTTTCAGTAACAGTTTTTTCCAAGTTTCACGTGAAACTTCTTGACAGTTTGCTGCTTTGTTATTACTCTTATCGTTTTTCCTTCAAAACAAAATAACAGTTCTTACACAAACGTAGGCCACGACCACTCTTATTTTTTAACAGGCATTAGAGATGCCACATTCGACTGGAAGACTTCAGGCTTTACTGCTGTTGGTCATTCATCTTTGACGCATGCGTACTTTACTCTCCGGCAGCATCTGTCCAGTTATTTTATAGCCACACCTCGTCTAACCTGTATGGGGCCGCAAAAGTCACTTGCGAAGTTTTGCCTACACGCACAGACATTACAAAGTTAGTTTTATTATATATATGTTGATTATTTTTGTAATTATTTTCCGGAGTAATTTGTCGTTACAGAGATAACGCCATCTGCAGAATAAACTATTTATTATTGCCTTTCCTGCACCTTAAGCACGAGCATGCGAAGTTTCTGTGAGAAAGGAGAACTGTGCATTTTGGAACTACGTGAGACGTGGTTTGCTCAAATGGCTCTGAGCACTATGGGACTCAACTGCTGAGGTCATTAGTCCCCTAGAACTTAGAACTAGTTAAACCTAACTAACCTAAGGACATCACACACATCCATGCCCGAGGCAGGATTCGAACCTGCGACCATAGCGGTCTCGCGGTTCCAGACTGCAGCGCCAGAACCGCGCGGCCACTTCGGCCGGCGTACGTGGTTTGCCTTGTGAGTCTCTGTTACTTATTCTTTTGTATTCGTTCTTCGATGAGGCAAGTAAAACGGACACTTCTCAGCGTTCTACGTTTACCTTAGCTGGAGTAGCCGATGATTTTCCTGTATTTTTCTCCGATGCACGACGTGTCACAGCGCTGCCTTATAGCCAGGCACACACTTCGCTTAGCTGGCCTATTCTGCTGCATGTACGGAGAACTGTAGAAACCCGTGAGCGTAGGCCGTTTACGCCGTCCGTGCCAGAGCTTACGTCAGCGGACACCGGCGTCTCAGTGTGTGGTCGCCGGCCCGTGCAGCAGCGGCCGAGGCGTGCTGCAGCCAAGTACGGCAGCGTGGGACGCGCAGAACGCCCAGGCACATATCCTACCGGGTGATCAAAAAGTCAGTATAAATGTGAGAACTTAATAAGCCACGGAGTAATGCAGATAGAGAGATAAAAACTGACACACATGCTTGGAATGACATGGGGTTTTATTAGAACCAAAAAAAAACAAAGTTCACAAAATGTCCGACAGATGGGGCTGGACAGCAAAACGTCAGTGACTGCGCATGACAATCGTGTATAAAAGGAGCTGTAATGAGAGAGAGAATCATCTACCCCTCCTATCAACTTTGATCCTCCCCCCCCCCCCACCTCCTGTGTCCTTTCCTTCAGGCACCCTCCCTCCCCCCTTTTTCCCTTCCCTTCTCTTTCCTTTCCCCACTCCCTCCTCCCCTCTCCTCCGGGCTTCCCTCCCCCTCTCTCCTTTGCCCATGGCATCTCTGCTCTCCCCTCTCCCATTTCCCCTTCCTCCTCCTCCACCTCCTCTCTTGGCAGGTCCCCGGACTCGTACACGCTGAGTGGACATTCGCGCGCCGGAGATCATCGCCATCAGTGTCTCGTGAGTGCCGTCATGTTTAGTGTTCAGTGTTCCCGTCATACTCCATCGTTCACCTGTGCCATCGCCATCTTCAGTGTTAGTGCGTCGTGACAACAGTTTGTAGTGAATTATCGTCGAGTGTGAACGGCTCCGTGTTTGTCTTTATGTGTCTACTGTTTTATTACCCACCGTTATGTCACATTTGTGTCTTCTTTCTGTTCTTTCTTTATCTCCTCTACGGCTGAAGAGCGGCGTACCATGCTGCTGACAGCCTGCCTGTTTGTACGGGTTTGAAAATAACAATAAAGAAAAAAAAAAAAAAGAGAGAATCAGATGCGCCAGCAGTCGCAGCATGTTGACGTTACCTGAAAAGGCGCTTTTAGTGAAGCTGTATTATCAGAATGGGGAATGTGCTAGTTCAGCGTTACGATCCTATCGCCATAGGAAGGGGATTCGAACGGGTAAAGGTCCGTTGACAAATGCAGCTGTGGCGAGAATGATTTCGAAGTTCGAAGCCACGGGTTGTTTAGACGACAGACCCCGTAGTGGCCGACCGAGCACAAGGCGTAATGCTGCTGAGACAGTTCAGGAAGAAATGGAGACTGTAGTGGGTTCTATGCACGGAGAAGTCAGCGCTCGTGCAGTCGCACGTCGCACCGGCATTCCATACACCACTGCTTGGTTGGCACTTTGGCGTACCCTCCGATGCTATCCGTACAAAATCCATCGGCATCATGAACTGTTACCTGGCGATTTAGTGAAGCGGAGGGCATTTGCGGTGTGGGCGTTTCAAAAGATGGCAGAAGATGACTATTGGTTGAGAAACGTGTTGTCGACCGACGAAGCTCATTTCACGCTCCGAGGGTCTGTCAACGCCCACAACTGCAGAATTTGGGCAACCGAAAATCCTAGAACTGTCGCGGAAACTCCATTGCACGACGAGAAAGTCATGGTATGGGTTGGATTTACCACATCTACCGTTATCGGGCCTTTTTTCTTCGCGGAAATGCGTGATACTCGTTTTGTAACTGCTACCGTGACGGGTGAGGGGTACGCCGATATGTTACAGAATCGCATCATCCCCAGCCTGGCTGATAAACACTTGCTGGAACGTACGATGTTTATGCAGGATGGCGCTCCACCCCATATTGCTAGACGCGTGAAAGATCTCTTGCGCGCGTCATTTGGTGATGATCGTGTGCTCAGCCGCCACTTTCGTCATGCTTGGCCTCCTAGGTCCCCAGACCTCAGTCCGTGCGATTATTGGCTTTGGGGTTACCTGAAGTCGCAAGTGTATCGTGATCGACCGACAGCTCTAGGGATGTTGAAAGACAACATCCGACGCCAATGCCTCACCAAAACTCCGTACATGCTTTACAGTGCTGTTCACAACATTATTCCTCGACTACAGCTATTGTTGGGGAATGATGGTGAACATACTGAGCATTTCCTGTAAAGAACATCATTTTTGCTCTGTCTTACTTTGTTATGCTAATTATTGCTATTCTGAACAGATGAAGCGCCATCTGTCCGACATTTTTTGAAGTTCTGTATTTTTTTTTTTTTTTGTTCTAATAAAACCCCACGTCATTCCAAGCATGTGTGTCAATTTGTACCTTCTATCTACATTATTCCGTAATTTATTCAGTTTTCAAATTTATACTGACTTTTTGATCACCAGGTATATTTAGTATATTGAGAGAGAATTTAAACAACAGAAGTAACAATTTTAAAAACATATACAGGGGTGGACAAAAACACGGAAACACCACGGGAAATGCATACTTGAACATAAATACAGATGCGAACTAAGTCTGGAGGTTACAGTGTTGCATTTGACCACGAGCGGCATCAGTGCAATGTCATCAATACTTTGCAAAGGTCAATCGTGGCCACAACGGAGTTCTGTGTATGTGTGGATGCAGTGTGTCGGAGTTCAGTTAACTCTAACGTGAATAAATTGCCAATGTTTGTACGGTGGGTGCCGAAGTGATTAATGTTTCAACAGTCACCGTGTTGGCCGCTAAGTCACAACAAGGACGAAAGTTAACCGTGACGGGTGGTCATTAAAGAGGACTGTCCGTAGCTCGTGGTCTTGCGGTAGCGTTGTGGCTTCCTGCGCACAGGGTCCCAGGTTCGATTCCCGCCGGGGACAGGGATTTTCTCTTCCTCGTGATGACTGGGTGTTGTGTTTTCTTCATCATCATTTCATCTTCATTGATTCGCAAGTCGGCGAAGTGGCGTCAGCTAAAAAGGACTTGCAATACGGCGGCCGAACTTCCCCGCATGGGGCCTCCCGGCCAACAATGCCATACGATCATTTCATTGAAGAGGACAGTGACGAAAAAACAAGAGGATGACAGCTCCAAAAGTCGCTGCGGAGCTGAATGTCGCCCTCGCGAACCCTGTCAGCACCAAAACAACACCGAGGGGGAGCTCCATAAGCAGGGTACTGCAGGGCAAGCTGGAATTCCAAAACCACCCACAGTTTTGCAAATGTCCGTAACAGGAAAACCTGGTGCCGAAATCATAAAACCTGGACTATTGGCCAACGGAAGAACGTCATTTGGTCGCATTAGTCTTGTTTCACACTTTTTCCAACTTCTGGCGGAGTTTACGTACCGAGAGTGAAACATGGCGAGGGTTCGGTGATGATTTTGGCAGCCATATCGTTTTATTCCATGGGCCTCATAGTTGCACGATCACATTACTCTCAAGGATTGTGAGGCCATTTTGGCTGATAATGTCAGTCCTATGAAGCAATAATTCTTAAACAAGACGACAGGGCCCCTGCTCACGCAGATCGCTTCTTCCAGGGCTGGTTTTGTGAGCATGACGATGAATCACCAGATCTCAATATTATTGAGCTTTCGTGGTCTACTTGAGAGAGAGCGGTTACCTGAACTAGCCACTATTTTGCAGGAATAATGATGTAGATTCCTTTGAAAATCACACAGAACACGTATTTATACATTCGGACGCTGCTGGAAGCTGTCTTGAAGGCCAACTGTTTTCGTACAGTAGTCGTGATAATGTATTGTAGTTTTTGTGTTTCCATAGTTTTGTCCGCCCCCTTTATTGAAGCCATGACTGGTTTCAAGCATATATGCCCATTTTCAGACGGTTGCTTTCACATATCAACTTCTGCATCCCTTAGGACCATGTCAGCTGCTATTGAACTTCATTAGAAATAATTGACCATGTCATCTGCTATTGAACGTCATTAGAAATAATTGCATTGACAGGCTGTAAAAAATCGCAACACAAGAAGAAGTTGTATGACGTAAATGATAGTTGTTAAGCGTGTTTCTGCATCTGAAAGGTGACGTCTGTTCAAGTTCCGCGCCAGTCGTGTAAGACTGGCGCTTGTAGCGCCACTAAGAAGATAAAAGTCAGGTTTGCTTGAAATGCACCCTGTGACGGTCGTGAGCCTTACTTACTTCTGTGATTGGACGTGGTGCGTTCATCTTAGTCAAGAATGCCTTTAAGGCGACAAAGACGCCGTTATCAACACATCATTGAGTTTGAACGAGGTCGCGTAGTAGGGGCAGGAGAGAGAGTATGCAGAAAGGAAACTCAGCTGAAACTCACGAGCTAAAATTTAATGCGCATGCGCGAAGTCTGCCATATTGAAACCAATGAACAGCTTTGTTTGAAGCCAAGGGCGAATGGTTGCTTTTTGTTTATTTTGTTAATTGTGCATTTTAGCTGCTGGGCTTACCTACAAGTAAACAATTGTTTGAAATTAGAAACACATAATGAACACAAGTAAGAGCAGAGATTACGCAGAAAAGTAACGAGCAATTCCCAAGAAACGGCTGATGGCAGTAGGTAAGAAAAATGAGTCCTCCGATTTTTTTTACTATAAGCAACAAAAGCTCATTAACCTCTAAAAATATTGTACGTAAATTAAGCAAAGCTTTCTCAACTCGTGGAGTTAGTTACGGTAGAAGTCCTCTCTTTCCTTTAAAAAAAGAATTTTTTCGCGTTTACGGATCTTCTTCACTACTAAGTGTAATCTCTCTCATTCGATTGTGTCTTGTAGTTTCACGTCATAGGTTGGTGTTGAAGCGCTTTTTTTTCTATATGGGTCGCAGTTACTGTGATACTAAATTTTCAATGTAGCATAAAATTTGAAGCGTTTGCTATGAAAAGTGTGGTCGCTGGGGCGCTACGTTTGGTGCATTGTAGGTGGTACGTTGTAGTGTACTGATTGGAGCTAACATATCGTAAATGCTTTTAAAGCTGGAAGGGAAGCCACATCTCTCTATAGTACAGAGAAAAGTGCCACGCACCAGTAGCCTACAGTTCATAAGGGGCCCGCGCCTACTCGTCATCATCAACGTGGTGCAGATTTACGGTATGGGGCGTGGTCAGAAATGAAAGTGGTGGAAGTGGAAGCTCCAGGTGGCCAGGCGTTTAAAAGAAAGTATGGTTTTTAGCACGGCTTGGGCGTGGCATGAGCCACATGTGATTGCACACTTTACAAGCAAAGGGTGACACAGCGGAAATAGCGTGGAACGTAAGCCGCGGGTGGCAGTTTCGTGTCCGTCTACGGAAACTATTTTATCTATTATATTTTCAATTTGTACGTTACTTACACTGCAGTTTAAACAAAAAAGTAATGTTTAATGTATTGTATTGGTTAATACTGCCGTAAAACGCGCGAAAAGGAAAGACAAAGAAAAATTTGAGATTGCATATAATTTTCCAAGAAGCGATTGTAAGCTGTACGCAAGAACTACGCCTAAAACAATTAGATGCTTTCGTTATTTTACAGTTGATGATTTATGCGTGCTTGGGAGATACTTGTCGTAAAAACAGGGAAGTCAGTCATTTTCTCGGCACGTTGGACATGTTATAAACGTTGCATTTTTACAGTTACATGGCAGTTTTCTTGGCAGCAAACAACACGTAAAGCGTCATTACGCCAAACATTGGAAAAGATAGTCGATTATGTACAATAGAACGTGTTTTGTTGCAGTTTTCTCGAGACGTGATTACCTTTTTTCTCTCGATGAGATAAGAGCAGTTTTGAAGTTTATTGATGAAATTTTTATCTGGCGATAAAAAGTCATCGCAGGTTTGCACTAGCATTGTGTACTTGGAGGCATCACTTAAACAGTGCACGATGACAAACCTTCTTCATCTTGAAAAATCTCGTCATACAACTCCCAATGAGTCAGTTAACAGAATAAATTTGTTCTCCTGCGCCTAGGGCTTCAACACATGACTCAAAAGTTTTTTTTGTTTTTGTTTTTTTTAGGGCTGTTATAAGTTACTCAGATCGTGATTTCTGTATTTTCCTTTTTATGTATTTTTGAAAATATTGACGAATGCAACATATTAAGCACAAGTTCGGTCTATTTTCATGTAAGTAATGCAACCATTGAAAATAAAGAAGATAAGAAAGGTTTCACGGAGTGTTTCGATCTCGCGATCCTCGGATTAGCTTTCTGCACCCTTTGCGCTGCGCCAGCCGCTGCCTGAAAGCAACACTGACAAAAATGTCTCACGCCTCAGCCGACCTACGCCAAAAATGCAGGCCCTCCGTATCCCGCAGGGGCGGGCAGGAATCCTGCACATGTGAGGTGCACTTGCACGCGTGCAGTTAACAGGTGTTCTGCGTGCACATAGGGGCAAGCTGGCCACCCGCTTATCTCCCCTCTCCACCATACCTTCTGTCCGCTCCTTCCTCTGTAATCTGTTTCGTTTCCTAGCTTGCTTTATTGAAAGAAGGAATAAGATTAGTAGGAGTGCTTCGAAGAAATCATGGTTTGAAAGAGTACCTATTACCTACGATACGTTTTACGTAATTATCACAGGTGGAGTTTACAATACGTTTAATATCTACACGCAGACAAACGCAAACAGTTACGTAAATTTTCATCATTGATGTTTGCTCTTAACTGAGACTTATTAATTCAGCAAATGGTTTTCCAGCTCTCGCTATATTAAGCGCAATCTTATAACTTGCATGTACCGCTGGGATATTATTGTTGTCGTCCTGAAAAATTGAAAACAGTGCTCCATAAAATGTTAAATCAGTTAGATGAGACAAATGACGAAAGAAAGTCGCAGATCTCTCGTGGCAACAGCTACTACGTCAGATCGCTCTTCTTAACTGCAGTCAATTTCCCCATCCTCTCAAAATCCGACAGTAAATTGTACTCGTCCTTGTGAAATTTATTATAATGACCTTCAAAGCTAAACATCCGCTGACCAGCGAGAATACTGCCACATATTAAACATTTCGAAACTTCACGTTTTTGCAAAAAGAAAAAAAAAGATTTTCCCATTCCTTTTTAAAAGATAGCAAATCGCCATTTCTCCGTTTCCTTGTTTCACTCTGCATTTTCCGGTTCTTGAAATACAACGTTCACTACGTAATGGTCGCTTCGCATCAACGTCTGCAGCTTAGCCTGACAATACACTGCCGCAACCTGCCGGCTGTCGCCACTGCCCCATTCGACGATTGCACGCGAGCAGCACACGTGCAGCGCTGTGCGCTCATGAGCCGCGTGCAACGTTTGCCCGCCCCTGGTATAAAATGATTTTCCCATTCCTTTTTGAAAGATAGCAAATCTCCAATTCTCCGTTTCCTTGTTTCACTCTGCATTTTCCGGTTCTTGAAATACAACGTTCACTACGTAATGGTCGCTTCGCATCAACGTCCGCAGCTTAGCCTGGCACTACACTGCCGCAACCTGCGGGATGTCGCCACTGCCCCATTCGACGATTGCACGTGAGCAGCACACGTGCAGCGCTGTGCGCTCATGAGCCGCGTGCAACGTTTGCCCGCCCCTGGTATAAAATGATTTTCCCATTCCTTTTTAAAAGATAGCAAATCTCCATTTCTCCGTTTCCTTGTTTCACTCTGCATTTTCCAGTTCTTGAAATACAACGTTCACTACGTAATGGTCGCTTCGCATCAACGTCCGCAGCTTAGCCTGGCACTACACTGCCGCAACCTGCCGGCTGTCGCCACTGCCCCATTCGACGATTGCACGTGAGCAGCACACATGCAGCGCTGTGCGCTCATGAGCCGCGTGCAACGTTTGCCCGCCCCTGGTATAAAATGATTTTCCCATTCCTTTTTAAAAGATAGCAAATCTCCATTTCTCCGTTTCCTTGTTTCACTCTGCATTTTCCGGTTCTTGAAATACAACGTTCACTACGTAATGGTCGCTTCGCATCAACGTCCACAGCTTAGCCTGGCACTACACTGCCGCAACCTGCCGGCTGTCGCCACTGCCCCATTCGACGATTGCACGCGAGCAGCACACGTGCAGCGCTGTGCGCTCAAGAGCCGCGTGCAACGTTTGCCCGCCCCTGGTATAAAATGATTTTCCCATTCCTTTTTGAAAGATAGCAAATCTCCAATTCTCCGTTTCCTTGTTTCACTCTGCATTTTCCGGTTCTTGAAATACAACGTTCACTACGTAATGGTCGCTTCGCATCAACGTCCGCAGCTTAGCCTGGCACTACACTGCTGCAACCTGCGGGCTGTCGCCACTGCCCCATTCGACGATTGCACGCGAGCAGCACACGTGCAGCGCTGTGCGCTCATGAGCCGCGTGCAACGTTTGCCCGCCCCTGGTATAAAATGATTTTCCCATTCCTTTTTAAAAGATAGCAAATCTCCATTTCTCCGTTTCCTTGTTTCACTCTGCATTTTCCAGTTCTTGAAATACAACGTTCACTACGTAATGGTCGCTTCGCATCAACGTCCGCAGCTTAGCCTGGCACTACACTGCCGCAACCTGCCGGCTGTCGCCACTGCCCCATTCGACGATTGCACGTGAGCAGCACACATGCAGCGCTGTGCGCTCATGAGCCGCGTGCAACGTTTGCCCGCCCCTGGTATAAAATGATTTTCCCATTCCTTTTTAAAAGATAGCAAATCTCCATTTCTCCGTTTCCTTGTTTCACTCTGCATTTTCCAGTTCTTGAAATACAACGTTCACTACGTAATGGTCGCTTCGCATCAACGTCCGCAGCTTAGCCTGGCACTACACTGCCGCAACCTGCCGGCTGTCGCCACTGCCCCATTCGACGATTGCACGTGAGCAGCACACATGCAGCGCTGTGCGCTCATGAGCCGCGTGCAACGTTTGCCCGCCCCTGGTATAAAATGATTTTCCCATTCCTTTTTAAAAGATAGCAAATCTCCATTTCTCCGTTTCCTTGTTTCACTCTGCATTTTCCAGTTCTTGAAATACAACGTTCACTACGTAATGGTCGCTTCGCATCAACGTCCGCAGCTTAGCCTGGCACTACACTGCCGCAACCTGCCGGCTGTCGCCACTGCCCCATTCGACGATTGCACGCGAGCAGCACACGTGCAGCGCTGTGCGCTCAAGAGCCGCATGCAACGTTTGCCCGCCCCTGGTATAAAATGATTTTCCCATTCCTTTTTGAAAGATAGCAAATCTCCAATTCTCCGTTTCCTTGTTTCACTCTGCATTTTCCGGTTCTTGAAATACAACGTTCACTACGTAATGGTCGCTTCGCATCAACGTCCGCAGCTTAGCCTGGCACTACACTGCCGCAACCTGCGGGCTGTCGCCACTGCCCCATTCGACGATTGCACGCGAGCAGCACACGTGCAGCGCTGTGTGCTCATGAGCCGCGTGCAACGTTTGCCCGCCCCTGGTATAAAATGATTTTCCCATTCCTTTTTAAAAGATAGCAAATCTCCATTTCTCCGTTTCCTTGTTTCACTCTGCATTTTCCAGTTCTTGAAATACAACGTTCACTACGTAATGGTCGCTTCGCATCAACGTCCGCAGCTTAGCCTGGCACTACACTGCCGCAACCTGCCGGCTGTCGCCACTGCCCCATTCGACGATTGCACGTGAGCAGCACACATGCAGCGCTGTGCGCTCATGAGCCGCGTGCAACGTTTGCCCGCCCCTGGTATAAAATGATTTTCCCATTCCTTTTTAAAAGATAGCAAATCTCCATTTCTCCGTTTCCTTGTTTCACTCTGCATTTTCCGGTTCTTGAAATACAACGTTCACTACGTAATGGTCGCTTCGCATCAACGTCCACAGCTTAGCCTGGCACTACACTGCCGCAACCTGCCGGCTGTCGCCACTGCCCCATTCGACGATTGCACGCGAGCAGCACACGTGCAGCGCTGTACGCTCATGAGACGCGTGCAACGATTGCCCGCCTCTGGTATACCGTAAACTAGGGGGGAATCGATGAAGACGTGGAGGCGCGGTCAGTTGCCAGTCGTGACCAGTTAGTGGAAGTAAGTGCACGTTTCTCAAACCAGCGATCGCTGTTTATTGTTGTACTCATTGCTGGAAGAGAATAATGAAGAGGACATTCTATACCAGTTACATAATGGAAAAGCTGCACACGTATTTAGGACAAAGTTTGACAAAAGTTTGCTTGAGGACTTAACAATCGTCGTTTATTAAACTGAACTTATAGATTATACTGTCCCCAGTGAAATACTAAGAAGAGACTTAAAAACAGTATTTATAAAGAAGAGACATTTAAAAATTGTTATAATTTCTCTGTGTAAGTTTCGATGGCAAAGATGCACTCGAAACAAAATTATCTAAAGAAACGACAAGATATGCTCTTTTGTTAATTTTTTAGTCGTCTTCACTTCTTCTCTTGTCTTGGTTGCGTGTAGACAGTCATCTTGCGAGTGCTGGCAAATGTAGGCATATTTGTACTAATTAAGCAGATAATATATTGATTTAATATTATTGATCACTTCTAATTTGTAAGAGGTGATCCCGATTACATGTCCGCCTTCCTTGAATTAACCTGCATTCGAGTAATTTACAGTGCAACAATCGCAGCGGCCGATGCAGCCAACGACGTCATTACGTGGCGATATTAACTTATAAAAATTAGCGGAAGCGAAAACACTCGCCCGCTATCAACATAATATACATTTTTTTTCCATAGCCGCCCGACGTTGCAGAAAATACGTAGCTTTAAGAATCTTATTTTCAGTACAACAGCCGAGAGCCAGAGACAGGACTCCGACTACAAAAAAAATGGCTCTGAGCACTATGGTACTTAACATCTGAGGTCGTCAGTCCCCTAGAACTTAGAACTACTTAAACCTAACTAACCTAAGGTCGTCACACACATCCATGCCCGAGGCAGGATTCGAACCTGAGACCGTAGCGGTCGCGCGGTTCCAGACTGACTCCGACTACAATTGTAACCTCCCGGAGAAATGTAAAAGACAATATTTAAATGTTAACGAGAATATAACCTAGTGTAACCTCCCAGCAAATAAAATAATTTATTGACAATGACAATTAAATGAAAAATAGCAATCTGACCCATGTGTAAGCTCCCCACAAAAAATGTAAGACAATTCAATGATAATGAAATCTCAGTGACAATGAAAACGCAAATAGACCGAAATGTCGATCTTTAGGCCCTGATTAAATTCAAATTCTTACCTCAGTAAAACTGCATCTGCTCTTATTTTTCGCCATAGCTTGAAGGAAATGCATCGCAAAAAATTCTTTGAACTTAAGTAAATTTTTTTAAGGAAATGCATGGGAAACTTTCTTTCAATAAAATGTTTGTTTTATCAAAATGCTTGGTTTGAAAACAAAATTATTATTGGGGCGATTCGTGAACAAATTAATTACAGTTAAGATACATTACATTATCAGATGTGCGCAATGCTGCTTCATTACCTTATTTAAAAAATATTCCTCGTCCTGAATCTTGACCAGAGGCCCATGCCGACGCCCGCCGACTCCTTACACACAACTCCGACCATCTCGCACGCGCTACTAGTATGCTCTCGCGACTCGCTACGTACAACTGCTTTCTCGCAACTGAATCATCTCGCACGCCCTACTACCCTCCAACTGCCTACATGCAACTGAACTCTCGCGTGGTCAAGCGCAGACTAGAAACGATAAATAGCTCTCTGGTCAGAGATTCTGTCATGCCTCGCCATCGCTGCCACATAACATATGCGTTTCACAATGCAATGCTTAACGGGGATAAAAAAAAAATCTCGCGTGTATGTGGCCCGCAATTGTAGTTAATAAGTAAAGATTTTTTGCTTTAAAGTGAACTGACTAGCCGAGGAAATTAATATGAAAAGTTTATTTCATTGTTCAACTTGTATGCCCATGTTTTAAGATTCAGCGAGTCTATCGTTCATTAACGTAACAAATAATTTCCACCGAAGTTTAATATTGTTAAAAAAGAGAACTTCACAAAAGCATTTAATTGTAAATCAAAATTGAATGAAATATCATTTTGATTAAGGCCCACCACGTAAGTCGGCAACAATCACCATTATCAATCAATTTCTGTAGTAAATAATACATTAAATTACGACGGCCGACGGGCGCTAGACGATCTGAGCCTAATTCAAAACGTTTATGTGAATTAAAATTTAATCAGTCTGCTGGCTTCATTTAAAGTAATACCTTTGCGTTACTTTCAGGATGAATGAAAATTCTAGTACTGATACAAACATTGTTGAAATTTCTGGAGAGTTTTCAAGATAAGCTGTTTCTATGGGAAGTGAAGTTGATTTACCAACTCACAGTCCCAGAAAGGAAAAATTAAGGAGTAAAATAAAATTGCTGCAATGAAAGAACAGATATTTACAAAACAAAGTGTCTTCACTGTCGGCTGAAACTATAAGCTGTGGTAGTTCACAGCTTACACATGTGAAAAGTAATTAATTTAAAAGCTCATGTGGAAAGTATTTAACTAAAGATTTGCCACGGCTTGTTTCATTAGCGTTTTCTTTTAGACCGGTAGATTAGTTGTGTTTCGTAACAATGTCCATTTCGCGCAGCAGTAGTAAGCAGCTATCGTTTAGCGTTTGCTCTGCGTCAATGTGGCGTCGAGGGCAACGCTTGACTTCATACAAATCAAAGGAACCGCCCTCTTCTTTCCTTTCTGTATGCTCGATATTCTGTGATACGGGCGCGAGGAGCATGATGTTCCTACTGCGATACTGGAGAAAGATTTGGCATGAATGTAGCCACTGTAAATGACGCTGGCAAGGTGGTCACGAGAATATGCGGTCGCCAGATGACCTTCCTTAGGTCGGCCACGTTGCACTACCGAAAGGGGAAACCACCATGTTCTGCATATGGCTCTGGTTCATCGTACTGCATCTCCAGCTGCAGCCTGAACAGCAATTGGCACCACAGTGACACAACAAACTGTGACTTCAAGTACAGCTCCGAGCCAGATGCCCTGTACTGTGCGTTCCACTGGCTCCAAACCACCGCCATTTGCGACTTCAGTGGTGTAAAGAGAGAGCTCATCGGAGGGCAGAGTAGAGGACTGTTGTGTTTTCTGTTGAAAGCTGGTTCTTACTGGGTGTGAGTGACGGCTGTGTGTTGGTTACGAGGAGGCCAGTCCAGAGCCTGCGACCAATCTGTATGCGCGCAAGACACCCCGGACCGCCGGCCGATGTGGCCGTGCGGTTCTAGGCGCTTCAGTCTGGAACCGCGTGACCGCTACGGTCGCAGGTTCGAATCCTGCCTCGGGCATGGATGTGTGTGATGTCCTTAGTTTAGTTAGGTTTAAGTAGTCCTAAGTTCTAGGGGACTGATGATCATAGATGTTAAGTCCCATAGTGCTCAGAGCCATTTGAACCATTTGAACACCCTGGACCTATGGACCTACTCCTGGAGTTATAGTCTGGGATGCGATTTCGTATGACAGCAGAAGCACTTTCGTGGTTACCCCAAGCACCATGGCTGCAAATTTGTACGTCAACCTGTTTATTCGACCTGGCGCACTGCCATTCGTCAAGAGAGTTCCAATCATTTCCAGTAGGTTCAAACGGTTCAAATGGCTCTGAGCATTATGGGACTTAACATCTGAGGTCATCAGCCCCATAGAACCTAGAAGTACTTAAACCTAACTAACCTAAGGACATCTCACACATCTATGCCCGAGGCAGGATTCGAACCTGCGGCCGTAGCGGTCGCGCGGTTCAAGACTGAAGCGCCTAGAACCGCTCGGCCACACCGGCTGCCATTTCCAGTAGGACAACGCTCTCCCGCATACCACTGTTGTAACTCAACATGCTCTAGAGAGTGTAACATGTTGCCTTGGCCTGCACGATCACCAGATCTGTCTCCAATCGAGCACACATGGGACATCGTCTACTGAAAACTCCAGTGTCATCCACAGACAGCATTAACCGTCCCTGTACTGACAGACCAAGTGTAACAGGCATGGAACTCCATCCCACAAACTGACATCCGGCACCTGTACAACACAATGTATGCTCGTTTGCGTGTTTGCTGTCAACACTCTGGCGGTTACGCCGGTTATTGCATTTCACATAAGCAGTGGCTTATGTCACGCTTACATTAATCTGCGAACTTACAATGTTAATCACTTAGGTATGATACCTAAACAAATGTATTCCCGAAATTTCATAACTCTGCATAATTGATTTTTAGCGATTTTTTTCCGCAAGTGTATTTCCTTATCAAGACTACGTTTCCTTAATTTCGATTTATGTTTTTAGTTAAAAATATCAAATGGGTACTCAGCGTGCAATAATTCATGGTAACATCAAGAAAAACTAATGCCGCATGCCGGCCTACTAGTATTGCGGGTTCTGACACGGAAATTCTTGTTGCGTGGCACGATATATAATATGAAAAATTGCTTGCCCATAACATAGCGATACATTTAGTACACACAGTTTGCATGAGAGCACATCACAGTTTTCACTCACACAGTTCTGATGCACACAACCGTCGAATTCAAATTTACAAGAGGCGTGATAGTAATGTTTCACAGTCTCTAAAGATTTCGTGTATACCAAGGGGGCAAAGACGTTGGGACCTTATCTATGCGCCGGCCGCGGTGGTCTCGCGGTTCTAGGCGCGCAGTCCGGAACCGCGCGACTGCTACGGTCGCCGGTTCGAATCCTGCCTCGGGCATGGATGTGTGTGATGTCCTTAGGTTAGTTAGGTTTAAGTAGTTCTAAGTTCTAGGGGACTGATGACCACCGCTGTTAAGTCCCATAGTGCTCAGAGCCATTTGAACCATTTTGAACCTTATCTATGCAGTTGTGCACGGTAATCATTTATGTAGGCAACGCAATAGATTTATGTTAAAAGGACACCATTGTCAGAGACGCGAATGTATTACCAGAATCCAGCCGTTGGAAAATACCGGGTGATCAAAAAGTCAGTATAAATTTGAAAACTTAATAAACCATGGAATAATGTAGATAGAGAGGTAAAAATTGACACACATGCTTGGAATGACATTGGGTTTTATTAGAAAAAAAAAAAGTTCACAAAATGTCCGACAGATGGCGCTGGACAGCAAAACTGCTACCGTGACGGCTGACAGGTACACCGATATGTTACAGAATCGCATCATCCCCAGCCTGGCTGATAAACACCTGCTGGAACGTACGATGTATATGCAGGATGGCGCTCCACCCCATATTGCTAGACGCGTGAAAGATCTCTTGCCCGCGTCGTTTGGTGATGATCGTGTGCTCAGCCGCCACTTTCGTCATGCTTGGCCTCCCAGGTCCCCAGACCTCAGTCCGTGCGATTATTGGCTTTGCGGTTACCTGAAGTCGCAAGTGTATCGTGGTCGACCGACATCTCTAGGGATGCTGAAAGACAACATCCGACGCCAATGCCTCACCATAACTCCGGACATGCTTTACAGTGCTGTTCACAACATTATCCTCGACTACAGCTATTGTTGAGGAATGGTGGTGTACATATTGAGCATTTCCTGTAAAGAACATCATCTTTGCTTAGTCTTACTTTGTTATGCTAATTATTGCTATTCTGATCAGATGAAGCGCCATCTGTCGGACATTTTTTTAACTTTTGTATTTTTTTGGTTCTAATAAAACCCCATGTCATTCCAAGTATGTGTGTCAATTTGTACCTCTCTATCTACATTATTCCGTAATTTATTCAGTTTTCAAATTTATACTGACATTTTGATCACGCGGTACACAGCGGACTAGACAGGTGTGTGGAATTTCATAAAGATGCTATTTACTGGCAACAAGACTACAATTTGTACACGTTTTGAAGAGACAGGAAACTATTTGATATTCGTGCGGCAAGGATTTTACACAGGCGCAGCTACGTGCGATATGCGCTCATGGATATTTTTAGCGCCCAGTCACGGGGAATATTATCGGGGGAAAAAAGCAGACGGCGGGCAGCTTTACGATTGTTGCTAGACAATGTCGGTCTTTTTACACCGGCATGACAAACGCGTAAACACGATTGAGTTCTAGTGAACTCAGCTTTGTGGTTTCGTGAGAATGAGTAATATATCAGTCGTCCTTCGTATACCTTCTTTGAATCCATTATAGAGCCGAAGCCTTTTAAAGTCAAATGTTATGCAGAAAAGACAAATGCTGGACTTATACGAAGAAGGAAGTAACCAGAAAGGCCACTAACGTCTTTTACACGAAGCTTTAAACCGCACCAAACCTAGAGACTTTGGTGGAATTGCGATATGAGAGAGATTGCAGAAGATGGCACTTTTTGTTGCATTATCATTCAAGCATTTAAAGTAATTTTATGTTCATAAATAAAGTCGTTAGTCATAGTACCATAGCATGACCACAATCGACGCAGACAATACTACATGACAGAATCCTAGAGAAATGCTGAATGGAGCAGGTAACACAGAGATATGAGGTGCGTGTAAGCATCTGAAAAACAAATAGTATTTTTGACGCAGTTCGGGCGAGGCATGAACCATTTATGTTAGCTCAGTTTCCAGGCTACGGCTGGCGGAGAGGAAAGAGTGTAGAAAGGTAATCCGAGTGCCGTGGGTCGAGTCTCAATACGGAAACTTTTTCTCTGCCTCGTGATGACTGGGTGTTGTGTGATGTCCTTAGGTTAGTTAGGTTTAAGTAGTTGTAAGTTCTAGGGGACTGATGACCATAGCTGTTAAGTCCCATAGTGCTCAGAGCATTTTGAACGGAAACTTTATTTTCACGTTGTACTGCAAAGTAGCCGAAATAAGGTTCACTATATTGTTTTTATTAATATTTCCGTGATGTTGTTGAGGCCATCAGTCCAAAGACTGATTTGGTGCAGCTCTTCGTGCTACCCTATCCTGTGGAAGCATTTTCATCTCCGAATAACTACTGCAGCTTACAACCTTCTGAATCTGTTTACTGTATTCATCTCTTGGTCTCCCTCTACAACCCCCCCCCCCCCGTCCCGCCCACTTCCCTCTTCTTCTAGTGAAGTTGCGCCACAAATTTCTTTTCTCCCCAACTCTGTTCGGTATCTCCTCATTGGTTTCGTAATCTACCCACCTAATCTCCAGCGTTCTTCTGTAGCACCAGATTTCAAAAGCTTCTATTCTACTCTTGTCTAAGCTTTTTATCGTCCATGTTTCACTTCCACACACGACTACACCCTTACGAATACTTTCAAAGAAGACTTTGCAACACTAAAATCTATATTCGATGTTCACAGATTTCTCTTCTTGAGTGAAACATTTCTCGCCGATGCCAATCTACATTTTACATCCTCCCTATTTTGGCCATCAGTTATTTTGCTGCCTAAATAACAAAACTTGCCAACGGCTTTGCTGCAGTGGTAACACCGGTTCCCGTCAGATCGCCGAAGACAAGCGCTGTCGGTCTGGGCTAGCACTTGGATGGGTGACCATCCGGTCTGCCGAGCGCTGTTGGCAAGCGGGGAGCGCTCAGCCTTTGTGAGGCAAACTGAGGAGCTACTTGACTGAGAAGTAGCCCCTCCGGCCTCGTAAACAGACATACGGCCGGGAGAGCGGTGTGCTGACCACATGCCCCTCCATATCCACATCCAGTGACGCCTGTGGGCTGAGGATGACACGGCGGCCGGTCAGCGCCGTTGGGCCTTCCAAGGCCTGTTCGGATGGAGTTTAGTTTAGTACTTTGTGTCTCCTGTCCTAATCTAATTCCCTCAGCACCATCT
Organism: Schistocerca nitens; assembly: GCF_023898315.1. Classification (NCBI taxonomy): domain Eukaryota; kingdom Metazoa; phylum Arthropoda; class Insecta; order Orthoptera; family Acrididae; genus Schistocerca; species Schistocerca nitens. The sequence goes on along the minus strand of NC_064614.1, from coordinate 357,366,454 downwards.
GTTTTATATCGACTACATTCCATATCCTTCTCTTGTTTTTTATGTTCGCCTTATACACTCCTCTCAAGGCACTGTCCACACCGTTCAGTTGTTCTTCCAATTCCTTTGCTGTTTCTGACGGAATTACAATGTTATTGGCAAACCTCAAATTTTTTATTTCTTCTCCTTGGAGTTTAATTCCTATTCCAAATTTTTCTTTGGCCCTCTTTATTGCTTGCTCAATGTACAGACCGAATAACATCGGAAATAGGATACAACCCTGTCTCACTCTCTTCTCAACCAACTGCTTCCCTTTCATGCCCTCGACTCTTATAACTACCGCCTGATTTTTGTCCAAGTTTTAAGTAGTCTTTTGCTCCTTGTATTTTATCATTGCTACTGTCAGTATTTCAAAGAGAATATTTCAGTCAATACTGTCAAACGCTTTTTCTAAGTCTTCAAATGCGATATACGTGGTTTTCCTTTCCTTAACCTATCTTCTGAGGTAAGTCACAGGGTCAGTACTGCCTCGCGTGTTCCTACATTTCTCCGGAATCCAAACTGATTACACCGAGGTCAGCGTCTACCAGTTTTTCATAAAAGGCATGAAAAGTAAAGGCAAGGGAAAATTTGAGGTTGCAAGTAAATTTGGAAGCATTAATTCTTTCGGCATCTTGCACGAACTATAAACACCTGGTTTTTGCAATTAGATAGTTGTTTTAAAGTTTATGTGCGAAAACAGTCTCGGTTTACGTTCTTAAAATCTTCTCTCTCATCGCATGGTTAGGCAACAAACTACACGTAACGCAACAATGTGAAATGTACAGGTTGTATCAAAAAGAATCATCCGATTTGCGAGTCTATATTTCTAAAACTAATAAACATATAAAATGAATTTTGTTTTTTGATGAACGGGAAACTCAAAAAGTTTTTTTCATACCTTTTCTTAGGTGTTCAATATGCCCCCCTTGAGATGTACCGCACATGTCAACGCGGCATTCAAATTGTTCCCACACTGCAGCGAGCTGTTCTTGAGTTACAGCTTACACAGGTCTCTGTTCATTCATTGTTGTTGGTAACGGAGGCACATAAAGTCTTTTATAAAACCACACAACAAATAATCACATACAGTGAGGTCTGGTGACCTTGGAGGCCAGTAATATAAACCTGAATCATTTGGTCCAGTGCGACCGATCCATTGTTCAGCAGTCTTTTGATTTAAAAACTACACCGTCACAAATCGCTCATGCCTCGGCCGACACGCGCCAAAAATGCTGTTTTTGCTAAACGCTTAACCATCTAGAGTTCCCACATCTGTCACTTTCATTTCTGGCCTGGTCCTGCATATTCCACCCGAGATTAAATGTTGAGATCCTAAACTTTCCTTTCCTAATTGAACTTGCTCGCCAGAATGAAGTACGGAGAAATAAGTGCTGTGTATTTGTACTCAAGCTGCTTTCCATACGGGAGTGAAATATTGTTAAATTAGCTTGAAAAGTATAAAACTGGAACGGTGCCAGAAAAACCCCACACTTAGAAATACTGTGCTGTAGTAAATAGATGAAAGAGATGTAGACTGGTGTCAGAAAGGTTAGCATGAGCACAAAAAGATACAGCTATAGAGAGAGAAGTCGAGTTTATTACATAGTGCACCCGTTTTCTCTAGTGTACGAGATTCTTAATGTCTCACGTGTGATTGCAGTTTTGTTTGGCGTAGCGAAAAGTCTTTAGGTGAAATTTGTGACGTAGCGTCACAAAGACGTAACGTGGACTCAGTTCTGCAGTTTGGGATCTCTGATGCTTTGGGAACAGGCCAGACATTAGCCGCAGCGCTACAGCGGTGCTTTTGCCCCAGAACGTCATTTAGAGGTGTTGACGACAGTTCCGAAATACACGAAATGTTGGATGCAGATCGGCACAAGATCACGACCGATGTCTCGCCCTGACTCTATAATAAAATCCAACACTGTCTGGAGGAGAATAGGCAACGGAGTTCACAGCTGCTGGTTCCTGAAAATCTGTGGATGCGACGCACAAAGCAGGTGGCAATAGTATGCTAGGTGTGTGTCCTTACCTACAGTAAAGCAGATGCTGACCCGCTTGTACACAGTGCATTCACATTAATGTGACCACCTTTTAAAAGGCTGAGTATCTTATGCACCGCGGAAAATTTATACACAGTTTGATTGCTGTGCTGATCTATCTATAGTTGTTCACACGTCCCATGAATCATAAGTGCAACCTATCGCTAAGGTATGGAACGAGGCAGTTATACAATTGTAATACACTTCGCCAATGAAAAATATGGCAACATGCAGACCATTTACTGAAACGACTTAGTTGTAGTAATGTTATTTGGTTAAAACGTTGTTTATAATAATATGAAACTCCTGTTACCGAAGTAACGCGCTTGCCTTTGTAATGGGAGAGATTCGAGTGGATAAACCTGATCAAATCTTTTATCTCTGTTCTAAACCGGAGTGGCCGAGCGGTTCTAGGCGCTACAGTCTGGAGCCGCGCGACCGCTGCGGTCGCAGGTTCGAATCCTGCATGGACGTGTGTGATGTCCTTATGTTAGTTAGGTTTAAGTAGTTCTAAGCTCTAGGGGACTGATGACCTCAGAAGTTAAGTCCCATAGTGCTCAGAGCCATTTGAACCATTTGAAATATGTTCTAAACAGCGGTTATCTTCATTAAAAACTGAAAAGCCTTGCACAGCATCACGTCTTTAGTTATCAGGTCGTTAAAACGTAGTAGTTATAAGATTGATGCATGTGTTACCTTCGGCACTTATCACCCCTCATATAATTTTATTCCGTAAATTGAACACCTCTTAGTGTTTTCTTCAATTACTCTTTAGATATTGACAGTATAATAGTGAAATGTTTCACATACACACTTATCATTCACGCTCACTCTTTCTCAGTCGACCAAACAGTAATAGTAAATCATAAAATAAAGAGTGTCAAGTACAGTCGATAAGAGTTGTTATGTTGTGAGGGAAAACTACTGTCTGTTCTATATGGATCTGAAGCAGCACTAGTTTAGAATAGAATTCTGTCCTAGTTGTCAATTTATTTATTTGATTTAACAAATCTCTTATCAGAAAATGTCATCAATGCTTGAACTGCGATATCATGTATTATTGATGTAGCATGTTATGACGTGGTGGAAATGAAATAATTTGCTAGAATTCTTGCACTGCACAAAAGATTATAGTCTTCTAACTGAATAAAGTTTATTTTGATTAATTCTTCAATCAAATGACCCTCACGAACTGTTAAAGTGTCACGTTTCAATGTGAAAAAAATCACTGCTTAAAATTCGCTTTCTCTGCTGTATAATATTTTTGTTGAGACCAGTGACTCCAGAAAAGTGACGGAATTGTCAAGACGTACCTTCATGCTGCATCTGCGTTGTATTCCTCTAGCGCATTGTGCTGGACCATAAAAGAAGAAGGTCCACCACAATGGCGAATTTTTTGTCGCTATATTGTGATTAATAGCGTATGAAATTCAAGCATTGATCTTCCACACTGAGAAGTAGTGAATTTTGCTCTTGTGTTCACGCCTTAGATTTCTGTAGCAACAAGAGGTATCAGGATGAGAGTTTTAAGTCCGAAATGCAGTTGAAACACCATGGTCCTGTTTCTGCGAGACGCGCAAGTTTATTCAGTCGCAAGACTTTCCGAAAGTTTCTTACATTTTCGTTTGTTATGTTAGTCCACTGTCACCATGCTCCTAATCATTAATCGTTTGCGTCTTCCGTTCTCCTAAAACCATCGGTTTGAAGTTCTCCGTTCACAGCCGAACACCGTTCTATGCAATTATATCACATTCCACGCGTTTCATCTCGTCCTTCCGCTAGTTGATCATCTTCCTCTTACTCAGTGCAGATCTGCAATCTACATCACCAGCATTGTCCTCTTTTACTAACGAAACAGCCCGCCATTTGCGAAACGATAGGATTGCAGGCCCACTGTGTCCTTAGACAACGGATGAATCGTCTGGGAGGTGTCAGCAGAATCAAAGGTTGTCAAGAACGTCGTCCTATTGCTCATCGTACTGCAAACTATCGTTCTGGACTGCGAAATGTGTAGAATCAAAGCCCCAAGGGAAGGGATGGTTTCATTGACGCCCTTAATGCCACCCCCGAGACTTTTTCGAATCGATTGTGAGCTGCGGTGTGTTTGAAATGCTTTACTCGGTTAACCATAAGAAACCTCGTGATTTGAACACTGGGTGTCGCGGTTCTGACTTCCAATAGCAGAGGTGTCAAAACAAGGAACGAAAAGTGGGTAAGTGAGAGTGTGTCGACCTTCTGTTCATGTGTCACATCAGCTGTGGAGTTGGGAACAATTTTGGTGAACTTTGGTGCCAATGTGTAATCGTTAACCCACAGCACATCTCACATTAATTTCTGTACTCTGCCCTTTTTTTCCTCATAGGTCGACACCTTGCTGTTTGAAGAGTCACCGAACCCGAGGACGACGTCGCAGGGCACCGCGCCTTTGCACCGTTACAGAGGAAGGTAGTAGGCACCTCTGAACTAAACTGCAAACTTCTGCGTCACAAAGGCAGACAATTATGGGGTCTCGAAAATCTGACCCCTTAATTGTTTTGCATTCTGTAGAAGACCAGAATCACTAGCTTGTAAGCAAGCGCATATGTAATGCAAGAGCAACACATTTTACCACAGAAGCTGCTTCATAATAGACTGAGGCGTGAGTCAAAATAAAAATTGCATTTATTTAATTGCACACGGATACAATCTCAAAATAATCAATGTAATATTACTAGCACTTATGGCTCGACAATTCAACAACGCTAAAGATTTTTTTTTTAAATTAAGCTTTCATTAATCTGTGCCAACGGCCTCGCAGCAGTGGTAACACCGGCTCCCGTCAGATCACGAAGTGCTGTCGGTCTCGGTTAGCACTTGGATGGGTCACCATCGAGGTATGCCGAGTGCTGTTGGCAATCGGGGTGCACTCAGTCCTTGTGTGGGCAATTGAGGAGCTACTTGATTGACAGGTAGTGGCACCAGTCACGAAAACTAACAACGGCCGGGAGAGGGGGGGTGCTGACCACATGCTCCCTCCGCATCTGCATCTCGTGACGCCTGAGACCTGAGGATGACACGGCAGCTCATCGGTACCTTCAAGGCCTGTTCAGACAGTGTTTGCTTTTTTTTCTCTTGATTTGTAAGCCTTCCTACTTCCTGTTCTGGAATTAAGCTCTCTTTTCTTCACTGTGCTTACATTTTCAATTCCATGATACAAAGTAGTAAATTAATCAGTTGTGACGGGCGCGGGAAGAGGACTCCTCCTTTTTCTTCCTTGACTGATCCCAAATCCTCATGGAGTGTTCGTGTTATTAATTTGGTAATGTTAATGGTATATGTCGACTTGTTACCTTGTCTGTCACCACCCCTTCTCCAAAGGGACTGAATTTGTGCACCTCATTTTTCCGCGTCTAATGTTATCCCATGTTAAAGTGTGAGAACGTTTTCGAAATGTTTACGACTCATGTAACTGGGGCGGGACGTATATGCCCGGTGTTCACTTAGTCGGATCTGGGACACCGAATAAATACCTCATCCAGACTGACCGGCACACAGGCCCTCATTGTTAAGCCACTGGTGGCCGAGCGGTTCTAGGCGCTTCAGTCTGGAACCGCGCGACCGCTACGGTCGCAGGTTCGAATCCTGCATCGGGTATGGATGTGTGTGATGTCCTTAGGTTTAAGTAGTTCTAAGTCTAGGGGACTGATGACCTCAGATGTTAACTCCCATAGTGCTCAGAGCCATTTTTAAGCCACTGGGCGGATTTGATACGAGCCAGTGCGCCTCTCCGAATCCCGGACGCCGGTGCTAACGACTAAGCCACCCTATGGATTCGATCCGGGACAGTGTGCTTCTCCGAATCTCGCAAGCCGGTGCTAACAGCTAAGCCGATGGGCGGATTCTATCCGTGGCCAGTGCATCGCCCCAAATCCCGAAAGTCGATGCTGGGGTTCTCCGGAGGTGTGGGTTTGGTAACGTGAGAGAACAGTTGCAGCACTCCCTGTAAAACGCAATTCTTGTGTAATGCGTTGTAAAGTTTGTAATTCTTGTTTGTGGCACAGATTTTTTAGAATTTGTGACACTTGGTTTACAGTAGCATCTTCCATAATTTACTTGCTTTGGTATACTGCTGCTACTAATATTTCCCGTGATGCACACTGTTAACTACACTGCTGGCCACTGTAAATGCAACACCCTGAAGGAAGCATCCGAATCAAGTGAAATTTACACCATGAGTTTGCAGCGATGAGATATGCAACTGATTAGAATTTCAGCGCAGACGCACATCACGCGCGCCTGTGGCGCCACCTCATAGCGCCATTTAAGGCTTGGCGATTTCGACGAGTGTACGTTCGGCACGTGTGTTTACCTTGTGGTTGTTTCACAAGACGATCAGTTATGCCTCGTAGACAACAGCGAACATCTTTTGATCAAGTATCCGAGTTCGACAGAGGAAGGATAGTGGCTTACCGAGATTGTGGATTATCATACAGAGAAATCGCTAGTCGTGTTGGACGAAACCAAACAACTGTAATGCGGATATGTGACCGTTGGATGCAGGAGGGTACGACGGACCGACGTGGTCGATCGCATTCACTTCGGTGCACCACTGCACGTGCTGATAGGCAAATTGTGCGCATGGCAGTGACGGATCGCTCAGTGACATCCCGAACCATAGCACAGCACATTGCGTCTGTAACGCATCATCCAGTGTCTGCGCGTACCATTCGACACCGTTTACAGCAGAGTGGTCTGTCCGCAAGACGTCCATTGCTTCGTCTACCATTGACGCAGAACCACAGACGTCTCCGTCGCCAATGGTGTGATGACAGACGGATGTGGACGGCAGAATGGAATGACGTTGTCTTTACTGACGAGGCACGCTTCTGTCTGCAGCACCACGATGGTCGGATTCGAGTGTGGAGACACCGTGGAGAGAGGATGCTGGACAGCTGCATTATGCACCGCCACACTGGTCTTGCACCGGGTATTATGGCATGGGGCGGTATTGGATATTACTCTCGCACGCCTCTAGTACGCATTGCCGGTACTTTAAATAGCCGGCGCTACATATCCGAGGTGCTGGAGCCAGTTGTCCTTCCTTACCTTCAGGGCTCGGCCACAGCCATATTTCAACAGGATAATGCGCGACCACACGTGGCACGCATTGTCCAAAGGTTCTTCGTCAATAACCAGATTGAATTGCTTCCCTGGCCGGCTCGCTCTCCGGATCTTTCGCCGATAGAAAACATGTGTCCATGGTTGCTCAACGAGTGACCCAGATTACATCCCCAGCTGCCACACCAGATGATCTTTGGCAACGTGTGGAAGCTGCTTGGGCTGCTGTACCCCAGGAACACATCCAACGTCTCTTTGACTCAATGCCGAGACGTGTGGCAGCGGTGATCTCCAACAATGGCGGCTACTCTGGCTACTGATTCTGGCAGGAACCACATGTCACAGACGTCTGTAAACGTAATCATTTGATACTTGGTCAACATGTTATCTACAAAATAAATTTTGTTGTGCTACCTCTTGTCTTTCTTGGTGTTGCATTTACGGTGGCCAGCAGTGTATTAAGATGGCTTATAATGACAGACGTTTCTTGCATTCTATGCAGTGTAATGCTTTTTCATTAGGCGTCATTATTATTTGGCATCGAGGCCTAGTAGCTATTAATGTTTTTTCCGCACTATGTTTCAAAAAGTTACATCCAATTTCATAAGACTGTATCTTCTACATGACTTAAGTGAGCCATGAGCTGAATTTTAACTTACGCATGGCACTACAAAGTTTTTATTTTCGAACAACCATCCGTCTTTACAAGGTACAGTGCAACCGTCGTACTCCTTACGCTGTAAGTGAATGTGCTGCCTGTCACTTACGAGCTGCCACTACTGTACCACTTAGCTCGTACCAGAGGCGTATACCACTGTATAGTTCCGAAGATAATTCTGAATTAGGTTGCAGGTTCTATCTCGACGGTCGATCGTCGGATGTTTAAACTTTTGGTTGTTAATCACATTTGCTGTGCTTGAAATTTGAAAATCGTCTTCCCACAGTCTTGTTTATTTCGTTGACGTAGCAACTCGTAGATATTAATTTCTCGCAAGCTCGGCGCAGTTTACTATCTTGGTTCTTGACTATTCAGTTCTGAAATGTTATGTAATTAATTCACGATGCATCAACTCATTTAAGCTCACAATCAATTCTGAGAAACGCTTGGGCTTTAAGATATTTTTTTATCGTAGCTCCTTCATGAGTACGATGATATCTCACATTAATATTGCACCTCTCAGATTTTATATACTCCAGTGAGACTAGAATTGTTGCTTACGTAAGTTTATAAGTTTTTATTCATTCACAAAGATTATCTTTGCTTATTATTCACGAACTGTCAATTGAATGATTAATTCACTGTCAGCTTTGTATTTATTCTTTCCACAATGAATACTAATTCAGTTTACCCTAGAAAAATTGTCCTAAATAACATTTCCTCTCAATAATCATCAAATAAAGTCACTTTAAATGCGTTAACGTAATCGCAATAACCCGGAGATCTTGCTATCTCGTATCAGTTCAAATGACACTTCCGTTTAAAAAAAAAAAAAAAGTTCTCTGTATATGAAAGAACTTTTCTCCCGATCGATCATTAAATTTATAAAATTTGTTCTGCATGTAGCATTGAAAATCTTCAAAATATTTTCGTTCACTTTTAAAAACTTTATTATAGCAGCGTTACACACATAAGTAATAGAGACACGATTCAAACCTTAACGACGTGTATTAACAGATTCCAACTGATAGTGGCCAAATCTGATCAACAACTGAATACATGTTTCAGTCTAATACAATTCAAAGTTACAAATATCATTTGCCCTTATTATTAACATAGGGTCGGACGAGTCGTAGCAGGATGTCTTCTTTGGAAAACCAACGTCGATTCTACTGCAATGTATCTCATCAGTAACGGATGCGTCATGACAGGAAGGCTGTTCCTTCCCCCCTCCCCCCCCCCCCCTCGTAGCATGAAATAAAACAAAGAACATATATTCTTTACAGTCTACAATAAATTGCAACAGCCTTACATCTAATATACAAGAAGTAGAATTGGTTGTTTATGCAGATGACACTAGTATAGTAATCAGTCCAAGCATACATACTTAAACAGAAAAAATAGCAAACAAAGTTCTTAAAAGTATCATTGATTGCTTTTCTGCGAATGGTTTCAACCTCAATTTTGAAAAGACACAACATATTCAGGTCTGCACATCTAGGGGTACTACACCAATGATAAATGTAACACATGGCGAGGAAATAACAAATCAGGTGGAAACTTCAAAATTATTAGGTGTCTATATTGAAGAGAAGTTAAATTGAGAAAAGTACTCCCGACAGACGTAGTTCAGCCACATTTGCACTTAGAATCATTGCAAATCTTGGGAGAGACATATCAGTAGTTTGACATATTTTGCATATTTTCTTTCAGTAATCTCATATGGAATAATATTCTGGGATAACTCATCTCTAAGAGCGAATATCTTCAATGCGCAAAAATGTACTGTAAAGATAATATGTGGTGCTCACCCACGATCATCTTGTAGACATCTGTTTAAGCTGGGTATTCTGACTACTGCTTGACAGTATGTTTATTCCCTCATGAAGTTTGTTGTAAATAATCTACTACAGTTCAAAAGGGACAATGATGTACGTAAATGTAATACCAGGAGGAAAAATAACATTCATTACTCCACATTAAAATTGTCTTTAGTACAAAAAGAGGTCCACAATTCTTCAACAAATTTTTTTTATCACTTCCCCAGTAATATAAAATGTCTGACAGAAAGCAAAATAAAATTTGGAAACAAACTGAGAAAGTTTTTCCTTGACAACTTCTTCTGTACTGTAGAAGAATTTCCATTACTGTAATGTGTAAAAGATGGTTGGTAGGACTTACTAATATCATTTTTTCTTTTTGGGACAGATAAAAACCTTAGAAATGTTCAGAATGTAACCAAATATACGACTTAATTAGCGATGTGAGTGGAAAATGACCCATTCCGCATCATTACTATCTATCGTGCAAAATGATCCATGAAACATGAATCTAACTGTCTAATTAACTATACAGCATCTTTATATTTTTAATACATGATGAAACTTACAAATACTTACTGTTCGTAGATCGTGTGGCGGAGGATGGTCAATGGTACTATCTATCAATCACTGTATCACCACAAAGGGTATATCTCTTAGACGCATGTACTACTTGGAATAATTTTTGCAATTACGTTTGGGGTCAAAGTTTCGGTATGTAGTTTGGAAATGTTCATTTTGCCCTTTACTGGACGCATGACTGGGCACATAGATCACCGCCTTTCGTGAAATTCCACGCAAAAAAAAAGTATTGTGAGATGAGGGGACGTTGGAGGCCAGTAGCGCAATGAGAGATCCGTATGCCATAGTCGGATCCTTTGAGCTGCAGGAGGTGTAGTGGTGTACTCTGAACGAAAACGAACTGCGCCTGTCGAAACCGGGAACTCAACACTCCTTTTGTTGCTGTGCTATCGTCATATCGACTCGATACGAGCTGGGTGCTGGCCAAGTGAGGACACTGCACTGTGTGAAATCCAGAGAGTTTGTTAGGAGTATGGCTCAAACATCGTCGAAGAGCGAGCGCGCCCAGACAGACAGATTTGAGAGTTGCGATCGTACAATTGACTAGCAAGGACGCAGGGTAGCTATACTAGTGTGCGTAATGAAGTACTTTGATGGTGTGGTTACTAAGCCGTGGCAAGGCATTATAAACGTTAACGAGCGAGTATATGTCTGGGTCACAGTATATGTAGTAACCAAGAGAAGGTGCCAAATGGAATATTGGAAGAAGAACACTGAGCAACCAAAGGTGATACTGTTTGCTCGTTACTGAAGGAAGAGTCCGTTACCAATTATTTTTGCCACGAATTCACTACGTCGCACCATCTGAAACTCATCGTCGCCGGTGACGTTAGTGCAGCTGAAGTCAAACTGTAATTGACTTGTGCATTTTCAACTTCTCGCGGCATAATGAATAGTCCATTAAATTTCGGGCATGCAGCCGCGCAAATAAAATTTCGGCCGCGTATCGTCCGGCCATCCTCAGAGTGAGTGCCGGTCGCTGTGGCCGAGCGGTTCTAGGTGCTTCAGTCTGGAACTACGCGACCGCTACGGTCGCAGGTTCGAATCCTACCTCGGGCATGGGTGTGTGTGATGTCCTTAAGTTAGTTAGGTTTAAGTAGTTCTAAGTTCTAGGGGTCTGATAACCTTAGATGTTAAGTCCCATAGTGCTCAGAGCCATTCGAACCTCAGAGTGGGTCACAAGACTTGTGATTCACTCTGATGATGGCCGGACGATACGCGTCCGAAATATCAGCGGAGGAAATTTTATTTGGGTGGCTGCATGCCCGAAATTTAATGAACTGTAACTGACTTCTGTGTCCTTGATTTACCTACGTCACCAACCACAATAGCATCATTTTCTATCATCATTATTACAACCGAGTGTCACGTTATCAGAGAACATGACTTTTAGTTAAGTCAAACACTTTACGTATAGCCAAAAACAAGAATTAACGGTAATTATTTGAAATTCTTGCTTTATTGTAGCACATTTTGACTGTATTCTGAAATGATCAGAGAATTCATTACACAATAACAAAATAACTTCAAATTATTGGCAAAACGTAATTAAATTCAGTGTTTAAAGAGAGTGATTTTCTTTTCTTTGATTCGTTTAGGTTTTACGTAATCATAGTTTTCCTGATTTTGTTGTTCACAAGAACTAGTGCTACTTGTTGAATCACTCTGAACAGAACTGATATAGAATCTATCACGAAATGTTGATTAGACGTGGGTATTGCTTCACAAAAAGTTACCACAGATAACATTATTGTGAATAACGTTGCTCAGTCCAAACTGCGTTGTGTTGCTGGTGGCTAACCAGCACTGCTTTCCGCTAAGTCTACATCATTTGTTGCAGTAATTATTCATACTTATTTATGTTTTTATACGTGGTTCTTTCATTTGACCTTCCACGTGTGTAGTTACGTTCCCACACAAGCACATATCGGATGCATGTTACTGACGTCAGTTTTAAGAGACATATATAATGTCACGACTTTTGATCACGTATGAGCTGGTAACCGTAAATAACCGTTCAATAATTTTATTTAAAAAACAGTCTTGATCGTAGCCGATGTTAACTTCTGATCGGTTTCGGCATGTTTAATTACGGGCCATCATCAGAGTTTACACTATAATAACAAAAGTAAAAGTGCTACATCACGTAGAGAAGTCGAAGATCTAAAAGTATACTCTAAAACGATGCATCATTGCCCATCGGGATGACGGCGATGGCGCCTGACACGCTTTGGAGACCTCGGTCACTGTAATTGGTGCTGTTAGCTAAGCAGCCTCGAGTTATATAGGGTAGAGAGAGGGCGCTCCAGAGTCTAAGGCATTGCCGTCAGCCAGTGGGGGACGACTTACATACTGTTTTTAGTCTTCATTTTTAAATATTTATCTTCTAAATTTATATAATCAAGAAACGAGTTTATATTCATTTATGGTTCATAATCAATATTACAGACAGCCTCAAAAAATGCATTAAAATTTAGTGTAACTCGTTCACTGGAGTCCAGAGCGTCTTCTGGAGGAAATAATTAGCACTATAAGATGGCTAATTCTATAGCTACTGTTATTTATTCGTAATTATACCAAATATATTACGTATTACTACGAAACACATATTGACTTATTTGTATTAGTAATCAGTTATTTAAAGCCTTAAAAACATCGCAGAAAACTAAATGCATCATTGTATATGTGTGCCATTTCTTGGTGCCTATAATAACATATTAGAACGCCGTTTTCATGGACACATCTAGGTTGATATGTCTGTCAGTTGTCAAAGATGTACTTGACGCTTGTATAACACTGCAAGTCGATATCACTCAGCAAAGATAAAAGGGGCGTTGTTCACAGAAGTGGCGCCAGTGTAGCCACATTATGTTATCGTGGATAACATAAGAAGAGCAGTAAAGAGCATAACTTAAGAAGAGCAGTAAAAATTTAGAAATTATGTTAAAATCATCTACATGTCATTCGTAAAATCGTTGACGATACTGGTATTATAAATTAATATTTCTGTGAGTGTTCCACATTTTATACCAAGAGATAGTTACAAATATTAGAATAATGAGATACGTTTATAACATTTGTTGTCTATTTGATGCTAAAAATCGTAAAACTGGCTGTAACATAGAAGCTTAAAAATCAAACAGGATCATAGATAGTTGGAGGAGCAAGTATCTTCTGTTTCAAAAGACATCTTCAAATAATTGAAAAAAGCCTTTTTTACAAAAATCTAACTGTTCATTTAAAGAGCTAGTGGGGTTTTCCTATAGTGAACAAAAATTTCTAATTCTTCCAACATATTTAAAATTATACCTATAGGGCTGGTATGCATAACCTCAATATCGTTCGTGATGTCGCCTTCTGAAAGTTTGCTGCTAGTAAGGTGCTGCCCAAAAACTGATTTGTCACGGGATGTACCTGAGATGTGTTCTTTGAAGCCAGTTTTAAAATTACGACCAGTCTGGCCAATATACACTGTAGCGCCAAAGAAACTGGTATAGGCATGCTTATTCAAATACAGAAACATGTAAACAGACAGAAAACGGCGCTGTGGTTGGCAACGCATACATAAGACGACAAGTGTCTGGCGTAGTTGTTAGATCGGTTGCTGCTGCTACAATAGCAAGTTATCAAGATTTAAGTGAGTTTGAATGTGGTGTTACAGTCGGCGCTCGAGCGATGTGACACAGCATCTTCGAGGTAGCGATGAAGTAGGGATTACCCTGAACATCAGGAGTCCAGTAAAATATCAAATCGACATCGCTGCGGCCGGAAAAAGATCCTGCAATAACGGGACCAACGACGACTGAAGAGAGTCGTTCAGTGTGTGAGAAGTGCAACACTTCCGCAGTGTTGCAGATTTCAATGCTGGACCATCAACAAGTGTCAGCATGCGAACCAGTCGACGAAACCTCATCAATACGGGCTTTCGGAGCCGAAGGCCCCCACTCGTGTACCCTTGATGACGTTGGACTGTTGATGTCTGGAAACATATTGTCTGGTCGGACGAGTCTTCTTTCAAATTGTATCGAGCGGATGGACGTGTACGGGTATGGAGACAACATCATGAATAGACGGAGCCTGCATATCAACAGGGGACTGTTCAAGCTGGTGGAGGCTCTGTAATGGTGTGGAGCGTCTGCAGTTGGAGTGACCCGTGGTACGTCTGGATACGGCGACACGTAAGCATCCAGTCTAATCACCCGCATCCATTCATGTCCATTGTGCATTCCGACGGACTTTGGCAATTCCAGCAGAACAGTGCGACACCCCACACGTCCAGAATTACTATAGAGTTGCTCCAGGAACACTCTTCTTAGTTTAAACACTTCCAGTGGCCACCAGACTCCCCAAATATGAACATTATTGAGCATATCTCGGGTGTCTTGCAACATCCTGTTCAGAAGAGATCTTCACCCCCTCGTACTCTCACAGATTTATAGACAACCCTGCAGGATTCATGGTGTCAATTCCCTACAGCACTACTTCAGACATTATTTGAGTCCATGCCACATCGTGTTGTGGCACTTCTGCGCTTTCAGGGGCACTCTACACAAATCAGATTTGCCAATAATGTATCTGAGTTTATCGAAAAGTATGTTTGTGGTTAAAAAAGCAATGATTGAACTAGAATTTCTGAAGCCTGTTTATTCTGTTAGATACTGTTCCCATATATAATTTTAGAAAATGTCTGTATGTCTGTTTTGCAGGAGCCTGTGATTGTTTTGATCGTACCTTTTTGATCTGTGGATAAGGCCGGTATTACACTATCAAATTTCTTTGTCAAAGATTTGATCAAATATTCGTCAAACATATTTGACAAAGATCTTCGACGCGGCGCTAAAAAGGGGTATTACACTGTCATCATATTTTTCGTCAAAGTTCAAGATGGCTGACAATAACAACTTGTTATTAACCGCAGCAGTTGCGTGTACCTCAATTGCATTGTGTGCACATGCGGAAGAGAAGCGAGGGAAAAAAAGGAAACGTACCTGGGTGAAGCCGTGGGTTTTACGACGGTACGATAAAAGCATTCAACAAAACTTGTTACGTGAGGTTATAGTGGAGGACGTCAAGTCGTACATCAATTACTTAAGGGCCGGCCGCGGTGGTCTAGCGGTTCTAGGCGCTCAGTCCGGAACCGCGCGACTGCTACGGTCGCAGGTTCGAATCCTGCCTCGGGCATGGATGTGTGTGATGTCCTTAGGTTAGTTAGGTTTAAGTAGTTCTAAGTTCTAGGGGACTGATGACCACAGATGTTAAGTCCCATAGTGCTCAGAGCCAATTACTTAAGACTGGATGAGCATACGTTTCAGCATGTGCTCAGTGAAGTGTATCCTCATATCACAAAGCACAATACTCACTTAAGAACTGCTATATCTGCAGAAGACAGGCTCACTGTAACTCTCAGATTCCTTGCTAGAGTAGAGAATTAGGTTAGGTTAGGTCAGGTCTCCAACCTTCTTAATCTATTTTTGTATTCAGGGTGCCTCACGTTCTAAAGCGCCTCATCAGCTTCATACATCTCTATTTTGTAGTTGTTGGTACACACCTGTTATATTTATCGGTAATGTTTGTAAAAACACTACAGATGACAGAACGCTGCAGCGATGCTACCACTCCACGTGGTAACATGTCACATTGCAGTAAACAGAAGACAAGCGACTTCTTTGATCAAATCTACAGCGAGGCCCTAGATTTGATCAAATTTATTTGACGACAGACGAGATTTGACAAAGTTCCCTATCACACCATCAAATTTCTTTGACAAAGAAATTTGATAGTGTAAAACCCGTCTAATGCAATTTTATGGAAATAAAGATCTCTGTTCTGCAACTATGTTATATAAAATTATGTACATTCAATAAATAATGTTTCAATCACTATCAGTTACTTATGTAACTACGAACTTATCTAACTGCAGACAGTTATTCAACTGGATTTGTTCCCGAATGTTGATGTTCACTATAAGTAAACAAAAATGGCTCTAAGCACTATGGGACTTAACATCTGGGGTCACCAGTCCCCTAGACTTAGAACTACTTAAACCTAACTAACCTAAGGACATCACACACATCCATGCCCGAGGCAGGATTCGAACCTGCAACCGTAGCAGCAGCGCGGTTCCGGATTGAAGCGACTAGAACCGCCCGACCACAGCGGCCTGCTATAAGTAAACAACATTCAATTTATAATCTTGCTACCATTTATTCGATTTGTATTTGTTCGTCGGAATCGATGAATTTTCTGTGAAGTATAGGATATGGTTACATGGATCAGTAGTAAAAAGGATAGCGCAAATAGTTTATAGGGCTACCGTACGAACTGTACCGACCTGTTAACGAACGTAGCAGGGCGTCTCTGAGTTGATTCGATATCTTCCCTCTGGCTTACTTGATTCCAATCGCAGACGCTTTGGCAGCACTCTAGAAAAGGGCCTCGCTAGCCTGTCGTATGCGATTTCCTCAGGACGTGTAGTACCCCTTCTCAGAGTCAAGTAAAAAAGAATCTCGATCTGCTACTTTCAATCTCTACTACTCAATTCATGTGTTCGTACCATTTATGATCAACTTGTCGCATTACCCTACTTTTTGAGCGATCTCACAGCGTTTTATCTTGTAATCGGATACATGGGGTTTTGTCTCTTATTTATGAGACTGCCTCCCATTTATTTACATTTAAAGTGAGCTAACATTCAGTACACCAAATACTGTCGAAATCGTTGCCCATTTTCTTAAAATCGTCCTGGGCGGTAATTACCTACAGCACAGGCGCAAACCCAAGGTTACATTTGTTTTTGTGGAGGAGGGGGAGGAGTGGGAGGAAAAGGAAGGACAGGGGCGATGGGAGGGGATAACAGTTGTTCACTGTTTCCTCCATTCCCCCTCCCCCTCCCCCCCTAGAAATATGCTTTGCCGTCACCCCCACATATACTTTGCCTAGGGTTTTAATAGTAATAACAATACAACGTAAAAAATGTTTCAAAATAATCATAATAATTCATTTACGTCAGTAGCTAGTACCGTGGTTTTGCTGTTTTATGAGGGGTGTTCATGACCCACCCCTCCCGCCACCCTTCCCTAAATTCGCTGCTGCAGTACAGCATGCTCAGTGAACAATCTGAGGGTGCTGCTAACTCTTCCTGATGTGGTGTATATTTATATTGAGAACACCAGAGCTCTATTACAGTGTCTTGGGACACATTCAGTGTTACTTTCGTTCCTATTGGACATTCACCGCCGAATGCAACTTACTGGGTTCCATGAATCAACTACTTTAAATCCCCTCACAAATACTCAATATGCCTTTATCTCGGTAATGAGTAGACAATGTGGTACAACCTCTAACATTTCTCGGAAATGTACACACATCAAAAAAAGTTTTGCATCACTAAACCCGCCCAGCAGAGATGTAAACAATCATACATGAGCAGCGCCTATTAGACGGAGGGGGTCAGCCAATCAGTTCCAGTCACTCCAACAGGAAGGAGGAACACAGCTCGTGTTGCCTGTAGTTCAACCATGCATAGACGATCAATACCGTAGTTCGATCGCGTACGCATTGTTACTTTAAGTATCCAGGCGTCTCGGAGTGAACGAAAGCAATGTTGTTCGGACATGGACGAGATACAGAGAGACAGAAACTGTCGATGACGTGCCTCGCTAAGCCCGCCCAAAGGCTACTACTGCAGTGGATGACCGCTACCTACGGATTATTGCACGGAGGAACCCTGACAGCAACGGCGCCATGTTGAATAATGCTTTTCGTGCAGCCACAGGACGTAGTGTTACGACTCAAACTGTGCACAATAGGCTGCATGGTGCGCAACTTCACTCCCGACGTCCATGGTGAGATCCATCTTTGCAACCACAACATGCCGAATGGACCACTCAGGATTGGCATCACGTTCTCTTGACCGATGAGTGTCGCACATGCCTTGAACCAGACAATCGTCGGAGACGTGTTTGGAGGCCACCCGGGTTAGGCTGAACGCCTTAGATACACTGTCCAGGGAGTGCAGCAAGGTGGAGGTTCCCTGCTGTTTTGGGTGTGGCATTATGTGGGCCGACGTAAGCCGCTGGCGGTCATGGAAGGCGCCGTATGGGCTGTACGATACGTGAATGCTATCCTCCGACCGATAGTGCAACCGTATCGGCAGCATATTGGCGAGGCATTCGTCTTCATTCACGACATCGGGCACATCTTGTGAATGACTTCCTTCAGGACAACGACATCACTCGACTAGAGTGACCAGCATGTTTTCCAGACATGAACACTGCCTGGGATAGATTGACAAGGGCTGTTTATAGACGACGTGACCCACCAACTCCTTTGAGGGATCTACGCCGAATCGCCGTTGAGGAGTGGGACAATATGGACCAACAGTACCTTGATGAACTTGTGGATAGGATGCCACGACTAATACAGGCATGCATCAATGCAAGAAGACGTGCTACTGGGTATTAGAGGTACCGGCGTGTACAGCAATCTGGACCACCACCTGTGAAGTTCTCGCTGTATGGTGGTACAACATGCATTGCGTGGTTTTCATGAGCAACAAAAAGGGCGGATATGATGTTTATGTTGATCTGTATTCCAATTTTCTGTACAGGTTCCGGAACTCTCGGAACCGAGGTGATGCAAAACTTTTTCTAATGTGTGTATGTAGACAAAACCTGCCTTTTCACTTGCATCTAAGCAATCTTAAACAAATATATCAAATGCAAAACACAAGCTGTAGCTGACGTAAAGAATATTGTGAAGTGTGTGGGGTGCCACAGTTCTTTGTGTGGTATGTGTGTCATGTTTACACTAAATTACTTTGTGCATTCCCCCAGAAATCGTAAGGATGAAAACGAGGCAAAACGCCATTCAGTGGAACAGACGATAGGCCCGGGAAAAAATAACAGGGTAATAAAACCAGTGTAGTCCTGTGCAGATGGACATGATAGCACGAAACCGATCATAGCAAAAAAATAAATATTTTTGAAAGCATTTACTGTTGGTTACGTCTTCCATTAAGAATAGTTAATTCGGTAATAGTCATAGAATTCAAAAAGACCCAGCATGGATAAAATAACATACCTGATATATTTTTCCGCTGTTTCCTGTGTCATACTTAGGAAAATGCATGTATTCTATTCATTTACGAGGACGTGCTAAAAAGCAATACCTCCGAACTTTTATATGAAAATTCTTAAAGATTTTTTAATAAAACAATCGTTATTAGCTTTCTTCTTCTTTGTCATTCATGTCTATATACTTATTTCTCAGCAGTCGCCCTGACGACGAACACATTTTTCGCAATTAGAGATCAGTTATTTGAACCGTTATTGTAGAATTTCTGGCATTGTTGACGGAGCCACATCCTCATCTCTGCGTGTATCGCTCCGTTACTTCCAAAATGAAGCTCTTAAAGGGTGCCAGTACCTGGGGGCAAGGGGAGACCGCCGCCGCCCCCCCCCCCCCCTTAGGTCTTAGTAAAAGGAAAAAATATGTATTTTACTTTCAAGTAAATGATTTAAGTGCCGGCATTACGAAGGTTTTTAACAGAATCAGAAATGCAACGTTTTTATGGTCACTTATAAGTCGCCATTCGTCTTACATAACTGAAAATACTCTGTAGTTCCATGTCTACCCCCCTCCCCCCACCCCTCATATAAACTGTCAGATGGGCACCTTTGAAGGAAAGACTGTTTTAAGTTTTTGAAACATATGAAAATCGGATTGGGCCAAGCCGGGACTGTATGGAGGATGATCGATGCCAGTAAACCCAAACCGTCGGACTGTTGCAGATGTCGCAGCGCTCGTGTGTGATCTGGCATTGTCTGCTGAAGGAGATGGAGCTCCATGTGTGGACGAACTCTTCGAATTCAAAACTAGATGACAGCAAGTTGTTTCTCATCCACCGACATACTCGCGTTACAGACAACCATGTTACACGCTTCAATTCGGAGCCCTCTAACTGCAGAGGGCTGCAAATATGTACACATCAAGAATAAAAATGTAACATGTTAATAACGTTTGTTTTACATAAAAAACTTAAAAGCTCCCGCATAAAAAATTCTGAAGCATTACTTTTCAGCACGTCCACGTAGGACGACTTTTAGGATTCTTTCAAATGTCCGACTCGTTCCCTAAAATTTCAGGGAGAGGTTCGTAATGGGTGGCGAGTTCGTCCATTCGTAAGTGATCAGCCAGCCACATATCACTGTATAATTGTATTAGCTTTCCTCTTGCATTACTAGGGTTTTAACTCACAGTTTTAGAACATATATCACGCTTTTTTACAGGTGTGAGATAGTGTGATTGTATAGGTCTCCATGGATGATGATGGGAGAAAATGAGTACGATTTTATGTCAGATTGCCCCTCACTTCTTTTATAACATTTTCGACGTTTCAGCGATACTCGTTTCTACCAATTTTTGTAAGGGCCCTGATAGTCTCGCCGTTGAAAGTGCTAAACCACAAACACAATGCTGTAGATTTTTAAAGGGATAATTGACAATTAGTCTTAATCTATATTATATTTCTGTTTGTTACTGAAATTATGGATCTTTTACATAAGCATAGAGGATGACAAACAAGCACAAACGTCTTAACAAAGGAAAAGAAACTGGAAAGTATAGATACGTTAGAAAAGGGCAAGTCTGCAGTAAAACTTTCTCTGGGTTATGGGATAAGCATGTGAAAACTGCGAGCCTTAAAGAAAAAATTTCAAAAAAGCAATATTTTGCTTAAAAAGCGTTCTCTATATCCGATGAAGAAGAGCTGTCAAATTTTGGAATCAAAGATGACACTCAAGCCGAACCGCCACTACCTAAAGTCCCCAAAAACTTCATCTTATACGAAACTAGATGAAGCACTGCTCTTATGGTTCCTGCAGAAGAGAGAAAAAGGAGGTCCCGTGTCAGATGGGACGGTCATAGCACATAACACCAGTCTCATGAAACCCTGAAGAGTGAAGAAAAATGTAGTGCTTCATCAGGAAGGCTGACGCTACTTACACATCTCTCCGCTCTCCGGGATTCGGCAAATTGCTGTTCACGGTGAGAAATTTGGAGCTAACAAATATGCAGATGAATCTTTTAGCGATTAATTCTCCTGTTACATCGAAAAGTGCAATTTTAAAGTTGCCTGTTAAACAGCCGCTTTCAATTTTCCGATTACATTCGTTCGTTATCTCGCGAGTATCTTTGCAATACTTTGCAAAGACGTTTCTGCAACTGATATCGGCTAAGCCAGTCATGAAATTTAAAGTGTCTCTGTGTGACATTCGACGGAAGCTTTTCGTCAAGTGTTCCCGGCTGTATTGGTCAATTAGTACTTAGGAGGTAAGAGAGCACGCCGTCTTGTAACTTTGGAGTCCATATCCTCTTCCCGATGGTCTGAATGTGTGGACGGCCTATGGTGTTAGATGCGACTCCCGCGGATTTTTTAGGTAGTTCTGCTTATTGCGACTATCCGAAGGAAGTCCTCATATGTAAGGTTACTGTATTAAATTGTTCGTAAGGTGCTCGCATTGCACGACAAAATTTTTCACTAATTTATGTTGCTAAACTTGCTGCGAATTACACAAGTGAACATGTACTCATCCACGTTGTGTTGCAAACGATTCGCGTATTTTTGATCAAGGAATCTAATTCTGGTCATTTAATACGAAACATTATGCAGTTAAGTCAGTCAATTTAGTTTATCCTACCATTTTCCTTGTGTCGTCTGTGGAATTCACGTGATGATCCGTCGGACTTGAGTTTCACGTGTCTTCATTACGTCAAACGGCCATGTGTTACTACGTGCATTCGGTTTTGAACCAGTTCTACAATTTAAATGAGGATCCTATTTCTCATTTCAATATTCCTCAAACCCCTACTGGGTTTGAAGTACATAGCCTTTGTCTGCCGTCACTTCGTGCTCGCGTGTTGCGAAACATTATCTTCGTCACAGCTAGTGATTGCATTTGATGAATGTCATCGATTTCCGTATTTCAAAGATACGACAATGTGCTGGAAAGCAATGGCTCCGAAGTTTTTAGATGAAAACTTCTAAGCTTTTTAAATAAAACACAGTTTATTAACAAATGGCTCTGAGCACTATGGGACTCAACTGCTGTGGTCATAAGTCCCCTAGAACTTAGAACTACTTAAACCTAACTAACCTAAGGACAGCACACAACACCCAGCCATCACGAGGCAGAGAAAATGCCTAACCCCGCCGGGAATCGAACCCGGGAACCCGGGCGTGGGAAGCGAGAACGCTACCGCACGACCACGAGATGCGGGCAGTTTATTAACATTCTACATCTTTATTCGTCATGTCCGCATATTTATTTCTCAACATGGTCTCCCTGGCGACGAACACATTTCTCCCAACGAGAGACTAGCTGTAGAATGTTTGGCTTTGTTCACGGAACCACAATTTCAACTCTGGTTGCAGGGTTTCATCATTAACAACGTGTAGTCGCCGAAGGTGTTCTTTAAGTTTGGAAACAGATGAAAACCAAATGAAGCCAGGTTGAGCTTAGCACCATCGTTTCCTCCATTACGAGCACGAGCAACCCAACGCCGCATGTTACTTATGTCGATACAATCACAAAAGTACACAGCTTTCATTCTCCTATGGATTTCAATTGGAGGCGCATTTTCTGCTTTTAGAAACTCGATTACGGCACTCAGTTTCCCACGCACAGACTTACTGAAGTTACGTTACACGCCGCAATGTTAGATGCTAAAAATCGGAGCCCTCTGCGGCAGAAGGTTGCAACTTGAGTCAGCAGAGCGGCGAAATAGATCGAGTAATGTGCATGACATGTAACACTTCAACGGATATTGAGAACAGAATAAAAAATTCAGAAGCACTACTTTTCATCACGTCCTCGTAGCATCCCACATTTCTGACAATACGTAACCCCGCTCTGATGCACGCATTTTCAGTTGAAAAGGCAGATCTTAACGACGGACGCTGTCGCAGGGACGCTGTGCATGATCCTTCCGCCTGCTTAGCTGAGTAGTTGCGTGCTTGCCTTCCATGCAGTTGGCCCGGGTTCGATTCCCGGCCGGGTTGCAGGTTTTCTCCCCTCGTGCACTGGGTGTTGCGTTGTCCTCATCACCGGCACGCGAATGGCCCAATGTGACGTCGACTGCAACAGGACTCGTACTCGGAGGCCGAACTTACCTGTGTGGGTCCTCCCGGCCGGTAATGCCATACGATCATTTCATTTTTTTGAGCGTGATCCTGCAAAGTTGTTACTCATGTTTTACCAACTGGCTCGAAAAGAGTATTATCTCGAGCCGTTTTGCCAAATCACTCAAATTCAAATCTTTAAAAATGCGTATATCTTTCATCTGACTTTTCGTAATACTGCCAGTAGGTTTTCAATGTTTCATGCATCCCCACTGCACAGTGATCAACTACAAAATGCTCAGTATTACGCTCTTGATATTTTTAGGATTTCGCGAGTGATATTCATGTTTAGTGCTTTTCAGTTTGTAATGCTATGCCATTTTACGTTGCACGATTTAACGACAGAGAGTATTGATGACTTAACTTTCTTTTTCATTCTGAGGTCAGGTTGCGTTCACACTGAGGAGCCAAAGAAACTGGTACACCTGCCTAACATCGTGTAGGGCCCCCGCGAACACTGAGAAGTGCCGCAACACGACGTGGCATGGACTCGACTAATGTCTGAAGTAGTGCTGGAGGGAACTGACTCCATGAATCCTGCAGGGCTGTCCATAAATCCGTAAGAGTACGGAGGGATCTCTTCTGAATAGCATGTTGCAAAGTATCCCAGATATGCTCAATAATGCTCACTGTGGGGAGTTTGGTGGCCAACAGAAGTGTTTAAACTGAAAAGAGTGTTCTTGGAGCCACTCTGTAGCAACTATGGACGTGTGCAGTGTCGCATTGTCCTGCTGTAACTGCCCAAGTCCGTCGGAATGCACAATGGACATGAATGGATGGAGGTGATCAGACAGGATGCTTACGTACTTTGAAAGGTGGTTGCACTGAGCCACAGCGCCAGAGATCGCGCTAGAAAGTATTGTTCCGCCGCCTCCACTGGCAGTTCTTGTCGAGACGAGGGAGTAGGCAGTGATTCTTGAGATGTCGTGGTAGGCAGTGCTTGTCGAGGACTCGTAGTAGTCAGTATGTGTTGAGATGTGCTAGTGGGCAGTGTTTGTCGAGATGTTGTTCCATGTTTTATGCAGTTGTTTGATGGGCTAGACAGCAGATGGTTCGAATGGAAATACTGTAATGATCAGAGTGCTTTTCGTCAATATATATGAAGGTAAAATATTCCGTGTCTTTTTTTCATTATTTCAGTGTCTTAAATAATGCGTCATTACAGGTTCAGTCAACAAAGCATCTGGCTTGTGTTCTTGGATTAGAGTATAATTCTGGTTCTCTTGAGTAATTATGGTATTTTTATTTTCTTTAATTAATTCAGTATAAATGATATTTAAAATTTCTTGTGTTATTGAAGAAGAACCGTGCCAGATGCGTACGTTGAGTCATACTTCCACACACAGAACAGTTACACTTGTGCTTTGGTTTCGTAGGTTTTATAGTTGCTGGGGACTTAATTAATTAATTGTGTTAATGAAAATTTCCATTTCATTCTTTGTTGTTGTTCTATGCAGTCAGATTGCGTAATAACAGGGCCAACCGTTTAAGAGACTTCGTAATCGGACAGACAGCTACTAAAGCAAAAAATTAAAATTATTTGCATTATATTTTAATTAAGCCCCCATGCACGTGGCGACCCTGCCAGGATCGTCCCTTGGATTTCTTCTGATTGCAAAAATAGTAGACAGTAGTATTGTTGTAGTAATTTGTAGTTTAGTAATTGTAGCCTATATTGCATGTGTAGATTTGGTATTTGTCATTCTTCTAATGGTATTTTTTTTCAAAATTTAATTTTGTTGTCTTGTCTATGGGTTTGACAATTAGTGCAATTATTTCAATTGTTCGATTAATCGTGTTTGAGGGAAACATTTCGTGTGAATGGTATTGTTGGAGATAAAGTGTCATTGTGTGTAATTTTCATATAGTGACGAGTTTTGTATATTTTGTAAATGATTACGTGATCAATGAAAAAGGCAAAAATGATGAATAGTGAGAATGACGAAATTGTTGACATGGCGAACTCGCCAACAGAGGAAAACAGTATCATGAATAATGAAGTGGAAAACAATTTAATAAGTCGGGAAAATAGTCCGGAACCATTTCAAAATTTTTCTCAGTCAGAAAATTCACAGAATACGAGATTAACGATAGAAGACTCTGAAATAATATCGAACACAAATAGCTTTACAGCTATGACGAAAGAAGTTGGTTTCGCGGGAAATGTTAGGGGCGGAAAGAATTTCGAACAAGTTAATATGGAGCAGTTGATGAGTGCAATATTAAATTTTCAATCTGAATTAAAAACAGAGATAGGAACAATTAAAACAGAGATAGGAACAATTAAAACAGATAGGGGAACAATGGAAACACGGTTAGACTCACTGGGATCACAGTTGGGATCTGAATTAAAAACAGTGGGATCACAAATAGGAACAATTAAAACAGAGATGGGAACTTTGCGATCTGAAATTAAAACTGATATAGGAACAATTAGAACTGAGATGGAAGCAATGACAACACGGTTATGCTCACGAATAGGGACATGTTTCAAAAGTACGAAAGATGAATCAAAGAAAGAAATTAGAGAAGAAGTACAACCGATTTTGAATGCTCACAATAATAGTATAATTTCAACAGAAATCAGACAAGAGGAACAGGACAGAGGACGGGAAGAAAAAGATCGCGTGATAGTACAAAAATTTTCAGAATTAAAATTACAACGTGCACAGGATAAGGAAGAAATAATTGAAAGAATCGAGGAATCCGTACCAAATGACTTAACGCAACAGTGTGAACAATCAACTACTAAATGTGACAATACCGAAACCCGAGTTGCGATACTTACGAAAGACGTAAACTTATTGGAAAGAGATGAGGAGATTCCAGATAAATTGACAAGTCTTAGTTTACATGGGGACAGAGATTCGGATGATACAGCTCCATTACCATTTGCAGAAACCGAAGAGTACCAGAACATAAATAAGCATGTTGAAAATCAGGAAAAATTTAATGAACGTGTTAAAAGGGAAGTTGAGGCATTACGAAAGCAAGTCAAACAAATTGAAGGGGAAATTGTCGGAAAAGACAGCAAAAGAAATTTGGAATCACAGATAGCAGAGGGGTTTGAAGAAAATAATTTGTTTCATTTACGGGATGCAACAAGAGAGCGCCAGGCGCGTGAATTTAACAATAATCGTCATTGTGACTGGGACAGACCACCACCACCTAGAGACAAGGCCGCGGCGCGAAATTCATAGCAGGTCGTGACGTCACTCCAAGCGGGCCACCATGTTGTGTTTCGAAGCGTTTGTTTATCTACACGTTTGTTGGATCGAGTGCTATATTCGTGCTTAAAACTAGCGATTACAGTGTTTACGTGTAGTGAAGCTACTGTGAACATGGTTTACAAGTGTTGTGTGCCAAGGTGTCGTGGGAATTACGGAACTCGACCGAAAGTAATGTTGTTTTCCTTTCCGAAAGATGCGAATTTGCGTTGGAATTGTCTTTCAGCGATTCATCGGGACAATTTCCAACCCACTGAGCACACGAAGGTATGTAAAAACTATATACCTAGGACAATTATTATTTTTTTCTGGTGGAATATCTTGCATTTTGGATACATTTGACTAAAATTGTGAGCAAAAGTTCGCAGTAAATAGGCCTAGTATTCGTTATCAAGTGGCTTTATTTTGATTTT
Source organism: Schistocerca nitens (assembly GCF_023898315.1). Taxonomy (NCBI): domain Eukaryota; kingdom Metazoa; phylum Arthropoda; class Insecta; order Orthoptera; family Acrididae; genus Schistocerca; species Schistocerca nitens. The sequence continues at coordinate 357,339,414 of NC_064614.1, read as the reverse complement.
GAAAACGAAATATAAATTTGTGGCTCGTGTTACTTTTTATTCGTGTTTAAATTTCTCTGCAGTTCGTATTTTGTTACGCATTACCGATACGTTTTATTCTCTATTTGTGAGGGGGTGTTGTTTTTCACTCTCGCATTAGTTAGCATGAGTGCTAACGAATGTTGAAACTGCTGCTTTCATGTTTAAAAAGCGATCTCTCTGTATGAAGCATATCTGTTTTATTTTTCGATGTGTCAAACAATGGAACAAATTAATCTAGAAATGGGTTAAATTTATTATTGACGTTTTTAGCTTGACACATTGTCTCATTCCAACTGCTGCAAATGTCTGCTGAAGGTTTGTAGATTTTCACTGTTGACTTATGATCAAAATCTGCCATATTTTTACAGGAAAGAAAATTTACATTACAATAACAACGCATAATTGTTTTTGTGAGGTGAGTTAAAAGTGATTGTTTGTTTGGGGAATGTACTCAGCTTTCCTGAGGGAGCTCTATAAACAGTTACACAATATTTATTTAGGATTCTGAAGGCAGAGGAATTTAATATTATACACTGTATTAGTGCAGAATTTTTCAAGTGAGTGTAAATAATAGTTGTCTGGTCCTGAAAGAATGCACTTTATTACAGTGCATTTTTCACAAATGTACCTTGTTTTATCATGTATATCGCAATATTATTTACATCCCGCACTCGTACGTTTTCACTGGCTATTGATAAGTCTTATGCAATTACATTACCGGTAAAAAAGAATTATGAACTATAGTTTCTGCTATATCGCGATTGATAAAGTTACTTATTTTAACCATTCGGCAAAGTACTCTCCTCTTTGCGTGGTATCATTTGCCAAGATCTCGTTTCGTTATCTCCAGCGGTTTACGAGATATGACAGGCGTTATGAATATTTCATTCCCGCGCGTTGCGATCGGAAGTGAAGTTGCTGCAGACGCTCAATTTTTTCGAGATTGGAAGCAGATATTGATCCAAAGTTTTACGAAAATTTCAAAACCTCATCTGTATTTCATACTCAGCAATAGAATGTGTAATATGCATCAAACACAAATTCATAGCGACCCCTATTTTTGATGGCAACGTTCTCAAATTTGATACTCATCTGTGAAATACCACAATAGTTATGACCATTATCGAAATGATTGGCACTTCATCATGAAGCTGCCATATAAAGCTAAAAGTATTTCAGAAATTAATTATTTTTTACGGAATAGGTTCTGTAAAACCGTTTGACAAAGATTTGCAGGCCGTGCGTCTCGATTCTTTAAGCGCAGCGCCAAGCCAACCCTGGCCCGCTTTGCGTGACGTCACAAGAGCGCGCCGCGGCCTTCTCTTTAGGTGGTGGTGGACAGACGCGGTAGGTCTTTGTCGCCACGAGGCGAAAACTTTGACTATAAACACTTTTTGACTGTTCGGAAATTTAAGATCTTTCGCAATTCTAAGAATGACATACATCCATGTTCATGGCTAGATCAATTTATGTACGCACTTCCACCGAATTGGGCACAAAGTCACAAACTGAAATTTATGTGCAGCTATTAAGTCCTCAGGGGATTCACTATACTAAGTGAATATGTGCCGTAGCGTTCACAGGGCCCCAAGCTGTAGTGTTGCTATTTCCCTTTTAGTTTTCTGCACCGCTGCGTACTCTTTCACTATTCTTTGCATCTATAAAAACAATTCTTCTACTATCCATCTATCTAGACAGTAGGTAAAGAATAACCGGATTTGTAAAGAACAACCGGATTTGACTGTTTTACCCAAAAGTGACTTTGGAAATTACCGTTTGGACTTACTATACTTTCAGCAGCATTCATTCGTAGCTTAAATGAAATTTTACCTGTTTATCTTCGTGACAATATTACTTCATATGTTGACGATATTCTTATTGCTAAACATTCTTGGAGTGAGCATAACAAAATTTTGGATTCATTATTACGTATTTTTGCACGAGTTGGCATGACAGTGAACTTGGAAAAATCTGAATTTGGTCGTTCTCAGGTGAAATTTCTCGGTCACATTATTTGTACAGAAGGTATTCTCCCTGATCCAGAGAAACTAGACGCTATTCGTAATTATGCTGTTCCTACCACAAAACGTGATGTTCGTAGTTTCCTTGGTGTCTGTAATTTTCTTAGACGCTTTGTTAGATTGGACAATTTGGCCACACCTCGTTTATGTGAACTATCTGGAAAAAATTCTAATTGGTGTTGGGATGAGGAAGCTCAGTCAGAATTTGAACAACTTCGTGATGCTTTAGTTGCTGCTCCACTTCTTTCACATCCGGATTTATCTAAAGATTTTTGTTTGGCGACGGACTCATCATACAAAGGCCTAGGTGCACATTTATTTCAAGAGATAGAAGAAAACGGCGTTGTAGTACAGAAGACTATTGCATTTGGAAGTCGTGTTCTCTCTAAATCCGAAAAGAATTATTCGATTACGGAACTTGAAGCTTTGGCTGTTGTTTGGGCTTTCACAAAATTTCGCACATTTTTGTTCGGTAGACATACTAAGGTTTACACTGATCATCGAGCTTTGGAATTTCTTATGTCGACAAAATTAACTCATGGCGGATTGTCACGATGGGCGTTGTACCTACAGGAATTTGATTTTAGTATTGTTTACATACAGGGATCTTCAAATATTGTTGCTGATGCTTTATCACGTGCACCTATGGGTTTGAAACAAAGTGCTGAAGAGGACTGCAAAGAAAACCATTATTGTTTGATGTACATTCAAGGTGTTGCGTTTGAGAACTTTATTTCGTCTTCGCTCCAGGACATCGCAAAGGAGCAAAATAAGGATCCAATCTGGAAGGACATTAAGGAGAAGTGGAGGAGAAAGGAAAGCGTAGCGATTAGACAGCATTATTTAGTTCGCAATGACATTCTTTTCAAACCAAAATCGGTCGACAACTCTGTTTGGTTAGTTTGTATTCCTTATGAGTGGGTCAATAAATTGATTTGGTACACACATTTCAGTTATGCGCACTTTGGTCCCAGAAAATGCTTTCATAAATTACGAGAAAATTGTTACTTCAGTAATATGGAAAAACGTATTCGATCTGTTCTTGCCAAATGCAAATTATGTCAAAAGGCTAAGCCGACAACTGTTTCTCACAGAGCACCGTTGTTTCCTATCATTCCAGCGAAATTAAAGGAGATGGCTGCAGTCGATTTGTTCGGTCCAGTGGTTCGTTCTACTAATGGTTTTGCGTACATTTTCGTAGCAGTGGAATTAACATCAAAATATGTGTGTTTTACACCTTTACGCAAAGCAACAGCTCGTTCAGTATCTAATGCTTTCATGAAACATTTTCTTAAAGAAGTTGGTCATGTTGATAAGGTTATATCAGATAATGGATCACAGTTTCGCTCTAAAATTTGGCTTCGTACTCTACGGCGTCGTAAGATTAAACCAATTTTCATTTCACTTTTTCACCCTCAATCTAATGCTTCAGAGAGATGGATGAAGGAAATCAATAAATTGTGTCGACTTTATTGTCATCAGAATCACAGAACGTGGGATCAGTATCTTCATATTTTTCAAAACATTCTGAATGAACTTCCTAATGACTCAACTTCTTTACCGCCTCTATTGATATTAAAAAATAAAGCACCGACAAATCGCATTTCTGAAATCGTTCCTTTTCTGCCTTCACGGAAACTGCGGCATTCTGAAGTTGTGAACCTGGCTCTGCAAAATATTGCATCTGCGGCTGCTAGAAGAGAGAAATCAGCTAAGCGTCCTGGTCGCTTAAAAAATTTTGTCAGTTGGTCAAAAGGTGTTAATTAAGTCTCATCGTTTGTCTCATAAAGGGAAAGGCTTATGTCGCAAATTTTTTCTGCTTTATAACGGTCCATATAGAATTCGCAAAATTATTCATGATAACACTGTTGAAGTAGAAACTCTTAAATCTCGGCGCTCTAAGGGAATACATCACATATCTAACGTTAAACTTTTTGTGGAATGACATACTTTTGAGACATCAACAGTTGTACGTAAACACACGGAGAATGCAAGGATACCGCGCCGTGTTCCGGCGGCGGCAGATACTCAAAGCAACAGTCAACTCTGCGCGCCGCACAAGGCTGTCGTTGACCGCAAACAATCACCTTCTACGTCACGTGTCTACAGCTGATCGAGCGCTCAGTGCGAATGCACTGACAGACGTAAACAAATACACAGTCTAATTTCTCCGACTAAATTCTGTATAAAGCTATGGTGACTTTATAAATTATGTTATTAACGTTCAGTATTTTTCAGGATATGGTTGTATAAAATATTTAAGACCTTCAGGTAAATTCTGTGCGTGTCCGACGTTAAGACGACTTGCTATGGAGAAAATTTCAGGAAGAATGTAATTTCAAAGAAAAAAGTAATAAACTAAAAAAAGGGTAACTATTAATTGAGTTATTTTTCAGGTAACATAATTCCACTTAGGTACGTATTTTAGATGTAATTTGCTGCTCGCGATTACGTGATTCATACTTTGTGCTAAATTTCATGTTCTATAATTTACTTGTGAAGCGACGTGCTTGTGTACATTTACTGATTTTGACAATATTTTATTAATGAACAGTGTTGTTACTTATGTATATTATGCATCGCTTGGCTGCTATGCCTTTTCACTGATGTCATATTTTTTAATTATGTGCCTGCTGTGCTTATTTATTTAAATTGTAATTGTCAACTGATTAATTGTGCTGACTGTGGTTATGTATGTAAGTTATACTTTGTGATTTATCTGCTTGCGCCTTCATGTTTACTTATTAAGATGACACACGAACATTTATTTGCTTATGCTGATATGATGATAATGACATGTTTATTATGTAAGATACATATTTGCTCCTTTGCGTATGGATTACATATTTACACATTTCTGTTTGTTGTCATAACTATTCTTTAATTTGCTATATATAGAAATGCTGATATGAGGTGTACGTACATGGAGTTTAGGCCACAGTATGGTGTTAATTATAGATTGTTCGCTTGGCAGAGCTTTGTTGTAGGAATTGTGTTGCATCCACTTGTTGACATTCTGTTCTCTACTGGTATATTTACTCGCTATTGCTTGTTTTGCTTATGCTCAGTGCCTTATATTTTTAAGGTATGAAAATGAACTGCAGTAGTTCGACGAACGACATGAGTACAAGAAACTTCATAGAAGTCACATGAGCTGGAGGTTTTATGGAAGCTGTATAAATTTATGCTAATAGGAAGGAAGCTAACGACATGACATACCAACACTAGGTTAGACCATTAACAGTTATTACACTGCATTCTTCGTGAGCAGTTGAAATAGGAAGTGACACTTGACACAAGAAATACTCCACATGTTTGCTTCTGTTTGCCATAATTTTTGAAGTGGTGTACACACTGAAATGTTACGATCATTAACACTTCGTAATCGTACTTAATTACTGAGAGTTATTCGAACTAAGTCTGTTAGAGGTCACGTATGCATTTCTTTTATTTAATGATGGACAAGGAACCAAAATGTATCTTATAATTTATAATGAGTAGAAAATTTGGGTCAGATGGATTATACAGAGGTTGTGTGTGGACACTGTGTCTTCGGATTGTATGGGATGATGAATTGAAGTTGCACTAGGATTTTGTCTGTACTTGTTCGAGGAGACTGACTAGAGGAAAGAGTTGTTATGGAAGTGAAATGATATTGGTGCTGAGGTTTATATGTATCGACGTATTGAAGAGGTATTATTGAAGTATTAAGATTAAGTGATGATGATGATTATTGGAGTTTTAGTGGACAAGAGGTAAGGTAAATGATATTGATGATAAGGTTTATATGTATCGACGTAAGAAGTATTATTGAAGTATTGAGATTATGTGATGCTGATGATTATTGGAGTTTGGTGGATAAGAGGTAAAGTAAGTGAGGAGCATATTTTTTTTGTTGGTCTATATGGAACAAGGAGGATGAAGATGGCAGACTAGAACACTCAAGTAGAAAGAAGATTGTCTACACACACACTTTGTTAAATCACTAAGCAGTATATACTTTTTTTTTTTTTTTTTTTTTGGAGAGAGGAAGCATTTGCATATCTTGGCTCACTGACAGTTGTTCAGCAACCGTACAATTTGATCTGGCTTGGCGAACATTGGTCTTGACATGATGACTATGACGTTGACTAACTATTATTGACTGTTATACATTGCTGCCACTACTACTTGATACACATGATGAACATAAAATTTTGACAGACTTGCATTTACACAGTTAACACTATTCAATTACACAGTAGCACTAATGTGGATGAAAGATGAGTGAGTGTGTTTTGTGTGTTTTCCTTTTCCTATCCCAAATTGGTACCATGCTATCTCCTAAATATTATTTTACTTGTTGTTGTGGCTTGCACTGACACTCATAAACATTATAGGTTTACTGTTATTTGTGTACTGTAATAGTTAATATGACAACTACCTGATATCATTTGTGTGTTTATTATGATTTGTATGTTTAGTGTAAGAGCATTGATAATAATTTTGTTAATTGTGTGTGCACTCAAACTATGGTTCATGACTGAACTGTCTCATTAGTGATAGTGAATATTATGGACTGTTACCTGCACTTGTTCAACATAATGGGTGCCACTTGGAAATGTTTAATTTGTGCTAATGAACTTTGGGTAACTGACTGATTAGTGATAGGGAATATTATGGACTGTTACTTGCACTTTTTCTACATGATTCGTGCCACTAGGACATGTTTAATTTCTGCTGATGAACAGTGTGATTAGTGAAAGTGAATATTATGGACTGCGGTCAGCACCTGTTCAACATTGCTGGGTGCCACTGTGGACTGCTTCTCCTGAAATGATGTCACTTGTTGCTATCTGCACCTGCTCAACATTGCTGGGTGCCACTGATGGACTGTTTCTACTGAAAAGATGTCACCTGTTGCTGTCTGCACCTGCTCAACATTACTGGGTGCCACTGATGGACTGCTTCTACTGAAAAGATGTCACCTGTTGCTGTCTGCACCTGTTCAACATTGCTGGTGCCACTAATGGAACTGCGTATACTGAAATGGTGTTACTTGTTGGTGTCTGCACCTATTCAACATTACTGGGTTCTACTGATGGACTGTTTCTACCGAAAAAATGTCACTTGTTGGTTTTTGCACCTGTTGACCATTGCTGGGTGCTACTGCTGGAACTGTCAACTACTTGTTTCTTGGGATATGGAAAGAGTTTATGTGAATATTTGTATAAACTGATTTTTTGTGTATTACTGTTTGTGAAAAGTTATGAGACTCTTACCTGCACATATTCGTCATTTCTGACGCTATTGATTGAACTGTTTAACCACATAATACTTGTGTAAACTATTATGTAAAGTCACATGTATGAAAGAATTTGTATTGCTTACTGTATTTTATATACTGAAAGGTCAGTGCAAAGCCAAAATTTTATCTAGTTATGTGATATTTATGTATTAATTTTATCTTTTGATTTTTGGCTGTATTTTTTTTTTTTGACGAATTTGGTGGTATTTTCACCACCAATGCTGGCAAAAATACCATCAAATTCTAGCCCGTGGAGGAAGGGCATATGAAAGGTGGCTGCACTGAGCCACAGCGCCAGAGATCGCGCTAGAAAGTATTGTTCCGCCGCCTCCACTGGCAGTTCTTGTCGAGACGAGGGAGTAGGCAGTGATTCTTGAGATGTCGTGGTAGGCAGTGCTTGTCGAGGACTCGTAGTAGTCAGTGTGTGTTGAGATGTGCTAGTGGGCAGTGTTTGTCGAGATGTTGTTCCATGTTTTATGCAGTTGTTTGATGGGCTAGACAGCAGATGGTTCGAATGGAAATACTGTAATGATCAGAGTGCTTTTCGTCAATATATATGAAGGTAAAATATTCCGTGTCTTTTTTTCATTATTTCAGTGTCTTAAATAATGCGTCATTACAAGTTCAGTCAACAAAGCATCTGGCTTGTGTTCTTGGATTAGAGTATAATTCTGGTTCTCTTGAGTAATTATGGTATTTTTATTTTCTTTAATTAATTCAGTATAAATGATATTTAAAATTTCTTGTGTTATTGAAGAAGAACCGTGCCAGATGCGTACGTTGAGTCATACTTCCACACACAGAACAGTTACACTTGTGCTTTGATTTCGTAGGTTTTATAGTTGCTGGGGACTTAATTAATTAATTGTGTTAATGAAAATTTCCATTTCATTCTTTGTTGTTGTTCTATGCAGTCAGATAGCGTAATAATACTAGTCAGGGCCAACCGTTTAAGAGACTTCGTAATCGGACAGACAGCTACTAAAGCAAAAAATTAAAATTATTTGCATTATATTTTAATTAAGCCCCCATGCAACTTGTCACCTGTGAGAGTAGTCTAGACGTATCAGGGGTCGCGTATCACTCCAACTGCATACTCCCCACACCATTATAGACCCTCCACTGGGTCGAACAGTCCCCTGCTGACACGCAGGGTCCATAGATTCCTGAGATTGTCTCTATACCCGTACACGTCCATCCGCCCGATCCGATCTGAAAGGAGACTCGTCCGACCAGGCAGCATGTTTCCAGTCATCAACACCCAACAGTGTTGACAGGCCCAGGCGTGGCGTAAAGCTGTGTGTCGTGCAATCATCAAGGGTATACGAGTGGGCCTTCGGCTGCGACTGCCCATATCGATGATGTTTTGTTGAGGGATGCACGACTTTCTTCAGTCGTCGTTAGTCCCGTTCTTGCAGGATCTTTTTCCGGGCGCAGCGATGTCGGAGATTTGATGTTACCGGATTCCTGATATTCGCGGTACACTCGTGAAATGATCGCTCGGGAAAATCCCCTCTTCCTCGCTACCTCGGAGTTGCTGTATGCCATCGCTCGTAGGCAGAAACCACGTTCAAACTCACTTAAACCTCGGTAACGTGCAATTGTAGCTGCAGTAACCGAACCTATGTAACAACTGCGCCAGACGCTTGTTGTATTATATAGGCGTTGCCGACCGCAGCGCCGTGTTCTGCCTGTATACATATCTCTGTATTTGAATACGCATGCCTATACCTGTTTCTTTGGCGCTTCACTGTATTAATGAGTGATTTGGTTTATTACTGGATGTGTTACAGGTAGAGTTTCTTCATATTGGGGCAAGTTAGGTTCACTATGCAGTGAATAAAGCATTGCCGAAAGTGCACATACTTCACAGATTTTATCGCAGAACAGATTTACAAAGTTGATGGAAATGACTGCACTGGAATGAAGGCATCCTCATCTTAGCTTCTCGGAGTGAAGCAGGTGTTAATTTTGCATTATCAGCGTTCTTTGTTTATCCGTGCAATCTTGTGTCCGCATTGACTCGCATAACTGGGAACCTGTTATTTTACAGAAGCTACTCTACCAGCGAGTGTTGAGCCGTTCAACGTTAGTGACTCGACTTTATTCGGCACAGGAGGCGGAGACGTCTTGTGAAACGCGGTTCAGGTGTCGGTCACGTCGCGACGCCGTCTTCTGGGAAGCGGGCGGACACGCCACGCAGCGGCTGCACGTCCGAGAACACGCCAGAACGAGACGCCCTCGCCCTCCCGATGAGCCGGCAGCGGCTGCTAAGTGGGTCGCCGCCGGCACAGTGGCAGCGGGCAGCGCGCCGCCGTGGCCCTCACAGACGGCCGACCTTGGCCGAGCCGCAGGGGCACGCCTACTCCACGCCGTGACCGGGGACCGCGCGCCGCGCGTTCCGCGAACTATCCACGGTCCGGATCTTCTTCGAATGTGAAATTACAAACCTTCGCAAAGCCGCCCGCAACGGAAACGTTTGCAGTAGAATTTCCAGCGCACGGTTACGACAGATCTAGAAAGTAGAAACGTAGCCTCCGTTTAGGAACTAAATTCGCGTAGTGTTTGCTGTCATTTTCTCAAACTAACTGATTACTCAGAATATAATTAGAAATTGGAAGTTGTTTGTTAGAACGTCAACTTTCAAACTTATTCTTTCTTCCGCTAATTCTGAATCGCAAGCACATTGCAAGGATATTCTGTACCAAGTGCTCTACTGCTGAAGTCATCCCAGTCTTTGCCTATCTAAGTAAAGAAGTGTTTGAATATTTCATCCATAAAGGAGGGCTTCATGAGGACTGTGACTATTAAGAAATCAATGTAAATAAAAGTTTTTTGCCTAAATTAATTGTTTATCTTCTCACTAAACGCGTCGATAGTTCACAGTATCATCTTTGGGCGAAGACTTGTTTATTTATAGTGGGTGTTTTGCTGAAGATAGAGACTATTTTTAGAAAAGGCATTTTTAGAGGTTAAAAGCATGAATTTGATAGAGACTAAATTGTAGCAGGGGAAGCAGAGTCGTGAAAGTCTGCAAACTTTAACTTGTTGTTTGTACGCTTCGGTGTGAACTATGTTTATACTGGCATTGGTTCAAATGGCTCTGAGCACTATGGGACTTAACTTCTGAGGTCATCAGTCCCCTAGAACTTATTTCATCATTATCATGTTACAATGTAACCTACTACCTAAATACATTAGTAGGTCCTATATTTTACTATGTCTAATTCTATCTGCAGCTATTTGATGTTTAACACTACAGGTTTTTTCTTACTATACTCCATCACCACTATGGGGGTTAATCTACCATACTCACTATACTATGTTACTGTTTGTCTAATATTCCTTAATTTTAGCTTGGTTTATTATGGTACTACTTGCTAATGGTTGTTATTATTATGACTACTCTACCTGCAGCGTTACAAGTGTGCCAGAATAGATACAAACCTACTTTTTGGCCATTCCCACTGAGCTAATCCCAGTGGGAGTGCCCCTGGCACTGGGCTGGCCGGTAACGTATTCGCTGCAGTTCTATACTATTTCTACTATCCTAGTTTGGTTTTATAACTAACCTTATGTCTAATGTCATGATCGGTGCGTAGTCAAGTCCGGTAGTGATGTACTACCCCCCAACCTATTCCGAAAACCTGGCGGATTCCAGCCGTGAGGCGGCTGGCCAAGTCCACGTCCCGGGGGAACAGGGGGGCGTACGCGACAAGTCCGGTGTTTATTTATTTATCGATTGTTCTCAAGATATTCTCTGAGGACTTTACTCGATATTTTGTTTGTTAGGTGGTTCAGGATATTGAATGTGTTTTCGTGCCTGAGCAAGTGGTACGTGTCGTTGTTCGGCAATTGTTCCCTGAGTTGTTGTGCAACATCGTCGAAGAGGGGACACTCGTACACCACACGGTCTGGAGTGCCCAGCACTGCTCCACAGTCACACGCTGGTGTTGCCCTTTTCCCGAACCGACAAAGATATGTCGGATAGGGTCCGTGCCCAGTAAGAAAGTGCAGCAGTCCCCTTGTTGGTTTGATGTAGGTGAGTTCTAGCCGTTCCTTTATGTTGGGAAGCAGTTCGTGTGTTCTTCGGCCAGTTTCATTAGTGTCCCAAAGATTTTGCCATAATTCCATGCCCCTTCTTCTGATGCTTTGTTTGTCACCTACATATATCCCCATAATTTCCTCTATTTTTTCCCTTCGATTTTTCTTTATCCAGTACCAGGTGGCCTGCTCCCTGATTTTTATGTCCAGTGGACATAGCCCCATCAGTACTGAAAGTGCCCCTCCTGGAGTTGTTCTGTATGCGCCCACTGAACGTAGGAGCATGTTTCGCTGCACTCTTCTTACGGCCACGGCAGGCATGACCCTCGTGAGCCTGTGTGCCCAGACCGCTGACCCGTAACCTACTATGGATGTGAGAATGCTGTTATGGTATAATTTAATAAGATCAGGTGGGAGGTGGAATCTTTTATGTCCTATTCCTATTAGGTTATGTAGTACTGTGAGTGCTCTTTGTGTTGCTGTGTCTATATGCGATGCATAGTTCCACCTCTTGTCGACGATGACACCAAGATACCGGGCTTCACGGCGCCTGAGGACCGGTAGGCCATTTATTCTTACGGTAGGATTTCTTGTGAGTTGGCCTTTGAGCAGCAGGTAAGTTGACTTATTGGGTGCGATAGTCATTTTAGTTTTGTGACACCATGTGGTCAATATTGTAATGGCTCTTTCTATTTTCGGCTCCAAATCTTCGCGACTACGGCCGCCGACCAGCAGGAGGAGGTCATCTGCGTAGGCTATGACCTCTAGCACATCTTCACTGCTCTTTAGTTCTTCCAGGAGTGGCTCCATGTTTATATCCCAAAAGAGTGGCCCCAGGACAGATCCCTGAGGACACCCCTTGGTGATTTTCTTACTGACTTTGCCGCTAGGGGCCGATAGCCAGACCTCCCTGTCTTCACAATAGCTCCTCAGACAGCCATATAGCGGCCCTGGGCATTCTTTCTCCCACAAGCAGGAGAAGAGCGAAGGCCACCACAGGTTGTCAAAGGCGCCACTGATGTCCACCATGATGCCGACTATGTACTTGTGCGGGGCAGAGTCACAGACATCCGCAGCCAGGGCGATTGCGTCAGACGCAGACCGCCCCGTCCGAAAACCGAACTGCCTGTCACTCATCCCGCACAGGACTCGGTGTGCAGCCAACCTGTCTGCCAGCAGCCTCTCAAAGAGCTTGCCCAACAAGTCCAGCAGACATATGGGTCTGTATGACTTGGCTTCTTTGGGGTCTTTGTCCGGGCCTTTCTTGATTATGACTACATTCGCCTTTTTCCAAATTGAGGGGAAGGTCCGAAGCCGTAAACACTCGTTGTACAGCTGAGTGAGAGGTGCCACCAGCTGGGGGGGCGAGGTACTGTATCACCTCCGCAGTAATGCCATCTGGGCCAGGAGCTTTGCCTTTTTTGAGCTCTTTTATTTGGGAGTTTACCTCTTCTTCAGAGAAGGGGTAGACCACACGGTTGTTTTCATAGACCCGTTGGTTCTCTCTTCTTATTCTCTGTTGTTCTTCAGAGTCATCTTCCTCTCTATCGTCAGGTAATAGGGCACGGAGTAGGACTCCCGCAGTTTCCTGCCAGGTCTCCGTCATCCGGTCCCCACTCCTGACGGTAGATAACACCATGGGTGATTTAATTTTTTCCCTTGCTATTTTGTAAGGTAGTCCCCAAGGGTCTGTAGCCAATTGGCTTTGCACGTATTTCTCCCAGCTCCTCATCCTGACTGCCTTGAGTTCCTGTTGGAACTGTTCTTTGGCTTCTCTATATATCTACAGCCATCGCTGCTTTTCTTGCCAGACGACACACCGCTGGTAATACCTCCTCGCCCTCCGTACTGCTTGGCGCATTTGCCCCAGTTCGGCTGACCATGGTGAAGGCGAGGCCGCGATAGCCCTCCTCCTGGTTGGTACAGCTGCCTTAACTGCCCTGGTTATCGCACTTGTAAGGTCTCGGGCGTATTCTTCTATGTTGACGTCACCCTCCAGCAATGCAGGGATGTCACACTCCCTAGCCAGCCGGTCCCAATCAGTTTTGTTATAATTGAGCTGCGTCTCCCATCCTCTGTCCCAGTGGCACTCGCTGTCTCCAATGGTGAATGTTATGAGGTTATGATCGCTTGTGGTAATCTGGTCCCAAACTGTCCAATTCATTATTTTTGTTGCAAGGTTTGGCGTTACCAGGGTAACGTCAATGTTTGTACCTTGTCCTCCCCCCCCCCCCCCCGGTCTAGGTGGGAGGGTTTCCCTGTTTATTAGCGACCATAAGTTGTAGTGACATGATGGTGTCGACAGCTTTCTCTCCTCTGTCATCTTGAGTACCACTGAACCACAGGGGGGATTTTGCATTGATGTCCGCAGTCACAAGAATTTTCTGTCCCCGCAACGCCGTGGCTATTTGCACAAGCTTATCCAAGAATTCATCTATTTGTCTTCCATACTGGAAGTACATGTTGACCAGGTATAGTACCCCTGTGGGTGAATGAAGCTCCACGACGTTGCAGTGGTCATCCAAAAATTGCGCTAATACGGTGGCTCTCAATGCTTTATTTATGATTATGACTGCGGCTCTTGGTTCCCCTGCATTATAGATTTGTTGCCAGTTGGCTGCAGTGAACGGGATCCGTCCAGCCAGGGAGTATGGCTCCTGTATGCAGACTACATCTAGACTCTTCTCCTCCACCACCTTCCGGAGTTCCTGCAACACCAGTTTACAGTTATGTGCGTTTATCTGTCCCACTCTTAACTGGCTCACGTGGGTAGTATGTATGTATATGAGACTCTGGCCAGTTTTTGCGCCAGTCATGTGCTATTCTGCCGTTGGTGATGACAGATTGATTATATAGTTCATTGAGGTCGAACTTTTCATTGCGCCTTTCAAAGACTTTCTTAACCAGGTCTCGCAGGGCTCCGAAATCTGTGGGGAGATTCATTGTCTTGAGCTGTATTCTGTCTACAGCCTCCATCACTGGGAAGGTAATGTCTCTGCCATATTCATGGCCGACACGCACCACATGCCTCAGGGCTGCTGTGAGAGTGGCCGGCTCTTCAAGTCTAGACAGCTGTAAAGCGTGCTCCAGATTGGGATATATCCTGGCAGGATCTATTCCTGGCCCTCGTTCTATAGGTGGGCTTATTGGTGTACCTATGTTTGTTGGTACACTAGTGCTATTTATTTTATTTACTTGTACTTGCTCTTCCTGACTTTTTGTATTCGGGACTTCAGTCACCAACAATTTCCCTACCACAGGATGCCCAAGTGGTCGTGCTTGATCTTTAAGCGACCTTTGTCCCCGATTCGGAGGGGAGGGTGCTTCATTCTGATCACAAGGATCTGTCTGAATACAGACATCTTTCATTGTAATGACAAGGTGTTGTGGCCTTGTGACCTTCTGTATAAATTCTTTGAATTTATTGGCCCTTAATGCATCCCTCAACCTCTTGCTGGGAGACTTTCGTTTGGGCTTCCTGTTCCCATTTGGGGACTCAGCCATAGTCGATTCGAGCTATGAGTCTCTGCTCAAGCATCCCGTAGGTAGGGCAATTTCTGCCGGTTGTGTTACATGGCTTTTTGCCTCTCTTAGTGCAGGGTATGCATATTCCAGCTTTGCTGCAGCTTTTCCTTGTGTGATCTTCTGACCCGCACTTGGAGCAGGCCGGCCTCCTCTCACAATGCTTATGTATGTGATCTAAGTCGCCACAGTTGTGGCATCTTGGAACCACTAAGTAATCTCGCACGTTTATTGCGTGGAAGCCTATGTAAACTCTCCCCATAGTGGTGATTCTGCGCCACATCTTTCCAGAGACCTCGGCAACGTGATGTACAACGTCACGCTCCCGGGGCCCTGTTCTGAAACGTAATTTGAAGTCGTTTCTGAAACTTTCCCATTCCATATCATCAAAATTTTGGATATATAGTGTCTCATAGATATGTTAATGCCACTGGTATGTCATAGAGGATCACCAGCGGATTTCGCTTTTTAGGTGGCTCACATTTGACAGCCGTATTCAATTTGGTATTATTTAGAATTTTATCTCTGTCTTCCTCAGTTGCTACGTCAACTACTACTACATTTTTTGTTGCCTTGACTTTATTTATTTTAATTTTGTCCTTAGCAGGGTCAATTGTAGTAGTGAATATTTCCTGTACTTTTTTGACTGTTTGTCCGGGCAGGGGTCTTAAAAAGACCGCCGTGTCCGGCCTTTTAGTTACCTTAGCAATTGTCCCCTAGAACTTAGAACTACTTAAACCTAACTAACCTAAGGACATGACACACATCTATGCCCGAGGCAGGATTCGAACCTGCGATCGTAGCGATCGCGCGGTTCCATACTCTAGCGCCTAGAACCGCTCGGCCACTACGGCCGGCTATACTGGCATTGCAAAGACACTATACATGTTAGATATAAGCTTGCTTACAGTGGATACAAAGATAATTGAGAAGGTGCAATAGCTGGAGCTCAGCCGTCCCTTACTCTAAATCACAATTCAGTTATTGTATTAAATGGTTATAGGCCCTATAGGCGTGTTTTTCTTAAAACTTGCAGCGTAAATACTGCTGAAGTGGAAAATGCTATTGATGTGCGGTTTTTCATAGAATTGACTGGTGGTCGGGCGTTCGTATTGTCAAGCAATCAACAGATTGCAATAATACTTAGGACCTTTATTATTTGTGCAAATATACACTTTTTTAAATAGAAAAATGCCTATTGACAATAAAAGACTAAAAATAGAGTAAATTACAATGTCAGTGGTGTCTATTGCAGGATTCTAGTACGAGTCGTTTCGTATTTTGAAAAGGTCCTACAACGACACCTGTACAATACCAGTAATAGAACACAGTAAAGAAAAACACAAGTGAATACACGAGTTATGTGGATTCTGACCAGTAACGAGAGAACTGAGCATCACAGATTCTCTTCAATATGACCACCGGCGCCGACCGATGTGGCCAAGCGGTTCTAGGCGCTTCAGTCTGGAACCACGGACCGCTACAGTCGCAGCTTCGAATCCTGCCTGGGGCGTGGATGTGTGTGATGTTGGGCGTGTGCTATGTATGCTGCTCGGTATTCTGGGCATCATCCAAATGTCCGCACCGTTCGCCGGATAGTAGGTTATTTAAGGAAACGGGAAGTGTTCAACCACATGTGAAACGTCAACCACGACCTGCAACAAATGATGATGTCCATGTAGGTGTTTTGGCTGCTGTCGCGGCTAATCCGCACATCAGTAGCAGACAAATTACGCGAGAATCGAGAATCTCAAAAACGTCGGTGTTGAGAATGCTACATCAACATCGATTGCCCCCGTACCATATTTCTATGCACCAGGAATTGCATGGCAACGACTTTGAACGTCGTGTACAGTTCTGCCACTGGGCACAAGAGAAATTACGGGACGATGACAGATTTTTTGCACGCGTTCTATTTAGCGATGAAGCGTCATTCACCAACAGCGGTAACGTAAACCGGCATAATATGCACTATTGGGCAACGGAAAATCCACGATCGCTGCGACAAGTGGAACATCAGCGACCTTGGCGGGTTAATGTATGGTGCGGCATTATGGGAGGAAGGATAATTGGACCCCATTTTATCGATGGCAATCTAAATGGTGCAATGTATGCTGATTTCCTACGTAATTTTCTACCGATGTTACTACAAGATGTTTCACTGCATGACAGAATGGCGATGTACTTCCAACATGATGGATGTCCGGTACATCGTGCGTATCCCACTAAAATAGGACATTCTCCCCATATTCATAAAAGAGTTGACTGCGTTCCCATGGTTCACTGTTGCTTCAAAGGGCTCTATAGGACCTCGTAAAAAATACTAAAGAAATTATGGTCTGCAGATTCGAGTTGATGATTAAGCAAAAAGTTAGGGTATCTTTTTTTGTTTCTATAAATTTGAATGTTTTCTGGAATGTCAAGCTTTTTTCCTTTGGGGGCCCTATACAAAATCTCCATGTCTCGACGTGTATCTAACACTTTATGCTTAGACGCCCGCATATGGTCTCCAAATGCAGTCTTGTGTGAATTTGTGTATTCTGCTTGGAATGTCACACGTTAACCGACTGGAAAGTCGCAGTGCACTCAAGGAACACACAAACACTAGATTCCTGCAACAAACACCATTGACATTCTAATTTACCCTACTTTTAGTTTGTTAATGTCAATAGGCATTGTTCCATTTAAAAATTGTATTTTTGCACAAAAAATACACTTCCTAAGTGTTATTACAATCTCTTTAGTTGCTAACAATACGAGCCCCTGACTGACAACCAATTCTGTGAAAAACTCAATCAGGAGCACTTACCATTTCGGCAATAATTGAAGTGCAAGTTTTTGGTAATTCACCCCGTACACAGTGTGAAAGTTAATAAAACCGACAAAACGCGGAAACGGATTCCTGACTGAAAATGGAGGAAAAAAAGTCTTATGAACATGTGTCCGGAAATGCATCGTTGCCAAGGTAGATGGCGCTGACAAAGTTCTTTTGACCATGTGACATGTGTTTCTTGCGTGTTGCAAGCTGTGTGACTGACACAGCGTATTGTAAGCAGCAGAATGGTCCGGTATTCACGTCTGGAACAAGACAAGATGGTGTTTGCGTAAGGCCAAGCAGAGGGAAACGGTCGTGAGTCAGAAGCCGGTCCTCCAAACCTGGTGTACGCACATTCCACCGCTTCCTTGCACATTCGTCTGTTTGAAAGGAGCCATGATAACACAAACACCCAAAAAGCCTTGAAAGGTTGTGTGATGTGGTTGGTGTCTGCGAGGGTACTTGTTTTGGTATAGCTATGCTGCCTCTCGACCTTTTCCATTTGCTTGACCGCATCCAAACACTATCTCGGCTTGTTTCCGACTTGAATACCGGACTATTCTGCTGCTTGCAGTACACTGCGCCAATCACACAACCGGCAGTATACGAGGAACATACTCCATGTGGTCAGAGGAACTTTTATTCGTCAGCGCCATCTGCCATGGCAATGATGTATTTCCGGACACGTGTTCATAGGACCTGTTTTCCTCCAATTCCAGTCACGAATCGGTCCCTGCAGTTTACCGATTTTATTCATGTTCGTCCTGTGTATACAGGGTGTTTCAAAATTCATTTTACTGACTGCTAGAGGTTGTAGTGGGGACTTTGAAGGTCAAGTTTTATGTAGGAACCCTTGTCCGATAATGTCATCTGACGACGTTACAGGAGCTGGCGCCTATATACGTATGTTTATGCAGGGTGATTCCGTGATGATGTTGCCAACTTTCTAGGATAATGGAGAAACATAAATGTATCGATTTGAGGTAAGAGTCGAATGTTATATGAAAAAAAAAATGGTTCAAATGGCTCTGAGCACTATGGGACTTAACATCTGAGGTCATCAGTTCCCTAGAACTTAGAACTACTTAAACCTAACTAACCTAAGGACATCACACACGCCGGCCAGTGTGGTCGAGCGGTTCTAGGCGCTTCAGTCTGGAACCGCGCTGCTGCTACGGTCGCAGGTTCGAATCCTGCCTCGGGCATGGATGTGTGTGATGTCTTTAGGTTAGTTAGGTTTAAGTAGTTCTAAGTTCTAGGGG
Source organism: Schistocerca nitens (assembly GCF_023898315.1). Classification (NCBI taxonomy): domain Eukaryota; kingdom Metazoa; phylum Arthropoda; class Insecta; order Orthoptera; family Acrididae; genus Schistocerca; species Schistocerca nitens. The sequence continues at coordinate 357,320,442 of NC_064614.1, read as the reverse complement.
ACTGATGACCTCAGAAGTTGAGTCCCATAGTGCTCAGAGCCATGTGAACCATTTGAACATCACACACATCCATGCCCGAGGCAGGATTCGGACCTGCGACCGTAGCGGTCGTATATGCAAAAACCGTTCTGATATATCTGACAGTGGAATACATGTATTGGAATTGTTGTTGTGAAGATCTTAGGGTAGGCAACTTTCAGAGGAGGTCATATGGACCAAACCAATAAAAAATGTCCAGTAAATGTACCTCTTCATCCTAGAAAGTTTGTAAATCATCACGGAATCACCCTGTATATACGAGGGTAATCCCAAACGTAAGGTCTCCTATGTTTTTATAAGTACAAAGACCTGTTTATTTATACAATGGTTTACATCAGTTTACAGCTTGAACATTTAGCTATTTTTCGACATACTCACCATTTCTGTCGATGCATTTTTGTAGACGCTGTGGCAGTTTTTGTATGCCCATCTCATACTAGCTCGCCGCCATGCTGTTCAGAAAATTATGAACCTCTTCTTTCACATTGTCGTCGGAGGTGAATCGCCTTCCAGCCAAATGTTCTTTTAACCTAGGGAACTGGGCGCCAAGTCAGGATTATAGGATGGGTGGGTGATTATGTTCCACTGAAACTGTTGCAGGTGAGCAACGGTTTGCCGAGCGACGTGTGAGCGAGCGTTGTCGTGGAGAATGTGTACGCCCTTGCTCAACATTCCTCTTCTCCGGTTCTGAATTGCCCGTTTGAGTTTTTTCAGAGTCTCACAGTACCTGTCAGCGTTAATTGTGGTCCCAGCGATTCAGCTCCGACGACGAGGTGAAAGAAGAGGTTCATAACTTTCTCAACAGCATGGCGGCGGGCTGGTATGACATGGGAACACAAAAACTACCACAGTGTCTACAAAAATGCATCGACAGAAATGGTGATTATGTCGAAAAATAGCTAAATGTTCAAACTGTAAACAGATGTAAACCATTGTAGAAATAAACAGGTCTATGTACTTAGAAAAAAAAACAGGAGAACTTGCTTTTGGGGTTACCCTCGTATATACATTTACAGGCGCCGGTGCCTCTAAGTTGACGCTCGCTAGCGTCGCTGGATGACGTTTCCGGACATGGGTTCCCATGTAAAACTTGATCTACCTAATCCCCTCTACAGCCTTCAGAAGTGTGTAACATGAATTGTCGAAACACCATGCCCAATTCGGTTATTATCTTAAATTCTTGTATATAAAAAAGATTACAACAGATCATACACATACACTGATCAGCCAGAACATTATGACCACCGACGTAGAATCGATGCAAACCCATCCAGGCGATAACAGCGTCACCTGGCGAGGAAAAACTGCTAGTCAGACGCACGGTGCATGTAGTATCAGTGAGAGAGCTGCCCGTGCGAGGAATGGTGAAAGTGTGCGGTGTATCTGAGTTTGACAGAGGGCCGACTGTGATGGCTCGTAGGGTCATTCATCATGTCGATGGGAGGGGAGAATCCGTCGTCTTCCAGAGGAACAGCACCTTGATACTTGTTCTGCAGGACGGAGACAAGCTGGCGGCTGTTCCATTGTTCTAACATTCACATTGGTATCCACGGGCCAAATAAAGTCCATGCAAGGGACTATGAAGCCAAAGGAGTACCGTACACTTGTTGCAGACATGTACACCCCTTCAAGACTATCATTTTTCCCAACGGCAGTGTCATTGCTCAATAAGATAGTGCATCATGACACAAAGCTTCGGGGAACACACTGGCGAGTTCCAATTGAAGAGCCGGCCGCGGTGGCCGAGCGGTTCTAGGTGCTTCAGTCCGGTACCACGCGACTGCTACGGTCGCAGGTTCGAATCCTGCCTCGGGCATGGATGTGTGTGATGTCCTTAGGTTAGTTAGGTTTAAGTAGTTCTAAGTTCTAGGGGACTGATGACCTCAGATGTTAAGTCTCATAGCGCTCAGAGCCATTTGAACCATTTTTTCCAATTGAAGTCCTGGCACCTCAGCTTGCCAGATCTGAGCCCGATCGAGCACATGTGGAATGTGATTGAACGTGATGTTACAGCTCATCGTCGCCCCCCCCCCTCTCCCTGATCGGAATTTACGGGTCTTAGGTGACTTGTGGGTGAAGATGTGGAGGGTGCCAAATCCCTCCAGCGACCTATCAAGACCTCACTTCTTGTATGCCAAGACGCTTCGGCGTTGTTATCCGTGCCAAAGGTGGACATACCGGCTATTGGGCTGGTGGTCATAATCTTCTGGCTGATCAGAGTATATTGATAGTTGAACATACTGAGAAATGGATGGGAGTGGCTAAACAAATTGCTTTTCATTGAAATTGTATATTATGCGAATGCTTTTGAAAAAGTTGTTTGAGCTTATTTCATTATTGTCGTTTAGTAGATTTTCTACATGTCCCTTCCTGTGGATATAGATTTCTAGTTCTTCATATAGACATATCTTGTGTCCTTCGTTCAGTGTTAATCCTACTTTGTACTCTGTGAAATGGATGTCCTGTGTCTATAATGTGGGAGGCAGTTGTAGATCTGCGTGGTGTGTTGTATAAGAAGGCGTTGACGTGTTCTATGCACCTGATGTGGACGTAACGACCTGTTTAACCTATGTACTGAGCAGGGCATTTACTATGCGTGATTTTATGCATGCCAGAGGATGAAAATTCATCTCGACTGCTTTTTAGTGTATGAAATAGTCTGTGGCAAATTTTATGGCTTATTTGTCATGCTATGCTTATTTTATGTTCTTTGAAGATATTGGAACTTTCTGGGAGATATTACCGAGGAAAGGCATGAATGTACTTAGCGCATTTTTTTGGATAGTGACGGTTGTTTTGATGATTTTCTTTTTTTTCTTTTTAGCTTTTTTGTCTACACTACTGCCCTTAAAATTGCTACAACACGAAGATGACGTGCTACAGACGTGAAATTTAACCGACAGGAAGAAGATGCTGTGATATGCAAATGATTAGCTTTTCAGAGCATTCACACAAGGTTGGCGCCAGTGGCGATACCTACAACGTGCTGACATGAGGAAAGTTTCCAACCGATTTCTCATACACAAACAGCAGTTGACCGGCGTTGCCTGGTGAAACTTGGTTGTGATGCGTCGTGTAAGGAGGAGAAATAAGTACCATCACGTTTCCGACTTTGATAAAGGTCTGATTGTAGCGTATCGCGATTGCGGTTGATCGTATCGCGACATTGCTGCTCGCGTTGGTCGAGATCAAATGACTGTTAGCAGAATATGGAATCAGTGGGTTCAGGAGGGTAATACGGAACGCCGTTCTGGATCCCAACGGCTTCGTATCACTAGCAGTCGAGATGACAGGCATCTTATCCGCATGGCTGTAACGGATCGTGCAGCCACGTCTCGATGCCTGAGTCAACAGATGGGGACGTTTGCAAGATAACAACCATCTGCACGAACAGTTCGACGACGTTTGCAGCAGCATGGACTATCAGCTCGGAGACCCTGGCTGCGGTTACGATGGTGTACTCAACGACGAACCTGGATGCACGAATGGCAAAACGTCATTTTTTCGGATGAATCCAGGTTCTGTTTACAGCATCATGATGGTCGCATCCGTGTTTGGCGACATCGCGGTGAACGCACATTGGAAGCGTGTATTCGTCATCGCCATACTGGCGTATCACCCGGCGTGATGGTATGGGGTGCCATTGGTTACACGTCTCGGTCACCTCTTGTTCGCACTGACGGCACTTTGAACAGTGGACGTTACATTTCAGATGTGTTACGACCCATGGCTCTACCCTTCATTCGATCCCTGCGAAACCCTACATTTCAGTAGGATAATGACGTTGCAAGTCCTGTACGGGCCTTTCTGGATCCAAAAAAAAAAAAAAAAAAGAATGATAGTATGGCATTGTTGGCAGGGAGGCCCCATGAGGGGAAGTTCGGCCGCCGTATTAGAAGTCCTTTTCAGTAGACGCCACTTCGGCGACTTGCGAGTCAATGATGATGAAATGATGAAGAAGAACACACAACACTCAGTCATAACGAGGCAGAGAAAATCCCTGACCCCGCTGGGAATCGAACCCGGGATCTCGGGCGCGGGAAGCGAGAACGCTACCGCAAGACCACGAGCTGCTGACTTTTGGATACAGAAAATGTTCGACTGCTGCCCTGGGCCGACCGCGGTGGTCGTGCGGTTCTAGGCGCTCCAGTCCGGAGCCGCGCTGCTGCTACGGTCGCAGGTTCGAATCCTCCCTCGGGCATGGATGTGTGTGATGTCCTTAGGTTAGTTAGGTTTAATTAGTTCTAAGTTCTAGGGGACTGATGACCACAGCAGTAGAGTCCCCATAGTGCTCAGAGCCATTTGAACCATTTTTGCTGCCCTGGCCAGCACAGTCTCCAGATCTCTCACCAATTGAAAACGTCTGGTGGCCGAGCAACTGGCTCGTCACAATACGCCAGTCACTACTCTTGATGAACTGTGGTATCGTGTTGAAGCTGCATGGGCAACTGTACCTGTACACGCCATCCAACCTCTGTTTGACTCAATGCCCAGGCGTATCAAGGCCGTTATTACGGCCAGAGGTGGTTGTTCTGGGTACTGATTTCTCAGGATCTATGGACCCAAATTACGTGAAAATGTAATCACATGTCAGTTGTAGTGCAATGAATAACCGTTTATCATCTGCATTTCTTCTTGGTGTAGCAATTTTAATGGCCAGTAGTGTATTAATGTTGGTTTATATTCAATATCTGCAGCTACTTGTTTTATGATTCCTGTTTATTTCTGTAGATTTTCACCTCTTAATGGGAGTTATAGATCTCTACGAGTCACTGAGCGGAATGTTATGAACAAAGGAATGTCTGCCAAGAGGTACTTTTGGTGGTAGATATGCGGGCCATTGATAGGCCTGCACGGTCGTGCGAACTCAGTGTGAGCCCCGTTTGAACGGACACAAAGCGTTCTAATCTGTTCCCGTCTCTGTTTCCGGCTGGCTTTTCGTGTGCTGTCCCGGCCGCTTTCTTGGCTGAGTTTCCACATTTTTTCTGTGGACGACTGGTGTAAGAACTTGCTGTAAAGTTGATGGACATTCTCATGTAGTGAGTTATAAAAGTATGCTGAAGTTGCAGCTTGCATTTTTCTGCTTGGAATAATATTTACTTGCAGCATTTTCAGGTCTTCAGTGTCACTTTTTTCGTGTTCAAGCTTAATGTCCTTTGTTCTACGAGGTAGTTACCTTTCGATGCACGAGGTACTGTATCGAGTTTTCTCTAACCCATCCATCACAGCATGTTGTAACACTGGAAAATTTTTTGCTGATGTGAGACTGCATCCAAAGCTCCAATATGGTCCAAGAAAGATACGTCGATAAGACGTCGATCCTAGATTACTTGACCTCAGTCTACCAGATTTTTCAAGATTTGTGAAAATTTGCGAGATCATCCGGAGTTGTACGAAAGAATGCGTAGCTCACAGCAGAAATGAGCACGTTATTCCATCCAAATGCGAGAACGGCTCGTGGAGCACCTCTTTAAACAGGTGCGTGTGTACAGTGAAGTGCTGTAGTATAGGGATGGGAAAAACCAACCGGTTAAAACCGGTACCGGTATTTTTCGCTGTTTATTTGGTCTCGGTTGTGACAGGTGTTTTTTATTTTGTCCCTTTTTTACTAATAAACGGGTAAAGAATCGACATATCAATCAGTCGTAGCAACAGTGCCAAATTTTTTGGTTTTTGAGTAAACCTTCTGTTAAAATCGGGTAATTTCCATTGCTTTGTAATTTTACGTTTTTAAGGAAAATGAGAAAAGCGATCAGCACTATTTCAATAACAACGTAGACAGAAACGAGCAACAAACACATGGCTTAAGAACTGGTACAGCATTACCGACACAGTAATGTCCCTGTTACCATATAGTGTGGCCTATTAGATGGCACGTGTGTATATGGAGTGTGTAAGATTTGCTCCATCTGATCTACCTCCCCGCCCCGTCAGAGGTTCGAAGCTCCCTCGGGCAGGGGTGTGTGTGTTCTCCTTAGCATGAGTTAGTTTAATTTAGATTAAGTAGTGTGTGAGCCTAGGGACTGACGACCTCAGCAGTTTGCTCCCATACGATCTTACTACATATTTCCAAAATCTGATCTCTCGTTGTCATCGTTGGACATCAGTTGTAATAGAGTGTCACTATCCAGTGCCTGGTAATATTTTACGAGGTGCGGTATCAATAAAGCACAATCCTCTGTTTGCTTTAAATAATTAAAAACGGGAGAGGGCACAACAGACTTGCCACATCATATCGTATAAGGAGAAAGCTTAAAACTTAACAAATCATTCACAGTTTACAACAAAAATAGAAAGCGGCTGCCGGCCGAAGTGGCCGTGCGGTTAAAGGCGCTGCAGTCTGGAACCGCAGGACCGCTACGGTCGCAGGTTCGAATCCTGCCGCGGGCATGGATGTTTGTGATGTCCTTAGGTTAGTTAGGTTTAACTAGTTCTAAGTTCTAGGGGACTAATGACCTCAGCAGTTGAGTCCCATAGTGCTCAGAGCCATTTGAGCCAGAAAGCGGCTGATCTGCTGATTGTGTCTGATATACCTTTATCTGCTTGTCGCCTTGAAAGTTGACAAATTAACACGAAAAATAGAATTCTCCAATTTCAGTTTTCACCCTTTAACACTGACTATTCGTAATGCGCAAATAGTGGTACGATTCTCGATTACAAGATGATTTTTGAGTGGAGTTTGAAAAAATTAGAATCAATAGGAGAATACTGGTGATTTTTTCAAGTATTAAATCATTTATCACTTTTCGAGACAAGCAGTCGGTGGACGGGTAAAATGTTCGTTTACTTGCCTGTTTAATTTAATGTTGTGATTCTATGTATCCTGAACTGAGGGAGCCAAAATTTTTCAGTATTTGTTTGGTTTCTAAGTTTATTACGGGAAGTAACAGAAATGAAAAGTGGCAAACCAGTTATTTCAAAAACCTGTTATTTTGACCAGTTTTAACACTCCCTTGAAAAGCCGGTATATCCGAAAATCGGTTGTTTCAGCGATAACCGCCATCCCTATAGTACTGTCGTGCTTATTGTTGCGGTAGGCTATGTGGGAAATTTTAGTCCAATTACATGGAGTTTGAATCGAAATGTTTCCATTTATAATGCATTTGTTCTAGCTAGGAAAACATTTTGCAATTGAAGTCATTGGCGGCTCGTAATCACATATTCGCAAACTCGCGCTTACTGCAAGGTTTTGCTAATGTCATCATATACTTTTACCAATGTCCTATTCGGTTTTAATTGTTATACATTATTTGTAAAAAATTAACTTTATAAAAGTCGGTAACTATTCAGTGCCAGTTATAGACAGACAAATAGAATAACAAAAATGTTAGTGTCACTGATCATAACCAGAAACCTTTACATAACCATCAGGTAACTTTAATCAAAGCAAATCCATGTATTTCGAAAAGTGTCAATACTGAGACTTTTTACGTGCAAATACGCTTAGGGGAAATCTGAGTGAAGTGGCCACTCTAAAGAAAATTATATTTTGCTCTGCCATCATGTCACAGGTTTGCCTTAACTGTATACATTCTGTAACTATGACACAACTGTGTTATTGAATAAAATCTTTTCGGTTTTCATGCCGAATCAATTCGAATGAAGTTCTCGAGGTTTCAGTGACCATCTCCGCCTTCGTCGTCAGGAGTAAAACCGCTGATTGCCGAGCTGCCCCAGTATTCCTCTTATACATGCACGAAAAGCAGAAAACAGTGCCACCCTCGGCAGGCAGTGATTTTACTCCTGACGACGAAGACGGAGATGGTCATCGAAAGCTCGAGAATTTTATGCGAACTGGTGCGTCTTAAAAACCGAGAAGATTTTATTCAGACATGCCACCGCGATATAGAAATGTTAGCTTAAATAACGCGGTAGGTAGGGCAAAGTGGCCAGAGGCAGAGAAAAGGATAAATAAGTCTCAAATGCGGTGGAATATGGTTTTCTGAAGTTTGTATTTCGATGTCTCTCCCTAAATTGTGTCACCCAGTCCATGCCTGCGATATTTTTCTCTTTGTTGAATGGGTGTGGTAGATCATTCTGCTCCGCAAGCTGAAATACCAACTATCTATCTATCTATCTATCTATCTATATCCGAATCCCGCTCCAGCTACTGCCGGGTCTGGGTGCTGACGAGTCCTCTCCATTTGGCTCGGTCCTCCCACCACTTTTCTTCCTCCACTTGCTGCCATGTCACACCTCTCCTTTCAACAGATATTCTAACTCCCATTTTCCACCAAGTTCTTGGGCCCTCTAGGTCTTTTCCCATCCATCTTTAGTTCTTCCATAATTTTGGGGAGTCTCTGCCCATGCATCCTCTTAACATGCCCATACCATCTTAATCTCTTTCTTTCAATTTCTTCTCTCATACTTTCTTGTTTGAGGTCCTTTCTAATCTCTACATTCCTTACTCTGTCCATTCTTGCTTTTCCCTTAACTGCTCTGAGAAATTTCATTTCCCCTGCTTGCAGTCTGCTCCAGTCCCTTTCTGTCATTGTCCATGTTTCTCCACCATAGGTGACAATAGGGATGTAATAATTCTTATACACAAGGAGTTTTGCTCTTTCTGAAACTTCATTATTCCAAATCAGATGTTTTATTGTTTGGTAGAAATTGCCTCCCTTCTGTAACCTCCTATCAATTTCGTTAGTTATTCTTCCATCCCTAGATATTTCACTCCCTAAATAAGTGAAACTTTCTACCACTTTGAGGGGTTCTCCATTCAAGGTAATATTTCCGTTGATTCCTTTCTCTCTTCCAAATACCATTACTTCACTCTTATCTTTATTTATTTTTAATCCATACCTTTTCATTATTTCTTTCCACGTATCAAGCTGTAACTGTACATCTACCTCTTTATCACCCCATATTACCATATCATCTGCAAAAATCATCTTTTTGTCTTTTTCTTTTACTATATCTTTAACTGCCCTATTCATTCCCTCCATCACAACATTAAAAAGCGCGGGAGATAGAATACTTCCTTGCTTAAGTCCTTGTCTTATTTCGATGTATTCAGAGTTCCCCAATGGTGTTCTAATTCTACAATTGTGGCCTCTGTACATCGTCTTTATAACATTAATGTATCCATCTTCTATATCTATCTTCTTCAGTTCTTCCCAGAGTCTTTCCCTGTCAACTGAGTCATATGCCATTTCTATGTCTATAAAAACCATTATCACCCTTTTGTTATACTCCCAACTTTTTTCCATCAGTTGACGGATAGAAAATATCAGGTCGATCGTGCTCCTTCCTTTCCTAAACCCATGCTGTTCTTCACTCAGCTCCTTTTCTATCTTTTCACTTATTCGATTTAGTAAAATTCTTTCAAAAATCTTGGCTGTATGACTCATGAGGGTTATTCCTCTGTAGTTTTTACAAAGTCTTTTATTGCCTTTCTTGAAGATGGGAACAATCTCTCCTGTTCTCCAGTCGTCAGGTATTTTACTATTTCTCCACACGCTTGATAGTACTCTATATAGCCACTGCATTCCCACTGGACCTGCTGCTCTTATCATGTCCACTGATACTTCATCAGGTCCTGGGGCTTTCCCCCCACTCATCTTCTTCGCAGCTTTTTGCATTTCTTCCCGTGTAATTTGTCCTAATTCTGCTTCCCAGCTTCTCTCAATTTCTCCATTATTTGTTGTTTCCTCATGTACCTGCTCCTCAGTGTTTAACAGCTTCTTAAAATGTTCTTTCCAGAGATCTTTTATATTCCCTGGATCTTCAATAATGGTACCGTCCTCTGTTTCCATCTTTACTGGTACTTCAGAAGCCTTCTGAATACCAACTGATATGCCATAATAACTTCATTCTATGTCAAAACTATGGTTAAGGAATTTTTTCTGTTGCTCTTCCAAGAAACTACTTGTCTTCAACAGCAGCACGATTTTTTTAAGAACTCTCCTTTTAAGTTTGTTTCTTGAGATATTGAATAGTTTGGCTGCTGTGACAAACGGCATCTTTTCTTTTCTTACGGCATTCAATGTCCGATGCATCGCTTGGGAATCCTATGATTGTTGTAGTGATTTCCTTAAATAATATGGTGATATCTTACCATATACTACTAATAAGAGAACATAAATATTTCACTAAGTTTTTAAAACAGTTTTGTATTAGTATACTTATTTTATGAAATGATTTGTTTTATTATCAGTTCTGTCTTCTCGAAGCAAGGAAATAAATTACAAAAGTTATGTTTGGGCAAAGTACTCATTTTGCTGCTTTGCCCCGTCAGGCGACTGGCACTAAGCCAGACTGGACGCCGTTACGCTAAATATTGTCTGAATACGAAATTACGATGGCGTGCAGGGAGGTAATGCTTCGGATTTTTGTGTGAAAACTCTGAAAGCTTTTTAAATAAAACAAACTTTATGAATATTCTACTTCATTAATATTCTTCATGTCTATATACAGTATTTATTTCCCAACGTAGTCACTCTGGCAACAAACACATATCTCCTAACGACAACTGATTTGTTGATACTTACACTGTAGAATGTTTGACTTTGTTGATGGAGCCACAACGTCACTTCTGCTTGCAGCGCTTCATTGTTATCAAAGCGAAGTCCTCGAAGGTATTCTTTAAGTTTTGGAAACAATGACAATCAAAAGTCGGGAGTGTATGGAAGATTATCGATGACGGTGAACCGAAGACACATCTCTCGTGTGTGGTCTGGCATTGTCATGCCGAACGAGGGGGTGCTCCATACGAGGACGAACTCTTCGAATTCGTGGATCTCGATCACAGCAACGCTGTTTCTCACGCACCGACATAGTTGCGTTACACGCCTCCTTTCTACACGGTAGAGAGCCTGTATAGGGAGAGAGTGGTCAACCGGACGATACGGCGGCGATTTTTCTGCCAAACTGCGGGCGGGACTCTTGAATGGCCAGTAGTGGAGTGGTGGAGTACACACACACCGAATCAAAAGCACAAGACAATATAGCGAAATCATTCGTTAAATGCCTTAGTTTATAAGAATAATGTGTTATAATAATTTTCACACATCCAATTTATAGGTCTGCTTTCAAATTTAACTATGTATATTGCAATTTGTTTTATATGTAGTAAAAAGCAAAAACGACTTACTTCGCATAGATAAGAGTACTTGGTTGGTTTCCACAAGGTTCCTGTTTGATTTATGTCAGCCCTGTTGACTGCGACTGCCCACCGCTTTCGTCTTTCTTCATTGCGTGGAAATGCTAACATGCGAAATCCACCTTCGCCTCTATTGTAACAACCAAATGCAGCACAACCTGGCATCGTTTACGAACGTCTGCAGAACGAATTACAGATGTCAGAAACAATACTGTACAATTACTAACGTGTTTACTTCAAACATGTAGGCCTACCGACTTCATCACAAAACGCTTCATCATTTCAACTCGTATTTAAGATTGCAAACGCTAATTACGTACTAAAAACGATATACAACTAAATCGAACATGCATGCACAACGCATAACAAGTCTCCCAATAATTCCAATACCTTTTAATCGTTTCCAACAGTCCTCTGAACTTCAATTCAGCTCAAAAGCACGGCGAACATAGGAAGCGCGAGAGAAGTTTGGCGCCATTTTTCTGCCAAAGCTAATCAACCAATCACGGGCAATTTTACCTATGGCCACTCTCTCTGTATACAGGCTCTCTACTACACGGTACAATTTGGAACCCTCTAGCGGCAGAAAGTTGCAACATGCGTCAGCCAAGCGAGAAAGTCGACCGAGTAATAAGCATGACGCCTAATACTTCAGTCCATATTGGGAACAAAATAAGAAATTAGGAGGCATCATTTTTCAGCGCGCCTTCGTACATAACCTAGGTATTAATAAAAATGTGGTTTAAAAGGCTAAAATACAACGTTTCCCGAGAATTATAACAATTAACTGTCACAATATACGGTTATATTTTCTTAATGCACGCAAACGAATTTGACACTTGCCTTACATAGACGTCGAGAAAACAAATATTTCACTGCAGAGGAGCGCTTAACTATCACCATGAAATTCGCTGACAAAACGAAACAAGCCTCATAGAACAGTTTTAAATGTTCGCCACTAGGCTGCATCTCTCTCCAAGAGAATAAAACGAAGTGGCCACTTCACCTGCCCTGGCCACAATAGTCGTCCTTCCCGTATAGGGCTCAGTGAGGACCATAGTCTGGGAGATTCCGCAGGTGCTATCACTTCTAAGGCGCTGCAGTCATGGACTGTGCGGCTGGTCCCGGCGGAGGATCGAGTCCTCCCTCGGGCATGGGTGTGTGTGTTTGTCCTTAGGTTAATTTAGGTTAGGTAGTGTGTAAGCTTAGGGACTGACGACCTTAGCAATTAAATCCCATAAGATTTAACACACATTTGAACATTTTTTGGTGCTATCACTCGCTAATTCGAAACGAAATAATGTGGGAAGTTTGAATAATGAGAAGTGATGGAACGTCAACATTTTATTCTTCTTATAAGTCGTCACGGATGAGGCAACTGCCACATTTGGAAATATAGCTGTGTGACCTAGTCTAATTGCATTACTCAAGAAAAGCAACCGTACTGTAAGCCACGCAAACCAACGGAATTTCTAGCACAGCACACTAATTAGCCGCCGACGATGTAAACGCGACAGAGGAATGCCGCCGCTTTGTGGCCTTCGCGGCCAGGCGACACACTTATCGTGTCTGTAGCTGGAAGTCCTCGCTACTGCCAGCAAAGCTTACCAAAACAAGCTGTCCGGCTACGGACATCCATCACTGCCGTTCGGAGAACTCAGCGACGGAAGTGCCTTCTCAAGCTGAATGCTGTAATAACACGTCTGTGTTGCCAAACACCATCAAGGGAAATCTGCCATAGCAGACTCGTGACTAACAACTCATTCTAGTCCGTATGTAGCTGAACACATTCAATTCTTATGTCGTAGATTTTTCTGCGGAGACGGTGCCTGTTACGAATGACACCAGGCCTCTGGACATTGGCGAATGGATTGCGCAGTGAAGACCTCGCACCAAATGACTTCCCCTCTCCGCCACAGTCGAAAGTATGGCCGCGGAAAAAAAAAGGTTAGCCTTACCCAAAATGAGCATACTGGTCGCTTTAGAGCACTGTAGATGACGTCGAAATGGCCCTCCAACGCAGACGTACGTCAACACAGTGTATGAGACAGTCGGCTGTACACAATTAATGCAGTAATATCGGTCGATGTGGTTACGTTACGGAATGACAGCAAGGAGCTATAGTGTTTGGTCTTGCCCAACACCACACCTTGAATGATTTTGTACTATTTGTTGCTGTATCAACACGGACTGTCCAACGCGTCTACAGTCAGTAGTGCACCACTGGCAGCCGTTTACGGTAATACTGCAGAAGAACAGAGGTCGTAAAAAGATCCTAGCCCACAGGGACCGGAAACGAGTGTCACACCTTGTCAATGACCATCGGATTCACATCCAGCAGAAATGACTGTGTCGGTAAATGCAGATCCATGCCAACCAGTTCCCGTGTGAAAATTACAGGTAACGGCATGCTGTGGGCATATGGAGTCGAGCACCGAGCGAAAGACCATTGCTCATAACGCCTCATAAAGCGGTACGTCTTCAGAGAACCGCAAAGCACAGAACAGAAGTAGTGCGATGAGGCGAGTAGTGATTTGCCTCTTTTTCAAACGATGAAAGGTATCATATGCAACGACGGCCTGATCAGGTATTTAAACCATTTTGTGTGGATGGTGTAGATCAGGCAGGAGGTGGATCTGTAATGTTTTGAGGGTGTTTTTCGTACCCTGACTTTGGGCCAATCACTCGTACCAGAATTTTCGTTCCAGGATTCTAGATGGTCAAGTATTGCCCTTTCTTCTACATCGCCATGGTGAGCATGCTGTAGACACTACCGTATTCTCAGATGATAACATCCATGTTTACAGGGCCGCACGCGTACGCTCCAGTGAGTAGCTTCAGCTGGATAGGTCATGTTTTAAGAAACTTACGCACTGTCTTCCTTGTCGAATTGAGACCAGAAGTGGAAGAGGCTAGGAGCTGTTCAAATGGTTCAAATGGCTCTGAGCACTAAGGGACTTAACTTCTGAGGTCATCAGTCCCCTAGAACTTAGAACTACTTAAACCTAACTAACCTAAGTACAGCACACACATCCATGCCCGAGGCAGGATTCGAACCTGCGACCGTAGTGGTCGCGCGGTTCCAGACTGAAGCGCCTAGAACCGCTCGGCCACACTGACCAGCCTAGGAGCTGTATTGCACTGTATTATCGTAAGACGTACCATGCCATCCGTTAAATGTATTAGCAATTGAGAATAAGGACAACCATCAGCTTTAAAATGGAATGACGAAAGTGAAAATTTGTGCCGGACCGGGACTCGAGCGCGGATTTCCTGCTTATCGTGAGCGGTCGCCTAAACATTTGGCTCTCCGAGCGAGACTCACGGTCACACCCAAACTTCCATATGTCGTCAACCATGCGTCTACGACCTGTACTCGTACTTCCATTATGTACATTCCGGTACAGGTCAGAAGTTGTACTTGAAAGTCACTTGGCCGGTATCGGCAGGGAAATAAGATATTGCAGTGCCTGTGCTATTCTGAGTACGATGCGAAGTTCCCTTGGACATGCATGTACGCGTCGTAGACGAATGGTTGACGACATATGGAAGTTTGGGTCTGGCCGTGAGTCGTGCACGGATAGCCAAATGGTAAGGCGGAAAATCGCGATAAGCGTGAAATCCAGGTTCGAGATCCGATCCGCCACAAATTTTCATTTTCGTCATTCCATTTTAAAGATGATGGTTGTCCTTATTTGCAATTGCGAATACATTTAATGTATTACACAACGACTGTAGTCGCCACAGTGCCTGTTCCTTTGGAAATGCATGCGTGCCCTAAGGAACTTCGCATCGTAATCAGACAGGCACTACAATATCGTATACCTAAATCTGCCAGATCTGGTGACTTTTTCTCGGTTGAGCGATTTCAGTTGCTTTTCTATAGCGCAGTCAGTTGTCACTTATTTCGATATCAGCCATATTATAGCTCGTGCGACGATTTAAGGGTGGAACTACAATGAGATCCTCCTCTGAGAGACGTTTAGTATTTCAGCCTTTACTGTGTCTTCCTCTGTTTCAATATCATTAAGGTCACAATGTCTGCATAGATGGATTCGATCCGTTTACTGACTGAAAATAACACCACAACTTCTTACGATTTTCTATCAAGCCGGTAGACAGAATTTTACTTTCGAATTCATTGAACGCTTCACGCATAGCCATCCTTACTCTAATTTTGGGTTCGTTTAGTTTTTGTTTCGCTATGAAGCTTTGGCAACGAATTTGCGGTGGATCTCTCTCTGTTATCGTAACAGCTGTCTACTATAGTTGTCGAAGCATGTGGATATTTTCCGTCCCACACTATTTTGCTAGGCACATATCTGTCTCAAGCATCTTGAACGATGCTCTGGAACTTTGACTATTGATGCTCAACAATGTCGATACTGGGAGTAAAATTGTCTTGTTGACTTGTCAGGACAATCTGTTTCTTGTCGCTCTTATTAATCACAAAGATCTTGCATGGGGGCTTAATTATTTAAAATGCAAATACTTTTAGCAGCTGTAAGTCCGGTTACGAAGTCTCGTAACCGGTTGACCCTGAGTAGTATTAGTACGCAATCTGACTGGATAGAATAACAACAAAGAATGAAAGGAAATTTCCGTTAACACAATTAATTAATTAAGTCCCCAGCAACTATAAAAGCTACGAAACAACAAAGCACGAGTGTAACTGTTCTGTGTGTGGAAGTGTGATTCAACGTACACATCTGGCACGGTTCTTCCTCAATACAAGATATTTTAAACACAATTTACAATGAAGTAATTTAAAAAAAACCAGAAATACTACAATTGCACATAGAACCAGAATTACAGTCTAATACATGAACACAAGCCAGATGCTTTGTTGACTGAACCTGTGACCAAGAGGGATTGTTATTTAGGAAATTTGAAATAAAAAATTTTTTGTTACCTTCATATATATTGACGAAAAATACACTGTGACCATTGCAACATTCCCAATCTAACAGCATCTGCTGTCTCGTCCAACAGAACAACTGCACACGACATGCCCTCAACTAGTACTGCTATCGACATCCTCTCAAGCACTGCCCACGGCAACCTCCGAACTACTACTGCCCAGTGGAGGCGGCGGAATCATACTCTTTGGCGCAATCTTTGGCGCTGTGACTCAGTGTAGCTACCTTTCAATCTTCCCACCTTTCTTTGTGTTTCTGTTTACAGCCGTATTCAGTGATCCTGTAACGGGCCTACCACCATTGATTCCCTGTTCTAGGCTGAGTCTGTTTGTCAACAGGATAGCGGAGGTCAATAAAGGTGCATCCAAATTCGTCACAGAATCGTCTGAGCCTCTCGTTTAAGCCTTCCTTTCGGATCCAAACCAGAGGACCGAGCTTTGTTCTGGGAACCAAGCTAAAAACCGATAGCTCTAGTTTCACCAAATGAGTCCGAGAATGGACTCTGAAGCCAGGCAGCAGGTGTCATTCGCGCCAACATGAGCCACGATTTGCAGCCGGTTGCACAGAGTGCGGTCAGTCGCAGCCCACAGAGACTCGTCATCTCGGACAAGATCCTCGACAAGCACAGTGTGGACACGGGCCTTCTTTCCCGACCTGGCCGCTGTTTCCCTACGTGATTCCATCATCCGCCTAACACTGGAGCTCCCAGTTCCACCCTCTGCGCTTGTCCTAATCTGTCAGGAATATCGGCCACGGGCGCTTTTGCAGTTATCATGTCGAATACGGTTTTGACACAGGACACAGCCTGCTGTAGCTGCCCTTGTTGATCTCAATACTCAAATAGCCAACAGGCTGCGTCTTTGCGTGAAGGAGAACGTTGTGCCTTTCATCTTCCGGCCAGAATCAGGTCCAGTTGTGTTCTGGCGTAACACGCGCAGTTCCTGGGCTCTAAATAGAATAAACGCTGCAGAGGGCTTCGATATCTTCTGCGTCAGCCCAACTGCCTTTTTGCAGGGTAATTATCATGCACGCTGCCCGCTCTTTGAAGTTTACTTCTTCTTCCCCTCAGATAACAGGGTAGATCGAAGCACGCACTCAAAAATTAATGCTACGTCACTTCCGACGTATCTAAGTGTATCTACATTTACGTCATTTGCACATGGGTTCCATAAGCCACTGTGCGTGTGTAGAAAAACATCATTTCCACCTTCTGTTACATTTGTGTGGTGACCGGGAAGAACTACTACAGATATCTCTCTCACACATAAGCACAACTCTTGACTGACGATGCCATTAAGGGAGACACGGGTGGAAGTAATGTGTTTCCTGATTTATATTCTAACTTCCGATCCAGGGGCTTCAGGAATAAGCTTTACCGTGATGCGTGTCTCTTCTGTAGCGCCTCCCAACGGAAATGGTTGAACATTTCTCATAGCGCTGAATAGCCTGTGATGATTCATGTATTTCCCTCCTTTATTCTCCCGTTGATAAAACGCTATAATGTATGCAGATATAAGGCACAATATCCTTCTAATAAAATTAGAATATTACGGTGTAATAGGAAGTGCTGCAAAATGGTTCAAATCCTGTATCTCTGAATGAAAACAAAGGGTGTCAATAGGGAATAGACGTGCCTTAAGCTAGCAGGCATCATCCAACTGGGAAACAATAACATTTCGTGTCCCCCAAGAATTCATTATAGGGTCCTTACTTTTTCTTGTATATATCAATGACCTTTCATCAGTAACATTACCATATGCCTAGTTTATTTTGTTCGCAGATGATACAAACATAGCAGTAAATAGTAAATCAAGCATAGCCTTAGAAAGGTGAGCTAATGAAATTTTCATGCGCATTAATAAATGGTTCCTAGCCAACTCTCTGTCGCTAAACCTTGAAAAAAGTACTATATGCAGTTCAGAACTTGTAAAAGGTTTTCTGTCATTATATACACACAACACAAAAAGTTTTGCATCACCTCGGTTCTGAGAATTCCTGAACCTGTACAGAAAATTGAAATAGGGATCAACATGAACATCATTTCCGCCCTTTTTATTGCTCATGAAAACCACACATTGCATGCTGTACCACCATGCAGCGAGACATTGAGAGGTCGTGGTCCAGATTACTGTACACACTGGTACTTGTAATACCCTGTAGCAAGTACTCTTGCACTGATGCAAGCCTGTATTCGTCGTGGCATACTATCCACAAGTTCATCAAGGCACTGTTGGTCCATATTGTCCCACTCCTCAACGGCGATTCGACGTAGATCACTCACAGTGGTTGGTGGGTACACGTTCGAATCCTACCATCAGCTCTTAACAACTGAAATCGAGACTCATCTAACCAGACCAGGATTTTCCAGTCCTCTAGAGTCCAACCGCTATTGTCACGGGCCTGCAGGCGATGTCGTACTATTAGCAAAGGCTCTCGTGTTGGTCGTCTGCTGCTGTAGCCCATTACCGCCAAATTTCGTCGCACTCTCCTAACGGATACTTTCGTCGTACGTCCCACGTTGCTTTCTGCAGTTATTTCACGCAGTGTTGCTTGTCTGTTAGCACTGACAACTCTACATAAATGCCGCTGCTCTCGGTCGTTTAGTGAAGGTCATCTGCCACTGCGTTGTCCAGGGTGAGAGGTAATGCCTGAAATTTGGTATTGTCGGTACACAGTTGACACTGTGGAGCCCTGATTACTCAGTTCCCTAACGATATCCGAAATTGAATGTCCCATGCGTCTAGCTCCAACTATTACTCTGTGATCAAAGTCTCTTAATTTCCGTGTGCAGCCATAATCACGTCGGAGACCTTTTCACGTGAATCACCTGAGTACAAATGACAGCTGTGCCAATACACTACCCTTTTATACCTTGTGTACGCGATACCACCGCCGTCAGTATATGTGCATGTCGCTATCCCAAGACTTTTGTCACCTCATTTTAAAGTATTATGTTAAGACATATTAGACAACATTGGCGAGGAGGTGTCTATGACAAACATCGTACATCGCTGTCATCGTGACCAAAAAAGTAACAGTTGGTGCTAACACTTTATGGTGCTGTCCTATAAATGAGTTCGCAGTTCCAAGCCGTAATTGGCAACAACTGTTGAGTGAGATCTCGATCCGTTGTGAAACTCGTGTCTTTCCCGTCATATCGCAGCGAAGTGGGAGAGTGTGTTGGGTTTCAGTATATCCCGTTCCAGTCCATTCACCAAGGAAAAATTCCTGGCAGTACAGCAAGCTGAACCCGATTCCTATTTATGCCAGTCAGCCAGGCTGATCGCACAGGGGCAGACTATTACCGAGGAATCCCACCAAAAATGTTGTGCGGAAGCGTAGAATGCATGTCTTGATCGGTCTTTAAACCACGCTGTACAGCGTCGTGAACCTCGTTGCCTTAGTTAATGAGCAGTGTCGCAGAGTAACGAAGACAAGGAGAAAGGAGTGTAGAGCATAGAACGTTATGAGTAGCGGTACACCGTGATGTGGCTGCAGTCCACCGTAGGCAGCAGGACAACCGTTGATTCGCCTCTTTGTCACGATACATTCAAAGGTGGCTACACTGAGTCACAGCGCCAGAGATTGCGCCAAAGATATTCCGCCGCCTCCACTGGTGCAGTAGTAGTTCAGAGGTTGCCGTGGGCAGTACTTGTTGAGAGGATGTCGAGAGCAGTACTAGTTCAGAGGTTACCGTGGGCCGTACTTGTTGAGAGGATGTCGTGGGTAGTACTAGTGAGAGCATGTCGTGTGCAGTTGTTGTTCTGTTGAGCGAGACAGTAGATGCTGTTCGGTTGGTGTAATGTATAGATGGAAGATGTTCCAATGATCACAGTGTATTTTTCGTCAATATATATGAAGGTAACAAAAAATTTTCATTTCACATTTCCTTAATGACAGTGCCTCTTGGTCACAGGTTCAATCAACAAAGCATCTGGCTCGTGTTCATGTATTAGACTTGTAATTCTGGTTTCTATGTGCAATTATAGTATTTCTGCTTTTTCAATTAGTTCGTTGTAAATGGTGTTTAAAATTACTTGTCGTATTGAGAAGAACCGTGCCATATACATGTACGTTGAATCACACTACCACACACAGAACAGTTACACTTGTGCTTTGTTGTTTCGTAGCTTTTTATAGTTGCAGGGGACTTAATTAATCAATTGTGTTAACGGAAATTTCGTTTCATTCTTTATTGTTATTTTATGCAGTCAGATTGCGTACTAATACTACTCAGGGCCAACCGGTTACGAGACTTCGTAACCGGACACACAGCTACTAAAATTATTGCATTATAATTAAGCCCCCTTGCAACATCCTTCGTCCAGTCAACCGCTGTCAATGATATCCTTATATCGAATGATGGTAATCACGCCTCGTAATAGTGTCGCACCAAGGGTGAAGGAAGCAGTAGGACAATGTCCAGTAAATTTCTTTTCCATTCTTCAGTTAGCACCTACCTGCTGTTGTTCGCTAATGGAAAACGTCTGTGTCCGTCTGCCATTTCTTCTGGTCGGCCGTGTCCCGTTTCCTCAAACGCCTGCAGATCTGCGACTCTTCGAACGATTCGCCATTCGGCGGCCCTTTGTTTATATCACATAAAAATGTGCGCCTCCATAAGTGAGTGGTCAGTGCGGCAGAATGACTTGAAAGGAGCCCTGGTTCGATTCCCGGCCGGGCCGGGATTTTCTCCGCACGGGAGCCGGTGTTGCGTTGTCTTCATCATTTCATCCTCATCGACACAAGCCGCCGAAATGGCGTCAAGTAAAAAGACTTGCACCAGGCGATCGGTGTACTCTACGGGTGGTCCTAGTCACAGGCGTATTTCATTTCATCGCATAAAATTAATCGCGGATCAATCTGAGACTCAATGAAAGAATCCTCAGGGAATGCAGTCCATCAACAAACGCGATAGCGTTCGAAACGCAGGTTCGATCATAACTTAAATATTGCTCATTAGTACAAGATCCATTGTCCGCAGCTGGACGTCTAGTGGCTAGCATTGCTGCCTCTGGATCACGGGGTCCCGGGTTCGATACCATCGTCATCATCATTCACGTAACGGGGTGGCGATAGGAAGGGCATCCGGCCACCCCTTAA
The DNA here is from genome assembly GCF_023898315.1 of Schistocerca nitens. Classification (NCBI taxonomy): domain Eukaryota; kingdom Metazoa; phylum Arthropoda; class Insecta; order Orthoptera; family Acrididae; genus Schistocerca; species Schistocerca nitens. The sequence goes on along the minus strand of NC_064614.1, from coordinate 357,299,283 downwards.
ATTAACCCGTCCAAATCTGACCATTACCATGCCGACCCTACTAGACTGTTGGACAAAGGCACACGGAAAAGAAGTAGTACAAGATCCATACCAGAGAGGATTGATAAAGGATACAAAGAAGAGCAGCACGTTTCGTTATAGGTTCATTTAGTAACCGCGAAAGTGTTACGGAGGTAACTGCAGCGGCAGACGCAGCATGAAATATATTCTGTATCACGGTGCGGTTTACTGTTGATGTTCCGAGAGCGTCCGTTCCTGGAAGAGTCAAATAATATATTGATTTCTCCTATGTATAACTCTCGACAAAAATCAAGAAGCTTAAGTCAGGGAGATTCGAACCAACGCGGAGGATTACAAGCAGTATTTCTTTACGCGAACCATTCGCGACTGGAACGGGAAAAGGAGGAAGTGAGCAGGTACACGAAGTACCTTTGAAAAGTCTTGAGAGTTTTCACATGAAAAGTTCGGAAGCATTGCTTTTCTGCGCGACTTTGTACGTTTGTTAATAGCCCATTGTCTTTTCATAAATTCCTGCCGGAACCAGCCCTAAAGATAAAGAAAGTTCAGCTTTAGTTCTACGTCAGTATCAGCACATCTCTCTTTTTTTAAAAAATTAAGAAAGCATTCTTCGCTTGCACAGATTGGTTCCTGATGTCTTCCCTACTTCTGCTGTGATTGTTATTTCTCTTTCCTAGATAGCAAGATCCTTACCTTTATTCTGCTCTATCTTCACTTTTTTTATGTCCAGCAAGTTGCTACTACTTCTTGCCATTTGTATTCTAAGTTAAATAATATAGTTACTAGGTTCTTAACTTCCTTTAAGTTTTTCTTACTTCCGGCCAGAGAGTAATGTGATCTGATTAGCTGATCACTGATAGTATTTCGCTTGTACTTTCCTCAATGTTATGCCACTTGCAAAAAAATGCCGATTAAGCAGCAATTACTGCCTGCACAGAAACATAAAGACCATCTCTGGGCACCGTAAAAAGTGTCCAGTAAGTCACGTCGTGAAACGAATGGAAACTGGCGGCTTCCGCAGACAACTCATTTCCGGAACTCGTTATCTGACTTGTCATTCCTTACTTCTTGACTCCATAAGAGCCGTGACCTTTCAGTAGTACTTGTGTTGGTGTACTACCGTGTCGGAAGTTAGCAATTTCCAACCAGGGAAAATATCATCGCTGTCTACTTAGTTAGTTCGGCCGCGTCAACCATTCCTAATTTTACATAGCCTCTGTACCGTGGTGCGTAAGATCATACAGGGTTCTCAAGAAAACTTCGTCTGCTTGTCTCAACAACTGTAAAACAAAAGCTACCGATACCTGTGGGAGAACAATGATGAGGAGTGCTACGTTAGGTAACAAAGTTAACGACAATAATGTGACGGATTGTAAATAAACAAAACAATACAGGAAAGAATGCCAATTTTATCTCTTGTAAACCAGTAACATGTAGAGGAGAGGTTTCACTAAAATAAAGAGAGCAAAACCGGCACTACAGAGCAATATAAACAAGTAAAGTAATTCGATGAGTCTACTTTTACGTTGTTCCCCCTTGTAAATCAGTAACACGTAGAGGAGAGATTTCACTAAAATAAAGAGAACAAGATCAATACCAATACCAATACTACAAAGCAATGTAAACAAGTAAGGTAGTTCGATGAGTCTATTTTTACGTTGTTCCCCCTTACGCGACCTTTTTATATAGGGTCTTCCGAAACTATCTGTTTACATTAATGCAGGAGACAGAGAATGTCACTACAAATATATTTCGATAAGGAACATTTGGTCTATGAAGTCAATTTGTAACGTTAAGGATCATTTTGTTAGTGGTCTTGATGTAAGCTGTTACGTCGGTGTCGCTGACTGGTGACGTGTACTGAAATTCAAAACTGCTGTGGGTACGGATGATAGAGTGTACTGGTTGAATGAACCTTTGAATGTTAGGCAAAGGACGTACTTATAACTCGATGGGGCGCCAGCCCATTTCAGCCTTGATGTGAGGAATCATCTGAGAGCCAACTTCGGGAATCAATAGATCGGCCGAGGTGGCCCTGTGCCCTGGCCTCCCAGGTCACCTGATCTCACGTGTCAGGATGTCTTCCCTTGGGGGCATGTGAAACAGCTGGCGTATAAAACCGTTGTGCAGACAGAAGAAGGCCTCTTCGTTAGAATTGTCGACGCTGCTAGTACCATTGCAGACATGCCGTGAACCTTCGAACGGACACAACAATCAAAAAAATGTTCAAATGTGTGTGAGGTCTTAAGGGACCAAGCTGCAGAGGTCATCGGTCCCTAGACTTACACACTACTTAAACTAACGTATGCTAAGAACAACACACACACCAATGCCCGAGGGGAAAGTCGAACCTCCGGCGGGAGGGGTCGCGCAGTCAGTGACAAGGCGCCAATAACCGCTCGGCCACTCCGCGCGGCGCACAACAATCAATGGCCGACTATGCACTGCAAGCATACGCATACAGGCCAGTGATTGCGCATTCAAGCAGTTCCTGTGAATGTCACTGCTGTGATTAGCATGCTAAACTACTTTCTGTGTAAATCGTCCCTAGCATCAGAAATTGCCGTCAGGGACATTATTTACCTTCCAGAATGAGATATTTACTCTGCAGCGGAGTGTGCGCTGATATGACACTTCCTGGCAGATTAAAACTGTGTGCCGGACCGAGATTCGAACTCGGGACCTGTGCCTTTCGCGGACAAGTGCTCTACCAACTGAGCTACCCGAGCACGATTCACGACCCATCCTCACAGCTTCAATTCTGCCAATACCTCGTCTCCTAGCTTCCAAACTTCACAGAAGCTCTTCTACGAACCTTGCAGAACTAGCACTCCTGAAAGGAAGGATATTGCGGAGATATGGCTTAGCCACAGCCTGGGGGATGTTTCCAGAATGAGATTTTCACTCTGCAGCGGAGTGTGCGCTGATGTGAAACTTCCTGGCAGATTAAAACTGTGTGCCGGACCGAGACTCGAACTCGGGACCGGTACCTCGTGCAGTAATTTGAACGAATAGTTTCGAAACACCCTGTATAGTAGAGAACATCAGAGGACATGTATGATCCTAATGTCGCCTTCCGAACACGCCAAGTGCTGAATGTTCCATAATACACTCCTGGAAATGGAAAAAAGAACACATTGACACCGGTGTGTCAGACCCACCATACTTGCTCCGGACACTGCGAGAGGGCTGTACAAGCAATGATCACACGCACGGCACAGCGGACACACCAGGAACCGCGGTGTTGGCCGTCGAATGGCGCTAGCTGCGCAGCATTTGTGCACCGCCGCCGTCAGTGTCAGCCAGTTTGCCGTGGCATACGGAGCTCCATCGCAGTCTTTAACACTGGTAGAATGCCGCGACAGCGTGGACGTGAACCGTATGTGCAGTTGACGGACTTTGAGCGAGGGCGTATAGTGGGCATGCGGGAGGCCGGGTGGACGTGCCGCCGAATTGCTCAACACGTGGGGCGTGAGGTCTCCACAGTACATCGATGTTGTCGCCAGTGGTCGGCGGAAGGTGCACGTACCCGTCGACCTGGGACCGGACCGCAGCGACGCACGGATGCACGCCAAGACCGTAGGATCCTACGCAGTGCCGTAGGGGACCGCACCGCCACTTCCCAGCAAATTAGGGACACTGTTGCTCCTGGGGTATCGGCGAGGACCATTCGCAACCGTCTCCATGAAGCTGGGCTACGGTCCCGCACACCGTTAGGCCGTCTTCCGCTCACGCCCCAACATCGTGCAGCCCGCCTCCAGTGGTGTCGCGACAGGCGTGAATGGAGGGACGAATGGAGACGTGTCGTCTTCAGCGATGAGAGTCGCTTCTGCCTTGGTGCCAATGATGGTCGTATGCGTGTTTGGCGCCGTGCAGGTGAGCGCCACAATCAGGGCTGCATACGACCGAGGCACACAGGGCCAACACCCGGCATCATGGTGTGGGGAGCGATCTCCTACACTGGCCGTACACCACTGGTGATCGTCGAGGGGACACTGAATAGTGCACGGTACATCCAAACCGTCATCGAACCCATCGTTCTACCATTCCTAGACCGGCAAGGGAACTTGCTGTTCCAACAGGACAATGCACGTCCGCATGTATCCCGTGCCACCCAACGTGCTCTAGAAGGTGTAAGTCAACTACCCTGGCCAGCAAGATCTCCGGATCTGTCCCCCATTGAGCATGTTTGGGACTGGATGAAGCGTCGTCTCACGCGGTCTGCACGTCCAGCACGAACGCTGGTCCAACTGAGGCGCCAGGTGGAAATGGCATGGCAAGCCGTTCCACAGGACTACATCCAGCATCTCTACGATCGTCTCCATGGGAGAATAGCAGGCTGCATTGCTGCGAAAGGTGGATATACACTGTACTAGTGCCGACATTGTGCATGCTCTGTTGCCTGTGTCTATGTGCCTGTGGTTCTGTCAGTGTGATCATGTGATGTATCTGACCCCAGGAATGTGTCAATAAAGTTTCCCCTTCCTGGGACAATGAATTCACGGTGTTCTTATTTCAATTTCCAGGAGTGTAGTTTGTGTGATCGTATCATGGTCTTCCTATAGTCTCGCTGAAAGCATAGGTAGCTGATTGTAGGTGGCAATGTTCTTTCAGTGACACAGCAATTGTTCGAAGCATGGGACCGCATATTCAAAGACGACAATGCTCTCATTTACACTGCTAAAACTGTTCATAGTTGATGTGTAAGCATTTTTTCACTGGTCTTCACTGTCACCGGATTTGTAAAGTATCGATCCGTTTTGGCCTCTTATGATGAAATCATGAAGGTCACATTGCTCCTATTGAGCATCTCTCAGCTACTGTAATAGTTACTTTGCGGAGAATGATATCAAATCACATTCAAGAATTGCATTTATCGATCTTAATGGGAACTGAGGTTTCTATATATGACAGCAGATGTGTTTTGACCCAAGTTTTTCCAACAATTACTTTCTTTTGTTGCTGCGAAAATTCACTAGCCCTACCTACAACCAGTTTGTTTGGCACCATTCCACCGTGACGTGGTCTTCTTTCTGTTGCGCACTGTATTTGTGGGCGCCTGTGTATTTCCGAAATGTTCAAATAATCTGCACTGTGAACTTGGACATCACGTGTGCAAGGATAAGCGGACCTGTCTCGTTTCCTGCAGCTGTGCCCTTCGTGGCGCGAATGAAAACAGCAGACTCCATGCGTAGTGCTTATTCTGGATCAAGTGGATGTGGATGGTACAGCGATTCGAGTGCAGCGCCAAGTTTACAGCACTTGTAAGAGTAACGTATGAGTGATGGACCGACAGGAATTGCAACAAACGTATGCCAGCTGCTTTCACAAGTTTACTGCGCATCTTCGGCTGATGGTCTATTGGTTTGGTTTTGCGCATTGCTTCCGTATTGTTGAAACAACTGAAATAGAACTACTTCTGTATGTGTGCTCTGCTGCGCGTTTGACAAATAACTGAAGGTGAAATCTCCCTACGTTCGTACTGTCAAACGAAAATAGATATGACTGTGATGTTATGAACCACCCGAGAAACAAAAATAACTAAATAATTTACAGTTGAGTTTTGCAAATCGATATACTGGCAAGTAATCGTGTTACAGAAGCATGAATACTTCACAGCTTTCAGTTTTTTCTCACTATGCACACAAAAACAATTAATAATTCATCAACCCACAAACGAGGGACAACCACAGAAACTTTCAGTCATATCGGTCCTGGTCGATTTAGTAGTACTCATAACGTGTCAGATATTGATTCGTGTAATGCAACCTATACCTGATTCTGCTTTATTTCAAGCTTTATATTTAATCCGAACAACGTAACACACGTCCTTGTTATTCAAACATGTAGCTAATTGTCTTCTGTATGTATGCTGCCACCACGGTCGTCGTTGACAAGACATTTTTTACTGGTAATAGTGCAAAAACTGAAAGACACTGATGGGAAAACATCGCAGCACTAAAAAAAAACAGTAATGTAGAGTAATGAAATTTCTGGAATGCATTTGTCTAGGTAAAATATTTGTATGATTAACATTGCAAGGTCACAGGTTAACGTAAGCGTGAGATAAGCCATTTCAAAGGTGGAATGGTTCAAATGACTCTAAGCATTATGGGACTTAATATCTGAGGCCATCAGTCCCCTAGACTTAAAACTACTTAAACCTAACTAAACTAAGGACATCACACACATCCAAGCTCGAGGCAGGGTTCGAATCTGCGACCATAGCAGCAGCGCGGTTCCGTACTGAAGCGCCTTGAACCGCTCGGCCATAGCGGCCGGCGCAAAGGTAAAATGCTGGTACATTAATAACCATGTAACTGTTAGTACGCAAACGTGCATATATGCGCCGGATGTGAGTTTGCGGCATAGAGTTCCATGCCTGTTGCTCTTGGTCGGTCAATGCAGGGACGGTTAATACTGTTTGTAAAAGACGCTGGAGCTGTCGTTGATAATGTCCCATCTGTGCACTACTGGACACAGATCTGATGATCCAGCAGACCAAGGCAACATGTCAACACTGTGTAGAGCATGTTGAGTTACAAACGCGGTATGTAGGCGAGCGTTATCCTGTTGGAAATCACCCCCTAAAGTACGGGAGTGCTCCTGCTATCATACGAATTCTCAGTCCGGACCGTAATTCCAGGAGTAGGTCCAGTGTGTCTAGCACGCAGACAGGCTGCCCGCAGGCCGTCAACTGACCTCCTTCTAACCAACACACGGCCATCACTGGCACTGTGGCAGAAACAGCTTTCATCAGTAAACACAAGAGACTCCACCCTGCCCTCCAGTGAGCTCTCACTTGACACCACTAAAGTCGCAAGTGGCAGTGATGTGGGGTCCGTGGAATTCACGCTACAGGGCGTCTATGTGGGAGTTCTCCTTGAAGTAACCGATTTGAGACAGTTCGTTGTGGCACTAGGGTGCTGCAGATGAACTACGATGCTCCAGAGCCATACGCCGAACACGATGGTCTTCCCTCTCGGTAGTGCCACGCAACCATCCGGAGCGCGGTCATCATGAGACCGTACATTCTCTTGACCACTGCTGCCAGCATTAATACACAGTGGCTACATTTCTACCAGGTCTTTCTGTAATACCACAAAAGTAACATTCAGCTTCTCGTAACCCTATTACACGACCTCGTTCAAACTCAGTGAGGTGTCTTTGTCGCCTCAAAGTCATTCTAGACTAACGATTCACCATTTCCAATCTGAAAGGTATCATTATAGCGTGTATTTAAAGCAAACCTGATTTCCGTCCTCATAGAGGCCCGTCCACCTTCAAACTGACCTGTTTCCACAACTCTACCGATCACCATCGTCACTACAGACCAACGTGCAACGAGAATCATTCTGCAAACTGAAACGATCTGTGATGAGTACATTAATCCATTTATTTATGGTCCATCTCAAAGTTTATGTTTCCGCAGTAGCGTCCCCGCCTCAGCAATGCCGTGAGTGGGACATACACTGTGTAGGTTTGGCAAACGTACCAACATTCCCGAACCTCCGATAGCCTGTTTGTGAGGAAACGGTTATTCCTGAGGCAACGGTAAGTTCTGCAGACAACTGCCTTACAGAGATCGTTATCTTACATTGTGTATTTTATGCTAGATATCGGTTCTGTTGTGAAATGGTTACTCGTGGTCTACCTTGTACTGGTTGACGAGGAACACTTCCCATCTCTCTGAACAAATAACAGTTTGTGACATATTCAACGCTAATGAAACTGCGGTTCTTGTCCTACCTACTTCAAGATTTTATTTTGTAGAATTGGACAGAAAGGGCATTTCACTGGTATTATATTCCAAACTTCAAGAGACAACGCTGTGCTCACAGGCAGAAAGCAAACCTGGTTAAGTCGATATCTTTTTTTTATTTTCGTTTCCTTTGAAACAAGTGTCTATTCAGAGTAGGTGTCTCTTTGCCTGCTCAGTTAATTCAGTTAGATCTATAAGAAATGTGTTCACAACTGCGAATACGATCGAACTCCAGCTGCACAACATTTTGGTGACAATGAAAATTTGTGCCAGAGTGGGACTCGAACCCGGATTTCCCACTTTACTCGAGTGGTCGCCTTCACCATCTCGGCTATCTGACCCAAACTTCCACATCTTACCGTGCGTCGACGTCCAGTACTCGCACAACTGCTGTGAATGTCTGAAGGACATTGCAGTGTACATCGAACAAACACAGGCACCAAAATATAGTGCAATCTGGTCTGTGAGGGAAACCCTGACTGGCGTTTACAGGAAGTGGCAGCCACTACAGAAACAGTAACGTCGCGGAAAAGTGATAAGGGCTCTGGTGTGGGGTGCCATGATTTTAGATGTTGACAACCGAAGATACTCCAACCACAAGTGTGTCTTTCCAGAGGTGGAGTCAATCTCTTCGTGGAAAATAGCGCCAGTTCGCTTCAAGTTCTTCTTGTGGACGAATTTCTCAGAAATGAAGATAGTCACAGTATGGAATGACAAGCGAGGCCTTCTGACCTAAATCCTGTACACCATGTCCGGGATACGTCAGGGACACGAAATGCATTCCCGCCGCCTCCACCACGGACTGCTCAACACCTCGGTAAAACTCTTTCTCTGGAACAGAGTGGACTGCCACTAGATCTTGGTTCAAATGGCTCTGAGCACTATGGGACTTAACATCTGAGGTCTTTAGTCCCCTAGAACTTAGAACTACTTAAACCTAACTAACCTAAGGACATCACACACGTGCATGCCCGAGGCAGGATTCGAACCTGCGACCGTAGCAGTCACGCGGTTCCGGACTGAAACGCCACTAGATCTCTTGAAGCATTCCACAGACAGTATGTCATTTCGTTGCCAAGTATGTGTGACGCTGTAAACCACATTTCCTATTAACGATTATGTGAAAGAAGTTTTGCGATTTCTTTGTTTTTTCTAAGTGTGTCTTCGGATTAATAGCTTCTTTGATTTACATGTCTTGGAGACTATAAGGTAAACGACTTATTATTGAACTCTACAACGTTTTGTAACTCTTCAGAGACCCTGTTCAAAAAAATACGTTCGAATTTTTACTATGCTTAATTTTTAGGCACTTATGTATTTCAAACAATGCTACTTTTCTCGCTACAGTCACAAATGGCTTTCGAACCCTCAATTTAAATTAGCTTAAGAAGTCAACTGCGAATATTGCACAAAAGCAGACTAATAGACGAATAAAAATTAATTATGTCTTGTGGACGCAGTCCATATATGTGTTACTTCTGTTCCAGACTTGTTAATACGTTTACAAATAAGTTACAAATAATAGGAATTTTAATATCTTATTTGAATTTTTTAACTATATTTCTGTCCCAAGGGGAGTCAACGTTTAAACTTTCGTCTATATAACTACAGATTTTTGCGCATCAAAGTGTACATCTATAATAAATTTCAAGTTTATAAGACCAAAAAAGACATCGTAGACTTTTTATTGCATATTTACGCTTTCTTACACGCTAATAACGTCCTAACTAACCTTTCCAAGGTCACGCCGATAAACTGCATCTCTAAATTGTAAATCTCATAAATGGAAATAAAATAACTACATGCTACAGTGACCTAACTCTCAGGGTGAAACTATGTGCCGACCGCGGTGACCGAGCAGTTCCAGGCGCTTCAGTCCGGAACCGCGCAACTGCTACGGTCGTAGGTTCAAATCCTGCTTCTGGCATGGATGTATGTGATGGCCTTCGTGTAGTTAGGTTTAAGTAGTTCCTAGTTCTAGAGGACTGATGACCTCAGATGTTAAGTCCCATAGTGCTCAGAGCCATTTGAACCATTTTTTGAAACTATGCGGTATTAATTTGTGTATTATCTACTATTTGTTTGATGAAATGCTCCGTTGCTTCCTATCTTGCGGAAATGCCCTCACCCCAGTATACTTCCCATAGCTTACGGTCTCACAACCTGTGCGATGAATTGCACTTCGTCACGAGCGAAATGAGTGCGAACTCTTAGAATCAAGCAGTTTCCATTGTGTTGCCAGTTTATCAGTTTAGATGATAACATTTTTCTCGTTCAATGTAGCAGTTTCTGAATCAAGAGGCCGACTGTGGTGTTCGCTTGGTTTCTGCAGCAGGCGCCTGGCTGGTAGGCACCCCATCAAAGCAGAGGTTCCGACCCGCCTGTTTTAGCACTTCGTTGTTCATTCATCCTACTCGGCAATTGCTGCAATGTGCGACACCACATTCCAACTAGGAAACCTCTGACAAAGTATCCTCGTGTAATGTTTATTGCGTATTGATTTTACATCTTTTTTTCCTCTGCAAGACTCCCTTTCGACATAATATTTGTAAACTGCACGAGGGCGTGCTGAAAATTAATGCCTGCAATTTTTGTGTGAAAACTCTTAAATTTTTGAATGAAACAAAATTTATTAACATTTATATCTTTATTCTTCTTGTCTACCTATCTGCAGCCCTCTGCCGCTAGAGAACTCGAATTGTAGCGTGTAACACTGCAATGTGTAACATAACTATGTCGATGCTTGAGAAACAGCAAGATGTAGCCGGGTTTCGAATTCAAAGATTTCGTCCACCCATGTAGCAGCCTCTCCAGACCACACACGAGTGCTGCGTCATCTGAAACAATTTGACGGTTTGAGTTCACTGTCATCGAGCTCCTCCAAACGGTCCCGAATTGGCACCATTCCATTTTCATCTGTTTGTACAACATAAAGAACACTTTCGATGACATCACTTCGATATTAGAGAAGCCGTGTAAGCAGAGGTTAGGTTGTAGTCAAACATTCTAGAGTTACAGCATCAACATAGTTATCCATGTGATTATTCACCTATTAGGCATGGAAATTTTGACACCAAAATGCTTTAAATCACACTCCTAACAGCAGAATCGAACAATGTGCTGAAATCAACTTTGAGGATCTCAGTTCAAATAACTGCACGGCCATCCAGTTAGATCTACTGGCCTAGGTACTGTAATAACTTACTTCAGACGATTGTAAGGATACACTCTTCAGAAAGCTCACAGCCAATTTCTTCCAGCCCTTTGTTCACCAAAACTTATGCTCCGATTGTGAAACCTCCTGTCGAGTGAACGCAAAATTTTAACACTGGAAAGTTGTCCCACACAATGGTAAAGAAAATTCAGTTTTGCTGCTACCAGTATTTACAATGAAAACTTTATCTTAGCAAAATCGTTCTGGGATTTTTCCCTTGGCATCCTGAAAAGATGAAGGGTAAATATAATTTTTAAAATAGCAAAGTAGGTTAGATTTATACAAAATATATCTTTGCTTCGTGAAACTAAAGCTCCAATTTTTTCTCTGATAGCTAAAAAGTGTTATTTTGTATTTTGGATTTGTTATTTAACAGAAACACAAACTTTCTACTGAATTCAGTTGTTAATGGAGTCGGCAGAAGAGAATGAAGCATTCTAAGGAGATTTTCAGTGAGCATAATTTCAGCGCAAGTGTTTCTTAGAGAATGTTTCTAACGGTACAGAAGCGTTGGACGGCCGGCGAAAAGTTTATTACGAGAGGAAATACTGCCAGTAAGAACCATGAGCTGTCCTTTGAGTTAGGACTGTATTGATTACTTGAGAAGAAAGTGTCTGAGAATCGCTTAGGATCCACATAAAGTAAGTCTTCGATGTTCTGTACCTTCCACAAGTTGAACGAAGTGTGTGAAAGCCTACACTGTGATAAGAAAGAATTAAAAGTTTTTAAATATTGCTGTACTGTACCTTTCAGGTAAATGCCTTCGCAAGTTTTATCTGCTTAAACAGTGCCTAAATAAAATGAGGGACGATGTTGTTGTTTCTGGAATTCTGCAGCACAAAAAAATGGTTCAAATGGCTCTGAGCACTATGGGACTCAACTGCTGAGGTTATTAGTCCCCTAGAACTTAGAACTAGTTAAACCTAACTAACCTAAGGACATCACAAACATCCATGCCCGAGGCAGGATTCGAACCTGCGACCGTAGCGGTCTTGCGGTTCCAGACTGCAGCGCCTTTAACCGCACGGCCACTTCGGCCGGCTCTGCAGCACAGATTAAATTTTCATGCAGTAAAATAAATGTCCGTTACGTATGTAAAATATTCGTTTACTGATATGGTCTGTATTATTGAATGATACAAATCCATTATTTCTTCCGCTGCTGTTGCATAAACAATGTATCAACACATACTCGAGGATTGTGTGAACAAATCAAGTTTACTTAACCGAGGAAGCAGTCAGCAGCTGCTTGTCGGAATGATCCAGTCACTTGCGGTATTACATATGAGTAATCGAAACTGGACAAATGGTTTATGTATGGGCAGAAAATGCAATTTGTCAGTATTACCTCAAATGTTTAAGTTGAAACACTGGACTAACAACCAGCTACAGCTGATTTAGGTAAACAACGAATTCCAGCTTCGATATTAGTAACAATGTCTTCCGTTGGTATTCTATGACCGTACAGAGTCAGCTCTAAGCGCATCTAGCAAAGGAAAGAGTTTTGCATCAAATAAGATCCAAACACCATGTTAGGACATAAGTTTGTACAAGGTAATACGTGAATTTCTGTGTCGTTGGTGATTTTTATTTTATGAGCATAAGATCGTGGTCCATTGCAGATTTCTCTGGCTAATGTTTCTTCTTCCAATGTTGAACGCATCATCAGAGGCTATAAGGAAATGTTGTTACGTATCCAAGCAATGGTCGTTTCGTGACGTTATCAGCTCGCTATCTAAGACCGCAGAGGCGTTCCTATGTTTCTTATGGACTTTGTAGTGGGGACGAGTCGGCGCTGTTTCATTTATTTGGCACTAAGGTCTACAACTTGTCTAACATCAGTCCTCCTTCTTTCTGTAAAAGTTGTACTTCTGAAATCTGTGGGCTCCCTGCACATCCTAGCGTAGTGATGACTGTATCGTGATAAAACTGTAGTATCCGAAAAACGAATTTGGTGGTTCTTCGGACCCGATTTATCTGTGTTTCGTAGACGACAATTGCTTTGTGTTCCTTAAGTGAGGGGCTAATGTTTCTTTTTGTAATTCCTATGTTCTCTTAACCCCACGTACAAGGGATTTTATGTATGCCTGCAGTGGCAAGTAGCATGCATAGGTCCTTTACAGTGTTGAAAGATTCGAGCACCTTTCTTGTTGGTTGAAACACTGTATCCATGCTGTATCTTTTTGGTACTCTGCTGATTCAATCTGTGACTGTTTCAACGAATGAGGTCAAAACTTCCCCTTTAGCTGGATCTTTTTCATTAGAAGCGCCAGATCGTTTAGGATGTAATGCCTTATTAATCTCTTCGTGAAAGCAGTCATTTCTTCTGAATGCGATTTTTAAATGATCGAGCTTATGCTCCAAGTAATGTGCTTCACAGATTCTTTTAGCCCTGTTCACCAAAGATTTGACCACTCCTGTTTAGTGCTTGGGAAGGTGACTGGAATTTCTATGAAGATGAGAATGAGTGTTCTGTATACTTTGTGCGCTAAGGTTCTGTTTGACCGGTTTACTAAGTATCCATACATCCAAAAATGAAATTTGACCTTCTTTCTCTTTTTCCGTTGAGTTCTTTGCATTATAATTGATATTGTTCTAAGAAATCTAGAAGTTTTGAGAGCTCTTTTTCTCCATGAGACTATATAACGAAAATATTATCAGTTTATCGAAAGCAACAAAAGGTTTCTTCTTCAACATCTGAAGGGCTGCATCTCAAATTTTCCCATATAAAAATTCATTACAATTGCGCCAAGCATGTTCCAGACAAACAAAAAATGGTTCAAATGGCTCTGAGCACTATGGGATTTAACAGCTGAGGTCATCAGTCCCCTAGACTTAGAACTACTTAAACCTAACTAACCTAACGACATCACACACATCCATGCCCGAGTCAGGATTCGAACCTGCGACCTTAGCAGCAGCGCGGATCCGGACTGAAGCGCCTTGAACCGCTAGGCCACAGCGGCCTGCTCGCGACAGAAAGGGCATAAGTTTGCTCACAGAGTATTTGTCTCATTGAAAGTAAATTGATGCGAAACAATGTTTACAGGGTTCTGTCACATCTTTTGCGAAAGTAGTTTCCAACTGTAACATCACTTCATTATGGAGAACCATAGTAAACAGTGAAACATCAAATCAGACCACAATATTTCTGGGACGGAAAGCTTAATTTTTCGATGAAATACAAGAATCTTTAACATATGTGTCAGTTTCTCCTATAAATGGCTGTAGGAGGGTGTCCAACTGTTTGACAATCCTATAAGCTGGATAATCAATAGCGCCAACAGTAGGTCTCAAATGTATGCCAGGTTTTTGAATTTTGAGTAAACCATACAATCTTGGAGGCAATGCTTCTGATTTGATGAGAACCATCTGCCAATGAGATAAATCTAGGAAGCTATTGTCATCCTAAAAACAGAAGTTGTGGGATCTGCCTTACGCTTACTGTATCTTCCTGGTTCTAGTATGTGCCTATTTTTACAGTGGTATTCTTCTTTTCTTCATTACCACCGTAGTACTATCTTTATCTGTTGGAAGAATTGTAATGTTTCTATCAGAGAGTAAGTCTGAGATCTTTCCTCTCACCTTTAATTGAAATGCTTCTAAGCAATGTCATGGCTGATTCCATATGTATTTCATCTGCAGCTGGTTTAGGTAAATAACGAACAGCAGCTTCGATATTAGTAACAATGTCTTTCGTTGGTATTCTATGATCTCTCATGATCAGCGCTGCTCCGAGAGCACATTCATCAAACGTGACGCGACATGGCCGCTGTGAACTGTAAGTTAATGGGATATACATTTTTCTCGTCAATAAGTTGTATCGCGATATTTGGGACAAGACTGACAGTTGAACGTACCGAACCGTGGAAGTAGAATCTGTGATATGAACTGATAGAAGATGAGAGTTTCAGAAGAAGAGTGGAATTTTCTTTCATTTACGTATGAGTCATATTATTAATAATAAGACAGAGACAGATCTGTCTAAGAATGAAATAGACGTGCTTGCCAAAGAAGGAAAGTATGCGGTTGCACGTTCTAGTTTGTACTGCTGTCCGAGTCTTAATAGCCTCTGATGATGTCTTCATAAATGGAAAGCGAAACATTAGGCACAGAAATATGCCTTGCATAAAGCCTTATGCCTATAAAACGTGAGACACTAGGACGCAAATACTGACCGTGAAAGCCTGCGTTGGTAAATATCTATGTTTTAATTATTCGAGCAATCACCGACTTTCAGTAACTGTACTTCACGAACCTTACTTGGGAAGTTAACAGCAACGGACCACAGAGCGACTTAAGTTTTAAAGTGCTTTGCTGCATACTGAATATAAAATAATTTTGATGAAAATATTAGCTGTTGATTCTATTCGTGTGTAGCTCATACCAGAAAAATGCCACTGCAATAGATAAGATTATTGGGAAAGATGACACAGTTTGGAAAATTAACTTCCATGCAGCTACCACGGACAGCAAATGGGTCGCGCACCAGTTTGTCTACACAAGTCGAATGAATCGTCCATCACCTATGAAAGAAACTGAATGATATATGTAGGATACTCTAGCCTGTTGGACCATAGCGAGGTACATCCATGAGCATCGAATTGAATTCAACTGCTAATTTTAAAATTTTTTTTTAGTAGCTGATTGCTCGGTGTTGACTGGTTGCTTCCTGTAATGTATGTTATCCGACTCCATAGCTGAGTGGCTAGTGTGTGTGACTACCATGCGGAAGGTCGGGTTCAGTTACCAGTACTGTGAGGTAGGAGGGCTGGTACAGGATACACTCATCTTCGTGCTGCCGATTGAGGAGCGACTTGAGTGTGAAGGGAAGCTGACAACGGCCGGGATGATCAAATGACCCTCCATAGCGCATCTGAATGACGCTAGTGCAGAGGAAGAGACGGCGGCAGGTCAGCACAGAATGGTTCTTTAGCGCCTGAGCGCGGAGCTCATTAACGGAAAATAAAGTAATACATGTACCTCAGTTTGGTTGACTCTGCTGCAGTTTTTGCAGAGTCATGTTTATAGAGATAGGGATGCTACGAGTGACTTAGCCTAATGGTAATATTATGATATCCTGGTACTTATTATTATTATTTCTCTCTTTCCTGTCTCCGACGTTGTTGTTGTTGTTGTTGTCTTCAGTCCTGAGACTGGTTTGATGCAGCTCTCCATGCTACTCTATCCTGTGCAAGCTTCTTCATCTCCCAGTACCTACTGCAACCTACATCCTTCTGAATCTGCTTAGTGTATGCTTCTCTTGGTCTCCCCCTACGATTTTTACCCTCCACGCTGCCCTCCAATACTAAATTGGTGATCCCTTGATGCCTCAGAACATGTCCTACCAACCGATTCCTTCTTCTGGTCAAGTTGTGCCACAAACTCCTCTTCTCCCCAATCCTATTCAGTACCTGGTTAAAAATGGAAAGTGACGTGGACCTTGATCAAGCATGACTTCCTTTCAACTGTACGGTATATGTTACATTGCATTTAGGAACTTTCGGGTAATTGAACATGTATCAATAATTACAGATTTCTGTAGTTGTACACTCCTGGAAATTGAAATAAGAACACCGTGAATTCATTGTCCCAGGAAGGGGACACTTTATTGAGACATTCCTGGGGTCAGATACATCACATGATCACACTGACAGAACCACAGGCACATAGACACAGGCAACAGAGCATGCACAATGTCGGCACTAGTACAGTGTATATCCACCTTTCGCAGCAATGCAGGCTGCTATTCTCCCATGGAGACGATCGTAGAGATGCTGGATGTAGTCCTGTGGAACGGCTTGCCATGCCATTTCCACCTGGCGCCTCAGTTGGACCAGCGTTCGTGCTGGACGTGCAGACCGCGTGAGACGACGCTTCATCCAGTCCCAAACATGCTCAATGGGGGACAGATCCGGAGATCTTGCTGGCCAGGGTAGTTGACTTACACCTTCTAGAGCACGTTGGGTGGCACGGGATACATGCGGACGTGCATTGTCCTGTTGGAACAGCAAGTTCCCTTGCCGGTCTAGGAATGGTAGAACGATGGGTTCGATGACGGTTTGGATGTACCGTGCACTATTCAGTGTCCCCTCGACGATCACCAGTGGTGTACGGCCAGTGTAGGAGATCGCTCCCCACACCATGATGCCGGGTGTTGGCCCTGTGTGCCTCGGTCGTATGCAGTCCTGATTGTGGCGCTCACCTGCACGGCGCCAAACACGCATACGACCATCATTGGCACCAAGGCAGAAGCGACTCTCATCGCTGAAGACGACACGTCTCCATTCGTCCCTCCATTCACGCCTGTCGCGACACCACTGGAGGCGGGCTGCACGATGTTGGGGCGTGAGCGGAAGACGGCCTAACGGTGTGCGGGACCGTAGCCCAGCTTCATGGAGACGGTTGCGAATGGTCCTCGCCGATACCCCAGGAGCAACAGTGTCCCTAATTTGCTGGGAAGTGGCGGTGCGGTCCCCTACGGCACTGCGTAGGATCCTACGGTCTTGGCGTGCATCCGTGCGTCGCTGCGGTCCGGTCCCAGGTCGACGGGCACGTGCACCTTCCGCCGACCACTGGCGACAACATCGATGTACTGTGGAGACCTCACGCCCCACGTGTTGAGCAATTCGGCGGTACGTCCACCCGGCCTCCCGCATGCCCACTATACGCCCTCGCTCAAAGTCCGTCAACTGCACATACGGTTCACGTCCACGCTGTCGCGGCATGCTACCAGTGTTAAAGACTGCGATGGAGCTCCGTATGCCACGGCAAACTGGCTGACACTGACGGCGGCGGTGCACAAATGCTGCGCAGCTAGCGCCATTCGACGGCCAACACCGCGGTTCCTGGTGTGTCCGCTGTGCCGTGCGTGTGATCATTGCTTGTACAGCCCTCTCGCAGTGTCCGGAGCAAGTATGGTGGGTCTGACACACCGGTGTCAATGTGTTCTTTTTTCCATTTCCAGGAGTGTATATATACGTTTGGATGTAGCTGTATTGCGTTGATGTACTGGTGGATATTGTGTGGTATGACTCCTGTAGTTGATAGTATAATTGGTATGTCAACTTTATCCTGATGCCACATGTCTTTGACTTCCTCAGCCAGTTGGATGTATTTTTCAATTTTTTCTCCTGTTTTCTTCTGTATATTTGTTGTATTGAGTTATGGATATTTCGATTAGTTGTGTTAATTTCCTTTTTTTATTGGTGAGTATGATGTCAGGTTTGTTATGTGGTGTTGTTTTATCTGTTATAATGGTTCTGTTCCAGTATAATTTGTATTCAACATTCTCCAGTACATTTTGTGGTGCATACTTGTATGTGGGAACGTGTTGTTTTATTAGTTTATGTTGTATGGCAAGTTGTTGATGTATTATTTTTGCTACATTGTCATGTCGTCTGGGGTATTCTGTATTTGCTAGTATTGTACATCCGCGTGTGATGTGATCTACTGTTTCTATTTGTTGTTTGAAAAGTCTGCATTTATCTGTTGTGGTATTGGGATCTTTAATAATATGCTTGCTGTAATACCTGGTGTTTATTGTTTGATCCTGTATTGCAATCATGAATCCTTCCGTCTCACTGTATATATTGCCTTTTCTTAGCCATGTGTCGGTTTCGTCTTGATCGATGTGTGGCTGTGTTAGATGATACGGGTGCTTGCCATGTAGTATTTTCTTTTTCCAATTTACTTTCTTTGTATCTGTTGATGTTATGTGATCTAAAGGGTTGTAGAAGTGGTTATGAAATTGCAATGGTGTAGCCGATGTATTTATATGAGTGATTGCTTTGTGTATTTTGCTAGTTTCTGCTTGTTCTATAAAAAATTTTCTTAAATTGTCTACCTGTTCATAATGTAGGTTTTTTATGTCGATAAATCCCCTTCCTCCTTCCTTTCTGCTTAATGTGAATCTTTCTGTTGCTGAATGTATATGATGTATTCTATATTTGTGGCATTGTGATCGTGTAAGTGTATTGAGTGCTTCTAGGCCTGTGTTACTCCATTTCACTACTCCAAATGAGTAGGTCAATATTGGTATAGCATAGGTATTTGTAGCTTTTGTCTTGTTTCTTGCTGTCATTTCTGTTTTCAGTATTTTTGTTAGTCTTTGTCTATATTTTTCTTTTAGTTCTTCTTTAATATTTGTATTATCTATTCCTATTATTATTATTATTATTATTACTAACATCCACAGTACATCAATAACATTTTGCTTATCTCATAAATGGCCCACTGTGCAACTCTAACATACAGCATTACAGTACTTAACCATCAGCAATATTTAAACAAAACAAGTGGCCTATAAAAGAAAGAGAGACAGGGAGAGAGGAAGAAGAAAATAAGAATGGTGGGGTGTGGGATAGAGAAAACAGACACGGGACTATCTAATTACAAAGATATATTAAATAGTGAAAAAGGGGCTACCTATAAAAAAGATAAATTAATGTTATAATATTAGGCATAGTTTTTGTTCACGATTCTATTATGATTTCATCTGCACCTGATGAAGGCCCATGCATCTACCTCTGTTCATAAGGAACTGTAAGCATACGGAGCGCTGCAGCACCCCAGGCACTGGGAAACTGACTCGCAAAACGTGGCCACCACTGTGGTTGTTGTTGTCAGCAGTGTTCATGTTCTTTCGTGCGTAGAGACACCTCAGACCCTTCTGATGTGCTGTCTCCCCCTCCTCTATTAAGCTTCATACGGTCTTGGAATACATACCAAGCCGAAACCGCCGATACCCTCCAGAATCTCGGAGTTTGAAGCTGCTTGTGCCTTTTGAGAACATTTGCCCCATGGAGCCAAATGCTGGCATCAGTGAGCCGGACATGAGGATCGCTGTGTTATTTGTTTATTTAGCCTTGCCATAAAGCTAAACTGTGTTTCTTTGTACTCCTCCTCTGAAGCTGGGCGTTCAAAAACGCAGTGTTGTTGGTAACGACCACGCCTCACCTTCTCTTCCTCTTCGCAGATTCAGATTTTTTAGAGCTCCCCATAGAATTTACTTAGGGTGGAGAAAAACTGTGTCACGAAAGTTTAACCCTGGATACTTGATGCCAGCAAGAACCAAAATTATTAATGTTGTGTAGGCCGACAACGCAGCATTTTTAAACTACGGAAACTTGGTGGTACGCGCTCCGATGGGCCGCGGGACTGCCCTGTTTGCCGATGCTCTGGACAACACATGACCGCGAATGCTTTGCCTGCCGGAGGTCGCAGTATCTCCAAGGCGCCCCACACGCTCGGTGGTAGCGCGCTCTCTGGGCGCCTGGGGGCGGCTCCGAGAGGGTCCCGACACATCCATTGTAGTTTCATGATAAGACGTACTGGGAACAAACCCGTCAACAGCTGTTACTTCGAGTACAGAAAGCCTTTTACAAATCGTGTCGGCCCTGAAAACGGCGTTTTTTGTAGCTAGGACATTGTTTACTTAATGCAGATGCTCGAACTGGCGACCCTCTGACGAGACACAAGCTTGGTAACGTCTAACGGTGTTTTGCGGAACTCTTTCAAAGATTCCTGGCATTGCCCTGATGTGATTGGCGGCATGTTGAACGTGAACCATTAATTCCTCTTTGGTTCTAGGTGGTTCGCGTCCAGGTGCGTGAACTAGATCCTTGAAGAATCCACACAGGAAAAAGTCCGGTGGCGTGAGATTTGGTGACCGCGGGGCCATGTCCTACGAGCACCTCTGCCAATTGCCCGGCCGTCGAAGATTTCATTTAAATATCCGCGCACAGCACGACTGTTATGTGCGAGCGCCCCGTCATTCTGCAACGACATGCGCAGCCGTATGTGCAGGGGAACATCTTCCAGCAGGCTGGGTATAGTTTCTTGCAAAAAGTGAAAGTAATTTGCCCCGGTAAATCGAAGAGGTAGACGGATAGGCCCAATCAGATGGTGACCCACAATGCCTGCCTAAATGTTGAGCGAAAATCGTTCCTGGTGTCCGTGGACGTACGTGAGGTGAGGATTTCCCCTTGCCCAGCAATGAACGTTTCGAGTGTTGTAAAGGCGACACCGATGGAAGGTGCATTCGTCGGTAAACAACGCAATAGCGGGGAGATGGTGATCTCGTGAAACACGTCGCAGAAACCACAGGCAAAACCCTAGTCTGTGTTCATAGGCCGCCACAGGACTTAGGTCTTGGACAGGGTGGAAACTAAATGGATGCTGTCCATCACCCCTCAAAACCTCCCAGACTAACCGATGAGGGACCCCCATATCGTTTCCAACCGATCGAGTACTTGTCGTAGGTGCCTCCTCGAAGCGCTCGAGAACAGTCTCTTCAAATGCAGCATCCCGTCGTGTTCGAGGTCTTCCAGCATCACCATGATATCCCGCCAACGAGCCTGTTTCGCCAAGTCGCCGGTGAATAGCTGTAAACGTCTGCGGGTGTGGGTGAGTACCGTTCCACATACAATCGTCGAGCTTCATGAGCATTACCGTATCTCTTTGTTCTTCAAATAAATACTTTGCCACCATGCTTACTGTATGACTAAATTGCAGGTGACGTGTGTGTGCTCCGAAGCGAAGCTTACGTGTGAATGCCTCTTGCGTGAGGTGGAGACAAACACCAAGACCTGTTCGACACCTGTGCGTTTCACGTTGGTGCAGTGACGGGGCGAGGGACGTTTGCATGTGTGAACCGACAACCATAGCGTTCCCCATCAACCGACGAACGGCAACAGGGAAATCCCACGGCCAGTCGGAGCGCGTGGCGCCAAGTTTCCGTAGTTTAAATATGGTGCGCTGTCGACCTACAGAACGTTAGTAATTTTGGTTCCTACTGGCATCAGCTATCCAGGGTTAAAATTACGTGACACAATTTTTCTCCAACCTGTATAATAACTGTTCAGAATAGCACATCTTTCTTCGATATGTGCATTAGCTGTGAGATTTCAATCGAGGCACTGTATCAACTAACTCTTTCCCAATATTTAAGAGTTATTAACATTTACATATATGTCCAATGCCAATACAAATAGTTAAAATCATGTAGAATGTGCGCGATATCTGAAAGCGATAAGTTCCGATGTGTCTGTCACTAGGCGTTTGAATGAATGAAAGAAGTCTGTTTAGCGTACGCTGAGTGAAATTCCATTAAGAAAAGCAGCAGATGAGAAAAAACTTAATTATTTCCGGCTGAATCACTGGGACACTATTGAAAAGTCAGTCGCTGTTGTAATGGAGCAGGCGATCACTTAACATTTTTATATTTACAAGCACCGTGGAATTGGCTGGATGTCGTGAAAGAATATGTGACTACCAAATAGAATATAAGTCCGCCCGCGAAGTGCAAGTTGAGTCATAATATTGGTCAGAGGTGATGCGAAGACGATGACTGGCTGCTCTGTTATCTTATCATTTCCGTTACGTTACCAGAACGGAATTTGTTTACATAACTGTCATCTTCGGGTCCCTGAACGTAGATAATGCTTTGTACCTGGTGAGCGACGCTGACTTTAAAAGAGTTGTCTTTGAATACTAGGAAGCCAGCGGGAAGTTCTTGCGAACTAATCAAGTTTCCTGGCTACTTCCTGACATGTATTAAACGACCGACTGATTTTTTCAGCACCAGTCTTCGAAAGACAATATCTGGCGCGAGTCGGTATTAAATGTCATTTTACATCTACAGTACTCATCATCGGAGTGTTACTTAGGCCTGTTATTCTAATTTAGTTTAGAATTGTCGGTTCCCCGTTTTATTAATCAGTCGCTTTTGAAATCCCGCTATGTTTTGGTGGGCATTCCTAGCAGTAAGATACGTACACATTTACTGTGTTAAAATTTACTGCGTAACAAAAATGGTTGAAATTGACTCATTTGATGTCTAATTCCGTAAGATTGCTAGACATTTAAAATACTTCTTTTTATAATCAAAGAGAAAGTTCTGTTCGTAAATCGTCGGAAATTCAATGAATGGGTTTCTGCTATTCATCCAGTCTGTCGTGTACAGTCTGGTGCTGAAACAGGAAATAACAGAGGACGACGAAACATTAAATTCCGCATTCAACAATAGATTCAAAAATGTGTTCAAATGTGTCTAAGCACTATGAGACTTAACATCTGAGGTCATCAGTCCCCTAGACTTAGAACTACTTAAACCTAACTAACCTAAGGACAACATACACATCCATGCCCGAGGCAGGATTCGAACCTGGGACCGTAGCAGCAGCGCGGTTCCGGACTGAAGCGCCTGGAACCGCTCGGCCACAGCGGCCGACACAATAGATTCACATACATGGATTCTACGACTGCACCAGTATTTTATCGCTATACTCACTCACTAAGGCGTATCTATCTAGATATTCAAATACATCAAAGCGCCTGCCATCGCGACACGAGGAGGCGCGACGGCCCGCATTGATTGAGTCCTTCTGGAGGATTATCGACGAGGGCCGGTGTGCCGGCCAGCCTGAATGTGGTTTTCATGCGGTTTCCCACATCCGTCAAGGTGAATGCCAGACTGGCACTCACGTCCCACCTCTGTTACTCAATCCGCAGACATACAGAAAACGTTCTCACTCTTGCACATGCGATAAGAATCGACCAGACAGGTCGGTACACAAATTCCGCTCCACGGGGGAACTGATGACATCAGAAAGCGTATCCGGCCACCCACTATCATTAGCATTGCCAAATCCGAAACAACATGCCGACCACAGGGAGAGACACAGAATAACACCAGTAAGGAGAACAAGACTCACTCATACAGCTGTACTTTTTAAATAAGCGCTCCCAGTATTAATCATGTATGCTTGGTATTCCTGAGACATCTTGAGTAGCACCCTTATCTAGGACAAATTTTAATTTATTCCTTTGGCCTATATCATTATCGTAGATAAAGATCAGACTCAATATGTCTCAAATTTGGAAATTTATGGTAAGTACTAAGGAACCAAATTGTTGAGGCCATCGGTCCCTAAGCTTACTCACTACTTAATCTAACTTAAACTAATTTAGGCTAAGGGCAACACACACACACACACATGCTCGAGGGAGGACTCGAACCTCCGATGGGGAGCCGCGCGAATCGGGACAAGGCGCCTAAGGCCGCGCGGCATCCCCGCGCGGTTGCAGTATATCTCAGAAATACCATCTACACATGATTAACATATCATCTACGTCTGAGGATTAAGGTGTTATTCCAATGTCAGAGAGCCTTTCCAGTACTGAAGCGATAGAACGAAAAACCAGTCCGGATTGCAAATTTTTACTTTTGCTCTACCGTTTTGACAACCAAACTTAGTTCTTGTAGCGGCTTTGTATCTGTGCTCCAGTTCTTTGATTTTTACCACTTTGCAGTAGTGACTTTTTCCTTAGGAGTTTCTTTACAGTGACTGTATACCAAGGGGGGTCTCTCCCATCACATATTCTTCTACTAGGTGCAAATTTTCCAGTGCTTGGTCAACTATTCTACTGAACTTCACCCAGAGTTCTTCTATGCACCAGCCCAATGCTTAATATTCTTAGTAATTACAAATGGTTTAGCACATAGGGATAGCAGCACTTTGTTCATTTACGCTTATAGTGCCTACAGTTGTCCATCGATATGTAAGGGTATGAAAAATGACTTTGGCAGGATTTCCGCTTAATGGACTCTGGTAGCTCTCCGTAAATGTGAATGAAGGCAAGATGGAGTGCAAAAGCAACAGAAGAAACCAGCCAGTATCCGACTACAAGATTAGAGGTAATCGTACTGCCTCTGTCAATCGTTTAAATACCGAGGAGTAAGACCACGATGCGATGTGATACTGGATTACCATGTGAAATCAGAAGCAGAGAAAGCAAGTGGAAGACATACTACAGAATTATTGTGTCTTCCGTGGGAAACAAACAAATGGCGTGAAAGATGCCAGTGCGACCAATTCTAGTGCCCAGTTGTTATTCAGATCGTTAAAGACGAAGAATAACTTAGCTGCAGCCTGCATGAGCATGAAGAAAGGAACTGACTATAACCTTGTTGAAGCGATTTCCTCGTGTAAAGCAATGCAATAAAATATGTAGAAAACAAAGGTCACGGGGACCACACTAGCGACAGGGCGTTACGGCCTTTACTGGACTATAAAGAGATAACCATGAGCAATTTCCATGCAGAACGAGTTTCGTGTCTGAGGGTGCTGCGTTTTCTGTGGTAGCTCATGTCTGTTAAGAATTACTGTACAGCAAATTTCACTTACGCGGCTGTCCCTAAGTTGCTCTCAGTATTTTGCCAGGGAAAAGCCTGACATATAACAGACACTACAGTAAAACAAGACACACCTAATTGTCTTTGAATCTGTATATCTAGCGTGACTAAATCATGAGTATATGTATCTATAATTATGGATAAATTATGCTGAAATGTTTCGTCATATGCTAATGTTAAGTTACGAATCAGTGACGGACGTATGCTGTGAAATATTGCTTATTTTTTATGTATACTATGCGAAACTGGTCTTGTCAGCCAAGGCCGGCTTAAGTCCCAAGCGACTCAAACGGGCACTTGGGCAGGCAAGCTGAGAGGGGCACCAGCTGCGCCCTAGTGCAAAATTTGTGTACAAGTATCATAATTAGTAGCGAAAACTGAAGTGGGTGAATAAATGCAACAACACAAGCAAAATCATTCCAGAAAACATTAGTCCATAACAGCGAATGTCTGATTACGTCCCGTCACTGCCCTCATTTACTGTTCTAGTTAGTATAAATGTGTTTTAAATTTTAACATTTGGATAAGTCCTCATCTAACTATGGGCCAAATTTCGTCGAAGGCCTACGTTAACAAAGGTTAAAATTCTACTTCATCACGCTATGTGATACATTTTACGAAACTCCAGTACCTATTACAGAAGCTGTCCCACGGGTCGCCCTCACATTTGGACGCAATACTGCTTAAGATTAAAATTGTCGAGGTAATGAAAAGCAGCAGGAACTATCAAAAAATGAAGAATATGAGTTGTAATCGAAAAAAATATTAAAGAAGTAGATACTTTGAAATACCTTGGAAGTAAGCTCACCAAGAAAGGAAACATCAAAGATGAGATTTTTTAGAGGATAGAAAATTGATCAAAACTGTATCTTTGTGTATCGGACACATTGCAAAAGATAATGGTATACAAGTCATATTGTTTATCAGTTTTGACCTACGGATCAGACTATTGGCCTTGAACAAAGAAAGACCTGAGTAGAATACAAGCGACAGAGATGCATACGCTTTCTACAAGGAATCCTGGTTAAGACGAGAAGAGTCAGGATAAGCAATGAAACAATAAGAAATAACGCTTGAACTCAGTCCCTTGAAATAAATTATGCAGATAAATGGGCTGAAATTATCTGGTCACGTTAAATGAATGGACCAAGGAAGACTTCTAATAAGAGCTCTCGGAAAGACATAATCTGGGAGAAGAGCATCTGGAAGACATCGAACGAGATGGAGAGATCAGGTGAAGAATGATGTGAATCTAAGAGGACTACAATGGGAGGAAATGCTGAATGATAGACTGTGGGAGAAAACTGAAGATGAACGACCTTCATAATCAGAAACGTTTCAAGAAGAAAAAGAAGAAGAAAAATAGACTCGTCGCTGCAGTGAGCAACGAATTCTTTCTAACACCACCAGGTCGTCTCATAAATATTGACAAGACTGTACAATTCGCTGCTCCAGTTCTTCAGTCATGTCAGTGGGAGTACCGTATACTTCACTTTTGAAATGACAGAGGAATCTAGAGGACTGAGGACAAGTGACCCTGAAGGTCAAGGTACAGTGTGTGCCCGACCTATCCAACATGGACAAAACTGGAACGTTAATTGTGTTACATCAGAAGCAAAGTATGTTTATGTCCCACCATGCATATACCACATTCCTCGACGTTGAGCAACGACCAGTAGGCCAAGGGTGCCCAAACCATATACGCTGTCCATTCACATTAATGTGCCCTCCTGTCAAAACTTGAATAACCACCATTTGCAGGACAGACCTCTGTGAGACGTGCAGGAAGCGAGTCAGTGAAGTCCTGGAAGGTACCGACAGGGATGTGGAGTCATACTGACTCCAATGCCGTGCCCAGCTGCTCTAGGTTTTGTCGAGTGAAGATCCATGGTGCAAATAGCCCGAACGAGAAGGTCCCACAGATTATCGACTGGGTTTCAGTCTGAGGAGTTCATTGGCCACAGCAGTATCATAAACTCATCCTCGTGCTCTTTGAACCACGCGCATACACTGCGAGCTGTATGACACGGCGCGTTGTCTTGCAGGCAGATGTCATCGTGCCAACAAAAAATGAACTGCATGTCTGTGTGGCCATGATCCTTTGTGGCTTCCAGAATAAAGAAGTGACCCAGGGAAAGCTATGGAAACATTCCCCATACCATAACACACCCTCCTGGACCCTTCCAACAGTTCTTGCAGGACGTTTTCTTTCAGACGTTTCATGCCGATACAGAATAAAACTTGATTCATCTGAAAGGACTACCTTTCGCCATTTAGTGGACGTCCAATTTCAGTCTTCGTGGCTGATGAACAGCAGTCAGCATGGGTTGATGAAACAGATACCTGCTGCCAAGGTCCACACACAGCAAGGTTCATTGAATGGTTGTCGAGAAGACACTGTCGGCAGCCCCTTGGTTTATCTGGATGGTCAGTTGTTCAATACTTGCGCCCCCTTTGCCTGTATACATCTGCATGGCAGTCATTCACCCCTTTCATCTATGGCCTGTGGTGCACTACAGTGGCCTTGGCACAGGTTTTGGAGAGTCTCATTTTGCCTTGTGTGGTGTACTTTAACCATGGCAACATGCGAAGAGTTAACAAACTTAATGACTACGGAAATGCTTCTACCCTTGGCCTGAAAGCCAATGATCATGCTCTTTTGAACATCAAATAAATCACTCCGTAACATGACTGCTGTTTTC
Organism: Schistocerca nitens; assembly: GCF_023898315.1. Lineage (NCBI taxonomy): Eukaryota > Metazoa > Arthropoda > Insecta > Orthoptera > Acrididae > Schistocerca > Schistocerca nitens. The sequence goes on along the minus strand of NC_064614.1, from coordinate 357,271,391 downwards.
CGCATCTCCCAGACACACATTATATACTTTCCACTGTCAGTGCTGCCACCTGCAATCTGTGTGTGGTTACAGCACATAGATGGTGATCACATTAATGTGGCTTTGCCGTGTAAAGGCATGCCAGTCGTGGTGATCATTAAACCTGCGTTTGCATTTGCGTCTAGGCAAAATGGTTGGTGAAGAAAATTAAGAGACTCATTCAGGTTGAGACTGAACATTGATATCTTCCACTTTTTCTTTCACTTTTGTCCCGCATCTACGCAGGATATGCGTGGTTAATTTCGGATTTGGCATAGTTAATTTAAGGGGGTCTAGATGCTCTTTTTGTCACCTGGCCAGTCGTGCCATGGTCGGTACATACGTGAGACATGACTGGACTATATGGCAGAGAAGCGTTGCGCGGATTTACCCGACTGATAGTGCCCTGGCAGGTGCATGTTTGAGACACAACCAGACCGTTACTTGGAGAAGCGTTGCTCAAGTATGCCTCACCAGCCGTGCAATGGCAGGCGCGTAAACAAGTCACAACCAGACAATTTTTTGGAGAGATGTCGCCTTTAGCGCTAATGCCGTTAGTATGGTAAGGTATAGGTAGGGCAGGAGCTGTCCGGCGTAGCCCTAGTGGGATTCACAGTGGATGGACAGGACTACGGGCTGCAGTGGAGGAAGTGATGCATCTACAGGTGCATCCCTGTCAGCGTGTGGACTGTTGAGTGTCATCCGTCATGTTGGAACCCCGGGATAGATGATTGTGAGGTCACCGTATGTTGGTAAAAGAGATGAAATAGAAGCACAGTCAGCATTTGCATGTTGGACTCACTGAGTGCCGGCTGCATTCAAAGTTGGCGCAGTGTGCACATGGGCATCCACCACCGAGATATTATTGAAGACTGTGACACTTTTGTTCTCTGCCTCTGCCTCCAAGTTTTTAAGGTCTGTATTGATACTGACATCCTTATGAGTCCAAAGATTTCGATTGCTTACTGGATTGTAGTCGTCTGTCATTGTCGTTGTCTGTTTGTGTAGTGTTGTCAGCATTCACTGGATCATTGTCCTGTAGGACCCACACTGGCTATAAGTGGTTGATCGAGACAGTCGTCGCTTTGTCAAAAAAATGGCTCTGAACACGATGGGACTTAACTTCTGCGGTCATCAGTCCCCTAGAACTTAGAACTACTTAAACCTAACTAACCTAAGGACATCACACACATCCATGCCCGAGGCAGGATTCGAACCTGCGACCGTAGGGGTCGCGCGGTTCCAGACTGTAGCGCCTGGAACCGCTCGACCACCCGGCCGGCGTCGCTTTAACAATGTGTAAGTACATGATGAAAGGCCCCCAGGAAAAACAAAAATTGAAACACCGAGTAACCAGAGGGTTGGCAAAGTTGTTAATTAAGAATGCACAGCAAGGCGCAGACAAATGTACGAAAAAGCAGTCAACTATTTTACAGTATTTTGTTTTTTGTTTTCTTCACTCTCACACACTCTCTCGTATGTGGAAGGAGGATGAAGAGTACGGTTTTAGATATGAAGTATTGCGAGCTCTGTGTATCATATGTGTGCTTGAATAATATTATATGGAAAAACAGTATCAAGTATTTCTTATTTATTGAAGTAAATGAGCCGGCCGGTGTGGCCGTGCGGTTCTAGGCGCTTCAGTCTGGAACCGCGTGACCGCAACGGTCGCAGGTTCGAATCCTGCCTCGGGCATGGATGTGTGTGATGTCCTTAGGTTAGTTAGGTTTAAGTAATTCTAAGTCCTAGGGGACTGATGACCTCAGATGTTAAGTCCCATAGTGCTCAGAGCCATTTGAACCAATTTTGAAGTAAGTAAAGAGGAAAATTACAGGAAGAGGATTTTCGTAATTACGACAATTGCCGGTGTTCCCGAAGTCCTCCACCGCCTGCAGCTTCAACTAGGTCAGCAAAGTCCGATCGCCAATAAAAATTAAGCTAAGCACAGACATTTTAACGACGCAATCATATTCAGTTTTATTTATTTAAACTTTTTTTTTATATTACAACTGGCGACCGTGGCAGAACTTCAGGGCACCGGTCGTGAGTAGTGTTTGTTAACTATTGTTATAGTACGAAATTTCTGGCAGTGTTATGAATTATAAAAACTAATTGCCTGTATTTTCTGTTTGCATGAATCACAGTTGGGAGCAAGTGACGCAAAAAGGCAAAATTGAGGAGAAAAATTTTGAAAGGAATAGCAATTGGACCCAGGTCGAGTAAAATTTTCCATGGTAAGCTGTTTTGTTCAGTGCAGCAAAGGTAGGACGGCCACGCAAGTTGCTTGCATGGTTACGCTTGGTAGCGCCTCTTTTGATGTAGATAGAAACCTTTTCCTCATTATTCCCTTCCTTAAATTTTACTGGCGAAAAATTTACAGGAATTTTTCAGTGTGATACGCATTGTCAGTAAAACATAAAGAAGTGTGGAACAATAGTTTCCATATTATAATAGATGTAAAACAGGCTTTCACATTATGTAAATTACATTTATCAAGTGTAATAATTAGCGTATTTAATTTTAACATTTTGTGAAATTTCTATTTTTTGGATATTCATATAACATGACCGAAAAATATACGCCCATTCTTGATAGCGATAGCGAAAACGCAATCAGCCAAGATGGCGTAGAATTGCGAGATGGAGCAATTGAAGTTCAGGTGCCATGCATGCGTAATGCAGAAGGTTTAAGTAGATCAGAGATGAGCGACGCTCCACAACAGAATAAACTTGACGATACAATGTTTACAATTGACGAGACAATGTCACGCATGATTCTTGACAATACGTTACAAACACCACTTGGTCTCAACACAAACATTAACTTGGGAAGTACACCGGGCAGCAGCCACGGTAGTAAAAAGTGACGCACTGCTATGGCAGTTATTATATAACATAAACACCAATCTCAGCGATATGTAACAAGATATGAATACAAAAATTGGTAATTTGACACAAGATATGAACACGGTAAAACAGCAACAAAACACTGTTACACAAGATCTAAATGCAATGAAGCGAGTACAAAAACAAAAAAATGGCTCTGAGCACTATGGGACTCAACTGCTGAGGTCATAAGTCCCCTAGAACTTAGAACTACTTAAACCTAACTAACCTAAGGACAACACACACATCCATGCCCGAGGCAGGATTCGAACCTGCGACCGTAGTGGTCGCGCGGTTCCAAACTGTAGCGCCAGAAACGCTCGGCCACCAGCGGCCGGCACAAAAACAAGTATTCAAGGATTTACAAGACACGGTCTCACAGAAATTCGATGACTTAACCAAAACTTTTGGCACTGAAATCGACGAAAAACTGATTGATATTATAACACAAGTAAAGCATGAAGTAGTCTCTGAAGTTAACAGTAACATTACGGAGGCAAAACAGAAGGTAGATTCTTTTAATGACCATCACGATCGAGTAGAACAACAGATAAAGAAAATCACAGACGCTAATACGAACATTGAAGCCACACTAAACGAGTTGGTTTCGACAGTAAAAAAAAGTAACCACTGTCGTTAACAAACTAAATAAAGACTATGAAGGTGTACCTCTAGCTGTAGAAGAGCTTACTTTAAGGGTAGCAACATTAGAAGTTGACTCAGCATGTGCTAAGAAGGAGAGGGAGAAGATTACTGAAAATCTGAGTGATATCATTAGTCAGGCTGAAGCAGGTACGTTAGATAAGGGTAATACAATTGCAGAGCAGTTAGTAACAGATTGTAAGTTGTACACAGATGTAGTAAAAATGGCTATTCAGAAAAAAAGAAAATGAAATAGTGAACAAGGTAAACGTTAACCTACAAGCTGCGGAAGATAGGATCCGCAATCTCTTAGAAGAAAGTATTACAGGTAAATAATACACAGGCTACAGTGAACAAACCACAACCTGTTGGTATCTACTTACAAATTGTCACGAGTCCCACAGCAGGTATCAGTGACAGTTGTAGATTGCAAAATGTAAACACACTCACAACTCCAATACCTTGACAATTACCAGCCTGCCGGCCGGGGTGGCCGAGCGGTTCTAGGCGCTACAGTCTGGAACCGCGCGACCGCGCGACCGCTACGGTCGCAGGTTCGAATCCTGCCTCGGGCATGGATGTGTGTGATGTCCTTGGATTAGTTATGTTTAAGTAGTTCTAAGTTCTAGGGGACTGATGACCTCAGAAGTTGAGTCCCATAGTGCTCAGAGCCATTTTAACCGTTTTTTGAATTAGCAGCCGAAATTACAGGTAACTACAATAACAACATAAATACGATCTAAAATACCACGAGTCTATCAACTATTTTTGCAGACGAAGGTTTGCTTAGACATCGAAAATTTCCTGCATTCACTACCAAAGGTAAAAGAATCAAACTCGTAGTATTTATTAGTGCTTTTCGTCATGTATTTCCACGCAACTGAACGGAAGCACAGAAAATCAGATTTGTCGTGGGATATACGCAAGGTGATGTGCTCTTATGGGCAACTGAAGTGACCGAACGTTGCAGCACTTGTACCCAATTTGAACGACCTTTCCTCGACAAATACGGTCTGAGGCAGTCCAAGAAAGACTCAGACACGAGGTTATAACCCCGCACCATTCAATGGCAAATACGGTGGTCTACATGGATACTTTGAAAAAAACCTGAACAAGACACGCTACTGGACGAACCCAATATCACGTATTAAAAATTTTGAAAAGTCGTTTATCATCGCGTATTAGAGAAAAATTAGTCACAACGCCAGAGCATGACACTGAATGTTTTTTGTCAGTACCGGTACTTGATTCTGTCGCAATACTTCATATCTAAAAAAATCGCACCTCTTCATCCTCCTTCCACATACGAGAGAGTGTGTAAGAGTGAAGAAAAAAAACCTGTACAATAATTGACTGTTTTTTCGTTCATTTGTCTGCGCCTTACCGCGCATTCTTAATTAACGTCTTTGCGAACCCTCTGGTTATTCGGTGTTTCAATTTTTGTTTTTTAATAAATCTCAATTTTACAGCATCCTGGGGGTCTTTCATCATGTACTTATACAATTGCCCCCACACTGTACGTTGACATGTTATGGAGACGTACAGTGTTTTTTTTCTTACATTTGCAGATAGGAGTCGGTGCCCTTTATTGTCGGCTTCTTTTTTATTTATGTCAGCTTATCTTATGTATGTTACAGTTCTACAAGAAATTAAAATATTATATTCATAATATATGAGTCCATTATATATTTAAATTTAGCGCGCTAACAATAACGTCCAGTTTGCTCCATTCTCGCTGCGGGGTTTCGCGCTGGTGCACTGGCTGATTTGGCGGCAATTACTAGTTGCCAACGGTCATCATGCTATATGCTACCGTTACACGTGCGTGCACTTGTTTTCTTAGTGTTGATGTCACACAGAGTGTCACACTTTCACCTGAGTGCCACGGATCGAAGAATTGCTGTGGCGATTGTCTTCATTCTGGGTGCAGTGCGTGTGTGCTTATTATTCAAAATCCGACGCTGTGGTAAAAGATCTCCATCTTAACGGCCAGGGCGTCGTTACTAACCGCCGTACTCGCATTTTCAGTGGAGAGAACCCTGACCAACAGCATCCATCGATGAGGTGAGCACCGGCTCGAACAACTATAGTCCACTTGTCAATGTATCAAGTGTTGTGAGCCACGATACTCAGAAGTTATTTTGTTGCACACGCATGTTCACGTCACCACACTTGACCGTGCACTTGCTGAAAGACACATATAGCCGTCAAAAACATTGTATAAGTTGCTTGTCTTTGAAGTTCATTTCTTCATATAGAGTGGTTTCCAATGAAAATTCATATAAGTATTGAGTTACAATAATATACATAACATGATAGCTTATACCTATGGCTGACATTCCATCCATTGCTTGTATTACGAAGATAAATTTCTTAAATTTTAAAACGTTATAAAATTTTCATTAACTGGGTTCTGTTCCTACAGTTTGTTTGTTAGCTTCAACTTATCTTCGTCACATCACATATACAAATTGATTACATATCATATTTTTAGACAATACAATCACATGATACATTTTTGCTTCATTTATAGATAGGCTTTCATCGCTTATGGGAGCTCATTTCTTTCTTAGGTAGAGGAGGGAGAAAAACATTCGAAATAGGACTAAGACATTGTGCATTGCTTGCCTAACTACTTTTGGCGCCGCCTCCTTTGTTTGGAAGGGAAGAAAGGAAATATTCATCTACTGGCTCAAGGATTTATGAGGAAATGTTACTCGTATAATCACGGACTAGTTGCCAAGGAACTTTTGTTCATGTAAATAATGTGTACCGACTAATAATTGACGAAGTGTTATGCTGTTTCTTCATGTGCTAGTGCTGCTTACTTCAATTCATGTGTAGCTTAGTGTGAAACATGTCGTTTTAACCATCGTATACTTATCTTTCTCAAACACCTGGAAATGTTATTATTCAAGCTTTCATGTGACACGATAAAAAAATTTAATTGGTTTTTGTAAAATCTCATGCTTAAATGTTTATGTGTACTTTGCAGCGAATAGTTACTGATAATTGTCAAGGAGACACACTGCGACGATGCATATTCCATTTTTCATTTGTCTTATGACCTTTGTGTAAATATTCTTACACTAAATTATTTACTCGAAGTGCGGCCCGTTTCTTCATTTGCAGCGAATAGTTATTGATAATTGTCACGGAGACATACTGCGACGATGCATATTCCATTTTTCATTTGTCTTATGACCTTTGTGTAAATATTCTTACACTAAATTATTTACTCGAAGTGCGACACGTTTCTTCATTTGGTACCTGCTACTCACGACGTAATTCTCTTCTTGTTCAAATGTGTGTGAAATCTTATGGGACTTAACTGCTAAGGTCATCAGTCCCTAAGCGTACACACTACTTAACCTAAATTATCCTAAGGACAAACACGCACACCCATGCCCGAGGGAGGACTCGAACCTCCGCCGGGACCAGCCGCACAGTCCATGACTGCAGCGCTCGAGACCGCTCGGCTAATCCCGCGCGGCAATTCTTTTCTTCTGCGCCGTGACGATGCACTGGTCGCTGAATGAAAAAAAACTTAAAACTAACTGCATTTCGTAGCTCGGTGGCCACTGATACATTTGGTCATTGTGTAAGTCCGCAGATATTTTCATACTTTGTGTAAATTCATAGACATTCGTTTATTCTGTTATTCATTATGATCATTTACTCTGCAAAGAAAATTATCTGATATTTCTTACGGTATTTTGTCGTTAGTCCTTAGCTTACACGCCTCGTATAGTTTTTCATAATGCTTCCTTTTGGTTGTAAATATGTTGTATATAGCTTAGTATTTAATTAAATTTCTATGTACATATATCAATAGGTCCCTTAGTTTTTAGACAGTAGATGTATTTGTGTAGTATTTCCGTTTACTTTGTATTTCGGTTATGTACACATTGCGTTCGTATTTTGGTTGCGCCTTCTGCCGGTCTGTCGCGCATGCGCATAGGTCAATGTCTCCTCTCCTGCTACTGGCGTCAGCGCGTATTGTTGAGCGCACACAGCTGAGCCATAAGCTAATTTTGTTTATAATTTTGCTTCGCATGAAGCGGTGTGTTACTTCTCATTGCTGTTAATTTTATGCCTACTTGTACAAATCAAAGGAATAACTTATGCCTATACACATTACTTTATCTTAAAATACACTCCAGAAGAAAAGTTACACTTAGAGTTATATTCACTATGTAGAAATATCTTTCTATAAAAAATAAATGTTACTACGCTTCGTCATTCTATAAAGGCTGTTATATCTTTGTGAGGGTGGAGACCCTTGTCTCTTTCTGTTTTCTCATAAGCTAATCTTTATGTCCCAGGGTATGGTATTTTAAAGATGTTTAAGAGGCCATACCTGTGCAGTTTGAAACAACTGTAATTCCACCAACCTCTCCCTCTGAAATCAGTAAAATAATAAACTTACTGAAAAGTAAAAGCTATTACGGAATTGATGGCATTTCCAGCAAGGTACTTAAAGCTTGTTCCCCACAGATAAGTAGGATTCTCAGCCACATATGTAATAGCTCTTTGGAGCAGGGTGTTTTCCCCAGTAGACTGAAATATGCCATTGTAAAACCATTGCATAAAAAGGGGGATACGTCGGATGTGAACAACTACCGCCCAATCTCTCTTCTGACAGCTCTATCAAAATTTTTTAAGAAAGTAATGTATTCAAGAGTAGCATCCCATATTTGTAAAAATAAAGTACTAACAAAATGTCAGTTCGGTTTTCAGAAAGGCTTTTCAACAGAAAATGCTATATACGCTTTCACTGATGAAATATTAAATGCTCTGAATAACCGGACATCACCCATTGGTATTTTTTGTGATCTCTCAAAGGCCTTTGATTGTGTAAATCATTGAATTCTTTTAGATAAGATAAATCATTATGGTTTGAGGGGGGCAGTGCACAAATGGTTTAATTCATACTTAACTGGAAGAATGCAGAAAGTTGAAATAAGTGGTTCATGTAATGTTAAAACAACAGTTGATTCCTCAAACTGGGAGGCTATCAAGTACGGGGTCCCACAGGGTTCGATCTTAGGTCCTTTACTGTTCTTGATATACATTAATGACATACCATTCCACATTGATGAATATGCAAAGTTAGTTCTTTTTGCTGATGATACAAGCATAGTTATAACATCCAAAAATCAAGAACTAAGTGATGTCATTGTAAATGATGTTTTTCACAAAATTATTCAGTGGTTCTCAGCAAACGGACTCTCTTTAAATTTTGATGAAACACAGTATATACAGTTCCGTACAGTAAATGGCACAACTCCAGTAATAAATATAGACTTTGAGCAGAAGTCTGTAGCTAAGGCGGAATTTTCAAAATTTTTAGGTGTGTCCATTGATGAGAGGTTAAACTGGAAGCAACACATTGATGGTCTGCTGAAACGTCTGAGTTCAGCTACGTATGCTATTAGGGTTGTTGCAAATTTTGGTGAAAAGAATCTCAGTAAATTAGCTTACTATGCCTACTTTCATTCACTGCTTTCGTATGGCATCATATTCTGGGGTAATTCATCGTTGAGTAGAAAAGTATTCATTGCTCAGAAACGTGTAATCAGAATAACTGCTGGAGCCCACCCACAGTCATCCTGCAGACATCTATTTAAGGATCTAGGGATCCTCACAGTAACTTCACAGTATATATATTCACTTATGAAATTTGTTGTTAATAATCCAGCCCAGTTCAAAAGTAATAGCAGTGTGCATAGCTATAACACCAGGAGAAAGGATGATCTTCACTACGCAGGATTAAATCTGACTTTGGCACAGAAAGGGGTAAATTATGCTCCCACAAAAGTGTTTGGTCACCTACCAAACAGCATCAAAAGCCTGACAGATAGCCAACTAACATTTAAAAATAAGTTAAAAGAATTTCTAGATGACAACTCCTCCTACTCATTGGCTGAATTTTTAGATATAAATTAAGGGGGGCAAAAAAAAAAAAAAAAAAACTTAAACATTAGTGTCATGCAATATTTTGTGTAATGTAATATCTTGTACAGACATCTTTTATTAACCGACACATTCCACATCATTACGAAGTGTCGTATTCATGATCTATGGAACAAGTATTAATCTAATCTAATCTAATCTAATCATGTGGTCCTGAATAGAGTAACTGCCACTTCTTATTTAGTTTGCCAAATTTTGTCGATTTAGGGTGGAGGACTCTTTGCCCTTCAGAAAATTGTGTGACACGTTTCAGTTTCTTGTTATAAATTTTCTTTCTATACTGGGCCTTGTTTTCTAGTGTTATCATGACTTGTTTGATTTTGTCTTGTAGTGTCATTTCTGTAGTGGTACCCACTCATTCGTTTGCTTTTCCGGAACACCAGTTCATTAGGTGTGAAGCCTGTTGAAGAATGTGGAAGTTTATTGACAACTTGCATGAAAGGAGTTACGTATTCTACCCACTGGATGTGTTTGTGTCCTAATAAACCGGTTACATTCTTTAAAGACTCGTTCAACTGGCTTTGCTTCTGGGTGAAAAAGGCTTACAAATACGTGCTTTATGCCCTGTAAGGTCATAAATTGTTTTCACTTTTGCCCACCGAAATATGAACCATTATTAGTTAGTAGTACCTTTGGTTTACCTACTCTTCTCAAATAGTCTCCCTCAATTCTTTTTCTGATATTTGTGGCTGTTGCATTTTTAATGGCATACATTTTGATATGTTTTGTGAAAATATCGTATAGTGCTACTATGTATCTTACTACTCCTTTACTTCTTGGATATGTACCAGCTATGTCCAGGGATACTATATCTAGAGGGTTTTTTGTGAGTGTTGGGTGTAGCTCAGTATATTTTGACACATTGGACTGTTTTGACTTTTGACATACTGCACACCTTTTTAATACCTGTAGGACTCGCCTCCTCAAATTTGGAAAATAGCACGGTGTATCAATTTTTGCAGTACATTTGCTCACTCCATAATGTCCCCATACTTCATGTGTGTGTCTTATAAATTCGTCGATATAATCTTCAAGAATACACACACAACCATTGATCAGATTTTTCATGTTTTCTATGAAACAAAACGCCCTTGTACTCCTAACATCATTTATTTACTTTTCCACCTTCATCTTGCTTAAGGTTTTGCATGACCTTGCTCCATCTGCAATCTTGCCATTGTAAAATTTTCATTTCCTTGCAAAACGTATGGCAATCACACTGTTGTGCCGTACCTTGCATTAATAACGTTCTGATTTCTGCATCCTGCTCTGTTAATTCGCCAAATTCCTCTAACCCTTGTGGTAACCTGGACAAGGCATCTGCAATAACATTCTGACTTCCTTTAATATAAATGATCTCGAAATTGAATTCTTGTAAGTATAGACACCACCTGGCTAATCGACGGTGTCATAGTTTACATGTTAAAAGAAATGACAGTGACTGATGCTCACAGTAAACTTTGGTATTTTTATCCCATAAAAAATATTCAAACATCTTAAATGCCCATATTACAGCTAAGGTTTCCAATTCTGACACAGAGTAAGATATTTCTGCTTCTGATATAATGTGCGACTAGCAAAATTGATGACCTTGGGTACTTTCTTATCTTCTTCTTCTCGCATGTGGAACAAGCATAGCCACAGCCCTTGAGATGAGGCATCTGTGCATAGACCAAAATCCTTGGACATAGCAGGGTGGCTAAGAATGTTTGGATTGACTAATGCCTGCATAATGTTATTAAAGTCCTTTAGATTAGATTAGATTTACTTTCATTCCAATTGATCCATAGGGAGGAGGTCCTCCAGGTTGTAGAATATGTCAGAAATACATCAATACATGACAAATATTTACAACTAAAACAAATAAGCTAATGTACCATTCTATAGGTCCCAAGTGGAATGATTGTCATTTTTAAATGAACACTATATGAAAGAGTCATTTCACAAATACTAATGCACTGAATTTAAAATAAAAAAGTTTTTTTATTTATAAGGTAAAAAACATGTAATACAACTACTATAATACTTATTTACAATGAACACATTACTGCACTGAAATGGTACAGAAGTTAGATTGTACTTACACACACACACACACACACACACACACACACACACACACACACACACACACACACACATTTACAATGAACACATTACTGCACTGAAATTGTGCAGAAGTTATATTGTACTTATATAAACACAAATCAGTAGGTTTAACTGAGAAATTCATCAATGGAGTAGAAGGAGTAGGCCACCAATAAATCCTTTAGGCTTCTCTTAAACTGAATTTCATTGGTTTTTAAGCTTTTTATAGCTGCTGGCAAGTTATTGAAAATGTGTGTTCCTGAATAATGCACACCTTTTTGTACAAGACTAAGTGACTTTGAATCCTTGTGAAGATTATTCTTATTTCTGGTATTGATTCCATGAATTGAGCTGTTGGTTTGAAAAAGTGATATATTTTTAATGACAAATTTCATTAAGGAATAAATACAGGGTGTTTCAAAAATGACCGGTATATTTGAAACGGCAATAAAAACTAAACGAGCAGCGTTAGAAATACACCGTTTGTTGCAATATGCTTGGGACAACAGTACATTTTCAGGCAGACAAACTTTCGAAATTACAGTAGTTACAATTTTCAACAACAGATGGCGCTGCGGTCTGGGAAACTCTGTAGTACGATATTTTCCACATATCCACCATGCGTAGCAATAATATGGCGTAGTCTCTGAATGAAATTACCCGAAACCTTTGACAACGTGTCTGGCGGAATGGCTTCACATGCAGATGAGATGTACTGCTTCAGCTGTTCAATTGTTTCTGGATTCTGGCGGTACAGCTGGTCTTTCAAGCGTCCCCACAGAAAGAAGTCACAGGGGTTCATGTCTGGCGAATAGGGAGGCCAATCCACGCCGCCTCCTGTATGTTTCGGATAGCCCAAAGCAATCACACAATCATCGAAATATTCATTCAGGAAATTAAAGACGTCGGCCGTGCGATGTGGCGGGGCACCATCTTGCATAAACCACGAGGTGTTCGCAGTCTCGTCTAAGGCAGTTTGTACCGCCACAAATTCACGAAGAATGTCCAGATAGCGTGATGCAGTGATCGTTTCGGATCTGAAAAATGGGCCAATGATTCCTTTGGAAGAAATGGCGGCCCAGACCAGTACTTTTTGAGGATGCAGGGACGATGGGACTGCAACATGGGGCTTTTCGGTTCCCCATATGCGCCAGTTCTGTTTATTGACGAAGCCGTCCAGGTAAAAATAAGCTTCGTCAGTAAACCAAATGCTGCCCACATGCATATCGCCGTCATCAATCCTGTGCACTATATCGTTAGCGAATGTCTCTCGTGCAGCAATGGTAGCGGCGCTGAGGGGTTGCCGCGTTTGAATTTTGTATGGATAGAGGTGTAAACTCTGGCGCATGAGACGATAAGTGGATGTTGGCGTCATTTGGACCGCAGCTGCAACACGGCGAACGGAAACCCGAGGCCGCTGTTGGATCACCTGCTGCACTCGCTGCGCGTTGCCCTCTGTGGTTGCCGTACGCGGTCGCCCTACCTTTCCAGCACGTTCATCCGTCACGTTCCCAGTCCGTTGAAATTTTTCAAACAGATCCTTTATTGTATCGCTTTTCGGTCCTTTGGTTACATTAAACCTCCGTTGAAAACTTCGTCTTGTTGCAACAACACTGTGTTCTAGGCGGTGGAATTCCAACACCAGAAAAATCCTCTGTTCTAAGGAATAAACCATGTTGTCTACAGCACACTTGCACGTTGTGAACAGCACACGCTTACAGCAGAAAGACGACGTACAGAATGGCGCACCCACAGACTGCGTTGTCTTCTATATCTTTCACATCACTTGCAGCGCCATCTGTTGTTGAAAATTGTAACTACTGTAATTTCGAAAGTTTGTCCGCCTGAAAATGTACTGTTGTCCCAAGCATATTGCAACAAACGGTGTATTTCTATCGCTGCTCGTTTAGTTTTTATTGCCGTTTCAAATATACCGGTCATTTTTGAAACACCCTGTATATTGGGAAGCAGTAGTTAGTATCCCTAGTTCCCTAAACGGGCTTCTGCAGGATGTTCTTGAGTTCACACCACATATAACTCTTACTGTATGTTTCTGTGCCCAGAAAACTTTAGCTTGGCTTGATAAATTACCCCAAAAAATAATCCCATATGACATTATGGAATGAAAGTAAGCATAGTATACCAGATTTTTCATTTTTATATCCCTTATGTCTGACAATTCGCATTGCAAATACAGATTTGTTAAGACACTTCAGCAGTTCTGTGGTGTGCTACTCACAGTTGAATTTATTATCAAGCTGTAATCCCAAGAATTTAACACGGTCCACTTCTTCTATCTTCTTGTCATTGTATGTTAGACATATTCTCGTGGGACATCCCTTACAAGTTCTGAACTGCATGTAATGTGTTTTTTTTTTTTCAAAGTTTAGTGACAACATATTTAATGAACCTTTCACAAGTATAGCCATAGATTTAATTAAAACTAAATGCAATTCCAATAGCAAGGTAAAAATCCCCATGAATGACATGACAATGTTCCTTTATCCAGTAACTGATTCAGAGTTACTAAATGCTATAAATAAGTTAAAAAATAAAATGTCATGTGGGTGTGATGGGATTCCTGACAAAGTCATTAAGCAAAGTGCAAGAAACGTAGCCTCGCATCTCACTGAAATTATAAATGAATCTTTTAAGACAGGGGTGTTTCCATCAAAACTTAAAATGTCTACTATAAAGCCACTTTACAAGAATGGTGATAAATATGATGTTAGTAACTTTAGGCCTTTATCAATGTTGTCAGGTTTCTCAAAAATAATAGAAAGGATAATGCATCAGAGGCTATACAAATTTCTTATTAAGAATAGAATATTGGTTACTGCGCAAAATGGTTTCCGTAAAAATAAAGCAACTGAAACAGCTATCTTCAATTTTTTGCAACATGTTCTAAATTCCATAAACAGAAAGGAATTAAATTGTGGATTGTTTTTAGACTTATCAAAGGCCTTTGATGTCATCGCCCATAAGTTACTGCTTACAAAGTTATTTGCCTATGGGATACGTGTCTGTTGCCCACAAATGGTTTGAATCATATCTGTCAGACAGGTATCAGAAGGTGGAGATAAGCCAGGCAGATAGGACATATTCATCAAGATTCGAGAGAGTTTTGTATGGAGTACCCCAGGGATCTGTATTAGGGCCATTACTGTTTTTAATATTTATCAATGACCTACCAAGTCAACTATCTGAAGCAGAGGCAGTACTGTTTGCAGGTGATGATACAAGTTTGTTTGTTAAAGCAAATAGTGAATCTGACTTACAGGAAAAAGTCACATTAGCAACAGACGAAGCAGACAGATGGTTTAATGAAAAGAGACTCATTGTGAATGCCAAAGAAACAACGTGGATCAACTTCAGACATATTACAAATAAAATAAAAACTAACCTTACAGTAGAACTGGGGGAAGTGTAAGATTGAACAAGCATCATACACTAAATTCTTGGGGGTATGGTTTGATGAACACTTAAGATGGGAAAAGCATGTAATATCATTGAACAAAAAATTAAGTCAAACATGTTATATACTTAGAATGCTTAAAAGCTCATGTAATATTAAAACAGTGTTATTTGTTTATTTCTCATTCATGCACAGTTTATTAAGATACGGCGTACAGTTTTGGGGGAACATCAGTCTAACAAAACACTCATTTAGACTAGAAAAGAAGGCAGTCAGAATAATAAAAGGTATAGGATATAGATACTCTTGTAGGCAAGCTTTCAACGAATTAAAAATCATGACACTACCATCTTTATACATATATGAAAGCATTTGTTTCTTAAAAGAACACGAGGAATTATCTACATTTAACAGAGAATTTCACAACTACGAAACAAGGAATAGGAATGATTTCCACAGAGAAATTCATGAAACAGCTATGTATCACAAAAGTGTACTATACCAACCCAAAATCCTCTACAGTGCTCTCCCCAAGGAACTAAAAGTAATACCAAAACTGTACATATTTAAAAGAGAATTAAAAAACATGTTATTGAGCAATAGTTTTTACAGTATTGAAGAGTTTATGAATCGCTGACAATAAAAGCGCAGTTAATATTTCCCTGACATAATAATTATGTGTAATTGCTCACACTTAAATACTTGCTGTTTCTGTGAAAGTGTGAAACAGTGTTAATGTAAGAATGTAAATAATCTTTGATGTGAGAATCACAAACTTTTTTTTTGTACGTTGTTATCCTACTTGTATATTTTTATGTTAATGTTCTACAAGTTCTATTAAAATTGTAATGTCTATGTGACAAGTAAATTCAATTACAAATTTTCATGTATATGTATTTTAAATTGTAATGTTTACTGACAAGTCTTATATCATTTCAATGATGTACTACAAGGACGCTAATAAATTGAATTGAATTGAAGAATTGGCTAGGAACCACTGATTAACGTCCATAAATATTTTATTAGCTGATCATTCTAAGACTACACTTGATTTGTTATTTATTGCAAAGTTTGTATCATCGGCAAACAAAACAAACTTGGCATCTGGTAATGTTACAGATGAAAGGTCATTGATATACACAAGAAAAAAGTAAGGGCCCCAAAATGGAACCTTGTGGGACCCCACATGTAATTAGTTCCCAGTTGGATGATGCCTGATAGCTTGATACATGTCTCTTTCCTAATAACACCCTTTGTTTCCTGTGATAGATACAAGATTTGAACCATTTTGCAGCATTTCCTGTTACACTATACACTCTAATTTACTTAAAAGGATATTGTGATTTACACAGTCAAATGCCTTTGATAGATCACAAAATATACCAGTTGACTGCAATTTTTAGTCTAATGAATTAAGCACATTTTCACTGTAAGTGTAGACAGCGTTCTCAATATCAGAACCTTTTAGAAATCCAAACTGTGACTTTGACAGTATGTTATTTGAGATAAGATGGTTATAAAGACGACTGTACATTACTTTTTCGACAATTTTTGAGAATGCTGGCAACAGTGAAATTGGACAGAAATTTGATGCTATTTCTTTATCTCCCTTCTTAAACAGTGGCTTAACTTCAGCATATTTCAACCACTCAGGAAATATTCCACTGATAAACGACCGGTTACACAGATAGCTTAATAAGTTACTTAGCTCAGAATCACATTCTTTAATTTACTTTGTTGACATTTCATCATACCCACTAGATGTTTATGATTTTAAAGATTTTATGATGGACATTATTTTTGCTGGGGTAGTGAGGGTCAGATTCATATTATGGAAGTTACTTGAAATGCCTGGTCTGAGGTGTTCCATAGCAGCATCTACCGAACCTGACAACCCCATCTTTTCAGTAACAGCTATAAAATGTTTGTTAAAAAGTTCTGTAACACTACACACATCTGTCACCAATGTATCATTTAGTGTTAATGCTATTTGTTCCTCTTCATGTCTGGTTCTACCGGTTTCCTCCTTCGCTATATCCCATATTGTCTTTATTTTGTTATCTGATATGATTACCTATTCCTTGTAATATATTTGCTTTGACGTCTGTATTACAGTCTTTAATATTTTGCAGTATTTCTTGTAATGTGCCATAGCATCAACATTGGAACCGTTTCGAATTGACAGATACAGTTTTCTTTTAGTTTTACAAGATACCCCTATTCCTTGAGTAATCCATGGCTTCTATGTAGACTTTGCTCTAACCTTGGTAAGTTTGGGGGGGAAACAGTGTTTGAATAAGGTAAGCACTTTATTAGCAAAAGTGATATATTTTTCATTCATGCCATGAGCACTGTAAACATCAGTCCAGTGAATGTCTCTGAGGAGTGTCCTAAAATAATCAATTTTTTGTTTATTGATTACCCTCTTGAGTTCAGATTTAACAGATTTTATATCCTGTTCAGTATTAACATTTAACAGAAGGAACTGCATGTCATGGTCCGAGAGGCCATTGACTATTGGTTTTGTAATGTAATTTTGTTCATTGGACTTTTCTATAAAGATATTATCAATGGCTGCTTGTGAGCAATTGGCTACCCTAGTGGGAAACTTTACAGTGGGAATTAAGTTGAATGATAGTATTAGTATCTCAAATAAGTTCTTATTGGGAGAGTCTTTAAGGAAATCTACATTGAAATTACCAGCAACCACTATTTCTTTGTTTTTGGTTGTTAAATGGGCCAGTACAGCTTCAAGGTGGTTTACAAACAGATTAAAGTTACCTGCAGGTGCTCGATACACACTTAATATTATGAACGATTTTTTGTGAAATTCTACTTCTGTTGCACATGCTTCCATATGCTGTTCGAGGCAAAATTTATGAATGTCTATGTTCTTAAATTTATGACAGTTCCTAATGAATGTGACAACTCCTCCTTACTCCATTTCTGATCTACAAAAGTGAGATGCTAACCTAAACCCTGTAAGAGTTAAAAGTTCTATACCAGTGGTCACATGATGTTCAGAGAGGCAGATTATGTCAGCTGGGTTTGAAGACTAATTCATCTATGCAGATAATTAATTCATTGATTTTATTTCTCAGTCCTTGAATATTTTGATGCAATAAAGATAGCTGACATTTCACATTGACTGAGTTAAAATTGGGTAGAGTTAAAATATCTGTTGACTGTTGAAAATTCTTAACCAATAGCTGTTTATGCTGATGTAATAACCTAGAATTATGTTTTTTGGTTTCTTTCTCAAACTGAAGGTTTGTCTCAGTTCTAATCTCTCTTAAAATTTGCTTTCTTTCTGTCCTCCCTATCCTAAAAAAGGGTCTTTTCTGAACCCTATAACCACTGGTATTTTACCACTTATGACAGTGCCTCCCCCCTTTAGCTTTCCTGCTATTTCCCCAGCCAATTTACCCTTCCCCTTCCTGTTGAGGTGAAGGCCATGCCGAGTATAATCCCACCTATTGACATGCCTAGTGTAATCCCACCTATTGAGAGAATCAACAGGAACCACACCACGGTGTGACCCTCCACCCGACATAAGCAGCCGTTCCAGCTCCTAATTAACTCTCTTGACAGATGAATTCAAATGAGGTCGGTCATGGTACCCAAGAACAGATACAAACTCAACACTAGTATGCTTCAATGCTGATGCAGTCTTTGCCAGGTCACACTCTATACTGTACCCAAGATCTCTGTCAGTACTTTCACCTGGCCCACCCACTATAGCCACGGTGTCTTCCTTAGTGAAATCTTCGCAAAGTGATCCGAAATCCTCTGTCACCTACTCCAGACCAGTACTAGGTTTAAAAAAATTGGTGACCTGGTATTCTGATCCTAGTTCATCCTGCAAAAGTAGGCCAACACCTCTTCCGTGGGAACTACCTAACAACAACGCTTTCTTTCTCTTTACTGATTTCCCTACATTCTTACTTTTCAATTTGCTGCTGAAAGTTTGTTCTGCCCTGACACTTGTCATCCCATACCAGTAACCAAAGACTATTTTTTCGTAGCAAGTTGCGCAATGCATTGCTATTCATCAGTTGTTGTGGTACGAATTTACGAAAAAACGAAGCTAGTCAAAAAAAGGCTTTTAGTTGTTTTTTATTCCTTGGAGCTGGACAGTTGCGTATGGCATCAAGTTTTTTCAGATCAGGTAATATACCTTGTTCTGACACAACATGTCCTAAAAATTTGACTTGTACCTTACCAAAACTAGACTTTTTTAAATTGGCTAGATTAGATTAGATTAGATTAGATTAATACTAGTTCCATGGATCATGAATACGATATTTTGTAATGATGTGGAACAATTTGAATTTTCCAGTACATGACATAATTAAGTTAATTTAACAACACAATTAAGTTAATATAACAACTTTTTTGTTTTTTTTATAATTTTTTGTTTGTTTTTTTTTCTTTTTTTCTTAATTTATATCTAAAAATTCCTCTATGGAGTAGGAGGAGTTGTCATTCAGAAATTCTTTTAATTTCTTCTTAAATACTTGTTGGTTATCTGTCAGACTTTTGATACTATTTGGTAAGTGACCAAAGACTTTAGTGGCAGTATAATTCAAGCCTTTCTGTGCCAAAGTTAGATTTAATCTTGAATAGTGAAGATCATCCTTTCTCCTAGTATTGTAGTTATGCACATTGCTATTACTTTTGAATTGGGTTTGGTTGTTAATAACAAATTTCATAAGAGAGTATATATACTGAGAAGCTACTGTGAATATCCCTAGATCCTTAAATAAATGTCTGCAGGATGATCTTGGGTGGACTCCAGCTATTATTCTGATTACACGCTTTTGTGCAATAAATACTTTATTCCTCAGTGATGAATTACCCCAAAATATGATGCCATATGAAAGCAATGAGTGAAAATAGGCATAGTAAGCTAATTTACTAAGATGTTTATCACCAAAATTTGCAATGACCCTTATTGCATAAGTAGCTGAACTCAAACGTTTCAGCAGATCATCAACGTGTTTCTTCCAATTTAATCTCTCATCAATGGACACACCTAAAAATTTGGAATATTCTACCTTAGCTATATGCTTCTGATTAAGGTCTATATTTATTAATGGTGTCATACCATTTACTGTACAGAACTGTATGTACTGTGTCTTATCAAATTTCAGTGAGAGTCCGTTTACAAGGAACCACTTAGTAATTTTCTCAAAGACATTATTGACAATTTTTTATCAGTTAATTCTTGTTTGTCAGGTGTGATTACTATACTTGTATCATCAGCAAAGAGAACTAACTTTGCCTCTTCATGAATATAGAATGGCAAGTCATTAATATATATTAAGAACAACAAAGGACCCAAGACTGACCCTTGTGGAACCCCATTCTTGATAGTTCCCCAGTTTGAGGAATGTGCTGATCTTTGCATATTATGAGAACTGCTTATTTCAACTTTCTGCACTCTTCCAGTTAGGTATGAAGTAAACCATTTGTGCATTGTCCCACTCATGCCACAATACGTGAGCTTGTCTAGCAGAATTTCATGATGTATACAATCAAAAGCCTTTGAGAGATCACAAGAAATCCCAATGGGTGGTGTTCGGTTATTCAGATCATTCAAAATTGATTGGTGAAAGCATATATGGCATTTTATGTTGAAAAACCTTTCTGGAAACCAAACTGACATTTTGTTAGTAGTTCATTTTTACAGATATGTGAAGCTACTCTTGAATACATTACTTTCTCAAAAATTTTGGATAAAGGTGTTAGAAGGGAGATTGGACAGTAATTGTTGACATCAGATCCATCCTCTTTTTTATGCAAAGGTATAACAATAGCATATTTCAGTCTATCAAGGAAAATGCCCTGTTCCAGAGAGCTATTACACAGGTGGCTGAGAATCTTACTTATCTGTTGAGAGCAAGCTTTTAGTATTTTGCTGGAAATGCCATCAATTCCATGTGAGTTTTTGCTTTTAAGCAAGTTTATTATTTTCCTAATTTCAGAGGGAGAAGTGGGTGAGATTTCAATTGTATCAAATTGCATAGTTATGGCCTCTTCCATTAACAGCCTAGCATCTTCTAATGAACACCTGGATCCTACTATGTCCACAACATTTAGAAAATGATTATTAAAAATATTTTCAACTTCTGACTTTTTGTTCGTAAAGTTTTCATTCAATTTGATGGTAATACTGTCTTCCTGTGCTCTTTGTTGACCTGTTTCTCTTTTAATAATATTCCAAATTGTTTTATTTTATTATCAGAGTTGCTGATTTCAGACATGATACACATACTTCTAGATTTTTTAATAACGTTTCTTAATATAGCACAGTAGTTTTTACAATGTTTGATAGTTTCTGGATCACTACTCTTTCTTGCTGCCAGATACATTTCCCTTTTCTGGTTACAAGATATTTTTATACCCTTAGTAAGCCATGGTTTGTTACATGGTTTCTTACGAGTATATTTAACTATTTTCTTGGGGAAGCAGTTTTCAAATGCATTTACAAAAGTGTCATGAAATAAATTATATTTTAAATTGGCATCAGGTTCACGGTACACCTCATCCCAGTCTAACTGCTGTAGGCTTTCCTGAAATTTGCAATTGTTAAATCGTTGACTGAACGTACTACTTTGGAGGACTGTTTAGTACTGCTGAATGGAGCTATGTCATATATTGTAACTAGCTGTGCACCATGATCAGAAAGACCATTCTCAGCAGGCTGAGCATTTATCTGGTTAAACTTATCTTGGTCTATAAAGAAGTTATCTATCAGTGAGCTGCTATCCTTTACCACCCGAGTAGGAAAATCGATAACGGGTGTCAAATTGAAAGAACTGAGTAATACTTCAAGGTAATTTTTCCTATTACCCTCTTTCAGAGAATCTACATTGAAGTCCCCACAAATAATAATTTGCTTCCCCCTGTCTGACAGATACCACAACAAGGAGTCCAAATTTTTCAGAAATAGATGAAAATTTCCCGATGGGGACCTATATACAGTTACAATTATAAATGTGCCTTTATTTAATTTAAGCTAACAGGCACATGCTTCTATATGTTTCTCTAGACAAAACTTTTTTGTTTCTATACTTTTTGCACAATGATAATTTTTGAAATACATGGCAACTCCTCCTTTATCCATATTTTCTCTAATTACATGTGCAGAGAGCTTATATCCACTTACATTTACCTTATCCATATCAATAACAATGTGATGCTCAGACAGGCATAGTATATCTACACTCCTGGAAAATGAAATAAGAACACCGTGAATTCATTGTCCCAGGAAGGGGTAACTTTATTGACACATTCCTGGGGTCAGATACATCACATGATCACACTGACAGAACCACAGGCACATAGACACAGGCAACAGAGCATGCACAATGTCGGCACTAGTACAGTGTATATCCACCTTTCGCAGCAATGCAGGCTGCTATTCTCCCATGGAGACGATCGTAGAGATGCTGGATGTAGTCCTGTGGAACGGCTTGCCATGCCATTTCCACCTGGCGCCTCAGTTGGACCAGCGTTCGTGCTGGACGTGCAGACCACGTGAGACGACGCTTCATCCAGTCCCAAACATGCTCAATGGGGGACAGATCCGGAGATCTTGCTGGCCAGGGTAGTTGACTTACACCTTCTAGAGCACGTTGGGTGGCACGGGATACATGCGGACGTGCATTGTCCTGTTGGAACAGCAAGTTCCCTTGCCGGTCTAGGAATGGTAGAACGATGGGTTCGATGACGGTTTGGATGTACCGTGCACTATTCAGTGTCCCCTCGACGATCACCAGTGGTGTACGGCCAGTGTAGGAGATCGCTCCCCACACCATGATGCCGGGTGTTGGCCCTGTGTGCCTCGGTCGTATGCAGTCCTGATTGTGGCACTCACCTGCACGGCGCCAAACACGCATACGACCATCATTGGCACCAAGGCAGAAGCGACTCTCATCGCTGAAGACGACACGTCTCCATTCGTCCCTCCATTCACGCCTGTCGCGACACCACTGGAGGCGGGCTGCACGATGTTGGGGCGTGAGCGGAAGACGGCCTAACGGTGTGCGGGACCGTAGCCCAGCTTCATGGAGACGGTTGCGAATGGTCCTCGCCGATACCCCAGGAGCAACAGTGTCCCTAATTTGCTGGGAAGTGGCGGTGCGGTCCCCTACGGCACTGCGTAGGATCCTACGGTCTTGGCGTGCATCCGTGCGTCGCTGCGGTCCGGTCCCAGGTCGATGGGTACGTGCACCTTCCGCCGACCACTGGCGACAACATCGATGTACTGTGGAGACCTCACGCCCCACGTGTTGAGCAATTCGGCGGTACGTCCACCCGGCCTCCCGCATGCCCACTATACGCCCTCGCTCAAAGTCTGTCAACTGCACATACGGTTCACGTCCACGCTGTCACGGCATGCTACCAGTGTTAAAGACTGCGATGGAGCTCCGTATGCCACGGCAAACTGGCTGACACTGACGGCGGCGGTGCACAAATGCTGCGCAGCTAGCGCCATTCGACGGTCAACACCGCGGTTCCTGGTGTGTCCGCTGTGCCGTGCGTGTGATCATTGCTTGTACAGCCCTCTCGCAGTGTCCGGAGCAAGTATGGTGGGTCTGACACACCGGTGTCAATGTGTTCTTTTTTCCATTTCCAGGAGTGTATTTCATCCTCAGCTTCTAAATCTTCTAAACAAACCAGAAGCTTTATTCTTTAAACTCCCAATATTTTGATGAAATATACTTACATTATTTTTAATTATACTTTTATGAGAACCTTTCCTTATTCTAACATTTGCAGTACTCTCCTGTCTGAGTTTCTCATTGTGCTTAGGCCTAGTTCCTATACCAGTGGTCACATGGTGTTCAGAGAGGCAGATTATGTCACCTGGGTTGGGTGACTTTAATTCATCAATGCAATTACCTAGGACTGAGATACAACTTGGTGGAGATAGAATTTCTGGTGATTGGTGAAAATTTATAATTGACAGCTGTGATTGGTGATCCAATGTGCTAGAATTGTGCTGTTTAATTTCTTTCCTAAACTGAAGATTTCTTTCAATCCTGACCTCTTGTAGAACTTGACATCTTTCTGTCTTACTTATCCTAAAAAAGGTGCTGTTCCAACACCTGTAACCACTGGTATTTTGCCATTCATGATGGCAGTGCCTCCCCCCCCTCCCCCCCCCCCCTTAAATTTCCTGTTATTACCCCAGCCAGTTTACCCTTCCCTTTCCTGTTGAGATGTAGGCCGTGCCTGGTATAGTCCCACCTACTGAGAGATTACTACGTAACCTGCAAATCATTGAAGCACCTGTTCAAAGAGCCTGACATGTTCAAACCAAGTGAGTGTGGCTATTAGCAGGTCCTCTACATAGACAGTGACTTTGCTAAGCAATTCTGGTCCTAAAACCTTGTCCAATGCATATATAAACACTCCTGCACTAATGTTCAGTCCAAAAGGTAACTTTTGCCACCACAAACAAATGCTGTATATTTTCGACTTTCTTCGTGGAGTTTTATATGCCAGCAGGACATTTTGAGATCGAGTATACTGAAATATTTTGTATTGTAAAACTTTAGAAACTGTTCATCCAAATTGTCTGGCCTTATGCGTATTGGTACTATAATCTTATTGATACCTCTAGCATCGAGAACTAATCTTACAGAACCATCTGGTTTGCTTACTGGTAATATTGGACTACAGTGGGGTGAAAATGAAAGTTGTATTATTCCCCATTTAATCATACAATTCATCTCTTCCCTTACTGCCTCTCAGTTTGCCCATGGAATAGGATATGACATTACACAAAATGTTTCATGTCGATAAACTTCAAATTTATACTCATAGTCCTTGATTACTCCTGGCTCCTTACTGAAAACATTGGCATAATTAAATAACAAGTTAGAAAGTTCTTGTTGTTGCATCTCATTTAGTACCTGTGATTCACTTTGTTTCTACTCTACCATTTTGTAACTAACCTCAGTGTTTGCGCCTTGTTCAGTATCAAATCATTATGTGATAAAAAGTTACTGGACACCTGGCTGAAAATGACTTACAAGTTCATGGCACCCTCCATCAGTAATGCTGGAATACAATATGGTGTTGGCTGACCCTTAGCCTTGATGACAGCTTCCACTCTCGCAGGCATACGTTCAATCATGTGCTGGAACGTTTCTTGGGGAATGGCAGCCCATTCTTCATGGAGTGCTGCACTGAGGAGAGGTATCAATGTTGGTCGATGAGGTCTGGCATGAAGTCGGTATTCCAAAACATCTCAAAGGCGTTCTATAAGATTCAGGTCAGGACTCTGTGCAGGCCAGTCCATTACAGAGATGTTATTGTCATATAACCACTACACCACAGGCCGTGCATTACGAACAGGTGCTTGATCATGTTGAATGATGCATTAGCCATCCCTGAATTGCTCTTCAACAATGGGAAGCAGGAAGGTGCTTAAAACATAATTGTAGGCCTGTGTTGTGTTAGTGCCACACAAAACAACAAGGCGGTAAGCCCCCTCCATGAAAAATATGACGACACCATAACACCACCATTTCCGAATTTTACTGTTGGCACTACACACCCTGGCAGATGACATTCACTGGGCATTCGCCATACCCACACCCTGCCATCGGATCACCACACTGTGTCACTCCACACAAAGTTTTTCCACTGGTCAATCGTCCAATGCTTACACTCCTTACACCAAGTGGGGCATCGTTTAGCATTTACCCGCATGATGTGTGGCTTATGAGCAGCCGCTCGACCATGAAATCCAAGTTTTCTTGCCTCCCACCTAACTGTCATAGTACTTGCAGTGGTTCCTGATGCAGTTTGGAATTCCTGTGTGATGGTCTGGATAGATGTCTGCCTATTACACATTATGACCCTCTTAAATTGTCAGCGGTCTCTGTCAGTCAACAGACAAGGTCGTCCTGTACACTTTGTGCTGTATGTGTCCCTTCGTGTTTCCACTCCACTATCACATTGGAAACAGTGAGCCTAGAGATGTTCAGGAGTGTGGAAATCTCACATACAGATGTATGACACAAGTAATATCCAATCACCTGACCATGTTCAAAGTCCATGATTTCCGTGGAGCATCCCATTCTGCTCGCTCATGATGTTTAATGACTACTGAGGTCACTGACATGGAGTACCTGGCAGTAGGTGTCAGCACAATGCATCTAAAATGAAAAACATATGTTTTTGGGGATGTCCAGATACTTTTGATTATACAGTGTATTTTTAACAGGTCTTTCCACTGGACATTCTATCTACCATTTCACTGACCATGTATTAAAATTTATGAATGATAAGGTTTCACCTAACAGGATATTTGTGATCTGTGTAAGCCATTTGACTGTGCAAGTCCCAACACTCTTTTGGGAAACTTAAAAGTTTATGATCTTTGTGGTATAATAAGTAAGTGGTTCATTTCATTACGAACTAATAGAAAGCAATGGGTCATCCTAGACAGCTAAGCAAGCTCTCATAATGAATCTTCTTCTGACTGGAACAAATTACTGCAGGCATCCATAGGGTTCAATAATGGTGCCATTCTGCTCTTGCTACACACAAATGACCTTTCATCTTACACAGACAGAACAGAAATAGTCTTTGCTGATGATGGAAGCATAATAATTAAGCCCAATAGAACTACAACAACAGAATAAACAATTAATGACATACCATACTTTAAAGTTTCATTATGGTTCTTCGTAAGTGGCCAACCATATAATTTAGAAAAACAATACAGCATGAGGGAAAACAAATTTGAAAACCTGATTGTTCAAAATTCTTGGGCGGACATACAAACTGTATCTTTCATTGGACACCAAATGTTATAGATCTTCTCAAATTCTTTGTGGTGCTAAGAATGGATCTCCAAAATTTTCAGATTGTGACTGTTCTTGGAACAATAACTTCCTTCAGAATATTGGTCACAATAATTCTCTTGACATGAAATAATAAAAAATGTAGAACATTGTTAATATTTTGCAGGTTCATTAAATTGTGGGTAAAATACCAAAAAGTCTCTTTAATCTGTTGTGTATCAGCATTAATGGTTGTATCTACTGTCTCAAAATACCTTTTTGCCATTTAACAGAGATTTTCTTTGAGCCTTTTATATTCTCAAGCATATACATATGGTTTTTAATAAATTTTCATTTAGTACAACATTTCTTTAATATTTTATGCATGTATAGCCATGTGGCTTTTTTAAAAATAAAACCAAATAACGTCTTCTTAAAGTAGATATACCATTTTGTATACATAAGTATAATGCAACATTGTTTATTATCTTACAGTGTACAGATAAATATTGTACATAAAATGTTAGTGCTTCTGTTTTTGCCAAAATATGTCTGGGAATTGAACGATTTCAACATAACGTACTACATGATACATGATAATAATACAATTATTTTGGTTTTTACAACTGAATTTTAGATAACTCAGTAGAGTCAGAGGTCTGTAACACTGAAAAGTTGGATCTTCTTGCTATTGCAGCTGTCGTGTAAGTTGTGGCAGCAGCTGGCATAGCATCTACAGTTGTTACAGCAAAAATACTATCATCCCAATGCCGTGTCCCTCATTTGCTCAACATGACACAGAAATAAATTGACATTTATTCAGCATATGTGTCATATATTATTCCAATTCACCACAAAGATGGCACACTGGGTTGCAGACAGGCACAATGAAGAGACTGTTACACATTAAGTTTTTGGCCAAAGCATTTCTCAGAAAAGAAAGGAAAACACACATTCACACAAGTAGACACCTCACATGCAGATGACTGCCATCTCTGGCTGCTCTAGCAGACTGCAACTGTTGCATTAAACAAAAACAGCAATTGGGAATGGGGCAGGATGGGTGAGGGCTAGCAGAGTGTGGGTGGGGGGGAGAGAAGAGTGCTGTCTGGCAGAAGATGGCAGGACGATGCTGCCAGGGACAGCATTGGGAGATGATGGGGAAGGAAGGGGGGCAAGTGCGAGACAAGCAGAAAAGGAGAGAAGTTAAGAAGCAGAAATACCTAGTGGGTGCATTGGCAGAGAGCAAGCACAGTGTATATAAGTGAACACGCATATATAAATATGGATGTTTGTCTATACTTTCTATGTATAGTATTCAAAATAATCTATACCTCTCCACATTTTAATTATAAATCATCATAAGTATATTTTAAATATGCAGACAAAGTTAAATCAGCCACTCAGTACCATTACAATGTGTGCTCATAGTTTCCCTATTTCGCTTATACATCGCAAAGTGGTACCAAATGGTTCAGTTGATGAGGAATTGTGGTTTTTCATTAAGAGTTGGACCATTCTGCTACTTTACTTGCATCATGGTCCCTGATACAAGTTTTAATGTGGACATCCTCTATTTGTTGTCATTATATCGAATACTTTTTCACCACGAGTGAGATTTTGAACTATCTGTTCTAGGTAGTTTCCAGAGAAGACATTTAGTAATGTTTCACAGGACATCTTGTCATGGCCACCACTAATAAAAATGTAATTTTCCAAATTGGTTCTTGGATGATTAAATTGTCTATTGATGATTACAGTATGACTGGAGAACTTAAGTACAAGAAAACTGAGATTTTCTATAAAGGTTTCAGTGACATTAGGAGTCCGATGGGCAAAGAGGGATCCAGTTACGATTTTATGCCAGTCCCTGACACTAAGTCTTGCTCAATCAATCTCGCATGCTGGCTCAGTTTCTATCTTGGAGGATTTGAGTTTCTTGTCTGCTGCAAGAAATACACCATCTCCATTTCTCATTAGGGCTATCTTTTTTATATACACTTAAATTTTCCCCATAAAGCTCACTGCTTTCAATTTGAGATTCCAACCAGCTTTTTGTACCTAGTACTATGTGAAATTCACTTCTTGTCAGGAGCTCTTAAGCTTTGGCACTTTGTTGCGAATGCTTTGGCAGTTAACTACTAAGATTTTAACACTCTCACCTCTGAGGAACATTCTTTAGAATCTCACACTTATACTTCTGGGTCTCCTACAGCTATCATTATGTAGAATGAATGGAGAGTCACCTAGCCTAAAAAACCTTTCCGTGCACCCCACACACAGTCAGCTACCCAGGTAGCAGCCTCTGTTGTATAGTGCACACCTGACCCATTTAGGGGTATGTACAAGGGTGGTCTTCTCAGTTTTTTCTGCTAGTCACTGGAATGATTCAAGTATGACCTTGGAGCCTAGTTTATAGGCATTGTTTGTTCCAACATGCACCACAATCTGCAGTTGGTTGACCCTGTTCCCTCAATGTCTACTGGAATAGCCTCTTTAAAATGTTGATTGAAGCCAGCCAGGGTGGCCAAGCAGTTCTAGGCGCTACAATCTGGGACTGCGCGCCCGCTACGGTTGCAGGTTCAAATCCTGCCTAGGGCATGGATGTGTGTGATGTCCTTAGGTTAGTTAGGTTTAAGTAGTTCTAAGTTCTAGGGGACTGATGACCAGAGAAGTTAAGTCCCATAGTGCTCAGAGACATTTGAACCATTTGTTGATTCAGGCCCAGAGGCATACACACTGAGTGCATCTATTGATCTTTCCTGTCCTTTGCTGCTATTTCCCTAAAAGGTACCATTATTCACCATACATATTAACTGCCAACGATTAATACACCCCTACCCTTTCGCATTTGCCACTTCTTGACACAGAACAAAGTAGGTTTCTCCAAAACAAGTGAGGTGAGTCCCACTAGCTCCCTTACATTTTTAGTGAAAGATAGCACTTAGAACTTGTTGGCGATGGGGATTGGTATAACACCATGAGTCCTCCCTGATCCCTATCTACCCAGTACAGTATGCCCAGACCTGACATTGGCACACCATTCGCGGCCAAGTGGATCAGCAATGATGGATCCCGTACTTCGTGAGGTGTAGACAGGATCCAAGGGAGAGGATGGTACCTGTGGAAACTTACGTACTGGTACCACAGATGTATGACTCTCAGGAGCTATTCCAGCACACCAATTTAAAGCAGATACCAATCCTCTGACAGTAGTCAGTGTGGTTTCCAGCTGCTTGCAAAAATCAACCAACTCATCCTGTATTCGAGAATAGCATTCACAGTGAGGCTGCATTGTGGCTCACACAATGTGTTACAGGACAATAAACAAATAACTTTAAACTATGCCTGCTGACTATTCCCTATAGGAACTGAAGTAAATACAAAAAATGAGATATCTATTAAGGCAACAGAAAAAACTGTGGTAAAAATTACTAGTTTCAAATAACTTCTTGAGGTTGATTATAGTCATTAACAAACTCAAAAAAGAGTTAATTTCCAATAAATGTAGATGATATGTACTCTAAGATATAGTCTCATAACACAGTGGCTACATGATGTTCACAAATTTATTGCTACCCTCTGTCTGCAATATAGTGCATGACTGAAGCGTTATCCTGCACAACTACTTACAGATGTGCTAAGAATAATAACTAAACTTTTTTGTTGTTTTCCAGTTTACAATAGGAAAGGTAGAAAAATCAGGGGTTCTTAAGTTAATAGTACGAAAACAGCAAATGTAACTAAGAGTTACGTGATTAGAAAAAAGACAAAATTGTAAGTACTGCTTTAGGAAAATTATGTACATTTCTGCAGGAATTCATAGAGCCTCCACACCACACCCTCCCTCCTCCCCCCCCCCCCCCCCAAAAAAAAAATGCTCTAGAAAACAAAATTCCTTTAGACTGAATAATTGACTAGTGGAAGGAAAATAAAATCAATACTACAGACCTGTGGTATTGAATATTGGAAATAACCATTACTTAAGATTAGAATATTCTGGAACACAAGAACTTTGATTACTAATATTTTTTTAAATAAGACTTTGTGGAAAAAGTAACATGCTTGGGGAGATGGACAAAATGAGTGCTTTCAAATGAAGTACCACTTTCATGAGATTTTTTCCCAAATTCATCATTCAAAAAACACACAGTTGTCTTTCATTTCCAGATTAAAATATTGCTGCTGAGGTCAATGTTTTTAAATTATGTAATAGAGTTATCTTACATTTACAGGTGAAGCTTTGGCATTGAGACCATGAGCAGATTTATTTTGGAGAATTCAGAAGGATTGGATGAAGAGTGATGAGTGGGCAGCTAATTTCATCCTACTACAAACCATGGAAATATATACCATGTGCCTTGGCTTTTTGTGAACTATTGCTATGTTTAAACAGCAGATTGGATGAATCCATTTGTAGTCAGGACTGAACTGACTTTAAAATTGGACAAGTACTCAACAACATGATATATTTCAGTATGAGATGTCTAGATAAAAGTCTAGATAGGAACCAGTCCCATAATTTGTTTCACACAGCAATGTTTTCAGTGATCACTGTGAGGTGTAGCATTGCGTTTTAGTACCTGAATAGTGTAAATTCGCGTAGTCGTTTGTCTTCTGTTTTTGTTTTGAACGGCCAGTGTCGGTTCGTCACAGCCAGTGTGCTCCCTGCCGCCGTTGGATAAGCAGCTGCCAGCAGCAAGTCGTATACTCCTAGCTCACTTATTTGTTACATAGTGTAATTCATAATTTCTTTGCGTGTTTTTGGGTACTTGCATTGTTTAATTCATAAATTTCGGGCGTATTATAGTATTTTAGAGTTGTGGCATTGTGTTGTAGTACCTGAATAGTGTAAATTCGCGTAGTCATTTGTCTTCTGTTTTTGTTTTGAACGGCCAGTGTCGGTTGGCACAGCCAGTGTGCTCCCTGCCGCCATTGGATAAGCAGCTGCCAGCAGCAAGTCGTATACTACTAGCTCACTTATTTGTTACATAGTTTCGTATAGGAGGTATAATTTCGAGTTTTAGTTACTGTAATCGCAAATTCAGGCAGATTGTAGCGCAGCCGTTAGGCATTTGTACAGGTTAGTTCATACATTCTTTGCGTGTTTCCCTTGCGTTATCTAGGCATGGACTCGTGTTTCAGTAAATGTTGTTCAACATCGATTAGAATGGACAGGGACTGTGATTGCTGTGTTCGGATGAGGGCTGAGTTGGCATCCCTTCGCTCACAGCTGCAGGTGGTGCTGACTTCGGTCATGCAGCTTGAGGCTGTTGCCAGTGGTCACCACTGTGGGGAGCCGGACTTGGGTATCACGGGGATGTCAACCTCGTCCTGTCTGTCCCCAGATCGGTCTGCCACTGTGGTTGTCCTGGTTGCTGCCCGCAGTGGGGCTGAGCCCTCGCCTGTGGTTGATTGGGAGGTTGTTCCAAGACGTGGCAGACAGCGAAAGACGGCCCCAGAGGCTGATCAGAAAGCCTCCCTGGTGCATCTGACAAACAGGTTTCAGGTACTATATCTGGCTGAGCCAGATGCAGCTGCCTGCCCTGTTTCAGAGGATGATTCTCAGCCTTCAAGGTCCTGGCAATCGCAGAAGGTGGTCTTATTGGTAGTTGGAAGCTCCAATGTTAGGCATGTAATGGGGCCCCTTAGGGATATGGCGGCTAAGGAGGGGAAGAAATCCAGTGTGTACTCCATGTGCATTCCGGGTGGAGTCATTCCTGATGTGGAAAGGGTCCTCCCAGATGCCATGAAGAGCACAGGGTGCAGCCAGCTGCAGGTCGTGGCACATGTCGGCACTAATGACATGTGTCGCTTTGGATCTGAGGAAATTCTCTCTGGATTCCAGCAGCTATCTCATTTGGTGAAGGCTGCTGGTCTTGCTTACGAGATGAAGGCAGAGCTCACCATCTGCAGCATCGTTGACAGAACCGACTGCGGACCTTTGGTGCAGAGCCAGGTGGAGCGTCTCAATCAGAGGCTCTGACAGTTTTGCGACCTTGTTGGTTGCAGATTTCTTGACTTGCGCCATATGGTGGTGGGGTTTGGGGTTCCGCTGAATAGGTCAGGAGTTCACTACACTCAGCTGCCGGCTACACGGGTAGCGGAGGCTGTGTGGCGTGGACTGGGCGGTTTTTTAGGTTAGAAGGCCGCGGGAAAGTACGGGGTGGGCTGCAATCTCAAAGGGTACATTCAAATACAGGACGTGCTTGGATCAAGGAACAGTTGGAATTGTAGTTGTAATTGTTGTAGTTGTGCTGGGAAAGTCCCTGAGCTTCAAGCACTAATAAAAAGCACAGAAGCTGAAATCATTATAGGTACAGAAAGCTGGCTAAAGCCTGAAATAAGTTCTGCAGAAATTTTTACGAAGTCTCAGACGGTGTTCAGGAAAGACAGATTAGGCAGAATTGGTGGTGGAGTGTTTGTGTCTGTCAGTAGTGGTTTATCTTGTAGTGAAGTCGAAGTAGATACTCCGTGCGAATTGGTATGGGTGGAGGTTATACTTAACAGCTGAACTAAGTTAATAATTGGCTCCTTCTACCGACCCCCAGACTCTGATGATATAGTTGCTGAACAGTTCAGAGAAAATTTGAGTCTCGTAACAAATAAATGCCCCACTCATATGATTATAGTTGGTGGGGAGTTCAACCTTTCCTCAATATGTTGGCAAAAATACACTCCTGGAAATTGAAATTAGAACACCGTGAATTCATTGTCCCAGGAAGGGGAAACTTTATTGACACATTCCTGGGGTCAGATACATCACATGATCACACTGACAGAACCACAGGCACATAGACACAGGCAACAGAGCATGCACAATGTCGACACTATTACAGTGTATATCCACCTTTCGCAGCAATGCATGCTGCTATTCTCCCATGGAGACGATCGTAGAGATGCTGGATGTAGTCCTGTGGAACGGCTTGCCATGCCATTTCCACCTGGCGCCTCAGTTGGACCAGCGTTCGTGCTGGACGTGCAGACCGCGTGAGACGACGCTTCATCCAGTCCCAAACATGCTCAATGGGGGACAGATCCGGAGATCTTGCTGGCCAGGGTAGTTGACTTACACCTTCTAGAGCACGTTGGGTGGCACAGGATACATGCGGACGTGCATTGTCCTGTTGGAACAGCAAGTTCCCTTGCCGGTCTAGGAATGGTAGAACGATGGGTTCGATGATGGTTTGGATGTACCGTGCACTATTCAGTGTCCGCTCGACGATCACCAGTGGTGTACGGCCAGTGTAGGAGATCGCTCCCCACACCATGATGCCGGGTGTTGGCCCTGTGTGCCTTGGTCGTATGCAGTCCTGATTGTGGCGCTCACCTGCACGGCGCCAAACACGCATATGACCATCATTGGCACCAAGGCAGAAGCGACTCTCATCGCTGAAGACGACACGTCTCCATTCGTCCCTCCATTCACGCCTGTCGCGACACCACTGGAGGCGGGCTGCATGATGTTGGGGCGTGAGCGGAAGACGGCCTAACGGTGTGCGGGACCGTAGCCCAGCTTCATGGAGACGGTTGCGAATGGTCCTCGCCGATACCCCAGGAGCAACAGTGTCCCTAATTTGCTGGGAAGTGGCGGTGCGGTCCCCTACGGCACTGCGTAGGATCCTACGGTCTTGGCGTGCATCCGTGCGTCGCTGCGGTCTGGTCCCAGGTCGACGGGCACGTGCACCTTCCGCCGACCACTGGCGACAACATCGATATACTGTGGAGACCTCACGCCCCACGTGTTGAGCAAATCGGCGGTACGTCCACCCGGCCTCCCGCATGCCCACTATACGCCCTCGCTCAAAGTCCGTCAACTGCACATACGGTTCACGTCCACGCTGTCGCGGCATGCTACCAGTGTTAAAGACTGCGATGGAGCTCCGTATGCCACGGCAAACTGGCTGACACTGACGGCGGCGGTGCACAAATGCTGCGCAGCTAGCGCCATTCGACGGCCAACACTGCGGTTCCTGGTGTGTCCGCTGTGCCGTGCGTGTGATCATTGCTTGTACAGCCCTCTCGCAGTGTCCGGAGCAAGTATGGTGGGTCTGACACACCGGTGTCAATGTGTTCTTTTTTCCATTTCCAGGAGTGTACTTCTTCAAAACCGGTGGTAGGCAGAAAACATCTTCCGAGATTGTCCTAAATGCTTTCTCTGAAAATTATTTCGAGCAGTTAGTCCACGAACCCACACAAATTGTAAATGGTTGCGAAAACACACTTGATTTCTTAGCCACAAACAATCCAGAGCTAATAGAGAGCATCATGACTGATATAGGGATTAGTGATCACAAGGTCGTTGTAGCTAGGCTCAATACCGTTTCTTCCAAATCCACCAGAAACAAACGCAAAATAATTTTATTTAAAAAAGCATATAAAGTGTCACTAGAAGCCTTCCTAAGAGACAATCTCCATTCCTTCCGAACTGACTATGGAAATGTAGACGAGATGTGGCTCAAATTCAAAGATATAGTAGCAACAGCAATTGAGTGATTCATACCTCATAAATTGGTAAGAGATGGAACTAATCCCCCATGGTACACAAAACAGGTCTGAATGCTGTTGCAGAGGCAACGGAAAAAGCATGCGAAGTTCAGTAGAACGCGAAATCCCGAAGATTGGCTAAAATTTACAGACGCGCGAAATTTGGCATGGACTTCAATGCGAGATGGCTTTAATAGGTTCCACAAAGAAATATTGTCTCGAAAGTGGTAGAAAATCCGAAGAAATTCTGGTCGTATGTAAAGTACACAAGCAGCAAGACGCAGTCAATACCTTCACTGCGCAGTGCCGATGGTACTGTTACCGATGACTGTGCCGCTAAAGCGGAGTTGTTGAACGCAGTTTTCCAAAATTCCTTCACCAGGGAAGACGAATGGAGTATTCCAGAATTTGAAACACGAACAGCTGCTAGCATGAGTTTCTTAGAAGTAGATACCTTAGGAGATGCGAAGCAACTCAAATCGCTTGATACGGGCAAGTCTTCAGGTCCAGATTGTATACTGATTAGGTTCCTTTCAGATTACGCTGATACAGTAGCTCACTACTTAGCAATCTTATACAACCACTCGCTCACCGATAGATATGTACCTACAGATTGGAAAATTGTGCAGGTCGCACCAGTGTTTAAGAAGGGTAGTAGGAGTAATCCATCGAACTACAGACCTATATCATTGACGTCGGTTAGATATGTACCTACAGATTGTAAAATTGCGCAGGTCGCCCCAGTGTTTAAGAAGGGTAGTAGGAGTAATCCATCGAACTACAGACCTATATCATTGACGTCGGTTAGCAGTAGGGTTTTGGAGCATGTACTGTATTCAAACATTATGAATCACCTCGAAGGGAGCGATCTATTGGTACATAATCAGCATGGTTTCAGAAAACATCATTCTTGTGCAACGCAGCTAGCTCTTTATTCACACGAAGTAATGGCCGCTATCGACAGGGGATCTTGGGTTGATTCCGTATTTCTAGATTTCCGGAAGGCTTTTGACACCGTTCCCCACAAGTGACTTCTAATCAAGCTGCAGGCCTATGGGGTATCATCTCAGTTGTGCGACTGGATTTGTGATTTCCTGTCAGGAAGGTCGCAGTTCGTAGTAATAGACGGCAAATCATCGAGTAAAACTGAAGTGATATCAGGTGTTCCCCAGGGAAGCGTCCTGGGACCTCTGCTGTTCCTGTTCTATATAAATGACCTGGTTGATAATCTGAGCAGTTCTCTTAGGTTGTTCGCAGATGATGCTGTAATTTACCGTCTAGTAAGGTCATCCAAAGACCAGTATCAGTTGCAAAGTGATTTAGAAAAGATTGCTGTATGGTGTGGCAGGTGGCAGTTGACGCTAAATAACGAAAAGTGTGAGGTGATCCACATGAGTTCCAAAAGAAATCCGTTGGAATTCGATTTCTCGATAAATAGTACAATTCTCAAGGCTATCAATTCAACTAAGTACCTGGGCGTAAAAATTATGAACAACTTCAGTTGGAAAGACCACATAAATAATATTGTGGGGAAGGCGAGCCAAAGGATGCGTTTCATTGGCAGGACACTTAGAAGATGCAACAAGTCCACTAAAGAGACAGCTTACACTACACTCATTCGTCCGCTGTTAGAATATTGCTGCGCGGTGTGGGATCCTTACCATGTGGGATTGATGGAGGACATCGAAAGAGTGCAAAAAAGGGCAGCTCATTTTGTATTATCACGTAATAGGAGAGAGAGTGTGGCAGATATGATACACGAGTTGGGATGGAAGTCATTACAGCAAAGACCTTTTTCGTCGCGGCGAGATCTATTTACGAAATTTCAGTCACCAACTTTCTCTTCCAAATGCGAAAATATTTTGTTGAGCCCAACCTACATAGGTAGGAATTATCATCAAAATAAAATAAGAGAAATCGGAGCTCGAACAGAAAGGTTTAGGTGTTCATTTGTCCCGCACGCTGTTCGGGAGTGGAATGGTAGGGAGATAGTATGATTGTGGTTCGATGAACCCTCTGCCAAGCACTTAAATGTGAATTGCAGAGTAATCATGTAGATGTAAATGTAGAGGTATAATGGGAACAAAAGGGAGCACGATCAGCTGCTGGTTCTACATGGCCAGTGAGAGATCAGTGGGCAGACAATATGTCTGGAAGCAAAAGATAAAGGACTGTCGCCACATTTTCATGTTAGTACAGGCATGAAATCTGCTACGTATTTGGAAAAAAAAAAAAAAAACAGCTATATTCTGAGGTCTGGCCATAGCACAACCTAATAAACTGCAGGATATTCAGAAGAAACAGCCAAATGTTTTTGACAACAAAGATTAAATTTTATTGATGCTAGTTCCACTTGTAGCAATTTAAGCTGTGCTGTTGCGCCCCCCACCCCTTAACCTCCACCTCAGATATACTAATGTATTTGGAAGAAATAAGTAACTAATTGTGACAATGAAGATCATAAATTTAATTGCTGCTTGTGCTGTGGAAATGATACACATGATGATATTGATGATGGTGATAATTAAAAATAGTGAAGCCACAGATGACAAGCTTAGATAGTAAGCCAGAAACAAACTTAAGATAAAAATTATTGTAAACAATTTTCCTTTTTGTTTTGCATTGTTGAAATGTAGAAAATCAATTAATGGGATAAGTTTAGAATAAGTATAACGTCAAATTTTAGGCATACGCTTTATATCAATAAAATTTTCAGAGTGTTTTTGTATTCATCACAATTTTCAAATTGGTGTATTTTGGAATACATCAGCGACAGCTTAAAAAAGTGTAAGTAAATCATCCAGATTAGGCATGAAAAGAAATCAAGAAATCTGTCATTACTTCTGGCTGTAAAAAAATCATTTGATGATAATAGCTTCCACAAAAAGAGAGCAAATGTTATACCAGAATTTTAATTAAAACTGATATTAATATCACAAATGATGAAGTTTCCTTATTGGAGAAAAAAGTTTAAAGTATAGTGTAAAGCATAATTTATTTGATCAAAATGTTATAGAAAATCTGATTGTTGAACTAAAAATTGGTCTTGATAGCATCAAAATGGAAATTTCTCATCAGACCAGAATATTTCACGATGTGTGCAATACTTTAGATAATTTTAGAAGTGTGGTTAAATGTGACACAAAATTAATTAAAAGCATTAACATAAAGCTCAAAGAAAACAATGGATTAATAACAAATCTGATAAAGGCAACACCCTAGTTGTTGTTAGCAAACATGAGTATGTAACGAAAACTCTACAGTTTTCTGAGGAAAACAATTTTTTCGACCTACATGAGGACCCCACTCCAGTTTTGCAAAGGGAAATTAGATCTGGTATTAATAATGCTAAAATTCTTTTCAGACTGTTTCATAAAAGACATCCGATTAACATGAACCCTCAGCGTTCAAAGTTGCAGCGTTTAAAGTCCATGAAATAGATCATCTGATTCACCTGATTTTGGATATTATTAATAGGTTTTATCATGACCTAGCAAAGTTTCTTCATGAGAAGTTTAAAAAATCTTACATTTTTCAAAATGATTATACAATTTCCAACAGTCAAAATCGTACTACAAAAGACTTACATAGTGATCAAAGTTGTGAGCTGCTGTTGTTCAATACTAAAAATCCTTACGCAAATGTGCCTGTCCAAACAACTATAGATATTGTAGAAAAGAATTTACATCTTCTTAAAAAAATAGATTTCTGGTGAGCAGATTACTGATATTCGTCAATTTAATTAAAATTTTAATTAAATATAACTATTTGAAGTTCCATGGAATTTGTATCAGCAATCTGACAGTCTTGCAATGGGTAACCCATTAGCTGGTATTCTTACAGACATATTCATATATTCAGTAGAAGAAATTTTTTTGAAAAAACTTTTTCAGCCACCACTCTAGGTATTCTTTCATACTCCAGGTATGTAGATGATGTTCTGATTATTTACAGAGGGCCTAATAATGACAATGATCATCTCTTCAAAATCTTTAATGAACTTCACAAAAAAAAAAAAAAAAAAAAAGAAAATACTTTTACATGTGAGCTTGTAAATGAATTCCATCAGTTAAATTATTTGCATCTCACATTAACAGTAATTAATGACAAAATTTTTTCAGTATTTCTCACAGAGAAACTTCTACTGATCAAATAGTATTGTCTTTTTCAACACACCCTTAGTCTTACAAAAAGGGTTTTCTTCATTCTTCCACCCAGGGAGATATTTTCACTCCTTTACCTGGTGAAAACCTCAATGCTGAAATTAATTTGATTTAAAACTATCACAGTGGTTCATGGTGTGGGTTCCTGTTGTCATGTCCTAGTTCATGAACCACGGGCAACGTATGAGTGGCCAAGTAAGTGGTCCCGACAGTCGGGATACCAGTTACTTTGGAATAAGGCTGGGCATCTCAGACATATTCTGAGTTGTGGTCACCTTTGTGCTCATACGGCAAAGACTACCAAATCCACAGGTTAGTCCCTCAACTGTTAGGGGTAAAACTCAATGGGACTCTGGGCAAGTAAGGCTAGCAACCTGCTTCTCTGGTACATTAAGTATGATGCTGGCAACAATCAGAGCAAAATGCCTCGGACCTTTGGAGGTGACGGAGTCCCACCTCTAACTGACAAACCAGGGACTCCTAAGATACGACTTGGCAAACAAATGGTAATGAGATGGGGAGCTATTAATATCAATGGGGGCTAATCTGGGAAGAAGGTAGAGCTGGCAGAGGCTGCAAGTAAGATGGAGCTGGACGTTTTAGCTGTTAGTGACATTCGGGTAAGGGGTGAGAAAGAAGAGGAAGTGGGAGAATACAAGGTCTACCTGTCAGGAGTCAAAACAGGAATAGCACAATGGGGTGTAGGGCTTTACATCAGGAAAGAAATGGAACCCAGCATTGTTGCAATAAGGTATGTAAACGAACAACTGATGT
Source organism: Schistocerca nitens (assembly GCF_023898315.1). Taxonomy (NCBI): domain Eukaryota; kingdom Metazoa; phylum Arthropoda; class Insecta; order Orthoptera; family Acrididae; genus Schistocerca; species Schistocerca nitens. Next base: position 357,231,136 of record NC_064614.1, on the reverse strand, counting down.
GGATAGATTTGACAGTGTCTAGCAAGAAAATTAGGATTGTGTCAGTATATTCGCATTGTGAAGGGACAGATCAAGATAAGATGGATAGTTTTTATGAGGCACTCAGTGATGTAGTTGTTAAAGGACAAGGGCAGTGTTCTGCTCATGGGTGATTTTAATGCCAGGACTGGAAATCAAACAGAAAGGTATGAAAAGGTTATGGGTAAATTTGGAGAGGATATGGAGGCCAACAGGAATGGGAAACAACTCTTTGATTTCTGTGCCAGTATGGGCTTAGTAATCACAAACTTCTTTTTTAAACATAGGAACATTCACCGGTATACTTGGGAAGGCAGGGGAACCAGATCTGTCATTGACTATATAATAACAGATCAGGAATTCAGGAAGGCTGTGAGGGGGGACACGTGTATTCAGGGGATTCTTTGATGACACTGATCATTATTTAATCTGCAGTGAAATTGGTATTGTGAGGCCGAAAGTGCAGGAGGTCAGGTCCATACGTAGGAGGATAAGAGTGGAGAAACTTCAGGATAAGGAAATAAGGCACAAGTACATAACAGTGATCTCAGAAAGGTACCAGTTAGTTGAATGTAGTCAATTACAGTCATTGGAAAAGGAATGGACAAGGTACAGGGACACAGTACTCAAGGCAGCCTGTAAAAGGAAAAAGAAGGCGTATCAAAAATGGCTACATACTAGAACTCAGGTAGACAGAGAAAGTTATGTTGAAGAAAGAAACAAAGCCAAACAGATAAATGCAGCATCCAAGAAGAAATCTTGGGAAGACTTTGGAAACAGGTAGGATACTTTGGGTCAAGCCGCTGGAAAACCATTCTGGAGTGTAATTAGCTGTCTTCGAAAGGGAGGTAAGAAGGAAATGACAAGTATTTTGGACAGGTCAGGAAAACTGCTGGTGAATCCTGTGGATTCCTTGGGCAGATGGAGGGAATATTTTGAAGAGTTGCTCAATGTAGGTGAAAATATGATCAGTAATGTTTCAGATTTCGAGGTAGAATGGGATAGGAATGATGATGAAAATAGGATCACATTTGAGGAAGTGGAGAAAATGGTCAATAGATTGCAGTACAATAAAGCAGCTGGGGTGGATGAAATTAAGTCGGAACTCATCATCAAATGTCAGGTCTTAAATGGCTACACAAGATAATTGAAATGGCGTGGGAGTCGGGACAGGTTCCATCAGACTGGACAAAAGCAGTAATCACACCAATCTTTAAACATGGAAACAGAAAAGATTGCAACAACTACAGAGGTATTTCTTTAATCAGCGTTGTGGGTAAAATCTTCTCAGGTATTGTTGAAAGGCAAGTGCGAGTATTAGTTGAGGACCAATTGGATGAAAATCAGTGTGGGTTTAGGCCTCTTAGAGGTTGTCAGGACCAGATCTTTAGCTTACGGCAAATAATGGAGACGTGTTATGAGTGGAAGAGGGAATTGTATCTATGCTTTATAGATCTAGAAAAGGCATATGACTGGGTTCCTAGGAGGAAGTTATTGTCTGTTCTATGAGATTATGGAATATGAGGCAAACTTCTGCAAGCAATTAAAGGTCTTTACAGAGATAGTCAGGCAGCAGTTAGAGTTTACGGTAAATTGAGTTCATTGTTCAGAGTAGTTTCAGGGGTAAGACAAGGCTGCAACCTGTCTCCACTGTTGTTCATATTATTTATGGATCATATGTTGAAAACAATAGACTGGCTGAGTGAGATTAAGATATGTGAACACAAAATAAGCAGTCTTGCATATGCGGATGACTTAGTTGTGATGGCAGATTCAATTGAAAGTTTTCAAAGTAATATTTCAGAGCTAGATCAGAAATGTAAGGACTATGGTATGAAGATTAGCATCTCCAAAACGAAAGTAATGTCAGTGGGAAAGAGATATAAACGGATTGAGTGCCAAATAGGAGGAACAAAGTTAGAACAGGTGGACAGTTTCAAGTACTTAGGATGCATATTCTCACAGGATGGCAACATAGTGAAAGAACTGGAAGCGAGGTGTAGCAAAGCTAATGCAGTGAGCGCTCAGTTACAATCTACTCTCTTCTGCAAGAAGGAAGTCAGTACCAAGACTAAGTTATCTGTGCACCATTCAATCTTTCGACCAACTTTGATGTATGGGAGCGAAAGCTGGGTGGATTCAGGTTACCATATCAATAAGGTTGAGGTTACGAATATGAAAGTAGCTAGGATGATTGCAGTTACTAGTAGATGGGAACAATGGCAGGAGGGTGTCCACAATGAGGAAATCAAAGAAAAACTAGGAATGAACTCTATAGATGTAGCAGTCAGGGCGAACAGGCTTAGATGGTGGGGTCATGTTACACGCATGGGAGAAGCAAGGTTACCCAGGAGACTCATTGGTTCAGCAGTAGAGGGTAGGAGGAGTCGGGGCAGACCAAGGAGAAGGTACCTGGATTCGGTTAAGAATGATTTTAACATCAGAAGAGGCATCAATGTTAGTACAGAATAGGGGATTATGGAGGAATTTTATAAGGGGGACAATGCTCCAGACTGAACGCTGAAAGGCATAATCAGTCTTAAATGGATATGATGATGATGATGATGATGATGATGATAATGATAAAACTATCACAGACAGCACAATATTTTCTAAAATGAAACCAATAACAGAATCACCACTCTTGACACTTATCTTAATAACAAACATAATGAAGAGAATAAACTTTTTCTGTACCATTTTTAGGGCCTATTCTTACAGGATTCACTGTCTCTTCCAAAAGAAGTATGATTGCAATGTAGTTTCTACTAACAATTGTTTGAAAAATTATCTTATGCATAATTTGAAACCACTGCATTCTCCTTTAAAAAAACTGAGTTGTCTATAAAATTAGCTGTGACACATGTCAAGACTATTGCATAGGGCAGACAAGAAGAGCAGTTGCTGTTAGATTTAAAGAATGTCTCTTAGGAGAAAAGATACAAATATATAGAACTCACTCATTAATTACAGGCCACAGGCCTAAAGAATCTCATGATGTCAGTACCCTACACACAGAAAAGCAAGGCTTCAGACTTGATGTCCTTGAAGAATTAGAAATTTTCAAACATCTTTCTATTAGTGATGGTTTCATTCTGAATGAACAGTTGCAGCTATGTGATAAAAATTTCTTTAATGGTATAAAGCCCTTACTTAGAAATGCCTAAAACTGACTCCTCATTTTCCTCAGAGTAGACTCTAAAAATATTGTCTCCCCTCTCCTTTTCATTTATTTAACTTTAATTCATTTTCACACAAAATGTATAGAATATTTGCTATTGCACTATCCTGTATAAATCTTTACTCTGAAAAACACTGGCTGTTGACTTATGAGTTGGACACTTATGTGCTACTTGAAATATCTTTGTTAATGTAAGGAACTTATTTCTTTGATTGTCAGTAGATGGTGCAAAATGTTTTGTGTCCACATTATGACAGCTTTGTCCTGTGAGCCTCTTAGTCAGATGCCACATTTTTTGTATGGTTTTAAATATGATTTTAAGAAGTTATTTTATATTGTGAGAGCATTTTGCTCATAAATCTGTTTTCAACTGTCAGTACATGTGAGTATAGTCACCTCATAAATTTGTTCAGTATAGTAATCACCTACCCTTGGTTTTTCTTCTATATTAATGGTTTTGTAATATTTTATAGCTAATTGTTCTTATTTTCCCGATGAAGACACTTGTACTCAGTGTTGAAACCAGGTCACCTTAAAACTTGTTGTAATTGGTTGGCTGTATTATACAAACCATATTCCTGTATGGTTGCTGGCTCACTGCCATATTTAATGATGTATCATTTTAATAAGAAACATCTATTTGACAACTAAGAATTTCACCTCCATGTGTTCCTTATCAGCCTTAAACAATGGATATATCTTTATAAAAATTAGTTCAAATTGATCTAACTACTCCTTTGTCATTAGTAGTCATGAAATTACACAGCCAGTAATAAAACTTAAAAGAAAGGCACATTTGCCACTTAATTTTTGTATTCTTTAGCCTATGACACCTCTTTTCCAGGAGAGGGATATTTGAGGTTGCTTGGCACTTGTTCATAATGTCTTTGCTACTTTGGTTGTCATGCATCCAGATTGGGGCCACTCTCGGGAACCGTAACAGTTGAGAGAACAGAGTACTATGGCAAATGGTGTGGAGTGTGACTATATTTGCATTTACCACCACAGAAGCAAGGCTACAGTGTGCCCTAAAGGTTCAATATTGCTGTATGTGAATAAATTCCGACTATACTACAATCTTCATCAATATCTGTTGACCGCCCCTGGTAGCTGAGTGGTTAGCGTGATGGAATGTCATACCTAGTGGCCCGGGTTCGATTCCCAGCTGGGTTGGAGATTTTCTCCATTCAGGGACTGAGTGTTGTGTTGTCCTTATCATCATCATTTCATCCCCATTGATACGCAAGTCACCGAAGTGGCGTCAACTCGAAAGACTCGCAGCAGGCAAACAGTCTACTCAATGGGAGACCCTAGCCACACAGCATTTCCATTTCCAATAGCTGTTGCTTCATGTCAACTTCAGAGAGCCGTCTACAGTATACAAAATCGGGCTTTGAAGGATGATTTCTGACACACACTTTCTGTAAGACTGGACATGGAGTTATTTACACTTATAATCACTTACAGTTCATTAGCATGATTTCATTACCAATCACCCATAGAATTCAGCCAGTGACGCATGGAATTTAAAAAAGTAGTAACAGCTGTTGTCACAATGTAAAATAAACATGAACACATAAGAACTGTAGCCATGTGTTTTAAGATGTAACAATTACTGTCATTTTCTTCACTGTACTTGAAATTTAATTCATGGTGTTTTTGATTTTTAATGTTTGTTCAACTTCATTTCACAACAAATTACCACCAGGAAATCATTGTGTTGTACATAGGTACAATGAATTATTTTGCACCAAATTGCCTGTTAATGTTTCAGTAAAAAAAAAAAAAAAAAAAAAAAAAAAAAAAAAAAAAAAAAGTGCAAGCAGGTACCAAGAAGATGTGAATACTGTAGTCTCCTACTACTGGTCTGAAACATCCCTTATGATTAATTCATAACTCCATCAATCACTGTTATCAGTGACCTTTTTCAAGTTAAAGCAGTACTAATTATTCATTTGTGTTTTTTGTTACCAGTCACTTTTATTTCTTTTATGTTTGTTTAACATATTGCAGTTTATTTTAAGCATGTTCTGTCCATCTTCAGGCATTTATACACATATAAAATTGTTACTTAAAAATAAAATATCTTAAACTAAATTAACATAGGACTTTTGGTTTACTTTTCACTATTCGTGTTGTGCTGGGGGGTAAGGGGGTATTTGGAGAGTGGGAGGGGAGTGAGGTCAGTGGTTGGGCAGAAATAGATGTCAAGTGATGTCTTCTTCTGGTGTGGAGCTGTATCTTGTTGTTCATTAAGACAGACACCAAATTATGTGTGGGATTCAGGTTTTTTTTGCATCAGTTGTTGTGTCAAAATCATATGATATACTTACCAAATGAAAGTGCTGGCAGGTCGACAGACACACAAACAAACACAAACATACACACAAAATTCAAGCTTTTGCAACAAACTGTTGCCTCATCAGGAAAGAGGGAAGGAGAGGGAAAGACGAAAGGATGTGGGTTTTAAGGGAGAGGGTAAGGAGTCATTCCAATCCCGGGAACGGAAAGACTTACCTTAGGGGGAAAAAAGGACGGGTATACACTCGCACACACACACATATCCATCCACACATATACAGACACAAGCAGACATATTTCTGCTTGTGTCTGTATATGTGTGGATGGATATGTGTGTGTGTGCGAGTGTATACCCGTCCTTTTTTCCCCCTAAGGTAAGTCTTTCCGTTCCCGGGATTGGAATGACTCCTTACCCTCTCCCTTAAAACCCACATCCTTTCGTCTTTCCCTCTCCTTCCCTCTTTCCTGATGAGGCAACAGTTTGTTGCAAAAGCTTGAATTTTGTGTGTATGTTTGTGTTTGTTTGTGTGTCTGTCGACCTGCCAGCACTTTCATTTGGTAAGTCACATCATCTTTGTTTTTAGATATATTTTTCCTACGTGGAATGTTTCCCTCTATTATAATCATATTATATACTTTTTATTTGAGAATTGTTCACTTACAGTTTTGGTGTCCCAAGCTTTTTTGCATCATTGATGCACTGGGGAAGCTGTTGTGAAATATTACACTATGCACTGTTTATTTTGTCATGTACTTCAATGTGGCAAAATAAGTTGTGCAATAGTGAAACATCTCACTACAGCTCACCAGTGAGCCAATGATGCAAATGAAGCTTTGGGACACCAAAATTGTTAGTTAACAACTGCCGAATAAAAAAAAACAGATGCAAAACTATCTGCATCCCACACAGGCTGTGGCATCAACAACAAGACATAGATCCACACCAGCAGAAGACATCACTAGATATCAATTTCTGCCCAACCACTCCTTCTCTCCCAAATACCCCAATAGCCACACCAGCAGCAAAAAAAGAACAAAAAGTCCTATGTTGACTGAGTTTAAGATATTTTATTTTTAAGTAACGGTTTTCTGTATGTATAAATGCCAGAAGATGAGCAGAACATGCTTAAAACACAATGCAATATGTTAAATTAAATATAAAACAAGTAAAAGTGTCTGGCACCAGAAAATACAAACAAGCATGAGGGGCATTCAATAACTAATGCAAACTTTTTTTTTTTCTAAAAGCAGGTTGGTTTTATTCAGGACTCCATTACACTGTATTATTTCCCATTCTTTTGGCTACAAAATCTTATGTGAATGCCATATGCCACCTTACTGGAAGGGCCTGTATACCTGCAAGGGTACCTCTCTACTGGTTGATGTCAGAGCCACATCTTGCTCAATCAATAACCTCCTCATTATCCATGTACTGCTTCCGACAGAGTGCATCCTTCATTGTACCAAACAGATGAAAGTTGGAAGGTGCAAAATCCATGATGTAGCGACATGAGGAAGAACAGTCCAATGACGTTCTGTAAGCTTCTCTTTAGTGAGCAGACTTTTTTAAGGCCTTTCATTATCATGGAGAAGCAGAAGTTCATTTGCATTTTTAAGGCAACAAACATGCTGAAGTCATTTCTTCAGTTTCCTGAGGGTGGCACAATACACTTTAGAGATGATCATTGCACAATGTTGAAGGATATGAAATAAAATAGCCTCTTCAGAGTCCCAGAAGACTTGCCATGACTTTACCAGATGAGGGTGCAGCTTTGAACATTTTCTTCAGAGGAAAGGTGGTATGGCACTGCTCCATGGATTGCTGTTTTGTTTCCAGTTACCCGTGACAATGTACAACAAAAAATTACCATGATCAACATCATAATGTGCAATTAACTCTGCATTGATGGCCCTTTGTTGTTCTTTAAGGTCTTTTGTGAGGCAGCGAGGAACCCAGTGAGTGCACACCTTTGAGCACCCAACTGGTGGACAAGTGTGTCAGCACTGCGAACAGAGATATCCAGTTGACCCACAATTATCTCAAGTGAGAGTGACCACATGTTCCAAAATTTCAGGAGTTAGCTGTGTGTGTCTGGCTGACACGTGGGAGATTGGAAAGGTTTGCCCAACCTTGTTGTGATGATGACAGATGCTTCACCCAAAAACTCACTGCACATTTTTTCACTGCCAGGTCTTTGTAGACGTACTGCAGCTGCCTATGAATATATCTGCTGCTCTGGTTTTCTGCGAAAAGAAACTCAGTGACAGCTCTCTGCCAGCTCCAGATCTATGTAAGACATGCTATTTGGTTTTAACTGTGCCAATGTGCAGTACCATGCCTCTTCACACAGTGTTCTTCTATTGCACATCATTGTACTTCACTCTGTGGAATTCAAATGTTTACATTTTGTAATGGAATCCATCAAACCTATATTCAGGGCTATGAAAATTAAAATGTCCTGTTGTGCCTTTCCTGCTCCCAGTTGACCGGTTTGACATCCTAACCCCCTTTAAAAGAAAACTGACAATTATTACTGGGTGTGATTATTTGTTTCTGGGAGAATAAGAACTCTTCAGAAAATTTGTGTTCTTTATTGCCTAATAACTTTCTCTTTTGTGTTACATAAAATTAACTACAGAAAACATAAAACTAGTAAAGACAAGACACAAGCAAGACAGTGCACATTATTTCAGTCCTTAGGTCCCAGTGTTTTTTTTCTCTCTAATCTTGCTACAGCTTTACATGTGGTGACTTCCTTTCTGTGAAAGAATCTATTGCTTCATCAAAGTTTGTCAAACATTTTGATAAATGAAAAATCAAAATGTCTTTATCTAATACTGAAAAAGCTGTTAATATGAATAGTACCCACAACTGGTGTGGTTTCTCGATTTTATTATATCTATTTCGTCACTGTCTGCTGTATAAAACAAAATAGGTCTTTCTAATATTGATGCAATTGTAACACACACCAAATAAGCAAGATTGTTTTGGCACAAATGGTCATTTCCATCAATAATACAACAGAATGTAGTTCACAAAGCACCTATATCAAACGCCTATTAGGCCTACTACAAGCAAAAAGCTTTATGTTGGGACACAGTTTTACATTTCATTCATCTCAACCATAAGATCAAAAAGTAGTAGTACGAAATTTTATATAAATTTGGAATTTCATATTCTCCATATAATTTGTGTTATGTCCCCATTTCTTCTCCTTCCTTGTTCTAACAAACAATCTTATCATCACTAATTCTGTAACTATTCCTGCCATTGTCAAAGCTTATTCTCTGGTTAACTTCATTCATGCTGCAAGGAACACTGGTTCAGTTATCCTGTGTTTATTCTCTGGTTAGATGTTATTACATGTTCATACAATATGTTCTCTGTGCTATGTCAAGAATAGAACTTAAATGGTTGCTAACTGGGGACTGTATAACTGGCTCTTAGTAATGTAGCCTTCTGACAAAAATGTTTTGTCAAAATTCCATTTCATTGGCTACACCGAGAAGATAACACATAATCTTTCTTACCTGTTGTTCCTGTCAGAAGTTTATTTCCACTCTGATAGTCTGAATCTATGGATTTTGCTAATAATTATAACAATGCTGATCATTTGCACACCCAGTCAACCACATAAATAAACAGCGATTGGTATTCACCTGTTTGGGTTTATTCAGTTCAGCTTGTATAGCCCCATTTCCTTTTGTCTTCAGGAAAGTTTTCTATTTCTAGACACAATGGAGATTCCCCTGGCAGAGACATCACACACACTATGCAAGCATTCAAAAATCATTTTATGATTCATTCAGAGATTAAATTAGAATGTGTTCAAAAATGTTCAAAAACAAAGTGGGATGCATTTCAAAATCATATGAATAATTGATAGACGAACATATGCTGAGCACTAGGTGCTTTGTGAAGCAAGGTTTTTTTCTTCAAGAATATGAATTTTGCGGCACCTGAAATTACTGTCCGGAGTAGATACCCTGGTTTGCTCTGTGGTGGGAATTGAATCTCTCAAAATCCCTTGCTGTAGAACTAAATTGAAACTGCTGACAACATGCTGAGATTTGTGTTGGAGTAAGCAAGGAGGGACTGCCTTTCCCCTGCACACATTAGCTGCAGGTTGGGGTTGACTGGAGAGGTGTGCTTGGCAGCAGGCTCCAGCCATAATTCCCTCTCAATCAACACTATCCAACAAAGCACTTACCTTACTATTTTAGAGTACCTAGTTTATTGAGCACTCAATCAATCCATCTTCTTGTTACCCACATAAATTTTACACTAGTCTACCATTTATAATACAATTCTGATCTTCAGAAAATCGAATAATATGTGGCTGCACTTAGCAGCCAGAAAATGGAAGAGGGGGGCAGCCTCCCCCAGAAAAAAATCTTCACAAGACAAACTCTCATCCTGTTATGCAGCCATTGCATCCCTATGTATGACCATAAAAAATCTTGTTAGGGTACTTGTTATTTTTGTTACTATTTTTAATTTCTGTGACGGCTGACATGCTCTGCCTCCTCTTCCACTCAATGCTGCTCTCTGCAGGTGGGTGTGCAAAGCTTTGTACACCATGCAGCCACCTCAGCCAAAGGTCATTTAATTGTGCATTCCTGAACAATAAGGCCAAGTCTCAGCCCTGTCCAGTTATGACAGGAAACCCATTGTCAGGCCACTAGGAAACACTGTTTTTTACACCTCCAGATTGGCCAATTTTCTACCAGGCCGGTCATCAAGTGTTGTAGTGTAATATCTTGCACATTGTAATGAATCTTACCTCCTCAGAACTTTCATACATCAATTGAAATCATTTTTCAAATTTAATTTATTTAAAGTTTACTGGAAATAATTATTTATGATTTATGCACTTAATGGTTAATAACAATGGTCACAAATTTTGACAATATGAAAAATAGCAGCTTCCTGTAGTTTTATAAGATTGTTTCACTTACTGAAAGTAAAATTAGACAAATTACAAATGAAGACAGAAATTTTGATTACATTAAAACTGAAGCATAATAATACTGTCTTTACTTTCCCTATCAATTGTGGCCAGACTGGGTTAATTTTCATACTTAAATTATATATTCCACATCTGAAGATATCACTGAACATATTTGATTGCCAAAAGACTATTTTTGTGATGGTATATGTTTCATTATTCGTATTGATCCATTTTTTCCCTTGAAGCATGAAAATTAGAGATCATGATTGTCAACATAAATGACCTAGAAACCACTTTAAAGTAAAGACAATATTATTATGGATCAGTTTTCATGTAAACAAAATTTCTATCTTCATATATAATTTCTCTAATTTTACTATGAATAAGTAAATTGATCTCATAAAATTGCAGGAAGCTGCTGTTTTTTGTATTGTCAAAATCTGTGACCATTTTTATTAACCACTGAGTTTATAAGTCTTCAAATAAATAATTATTTCTGGAAAACATTATATAAATTAAATTCGAAATTTCAGTTAAGACAGTCATGTTAACACTAGTTTGGATATCATTCTATTCTAGTAGGTACTGGACGCTGGATTCGTAATACTTATAGAGAATTTGGCACCAAGTGCACCTTCTATCTGTCTTTTCATTGCAGCAACTTGAGACAGTGATATGAGCACTTTGCTGCTGTTGTGTGCTATACTGCAGAGGCTGTCTAAGAGCTGAGATGTTATGTTTGATCTGTGGCAAGACATAAGCAAAGATGTCAAGTATCATTCTTATGACACAAAACAAACTTTTCACGTTTTTTGTGCCCCATCATGGTCAGACAAGGCAGTCAGAAGAGAGCAACAGCTGCAAAGGGGTCTTCGGCCATGCAGCTCATCAAGTCTGCTGACCGATGGACAACAGTAGATGTTTGTACACCTGCACCTCCCCTCTGTATCAAAATCAGAGGAACAGGATGGGCAAAGGTGTACAATACAATTGTCAACTGGTGCAAGGATGAAGTCAGTATTGGGTCTATTGACCCTGACACCACAAACAAACTGCAAGCAGTGAACATGGCCAACCACAGTACACTCACAAGCACTGTGGCCACCCAGATTGTGGAGACACAGAAACAGAAGATGATGCTACCAACACAGCAACAGAAGATAACCAAGATGCTCATCTGTGGGTTGCCTTGGATCTGTGGTGAGGCAACAGTGAAGGAAGAGCTGTTGCAATCTGGTTGCAGGGATACAGCTGTCAAGCTGCCTAACCAAACAAGTAGGAGGAAGCCACCACTGTTTGTTGTTGCCATACAAACAAAGGATGAAATTTTCACACTGCAGCAGTTCTTAGGCTTCTCAATGAAAGCAGAAACTCTTCCTCCAGGACTCCACAATAAGCCACAGTGCTTCAAGTGTCAGGTGGAGGGACACATAGTTAAGTATTGTCACAACATCCGGTGTTCCATAAAATGCTCAGGTAGCCGTGACAGCCATGCCTGTGGAAGAGGAATAGAAGAGGCAGCAATTTGTGCTCACTGTGACTGGCCACAAGCTGGTAACTGGTGTAACTGCCCATCTTCCTGTGAACAGAACCAGGCCATGTCAGTGGATATGATGATGAAGAAGAAATGCTGTTGAGAAGGAAGATCAATAGAAAACAGTAACCAAGACAGCCAAACCAAGATGGGAGCAGAAGTCAGCAGTTCCTATTGGCTGCAAATGGTTGGAATAATCCATCAGTGAGAGCAGTGGGGAGCACTAGACACCGAGAGGTGACCAGACACCAATAACTCCTACCATGCCCCGTGTGGCCAGAATATAACACCAGTGAGAGTGTTGGGGTGAACCAGCTGCCTGCGGAAGAATGGCAGTCACCATCAGCCACTGACATACATTCCATGTTGTTGGCTGCAGTTAACAAGGCTACAGGAGTCTTTAAAGCTGCCATAACAGCAAAGATGAGCTCATTCAGGGCAGCCCTTGTTGTTTAAATGGAGGCAGCACGCTGACAGTTGCAGCAAATACACTCGCAGCTTGTACACAAACTACCAGCAAACACAGCAGAATGATGGGCAATGGGCATCCACCACCCCACTCAATATGGGGGAGGGAGGGGGGGGGGAAGGAGCAGGCAGTCCACACCACGGAAGAACTTAGAGATTAGAGACCACTGCTGAATAACCCAGGACACTCTAAACTCATGAGGAGCTGACATCAACTGACATCAACAAGCAGTTGACAAAAATGCTCCATGAATTTGGTTACATCATCCACTATAGTGGGAATGTCCAGCCAAGGATGGACCTCCGGCTGCCATCTGAGGCAACAAAGGATGAGCAGTGCAGCTATGCAGGCCATATGCTAAGGACACTAGGATATAAAGCTTACCTGGCATCCAGTCACAACTGACACACAGCAGTGCACTGTGCTATTGCACAGTTTCAGACTGACCTCTTTATGATGAACAAATGGCTATGACATGGATTCAAGGTGCATGATACCTGCTACTACCATAACCTATCCTTGCATGATTTGTCAAGGCAGCAGGAAATCCACTACTTCTCTTATTACCCATCCAGACCATTGCAGAGAACTTTTTTCCTTTGGCAGTTTCCTTGGCATTTTTTTCCTCTGTCCTTGACTCATTCTTCTTTCAAACTTTTCAAATACTTACTATTATTTGCCAGTGGACCTATATTAGTGGGTAATACTGCTCAATTACAGACAGCATCACAGACCTTGCCCCTGGGATCTCCTCGTTATGACTACTGACAAACTGCAGAGGTGACAGAAGATCTTCTGAGATGGTCATCCTGTTAGTGTGGATGATGAGGGGCTCTACTTCTTCTCCAAAAAAGTCAAGGATGACAGAGTGGATTTAGCAGCTATTGAGTTTGGTACATGTTATGCTTTGATTGACTATGTTCTTTGTCTAGCTCAAGAACACTGCATTAGAAGTGCTATTGTCAAAGGTGTATCAACAATATATTAATAAATGAAGGCTGTATTTAAAAGCAAAACAATATTCCATCGACTTAGTATTTAAAAAATGTGGACCAAATATTCTAAAAATTTATATGGGAACAAAGAAGCCAGCCCAGATACTGATCAACTTAGCAAGGTAAGTAATATTTATCTGTGAATATAATGTTACTGCCCTAATGAAATTATTCAAACATTGATTGCACTATAAACAGTCAGTTAAACATAGTACATTTTATAATTGCATTGGCTTCCATGGCCAGAGTCAGTCAACATAAAAGTTTCCTGGGTGTGATACTGTGTCATAATGTATAAAAGTACTGCTGCTGGAGAAAAACCAACATTTCAGCCACAGTTGCAGCGACCTTCTTCTGGGTCTACTGGTGACCCAGGAAAACACAGAAGACCCAGAAGAAGGCCGCTGCAACCATGGCCGAAAAGTTGGTTTTCCTCCAGCAACAGTAGTTTTGTACATTATGACGTGGTATCACTCCAGAAAACTTTTATGTCAATAGTACATTTTGATTTGACATATCTATGAAAAATAAATGGAAGGGAGTTACATTATATGTTGTGGTGTCAGTCAGAATTATGACAATATTAACTGGAATATTAACAGAATTTTCACTTTAGACAAAAATATGCCAAATGATGATACAAAGTACCTTCATGTATGCATCATGTGCCAAGGAAATATAAAACATGGACACGGAAGAAGTACTGATGCGAATGAGAAAATTGTATTGAAGCTTCAAGTATGCATGGACTACAAGTAAATGAAAATGGAGAAAGATGATGTAGATCATCACCAGAGGTAACAGAAGAAAAGATGAGGTAAGTGCAATTACTATTGTCTTGTGGCGAAGAGTGTTTCTGCATAAAATAGAAATGCAGCAAATGAAAAGTGAAGTAGTGTGAGGGGTTGTAGACGCCAGTCAAGATGTGTTTCAAGAATAGAAAGAATCCTCAAAAGGCATGGCATCAAGTGTGATTTTGGCCACTAGCAAAATTGAGGAATTTATTGTGCTCAGTCAAAGACAACCTTGGCCTTAGGAAATGTGTCATGTGTATGTGAGACTCGAACTCGGGACCTTTGCCTTTCGCGGGCAAGTGCTCTACCAACTGAGCTACCGAAGCACGACTCACGCCCGGTACTCACAGCTTTACTTCTGCCAGTACCTCGTCTCCTACCTTCCAAACTTTACAGAAGCTCTCCTGCGAACTGTAAAGTTTGGAAGGTAGGAGACGAGGTACTGGCAGAAGTAAAGCTGTGAGTACCGGGCGTGAGTCGTGCTTCGGTAGCTCAGTTGGTAGAGCACTTGCCCGCGAAAGGCAAAGGTCCCGAGTTCGAGTCTTGGTCGGGCACACAGTTTTAATCTGCCAGGAAGTTTCATATCAGTGCACACTCCGCTGCAGAGTGAAAATCTCATTCTGGAAACATTCCAGGAATGTTGCATCAAACACCAGCGTTACATGCACCTGGGGCAACCTGATAAATCTGCAGTAATGGAGCATTGCCTGGACATGGGACATCGTATATTTTATAAAAAGACTGAAATTTTATCTTTCTGGGACTGTGTTGTTAAGGAGGCCATACATATCCATACAGCAGACAGTCTTATCAACAGGGATGCACCTGGAATCCAGCACTGGCTGCCATTAAATCAAAACAGGGAAAACAAGAACTTCTGATTCATCATGCAACACATTGCACTACTGAGATTTAATTCAGTCTTTAACCACAGTAGTGTCTGGCGGCACAGTCATTGCCCATATCACATGCATGGATAGCCTTTCTGTGACTCCCATCAGGGAGCACTAGGAGCATCTATCTCCTCCAACTATGAGCATATTCTGGCGCACGTTTGTTGCTTGCTCCCAGCATGATAAATTTCAGTACTGCTGCACGGTTATCACCAGTCGCACGTTGGAGTGGTGACAGCAGCAGTTACCACCACCTGATGATGTCGAGCAATTGCATCGATGAAATATTGTGCAAGTTACACAATAAAATCTGGTGGCAAACAAGTGTATTTGCAACAGATTAATTGGGAAAGTATGAAAAGTCGTGTTTTTCGTAATTTAATGAGTCATCAATGGACGAAAATCAGATAAAAGTGACCTACTGAACATTTTATTAGGTAAACTGGATGATATGTACACAGAAAACAAAAATAACATTGAAAATTTAAAATTATCCATGCAAACAAAAATAAAACAACAACAGCAACAACAGTTTAAAAATGGAGTTACAGTGAAGAGTAAAAGAAAGTAATGAACAGTCAAGTATCAGAATTGAGGAAAGAAATGAGGCAGGTTTCAAAAATGTTAATGATGAATTAGGCACTGTTAAAAATAAAATTATAATTATCACAAATAAAGTCAGAAATATACATAGTTGTTAAAGAAAAACAATTGGTGGTAGAAACTGTGAGCACTTTTGTGATACAAGAAACTTGTGTTAACACAATTTCACCAAACATTAATTTTTTTAGTGTTGCTCACATTGGTGACAAAATCAAAATTATTTCTATTGAAAAAGACAAAACAGTATATGACCTGTTTAGGACAAATGAACAATAATCAATAATCATTCTGAACCTGTCACCTGCAAATCAGTGTGGGTAGAAGTATCTCAAATCTTCACCCATAAATCTTTCCCTCAAAAACTTTTGTTATTCTCTTATCAGTTACAGCCTAACTGGTGGTCACTGTATCAAGAGGAATTTTGTGAACAGTCTAGAGACAGTAACTTCCTGTTTCAAATAATGCTTCAACCAATGAGGCAATTAGCTACAGTAGTTGTGTCAGTACACAATGACAATGCTGTAGTCAGTAAATACAGGTAGGTGGGTATTGTTGATGGAAAATTTAAAAATCTAATTATTTCCTCCAAGACAACTGAAAGAATATTAGTCTGTAAAAATGAGTTCATGTTTGTTTGTAGTCAACAAGTTCACAATTATCGTATAAGTTTAAGAGAAACATTGAACGTAAGATGTAGCAGTTGTGTTGTGTATGGTTATAAAAACCTGAATCTGCATTTGAAAAAGAAAAGTTGCAAAATTCACACTACATGAGAAGCCATTGAGACCTCATGGTATATGGATAAGTCATACACATATAAAGCAATTGTTATGACTAAAATTTTTGTCTCTGAGAGAGAATACAAAGAATTTTCTGTAGTATTAGCTATAATGGACTCTGACATTTTTGCTATGATGTGAAAAATGTTAGGGGGTACATTTTGCTGTGCACTTTGATTATCTTCTTATACTATCTGATTGCTGGAACTAATTAGTGAAGACGATTGATGAGTTTGAAGTTTTCATATATTTCATATTCCTTTTGTTTTATTTAGCAGTGATATGTAATGCTGGTCATACATAAAGGCTGTCAATGGCATCAAAGTTAGTGTCCAGTCCCTAGTAAATTAGACAGAAACTGAAATTGAGGGTAGCAAAGCAAAAGCTGAAATGCTTAACTTCATTTTCAAATGTTCCTATACAAAGGAAAACCCAGGAAATTGCCCCAATATAATCCTCATATCCCTGAAAAAGATGAATGAAATAGGTATTAGTGTCAGTAGTTTTGAGAAACAGTTGAAATTGTTAAAAATGAACAAAACTCCAGGTCCTGATGGAATCCCTGTCACATTCAGTACTGAATTTGTGAGTGAGTTAGCCCCCCTTCTAACTATAATCTATTGTAGATTCCCGGAACAAAAAACCATGCCCAGTTCTTGGAAAAAGGCACAGGTCACACCCATCACCAAGATGAATCAAACAATGAAAAATCCATGATTGAATGAACAATTTATGAAATGCCAAAGTTGCCACTCACCATATAGCATAGATGCTGAGCCACTGTCACAAATAAAGCTTTCGGCCAGTAAGGCCTTTGTCAAAAATAGATGACACATGCACACACACACACACACACACACACACACACACACACACACACACACAAATGCAAATCACACACACAACTGCACTCTCAGGAAACTGAAACCATACTGCAAGCAGCAGCACCAGTGTATGATGGGAGTGGCAACTGGGTGGGGGTAAGGATGAGGCTGTGGCGAAGAGGGGAGGGATAGTAAGGTCCGGCTGGCAGACAGTGAAGTGCTGCAGGTAATCCAGAGGGCAGGGGAGAGGTGGGGGGGGGGGGGTGTTAGCAGAAAATGAGAGAAGTAAAAAGACTGGGTGTGATGTTGGAATGAGGGTTGTGTAGTGCTGCAGGGAAAGTTCCCACCTGTGCAAATCAGGAAAGCTGGTGATGGTGGGAATGACCCATGTAGCACAGGCTGTGAAGCGGTCATTGAAATTAAGGATGTCATGTTTGGCAGCGTGCTCCACAACAGGGTGGTTCACTTGTTTCTTGGCCACAGTTTGTTGGTGGCCATTCATGCGGACAGACAGCTTGCTGGTTGTCATACCCACAAAGAATGCAGCATAGGGGTTGCAGCTTAGCTTGTAGATCACATGACTGGTTTCATAGGTAGTCCTGCCTTTGATGGGATAGGTGATGTTTGTGACTGGACTGGAGTAGGTGGTGGTGGGAGGATGCATGAGACAGGTCCTGCATCTAGGTCTGTTAAAGGGGTATGAGCCATGAGATATGGGGTTGGGAGCTGGGGTTGTGTAGGGATGGACAAGTATAATGTGTAGGTTGGGTGATGGTGGAATATCACTGTGGAAGGGGTGGGAAGGATAGTGGGCAGGACATTTCTCATTTCAGGGTATGATGAGAGGAAGTTGAAACACTGGGAGAGAATGTAATTCAGTTGCTCCAGTCCTGGGTGGTTCTGAGTTACAAGGGGAATGCTCCTCTATAACTGGATGGTGGGAGTTTGGGAGGTGGTGGGAGACTGGAAAGGTAAGGCATGGGAGATTTGTTTTTGTACAAGATTGGGGGGGTAGTTAGGGTCTGTGAAGAGAGGGACTGCTCATCACTACAGATGTGATGACCAAGGGTGGCTAGGCTGTATGGAAGGGACTTCTTGGTATGGAACAGATGGAAACTGTCAAAGTGGAGGTATTGCTGGTTGTTAGTAGGTTTGATATGGATGGAGGCACTGATGTAGCCATCTCTGAGGTGGAGGTCAACATCTAGGAAGGTGGCTTGCTGGGTTGAGTAGCACCAGGTGAAGAAAATGGGGGAGAAATTTTTGAGGTTCAGGAGGAATGTGGATAGGTTGTCCTCACCCACGATCCAGATCACAAAGATGTCATCAATGAACCTGAACCACGTGAGGGTTTTATGATTCTGGGTGTTTAGGAAGGATTCCTCTAGATGACCCTTGAATAGTCTGGCATAGGATGGTGCCATGCAGGTACTCATAGCCGTACCCCAGATTTGTTTGTAGGTAATGCCTTCAAAGGAGAAGGAATACTGGGTGGGGTATAGTTGTCATGGCAACAAGAAAGGAGGTTGTTTGTTTGGAATCTGTCAGGCACTGAGAAAGGTAACGTTCAATAACGGTAAGGCCATGGGCATTTAGGGATGTTAGTGTAAAGGGAAGTGGCATCAATAGTGACAAGCAGGGCACCATGTGGTAAAGACACAGGAACTGTGGGGAGTCGGTGGAGGAAATGGTTGGTATCTTTTATATAGGATGGTAGGTTCTGGGTAATAGGTTAAGGTGTTGGTCTATGAGAGCAACATGCAACAATATATTTGCCATGTTTAATTACTTTATCTGGAATGCAGTCTGTACTAAAGGACAATTTATTTTTTAGTTTGTTTTTTGGATCATTTGCCTCTCATACTGTTAGAGGATACAAAAACATAGTTTTCAAATTTGTAGATATTTTATGATTAGCCTTTATATGACTTTGGTTTTTACGAGATTTTCTACTTTAAATGTATAACAGCCATTGAATATAGTGGCAATTTGTAAAGGATCAGTTATAGTTTTGCCCTTGCTTTTAAGAAAAATGTTGATATTTTTTGCTTTACTTTTGCCTAAGTTTGTATTTATCACACATCAAACTGATTTCATTTTTTTGTTATTCTTGTTTCTGCTGAAGTATAAATCATTGCATACTTTTTTTACTGGTGTAATGAGTTTCTTGTACACTTTTCTGTAACAGTTTATGTCCTGTTTCAGAGCTGCTGGAGTTTGCCCAGCTGATTTAATTAACTTTCTAAGTTGCTAGAGTACAGTGGGGGATCACATTAACTCTTACAATCATTAAAATATTTTGGCACCCTACTGAAAATTTTATTTAGATGTTCTATGACACTATACCTGTGCCATTTGTCAGTAAAAGAACCTCAATTACTCAAATTTCATTACGAAAACCTTTTATTAATATCTCAGTATATTTATGTAAATTTTATTTGTTATAAATTATTCAAATAATTTTTGTTTTGAGGATTCTCTGGAGCCATTTTTCGGCGCTTCAGTGAAATAAGAAAGACTTGAGACATAGCAAGCCACTAACCTTTGTCCTACAATAATTATCAATTTGCTAGATATACATGTTATGAAAGGGCTTTACGAATTTGCTTCCAGGCATTTCAACATTTAGTAAAATTGTTTATGAAACAACTAATTTTCATGTGTGACACCTAAAGTAAAAAAAAAAAGAATGGTACACATTCTGTGTCCAATATTGTGTGAGGGTGTAGCATTATGAATCTTGCCTTGTCAGAACTTTTGTACATCAATTGAAATGTTTGATTTTTTATAAATTTTGGCAAGACTTGTGTCAATTTTCGTACTTAAATTATATATTCCACACCTGCGGATACTTTTGAGCATATCTGATCGCCAAATGACTACTTTTCTGATAATATGTGATATTATTCATAACAATCCATTTCATAGTAGCAATCTTGAAGCATGAAAATTAGTAATCACAACTGTTAACTTGTCTAAAAACTACTTTACAGTGAAGATGATATTATTATGCTTCGGTTTTCATGCAAACAAAATTTCTGTCTTCATTCATAATTTTTCTAATTTTACTGTCAATAATTAAATCAATCTTATAAAATTACAGGAAGCCCGTGTTCTGTCAAAATTTGCAAACTTTATTGTTAACCATTGGGTATACATCTCCACATAAATAGTTATTTCCAGCACAATTAAATAAATTAAAATGATAAACAATTTCAATTAAGACAATCGTGTTAATATTAATCTGGACTACATCCTGTTCTAGCAGGTGCAGAAAGCTGGCTTCTTAATATTTACAGAGAATTTTGGCATCAAGTGTGTCAGAGTGGGTTTAGCAGCTATTGAATTTGGTTCATGTACTCTCTGATTGACTATATTCTTTGTCTATCTCAAGAATGTTGTACAACGTCTTTTTAAGACATACATTGTCAAGAACAAAGTAATAAATGAAGACTGTGTTTAAAACCAACATAATATTTCAATAACTTACTTGAATAAACCTCAACCAAATATTCTAAAAGTTTATACAGGAAGAGACAATGAGACTGAGCCAGACTTAGGAAGATAAGTAATATTTATCTGCTAATATAATGTTCTTGCCCTTATGAAATTATTTAAATATTGATTACACAATAAAACAGTCAGGTCATTGCAGTAAATTTTGCTTGGGTATGTCTTGAAAAATAAGTAGAAGGGAGTTACTTTATAGTACACGTGTAACTACTGTATTTGAATTAGTATCAATAATAAAAAGCATGGAAATGTGCACGACATTAACTCATTGCAGTCTGAGTGATGTGATCCTTACAGTTCAAACAGCATTGGTTTCTCAAATGGCAGTATCTGGCACTCAGATGGAATGACAGTTCATGTAATGGTATTAACCACATCATCAGTTTGAAGGACTAATACACTCAACCATTTTAATGGTAAGTAGGCTGGAATGCAAGTGCATAAATCAACAATAGACACTGACAATAGCAAAAATGCAAACTTTCAATTTGTTAACAGAGAACATAAATTTAAATGTTAGGAAATATTTTCTGAAGGTATTTGCCTATAGTGTAGCCTTGCACTAGCGAATCACAGCTGATAAACAGTTCAGATAAAAAAAGAATGTTAGCAAACAAAGAAAAATCCAGGATGGAACAACAATAATATTGCAAATAGGGTAGTTTGCTACTTACCATATAGAGGACGCACAACAAAAAGATTACTACACATTTGAGCTCTTTGCCAAAATGCTTTCTTAAAACAGAGCAGAGGCCAACGGCCAGAGACAGTAGTCATGTGTGTGTGACATGTGCATGTGTGAATGTGTGTCTGCAACTCATTGTCTCCTCCATAAGGTGAAAAGAATGTATCTTTTGAAATTTTTTGTAGAAGAGTGTTGAAGATTAGATGAGTAGACTAAATAAGTAATGAGGAGGCACTGAACTGAATTCAGAAGAAAAATTTATGTCACAATTTGTCCAGAAGAAGGGATAAGTTGATAGCATGCTTGTCCAGGCATCAAGGAATCATCAATTTGGTAATGGGAGGAAATTTGAGGGGTTGAAATGCAGAGGGAGACCAAGCTTTGACTGCAATAAACAGGTTTGAATGAATGTAGGTGCAGTAGTTATGCAGAGATGAAGAGGCTTGCACAGAATAGACTAGTGTGGAGAGCCACATCAAACCAGTCTTTGGAATGAAGACCACAACAACAATATACATAAACATATATACAGTATGTCTCATAATTATTAGTTCAGAGTATTAGCACTACTAACAATTTCTTATCTGCATACTTTACAGAAGTAGCCTACAGTGACTACTTCAGCGTGTTAATCAATAACTTGACTCCTTCCACCTCCCTGATGGCTCTCCATAATCAGATGTAGGGAACATGATGCTTAAATGGATCAGACACACAGTCATGTGTGTCATGATGGGTAAGTCATGTTTGGACTGGCATGACAAAAAAAATGAATTACACCTGTCATTATTAAGAGAAATTTAAGGGCTGTGAAATCCTGGGGCAGGATTCCCCAATCTCTTGTCCATTTCTTCAGTGACAGGTTCATATTTTATTATTATAATGTAAAAGCACTTCACACAGGAGTGGACTCTAAACTGAATCTTGAGGTACTTCCTTCATGATTTCACTTTTCATTAAAATTTCCTTTCCTTACAACATTGTTTGAATTATTTATCCAAACATTTTGCTTTCTGTTTGTTAATATGATTCAGACCAGTTGTTTTTAAAGCCAAAAATTTGGGTTTTCTAAAATAGTAACATGATGTATGCTATCAAATGCCGTTTAAAGATCACACAAAATACCAATTGGTGATTTTTATGTTTTAAGGTTCACAATAATTGGTGACTGAATGTATAAACAGTATCCTCAGTTGAGCATACCATTTGGAAACAAAACTGTGATGTGTTAGGTACATTGTTTCTATGTAAATGTGAGACTACTCTTGAATGTTTAGGAAAAAGGATGGCAGTAAGGAAATTGGATGGTAATTATTTAAGTTTTTCTTGTCGCATTTCTTATAAAGATTTTTAACAATTGCATATTTTAATGTCTGGAAAAATTCCCAATGTCAGTAATACATTATATGTATCACTAAGCACATGTCCTATCAATTTAGAACAACTTTTGAGAATTCTGTTTGAAATCCTACAGGGTGTTTCAAAAATGACCGGTATATTTGAAACGGCAATAAAAACTAAACGAGCAGCAATAGAAATACACCGTTTGTTGCAATATGCTTGGGACAACAGTACATTTTCAGGCAGACAAACTTTCGAAATTACAGTAGTTACAATTTTCAACAACAGATGGCGCTGCAAGTGATGTGAAAATATAGAAGACAACGCAGTCTGTGGGTGCGCCATTCTGTACGTCGTCTTTCTGCTGTAAGCGTGTGCTGTTCACAATGTGCAAGTGTGCTGTAGACAACATGGTTTATTCCTTAGAACAGAGGATTTTTCTGGTGTTGGAATTCCACAGCCTAGAACACAGTGTTGTTGCAACAAGACGAAGTTTTCAACGGAGGTTTAATGTAACCAAAGGACCGAAAAGCGATACAATAAAGGATCTGTTTGAAAAATTTCAACGGACTGGGAACGTGACGGATGAACGTGCTGGAAAGGTAGGGCGACCGCGTACGGCAACCACAGAGGGCAATGCGCAGCTAGTGCAGCAGGTGATCCAACAGCGGCCTCGGGTTTCCGTTCGCCGTGTTGCAGCTGCGGTCCAAATGACACCAACGTCCATGTATCGTCTCATGCGCCAGAGTTTACACCTCTATCCATACAAAATTCAAACGCGGCAACCCCTCAGCACCGCTACCATTGCTGCACGAGAGACATTCGCTAACGATATAGTGCACAGGATTGATGACGGCGATATGCATGTGGGCAGCATTTGGTTTACTGACGAAGCTTATTTTTACCTGGACGGCTTCGTCAATAAACAGAACTGGCGCATATGGGGAACCGAAAAGCCCCATGTTGCAGTCCCATCGTCCCTGCATCCTCAAAAAGTACTGGTCTGGGCCGCCATTTCTTCCAAAGGAATCATTGGCCCATTTTGCAGATCCAAAACGATTACTGCATCACGCTATCTGGACATTCTTCGTGAATTTGTGGCGGTACAAACTGCCTTAGACGACACTGCGAACACCTCGTGGTTTATGGAAGATGGTGGCCGGCCACATCGCACAGCCGACGTCTTTAATTTCCTGAATGAATATTTCTATGATCGTGTGATTGCTTTGGGCTATCCGAAACATACAGGAGGCGGCGTGGATTGGCCTCCCTATTCGCCAGACATGAACCCCTGTGACTTCTTTCTGTGGGGACACTTGAAAGACCAGGTGTACCGCCAGAATCCAGAAACAATTGAACAGCTGAAGCAGTACATCTCATCTGCATGTGAAGCCATTCCGCCAGACACGTTGTCAAAGGTTTCGGGTAATTTCATTCAGAGACTACGCCATATTATTGCTACGCATGGTGGATATGTGGAAAATATCGTACTATGGAGTTTCCCAGACCGCAGCGCCATTTGTTGTTGAAAATTGTAACTACTGTAATTTCGAAAGTCTGTCTGCCTGAAAATGTACTGTTGTCCCAAGCATATTGCAACAAACGGTGTACTTCTATCGCTGCTCCTTTAGTTTTTATTGCCGTTTCAAATATACCGGTCATTTTTGAAACACCCTGTATCAACACAATACGAGTTTTTATTTCTTAGAATGTTTACAGTGCTATTAATTTCAGTTGATGTTTCTGTTACTTCTAGTTGCTTCAAGTTTTGTGGAATGGAATTTTTAATATATTCTGTTGCTTCTTCAAGACTCATTTAATCAGACTTTTAAACATGCTGGGGACCAGTTGACAATAGCAGCATATCATTGCAGGAACTGTCCTCACACACTGGGTGACCTTAGGAGAGCCACAGATAAAGGGAGGGACAACCTTGAGAACTGATGTCTTGACCATTCTGTGTACAGAGTTCCAAGGAAAATCCAACAGTGTTAAATGCACAGGGTTGGATAACACCATATTAATTGTCATCCAGCAACAGATATTAATTTCAGAGACACTGAAGAATGAGAACTTTCAGACAGATTTCCTTTCTATTATCATTGACTTGTTTTTATTTCATAGTAAAATTATTTTCCTAGTTTCAGAAAGTTCATTCTTTCATTTACTACTTCCCTTGAATCGTTTGCAAATATGCAGGTGCTGCAAATTGTTTTGAGCAGTTTACAATGATAATTTCACTGACAGCTATGTGACAGACTGCTATGACCATAAACAGTTACAGTGAATAGTAACCTGTTTCTCATAAAGATCTTCAATAAACTTAATTACCATAAGAAAGACAAAGAAAACAAAAGTTATTTTTATGACTTATAATTTTTTACAGTCTTTTCAGTTACTCTGCAAGTCATTGTATGCAAAAATGGCCAAAAGTGATTGGTGGAGTCAGCAACACTACAGGTTAGTGGTCCCTTTTGTGAGTTCACAACGTTATGTAAATCCGGCAGGACAACAGCTCAGAATGATGAGTAAAGGTAAACCAGGGCCTGATAGGCTGACTCTTTGTGTTCTCATAGGCTAGCTTATTACTGTTGACATAACATGAGCTGGAAAGGTGTGACGCATGCCTCTGCTTGTGATTTAGCCCTGAAATGTGTTGTAATAATGACCAAAATTTTCTGCAGCTACAGATACACATGTTCACAAAACACATGATGTTTAGTCGACATAAAAGTTTTCTTTGTATGGTAGGGCATCATTTTGTATAAAACTATTACTGGTGAAAACAAATGTTTCAGCCACAGTTGCAGCAGCCTTCTTCTGGGGCTGCAAGCGTGGCTGAAATGTTGGTTTTCTCCAGCAGTAGTTTTATACCATATGACGCGGTACCATACCAAGAAAACTTTTATGTCAAGTGACTCTGGTCACAGAAGCCTACATAGTTATACATGATGTTTAATTTTTCACCTACTAAGGACAACTTAGTTTTTCCTTCCCTTCCAATTCCAGTGACTGTCAATAATATTATAAGTCTGCTAGTGGTGTCTGCAGTATGACTTGTGCCACTCATCAGTAGCCCTTCTTTCATATTAATTTGCAAGTAAGAACAATAACCTACTAACTTCAAAATCTGAGGAGACACAATGGACACAGTGGAATTATGCTGTTGTCAAAGAAGCAACATTAAGGGAAATGACAAAAGCAAAAAGGTACTAGAAACAGATTGGTACAGGCAAGGAAAACTTTCTCCAACAATATATCAGTGTCAATAATAATATATTCAAAAATCCTGGTCGGAATGCAACCACTATGTAGTGGATGCACTTAGCAATGAACAGACATATAAATTAGAATTTGAATATTCTGGCTCACCTGTCAAATATGTGTTCATCTTCAGAGCACAAATGCAAACACACATGAAGTTTTATTATACTTGCAGTTTATTATTAATACAGTGTACACAATTAGTTTCGAACAGCTCTTTCTCTTTGTTGAAGTATATGTAGATTTCTTCCATATCTCTGGAAGTTCTGCTTCTTGATAGGCTCTACAGAATATGGTAACTGAATTAATGAGCAGAACTATGCTTTGAATTACATAGAAGTTTTTCTTGGCTAGAACATATGGGATGAATTCAGAAGTGAGGGAAAAGGAGGGATAAGGTGAAGGAAGGTATTAAGGCTGCAGAGAGGGAGGGACCGTAGGGTAAAATGATTGGAATGTGTCATCAGAGAGAGCTTACCCATGCGCAGGCAGGAAGAAGTAAGTAGTTGTACATTTTGTATAACAGGGAGAAGGGGGAGCTGAACAGAGGGAGGCTTTGAGAAGGGAGGATGTAAATGGCTTCATGGTGGAAACACACTGTTGAAAAGTGATGGTCCACAGACATAAAAATGAAAATAATGTGCAGGTTAGAGGAAAGTAAGAAATTTTTCAGGTGGAACTGGGTGGTGAGGTGGAAGGGGGGGGAGGGGGGGGGAGTGTGTGAGCAGAAAATGGGATGAGAACTTCAGAAAAGTTATGTGCATGTCAGTGACTGGTGGACATTATGCTCAAAAGGATGGTGGAATGAAAAGATATGTTGGAGAGAAAATTTAGCTTGTAGTTCTCTGGTGGGATCATAAGCAACTCAGTCCATATTAAGTTCATTATATAATTTCACAGAAGCTAATGACACAGATTCAAAAGTATTTTTAAATAAGTGTCCTTGTAACTTTTTTGAATTTATTTTTATTTTGTGTATTCACTGAAAGAATTTTTACCTACGCAATATACACTTCCACCTATTACCTGAATACTGTTTTCTTAAAAATATATCTTTGCTTTTGAACTTTCTTCTGTCTCAGCAGATAATTTGATAATTTAGTCAGCCATCTAGAAATATTTCTGTTTCATTTTCTCACCAGCCATGATTTCAGATAGTGAATATTAATTTATTTATCTCACAACATACACTTGTTGATCATCTGATAGACTAAATTGGTACCGGTAACACAATTTAGTTACAGTGTGTAAAACTATTGTTAATGAACCACAGCAGTATACTAAAGTTCATAATTTTTTGTCCTGAGAATGAACAATTGCATTTGATCAATGACATTCTGCTTAAACTACCAATTCATTCTTCACTAACCCTTCTACAGAGTAGCAAAAATCTGTTTAAGAGTATTATGGAGCTTTATTTTCAGTAAATCTAGCTTCATGTAAGAGTGTTCTTATCTTTTATCCTGTTGAAGATTTTCATTCTCCTATATTGAAGAGTCTGAGTACATTATTTTAATCAGTGAACAGGATGCATAAAATTATCTTATTTCTTGTGCTATACGAAATACTAAAATTATTTTCTATGAATAACAATTCTGGTTTATTGTAGAAAAAGATTATTATCTTCTGGATGTAGAAAGTGAGAACTGTTAAAAATTTCTGACTCTGGTGTCCTTTTCTAGAGCTTCAGTATGCATTACATGTTAAACAACTATCTTAAAAATCAAATTATAATGATTACTGACTTTAAATAACTTTGATATGCAATTTTTCATGTTCATATCAGTGACACTGGATAATATTTGCATTGGAAATCCAAAACTACATAATTTACTTGACAATAATTGAGCAATAAAGAAAAAAGTTTACTGACTAGTAAAACTGTTGAGTTGTTGACAAGCAGATAAAAAAATATTAAAACTTTGCTAGCTTTTGGATCAATGAATCCTTTTTCTAATTAGGGTGCTTATACATATGCAAGTGCACACACACACACACACACACACACACACACACACACACACACACACACAGAGAGAGAGAGAGAGAGAGAGAGAGAGAGAGAGAGAGAGAGTATAGAAGTAGTTAGTTCATTAATTGTCTACCATCCCCACCCCATTACTACTTGGATTCCTCTCATCATATTCGATGCCACTTCGCAGTACACAACTTCCTCAATGCCCCTGACCTTGCTACTAATGAGCCTTAGCTCTTCCAACATCCTTCTGACTCCGGACCTACTGCCTCATTCCTTATAAACCTAATTGATTACATCCTCACACATAATTCTTCCTCCTTAGATGTGAATCATGGCTGTAGTCACCCACATGACATCCTCACCTGACATCATGTTTATGGCACATCTAGAAGATACTTTCCTAACTTCCCACAAGCCCAAACCACTTGTCTGGTTCAGGTTCACTGGTGATATTTTCACAATATGGACCTAGGATCAAAACACCCTATTCTCTATTGACCTCCATTTTTCTGATGGATTCATCCACATATCTGTCCATATGAAGTTCACTATCAGCAGTACCTTCATTTTGACAGTTACCATTCCTTTTAGAGCAAAAAATTGGTCCAATATAGCTGACCATCTGTGGATCGCTTATCTCTAGTAACAAGACTTCTCTTTCCCAGTATGCTGAGGGTCTTCCAAAGACCTTCACAGACTGGCACTATCCCACAAAAAGATTTCCTATGTTGTGTTGTCCTTCCCCTAATATTTACACCACCTGCAAGAAACAACTACAAATGAGCCCACCCTCATTACCCAGTATCATGCCACATTTGAACAACTGGTCCATGACCTTCACCAGAGCTTCTACCATCTACCTTTGTGCCTGGACATGAGGGACATCCTTCTCACAATCAATTTATGGAAATACTTCTTACAATCCTTTCCACCCCTCTAGTGGTAATCCACCATACACACACAAATAACATATTGTCCTGGTCAACGTCAATGTCACTCCCACTCCCAACCCCTTGCCACAGGGGTCATATCACTGTGGAAGACCCAAGTGCAAGACCTGCCCAATTCACTCACCAACTATATTCTACTTTAAGTCTCTGTATGTCCATATTTTCAGAAATGGTTGAGGGACTTGGCTATTCAGTATAGAATGTCAAATCAAACACCTTTCAGCCATCTAATTTCCAAACTGTTATTTTATTGGGCTACTAGTTTAGGCGACAGTTGGCAGATGATGTTTGAAGTGATCACTGTATCAAGCAGAAATCTACAGAGACCAGTCTTTCAATGCTGGCCTCCATTTTGACTGGAACCGAGGTTGGAAGCTTCCTACACATCAGTCAGGGGGCCTGAAGATGGCATAATAAATCACTGAAACTAGTAACCCAATAAAATAACAGTTTGGAAATTAGATGGCTGAAATGTGTTTGATTTGACATTCTATTCTACTTTAGTCCCATTACAGACTCATCCTATCCCATCAAACGCAAGTTCACTTGTGAAAGCAGCTGCATCATATGCCAGCTCTGCTTCAAATCCTGCACAGCATTTTATATAGGCATGACCACCAACCAGCTCTCCACCAGAGTGAACGGCCACAGCCAAACTGTACCCAGGAGCAGTCCTGAACATCCAGTGGCAACACACACTCATAGGCACAACATGCTCAGTTTCAATGGCTGCTTCACAACTTGTGCCATCTGGATCCTTCCCCCATCACCAGCTATTCTATATTACATAGATGGTAGTTATTCTTGCAATCACTCTTCATTCCCCATATCCTACTGGCCTCAATCTGCACTAATTGCCAGCAACCATTCCCTCTTCCTAACAGTCTGCCCTACCTCTGTTCTGTCACCCCTTCCTAATCCACTCCCCCATTTCATCATCATTCTCCATTTCATGAACTCATTGGTTCAGCCCTGGTGCAGATGTATTGCATTCCCATCTCACTCCTCGTAATAGAACAAGGTGTAATAAGAGAATGTTATGATAACATTCAAATTCCAGCAAGATATCAGCTTGTTTCCATTATCAAATTACATAAACTGTTTCTACAGATATTTTAAAATGTATCTACCTCTTATAAAATTATACATAATTATAAATTTTTTATGTGTAAATAGCTTCAATGAAGCAAAGAAGCACTCTCGAAATTACTTTTCACAAATTCATCAGGAAATCTAGTTCGAAACAAACTACAGTTTTCACTTTTATTTTTAACACTCCTACCTTGTGTTAGTGGAAACATATTTCACAAATTGTATTTTATATATTTTGCAAATTGATAGTAAAATTCATATTACATTTCAACAGGAAATATGAAAATTCAGTATTCACAAATGTTCAAACTTTTATCGTTAACTGTCTTAAAAATCTTTAACTAAATAAACAGTCAATAAATTAAATCTGAAACATATTACCAAGCAGGAAATCAAGCTATCATTATTTTGACTAACAGAATGTTCTGGAATGATCAAGAAATTCTGTCATTCTGTAACATTGTTTGGACAATGCCAGTTGTGGCAGTCATACCTCAGTCAGTTTTGTGGCAAGACTGATGACACTCTTTGGAGAGATGTAGTAACATCAATTGATAACAAGTTCCTCAAAACACTGATTTTTATGTCAAATTGTCATGTTATGGAAAAGGAGCTTATATAACATGGAGAGATCAAAAAACATCATTGTTTAACAGAAAAATGCAGACTCCAAGCAGACTTATTCAACAATCCTGGACCTATTACAGAAAACAGCACCAATTAGGCACTGAAGCTGACAAAAAGCTAAGTTAGTCTCATTTACCTCACTGTGACGCTTTCACTTTTGGACTCATAATTATGTGATATTACACCAGTGTGTGGTTTGTTTACTGTGGTGATGAAACAAACTAACAAAGGCAAATAGAGCAATAACCTACTGCCTCTCCCTCCCACATTCCTATCTTGAACCCTTGCCACCTCCCTCTATCAATCATTCTTTTGCAACCATCCCTCCTTTCCTGTTCCTCTATCTTCCCATGACACACCCCTCCCAGTCTGCCTGCCGAACTGCAGTCCCATCACTGTGCATTCAAAAAGCACAGTGTAGATGGTGTGACTTACCAAATGAAAGTGCTGGCAGGTCGACAGACACACAAACAAACACAAACATACACACAAAATTCAAGCTTTCGCAACAAACTGTTGCCTCATCAGGAAAGAGGGAAGGAGAGGGAAAGACGAAAGGATGTGGGTTTGAAGGTAAGGAGTCATTCCAATCCCGGGAGCGGAAAGACCTACCTTAGGGGGAAAAAAGGACGGGTATACACTCGCACACACACACATATCCATCCACACATATACAGACACCAACAGTGTCTGTATATGTGTGGATGGATATGTGTGTGTGTGCGAGTGTATACCCGTCCTTTTTTCCCCCTAAGGTAGGTCTTTCCGCTCCCGGGATTGGAATGACTCCTTACCTTCTCCCTTAAAACCCACATCCTTTCGTCTTTCCCTCTCCTTCCCTCTTTCCTGATGAGGCAACAGTTTGTTGCGAAAGCTTGAATTTTGTGTGTATGTTTGTGTTCGTTTGTGTGTCTGTCGACCTGCCAGCACTTTCATTTGGTAAGTCACACCATCTTTGTTTTTAGATATATTTTTCCTACGTGGAATGTTTCCCTCTATTATAACCATATATATATCTGTGGGTGTGTGTGTGTGTGTGTACTCTAGCTCAAGAAAGAATTCATCCAAAAGCTAGTAAAGTTTTCTTTGCTTTTTTTTCCTGATAATGACTCAGCTCTTCTATGATTTGGTGAGTTGTTTCCTTTACTACTAAATAATTTACATTTTCCAAAGCTTTCCATACCATATTTAATTTGCTTGACACTGTAACATTCTGCTACAAAAAACACAATGTCTGTGCATTAATAGATTTCTGGTAGAAACTGCACAGCACAAAAATGGTCATAATTATTTATATGCCTTGATTTTATCATTGTCAGACAAGATCCAATCCTCAGAAATGCTGTGACCAAGAAATTTGAGTTTTCTTATAACAAATTTACATTTTTCTAATTTCAATGATATTCACCTCTCCCTTAATTAATCACATGCTTCTCTTAATAATTCCAAATGCTGTTTCCATTTTCTCCCAGTAGCTATTTCATCAATCATCATTGACATATATGGTTAATCTGCAAGTAATTATTTCCCCAGAAAATAATTTAATGCATGTATACATCCAGCAACCAAACTGTTACCAAAAGGAACAATACAATAACATCTACCGTATTTACTCGAATCTAAGCCGCACCTGAAAAATGATACTCGAAATAAAGGGAAAAAAAAAATCCCGAACCTGAAATTTGAGACTCGAAATTCAAGGGGAGAGAAAAGTTTTAGGCCGCACCTCCAAATCGAAACAAAGTTGGTCCATTGTAATATGTGACACAATTTAGGTCGAATGAATGACGATACAGCTACAGTCGTTTGGTTCGAGTCGTAAGCTTAGCAGTTAAGCTTTACCAGGTAGCCATTGCTATGCGTCAGGCGCTCCGTCCGTATTTATACGGGTACCCTTCCTTTTTCACGTGCTTCGTCTGGTTTGAATCGATTGCTTATTTTCCTTTGATCTGATAAGTGCAATTTTCTTTGTTATATGTGTTTACATCACTCCAAGCTGAAAATGCATTACTGTACTCAGTATTGTGTCATGCATTGTTTGTCGCATTCCGATAGTACGTGTTTACGGCCTATCACCGCTCGCGGCATGGCTTGCTTTTGGGGCGAAAACTTTTCTCCGTTTGATAATCTTTGCGGCTGCTTCTTTAGTACATCAAATTCTGCACAGAAATTAGAGTCATCTTAGATTTAAAAACCTATTCAGTTGCCTTGCTTCATTCCTGACTGTATCACTATTAGGCATAAGAATAATACGAATACAAACATGACATGATATTCTTCCGCGTTTGCTGTTGTCTCATTCTAGTTTCGTAGTTTATTAGGCAGACGGGATTTAAATGAGATAGCAGCAAACACGAAAGAATACATGGCAAAATGTTTACATTCGTATTATTCTTATGGTGAAGAGAATACTGCATGTGATTCACATTTCATCAGGTTCCTATTAGCAACCATCTCTTCTCACAGGTAGGAAAAATTCAGAACGTAGAGTTGGCCATATGGACAAACATCCCAAACAGTCTTGCCAGTCGGATTTTCGTAGTACATTGAAATTCTGCTACATTCGAAGATGAACAATACGGAATTTGTATTTACTTCGTTGGATAATGTATGAAAATGCAGTGTTCGAAACTCGGGGCGGAGAAAAAAAGCTCGTCTTCCACCTTTTTTTTTTAAATTTATGTACTGACGCAGTGGTTTTGGTGCCAGTATTTACCTTTGTGCCTACAAAGCATGCCTGTGTAGCGCTACATATATTCGACGGCAGAAGTTAGTTGTGGCGGCACCTACCAACATTTTTCAGAACTTCCGCTTGCTTTTCACTCGATTCTAAGCCGCAGGCGGTTTTTTGGATTACAAAAACCAGAAAAAAGTGCGGCTTAGATTCGAGTAAATACTGTACATCTACACTCTGTAATCCACTTTGAAGTGCATGGCAGATGGTATGTCCCATTGTACTAGTTACCAGAATTTCTTCCTGTTCCATTCATGTGCGGAGTGTGGGAAAAATGATTGTTTAAATGTCTGTGTGCATGCTGTAATTTATCACATACTTCTCTTAAGTCCAAATTCTCATTGCAAGTCCACCCAGTAGCTAATTCATTAGTCATCATCAGTATAAATGGTTACCTTTGCAAGTAATTCTTCCCACAGAAAATAATTTAATGCACATATAAATTCAGCAGCTGAAATATTAACATGAAAAGGAACAACACTACCCCTACATAGAGATCTAGTGCATTTTCTAGCAGTTGGCTCAAGATGAATTTGATAGAATCCAGAAGTGAGGCGTATGCTAGTCACGAATTTAATATGTAGCCTACAAATTTATCCAGTAGCTCATCTATATTTTCAGGTGATCAGTTTCCCTTTCAAAAACTTGTTTAGATATTAGATATATAGAATCAAGAACTAATCTTGCTCCCCCCCTCCCCCCAACACCCCATATTTCCTTACGATGACAATGAGAGGGTTGTTTTTTTTTTATCTTTGTGAAATATTTATTCTCCCCTGAATCAATACTGTACATGACATGTACATGTTGATCCACAAACATACATTTGATGTTGGACATTGTGATAATTTGCTGGCATGAAGTAATATGCCATAAGTTTACACAAACATGAGCTTACATACATATTTTCTGAGAAGTTATGGACACACAAATTACATACTCAGTTACACATTTGTATTTTAGTGCTATATTCCTCTAACACATATACACAACATTACCCAGTTGGATGTTCTTTCTGCACTTAGTTTGCTTAGTAGCAGATGATATAGATGCAAGATTTTTGCACATACTTGCATTAAATTCATTATAAATCATCTCAGTTTTCCCTGCCTTTCCATTTTCTGTTTGCTTTTCTACAGCCTCCATTTACAAAAATGACTTAATAAACAGGGTTCATGTGGTATTGACTTCAATTTGCATTCATAAATTTTTACTTTTCCAAGTTTCTCATCAAAAGCAGCATCCTTAATTTTTCTTTCTGCTAAGGATTTAACTTTTCTGCCTCCTCTAATATTTTTCTACCCCACTGTCATATTATTCATCAACCAAATCATCTTCAGTATAATTATCTTCATCTTCAAAATATCCCCTCTCATTGGTATAAGTTTCTTGTCAGACTAAACGCATTACAGGCATTGGCTGTGAGTGGACATTGATGTAAACCAATAGGGAAAATTGAAAATTTGAGCTGGACTGGGATTTGAACCTGAGTCTCCTGCTTATTAAGCAGTTGCTTTGGCCATTGAGCCATCTGGACACAACTGCACAGACTACCCTAGCACACTTTCTGTCAGAACCCAAATTCTCAACCTATCAAGAATTATGAATGTAGTGCCCTTGCCCGTTATCCTCATTACTCATGGCTTTTTGCCAATTGCTGTAAGGGTTTGAGCCTGGTGTGCACCTGCACTAAAGAGATCATTGGTCCTCTTCATCTAATTATATATATTTGATCCAGGAGCCTCTGTGAATTAAGATGAATATGAATTACACACATTCACTGCAAGTGGGCATTGATGTAAATCAGTAGGGAAAGTTGAAAATTTGTGTCGGACTGGGATTCAAACACAGGTCTCATGTTTTCTAGGCAGTTGTTCTGACCACTAAGCTATCTGGATCCAGTGGTCAGCACAACTGCACTGACTACTCTAGCACACCACACATCAGACCCAAATTCTCAACTTATCCACAAACGACGAATGTAGTCCAGTTGGCCATTATCCTCATTACTTATGGCATTTCAGCAGTTCCCGTAAGAGTTCAAGCCTGGTGTGCATCCGTACTGAAGAGATTGTTGGCTGACTTCACCTTGATTGTCTATATGTGCATCTGGTGTTTGTTCTTTTGGACATGTCTGAAAGAACAGATATGAAACATATATATATATATATATATATATATATATATATATATATATATATATATATATATATATATATATTGTTTATTACTATACAGCAAGATTAATTTTGTGTTTGGAGAAATTTTACTTTTGGAGACAGTAAGTTCTAATTGTTTAATTTACCAGTAAAATCTCACTCCATCTTTTACAAATTCTAAAATGACATTTCCACATAAATCTAGTAATACAAGACATCCCTGCATAAACTCTATACCACCAACTTTAAATGGCAATGGCACCTCTTTTCTCACAACTTTACTATGTTTCTCTGTAGCTCCCGTTAATTTAACGCTACTACAGTCATCTCAATGAAGTCTCGGCTGTGTATAATTTTTTCTCTTAATTTTTCAGAAACCCCACAGACAGGATTTCCAACATCTACCAAAAAGTTATTCTCCCAGTTATCTTTCTGAATGCAAATGTAAGGGAGTCCCTCTGTCTTGTATTCATTTTTATTATCTTCTTCACATAATAAATTATCTTCAGTTTCACTGAAACCTATATTTCCTACCCCATTTTTTTCGGTGAGTGCCTTCTTTTCTGGTTGTAATTCTCTTACAGGCATAACAGATTCTCATTCACTGTCACAGTTTTTATTTATAGGGTTATTATGAGTTTCAGATTCCCATTCTCCTTCCCTCTCTCATTATCTGACTTATTTTTCATTTCTTACCATTGAACTGGATGCATCTTCTCACAAACTTCTTTTAAACAGATCTTAATTTACTGTCATTATAGTTATTCAGCACCACTCTCAAAATTTCATGTGATATTGTTCTTATAACCTTTCTTATTATCACTAATGATTCCTGACTTACTGATGTTGACTGGAAAAATCTGACTGTCATCTACCTCCCTATCAGTATCCTGACTTCCCCACCTATCTAGATCACTATGATTTAAGTCACTATCTTGCACTGCTTCTTCTTTAACTTCAACATAAATCATTCCATCAATTTTCTCACCATAATAAACTTCATCTCTACACTGATCAACCAGAACATTATAACTACCAACCTACATTTAATCTAAACCCATCCAGGCAATAGCAGTATCACCTGGTGATGAATGACCGCCAATCAAACACATGTATGGTGCACTTTGTATCATTGAGTGTGCTGTCCATGTGTAGACACATGATCTATCTGAGTTTGATCAAGGGCAGATTGTGATGACCCACAGGCTCAGCACAAGCATTTTAGAAGCTGCACTACTTGTTTGAGGAGTGGTGTGGGGAAAGTCTTCAGCATGTGGCAAAACCAAGGTGAATCCATGTGGATCTGGGTGGCCATTCCTCATCACAGGTGTCGGATATTGTAGGTTGGGTAGATCAATAAAACAGTACAGACAATGAACTATGGTGGAACTAACAACAGACTTTAATGTTGTGCAGAGTACATGTGTGTCTGAACATGCAGTGCACTGAACACTCCAAACGATGGTCCTCCATAGCCTCCATAGCTGACACTGTGACATTGGCAACTATGACTGAAATGGGCATGTGACCATCGAGACTGGAGGTTGGCACAGTGGTAGAATATTGCATGGTCTGATGAATACCGATACCTTCTTCACCATGCCAATGGGAGGGCACAAATCCATCATCTTCTAGGGGAACAGCTCCTTGACACCTGTACTGATGGCAGTGGCTCCATTATGCTCTGAGGAACATTCATGTGGGCATCCTTGTGTCCAGTGAATCTCGTGTAAGGCACCTTGACAGCCAAGGAGTATTGAACACTGGTTGCAGACCATGTACACCCCTTCATGACGATCATGTTTCCTGAAAGCAGTGACATTTTTCAACAATATTATGCACCTCGTCACAAGGCCAGGAGTATGACGGAGTGGTTCAAGGAATACAGTGGCGGGTTCCATCTAGGGTGTGATTGAATGTGGCATCAGAGCTCTCGTCCCCCTACTCCCCAGAATTTAAGGGAATTGTGTGACTTGTGTGTGCAGATGTAGTGCCAAGTCCCTCCAGTGACCTACCGAGGCCCCTTTGTTTCCATGCCATGATGCGTCACTGCTGTTATCCATGCCAAAGGTGGACAATCCAGCTCTTAGGTAGGTGGTCATATGTTCTGGCCAGTCAGTGTATCTTTATTATCATCTCCATCATCTTTATTGCCATTACAATGAAATGATAAAGCTTCTTTACCCCCAGAATATGGTTACCAGGCACACTAGTGCCAGCAAAGGAATCAAAAAGGTTACTCTTAACTTAAATTCCTTCATTTCCCATTACTTATTTATGCCATACACAATAAAGTTATTATCTGACACTTCTCACTCTTTAAAAATTTCATTTTCTGTTTGACTATATAAATTTGTGACCACCTATACAACCAGCCCTACCTCTTCACTGCAAGTATAATTAGTTTTTCTGCCACAAAATACATTGATACTCTTTGCTTTCCAAAATTCTCTGTCAGTATACAATTTTTATTATATGTGGGTCAACAGCCTCCAAAAATTACGTAAAAGAAAACATTGTCCATTGTAGGTTGTATCTTTATATCATTTGTTTGTTGAGAAACTACCCACTTTCAACTACTATGTCATTATCAAGCATATGTGCATTGACAATGTGCACTATGTTGTGTGTAGTGTGGCACAGAAATTAAATTATCAATCCACATGTGACGCCATACATGAAACAGTCCATGTACAGTACACCTCAGAACTATATGCACTATGTTGCATGCAGTGTGGCACACAAATTATCAATTTAGATCTGAAGCCATACATGAAACAGTCCATGTACAGTAGACATCAAGGGCAGAAACACCACCCTTTCACTACCTAATATCATTTGTGAACCACGTCTACTAAACTTGCAGACTGCATTTTTTCCTGGAAGCATTTTGTGTTCCCACATGTTGCCATATAAGGGTAAGTCCAGAATGATCCACATGATCTTTTTGGTGGTCCAGATGTCATGGTGTGGGGAGATATCATGTTGCCTCGGCATACTAACCTCCAAATCTTTGAACCTCTGTATACGTGCCAGTCAACATTATTACAACACAATAGTCCTTTCTCATGTGTCTTTTCGTGGATGCATTTGGTCTTGACTTCATTTTTATGGATGACAGAGCGCAACTACAATGAACTTTGCAGGCATAGTAGCTCTTGAAACGAGAGGCTATTCCGCAAGTTGACTATCCTCACTGTTCCCCCAACTTAAACCAAAATTTTAATAGAGGGAGAAGTGTCAGATAATAGTTTGTGTGGGAGAGACGTACTGCAGTTTGACCATGTGCACCAACGATCGTACTGCAGTTCGTCCACATGCACCAACGACCATCCAGTAGTTCTCAGCCATGCTGTTTGAGGAATGGAACACCCTACCATAACATCTCATTACCATTTTATGGCCAGTGTGGGAGAACGTCGCAGGGCAAGCATTGCTCCACACACTCTATTAAGAATTGTGTCCTGCCTTTTGTAATGCCCAGGGGACCATCATGAATCGTAGCTACTTCATTAAATTAAAGTGTAATTTTTTGTTGGTCTCACTGAGTATTTCTTTCTGTTATCTTTTTTACTATACAGTAGCAGTTCTCTGTATGTATGGTGCAAGTTTCAATGAGCAAAGTTATTTGGTAATGACACATCGTGTGGAAGTTACTTCCTTCCTTAAATTTTGCACAGCTGTTTATACATACAGCGGGTGGGCAAAGATAAGGAAACACCGTCAGAGGACGATGCTTCAACATAAATGTAGATGCTAGCCAAGCCTGCGAGTTGCACTGTTACGAGGGTTGGAACTTAAATAGTGGCAACTATTTGTTCACAACCGATACAAAAGAGTTACATGTTTGCACTTGTTACTGTCCTTCAAAGTAATCACCACCGTTGTATAGAACCAGTTGTCAGCGATGTGGAAGGCGTAGTATACCGTTAGCACAGCCTGTTGTGTTGATGGTGCGAATGGAGCGGTCTGCTGCCTGTCGAATCTCTGGAACAGATCTGAAGCGAATGCCGCCGTCAACGCACAATATTACTGTTCGTTTTTGGAGCATCACTTGCGACCAGCTTTGCGAAAGAAGCGGCGATATTTTCTGCGCAGCTCATCCATCATTTTGCACGACAATGCGCGGGCGCATACAGCGCAAGCTGTGGCTGCTCTGTTCGGTCGATGGGACTGGGAAGTACTGTACCATCCACCATACTCCCCGGAGTTAAGTCCATGTAACTTTGATTTGATTCCGCAGATAAAGGAAATATTTCGTGGCATTCGCTTCAGAACTGTTCCAGAGATTCGACAGGCAATAGACCGCTCCATTCGCACCATCAACAGAGCAGGCTCTGCTAACGTTATACTACGCCTTCCGCATCGCTGGCAACAGGTTCTACACAACGCTGGTGACTACTTTGAAGGACAGTAACAGGTGCAAGCATGTCACTCTTTTGTATCGGTTGTGAATAAGTAGTTGCCACTATTTAAGTTCCAGCC
The DNA here is from genome assembly GCF_023898315.1 of Schistocerca nitens. Taxonomy (NCBI): domain Eukaryota; kingdom Metazoa; phylum Arthropoda; class Insecta; order Orthoptera; family Acrididae; genus Schistocerca; species Schistocerca nitens. The sequence continues at coordinate 357,190,965 of NC_064614.1, read as the reverse complement.
CTCGTATATTTGACCACGAATGGCATCTGTGGAATGTCCTCAATATGTCGCAAGCGTTAGTCGTAGTCAGAAAACATTGTTCTGTGTTGGAGTGAGTACATTATGTCGGAGTTAAGCGAATTCGAACGTGGTCGAATAGTTTGTGCTCGGATGGTGCGTGCTTCTGTAAATAAGGTAACCAAAGTGTTTTACTTTCAAAGAAACACTGTATCCGAGATTTATACCACATACAAGGAAAGTGGAAAAACGTCATCCGCAAAGTCACAATGCAGATGAAAGTGTGTGTTGGGTGATCGTGACAGACGGTCATTGAAGAGGATTGTGATGAAAAATAAGAGTACGACAGATGCAAAACTCACTGCACACCTGATTGTCGCGCTCGCAGACCATGCCAACACGAAGGGAGTTCCATAAGCAGAGCATTGCAAGGGGAGCTGGATTCCAAACCCACTCATCAGTGATGCAAATGCCTGGAACAGGAAAATGTGATGCCAAAGCCATAAAACCTGGACTACGGAGCAATGGGATGAAGTAATTTGGTGCGCTGAATCTAATTTTACAGTTTCCAACTTCTGGCCGAATGTAAGTTCCAAGATTGCAGCAGGGCGAGGGTTAGGTGATGATTTGGGCAGCCATGTAGTGGTATTCCACGGGCCATTTGGTTATTCTGCACGGTCGCATTGCTGCCAAGGAGTACCGGACCATTTAGGCTGATCAGGTACATCCCATGGTACAATGTCTGTTCCCCGATGGTGATGCTGTATTCCAATGCGACAGGAGCCAACTTCGTGCAGCTCGCATCGTCCAGGACTGGTTTCGTGAACACGAGGATGAATTGTCGTACCTCCCCTGGCCATCACAATAACCAGAACTCAATATTATTGAGCCTTTGTGATCTACTTTGGAAAGAAGTGTGTCTGATCGCTATTCATTTCCATCGCCGTTACCTGAACTTGCCACTGTTTTGCAGGAAGAATCGTATAAGATACCCTTGAAGACCATACTGGACCTGCAGTTACCCATTCAGCGGCGATTTGAAGCTGTTTTGAATACCAACGGCTTTCCTACAGGTATTAGGAATGGTAAAGTGTTGTGTTTTTAGTGTTTCCATATTTTTGTCCATCATCAGTATAAGACTAAACTTATTCATTTTCTTAAACATACATTTACTCCTGTAAATTACCTCTAAATATGAAGTGTGAGTTATTATTTCCATCTTGGAATTGAATATTAGGCCCTACACTTCCATGGCAACCACCCAGAAATGCAACCCTCACAGCCATTTTCACCCTTATATTTCCATGTAGCCAAATCATTAAAATGGGAGTTTAGCATTTAGCATCCTATCGTCGACGCGGTTATTAGGGATGGAGCATAAACTCGGACTGGGAAAATATTTCGACATACGCTTTTACGAGGGGAGTTCAACAAGTAATGCAACACATTTTCTTTCTCGGCCAATTTCGGTTCAAAAAATACGGAATTCCTGTGGGACATCATATAATATTCCATGAAATTCTAATAGGTGGCGGCGCTACACGTAGCCTTCAAAATGGTGTTTGGAACGGGGTGCGTTTCAAACAGGGAGCCGTCATTGAGTTTCTTTTCACGGAAAACCAGAACATTGCAAATATTCATAGGCGCTTGCAGAATGTCTACGGAGACCTGGCAGTGAAAAAAGGCGCAGTGAGTCGTTGCGCAAGGCGTCTGTCATCATCGCAAGGTTGAGTAAACCTTTCCGTTCTCCTGTGTGCCGGCCGACCACTCACAGCTGTCACTCCTGCAGTGTTGGAACGTGCGGACCCTCTCTTTCGAGGTGATCGACGGATCACAATAAACACCTTACTGCTCAACGGGACGTCTCTGTTGGTAGTGCTGAAACACTTGTCTACCAATTGGTGTACTCAAAGGTGTGTGCTCGCTGGATTCCCCGCCGATTAGCAGAAGGCCATAAAGAGCAACGAAGAAATATTTGTGCAGAATTGCTTGCGAGTTGCGAGGCTTATCGTGACAATCTTTTGCTGAACATCGTCACAGGCGATGAAACATGGGTTCATCACTCCGAACTGAAAACAAAACGGCAATCGATGTAGTGGCGCCATATTGCGTCTCCTCCAAAGAAAAAGTTCAAATTCCCTCCCTCAGCCGGTGAAGTCATGGTAACGGTCTTCTGGGACTGTGAAGCGGGTATCGTGTCCACTCTCATGGTGCAACGATCAACTGTGTAGTGTATTGTGCTACCCTCAGGGAATCGAAGAAACGACTTCAGCGTGTTCGACGCCACAAAAATGCAAACGAACCTCTCCTTCTTCATGACAAGCAAGGCCTCGCACAAGACTGCGCACTAGAGAGGAGCTCACAGAACTTCGTTGGACTGTTCTTCCTCATCCACCCTACAGCTCGCCGGCCGAAGTGGCCGTGCGGTTAAAGGCGCTACAGTCTGGAACCGCAAGACCGCTACGGTCGCAGGTTCGAATCCTGCCTAGGGCATGGATGTTTGTGATGTCCTTAGGTTAGTTAGGTTTAACTAGTTCTAAGTTCTAGGGGACTAATGACCTCAGCAGTTGAGTCCCATAGTGCTCAGAGCCATTTGAACCCTACAGCTCGGATCTCTCCCCTTCCGACTTCATCCGTTTGGCTCAGTGAAGGATGAACTTCGTGTAAAGCAGTGTATGGAGATGGGAGGCTACTGATGCAGCAAGACATTGGCTCCGACGTCGAGCAGTAGAGTTCCACCATGCGGGCGTACTGGCCGTCCAGTGAGGAGGCGTAAGACCGTCGCATTCAACGGAGATAACGTTGAAAAATAGGGTTTTGTAGCCGAAGGAATATGCAAGAGGAATAAGATCTAGCGGGATTGCGGCCAATTGTTGTGTGCCTCCCCAACCATATAGTCTACGGTCGCTGTGCACAACAGTACCTTAAGGAATCAAAGTTGGTCAAACAAGGCTGTTTCTGATACAAAAAAACTAGTGGGCTATTTGCCTGTGTCATTACTGAAAGAACTAAAGTTGCTTTAATTCATTTTGCATTAATTTTTGATGACCTAGAAGTTTAAAAACACTTATTGAGAATAATATCATATACCCAAAAAGAACTTGTGCATGAAGTCATTTGCCTGTGGAGGAAGCTCTGTACCTGGCATAAGACACGTAGTTGCAGAGTGCACAGTTGTGTCTGCAGCTGTCTTGATAGTGTGAGCCGCTTATTCAGCTGTTTTACACAATACTGGGCCAGGAGGAGACGTCATATCTTTGTCTGTGTATTTGGCATCTGAACATTTCGGTAGGTCGTATTACCAGGACTTTATCGTGAATGTGGCGAGATAGGCCCTCGCCAAATGTGCAGTCACAGAGGGGGTGCAAAAGCTGACCGAAAAAAAAGAAAGGAAGAAAGACGGTGTGAGAATTAACCGAGAGAGGTACGTTATTTTTCCTAGCCCCCATGTTCCTGTATTCCATCTAGTAGCTTTACTCTCGGTGCGTCACTGCAGAGTCACGCTGTTGCCAGTGTCATTTCGTTCAAGTAGAATAGAAAAAAAACGATAACTACGTCTGTTGCTAACATTTCTTGCTGCTTGCTGCTGCAATATTGTAGGATGTGAAAGGTCGGCAAAAGAGCGCTGAAGCAAATATGCTACTTGAGCGAAAGCTTCCGATTTTCGCTAAAGCTGCTGATTAAGGGCTGGGGGAGATGCTGCGACAGAGGCAGAAAGAGGCTGAAAGCAGTATGCTTCGGGATATTGAACTTATTAGAACCTCCAGCCAGTACTTTTGCTCTGAAACCTGAGCTGCTTCCGGAGTACTGAGTTTTCATATAACTTACGGGAATGCAGTCGGGTAAAATCCTCGACAACTGCAGGTGAACAGCCCATCATTTTCACAGTGCGCAAATGAGGCGAGAGATCGCTGTGCATCGTAATTGGTGCCAGTAACATGTTTCAATAATTCTTCATTTTTGTTAAACCTATTTACAAAATTATAAAATTAGTAATTCTGTCAGGGGTTCTCTATCACCTCAGTATGGCTCTGAGCATCCCCTGTAAGAAATATTTCTGTCACAGTGTCAATGGCTGTTATCCAGCCTGTATATGCTCGGTTTTGTTTATGTAATTAAACAATAGCATACCCAGAATTTGAGCTAAAGGACAGTGATGGTGGGAGTTGGGGGGGGGGGGGCGGTGTAACTCATTAATTTCCTATAGGAAGCAGGCTTGGAGGAATCGAAGCACAGTGTTTTAAAATAACTAAAATGTGTTGAAAAACTGTTTATTAAGCACCGAACATACTAATGCTACCACTTTATAACTGGTGCCTACTACCCACAACGAAGTTAGCAGAGACTGCTTTTTATGGGTTTGGTACATACAGTATCTGATCAAAAGTATCCGAACATTCCCATGTAATGCGGAATTGACCACCAGATGTCGAGAGACGTGGATCCGCCAATATAAAAGGAGGCGAGAATTATATGTTGCTAGTAGATGATGTTTAGTTTGTGAGGCGCTCAACTGCGCGGTCATCAGCGCTCGTACGAAGTCCCAAGTTTTACACAGTTCAATTTCTTTACACAATCCAATCTAATCACTGTCACGAATGATGGTGAAACAATGACGACAACACAAACACCCAGTACCTGGGCACAGAAAACTCCCCAACCCGGCCGGGAATCAAATCCGGGACCCTGTGATCTAGAGGCAGCAACGCTAGCCACTAGCCCACGAGCTGCGCACAGTTGCCAATAGAGCAGAACTGGTCGGTCACAGCATATCACCTGAGCAATAAATCCATCAGAGACACTTCAAACATCTTATAGCCGCCCAAGTCGATAGTTCGTGATGTGATTATGAAGTGGAAACGCGAGGGAATAACCACAACTAAATCAAGACCAGACGGAGCACATGTACTAATGGACAGCGACCGTCGATCACAGGAGAGTGGTTGTAATAAATCACATGAAATAAGTGGAAGGAATCACTCGTGGGTTCTCGACTGCTACCAGCAGTGCATGTTGCGGAAAGACTGTGCGTAGGGAGTTAAAAAGAATGGGGCATAATGGTCAGCAGCTCCTCATAAGCCAACATTTCTGTAGCCAGTTTTAAGCGACACTTGAAATGGTACAAAGAGCGATGTCACTGGACGGTGAATGACTGCAAAGAGTGATTTGCAGTCGTGACTCACACCATTCCCTGTGGCAATCCTATGGAAGGATTTGGGTTTTGCAAATGCCTGAAGAACGTTACCTTTCATCACGTGTAGTGCGAACAGTGAGGTATGGAGGAGGTGGTGTTATGGAATGTTTTTTTTTTTTTTGTGATAACGCTGTGGTCAACTTGTTGCGCTTAAGAAAACACCAAATGCAGAAGGTTACGAACATATCGTAAACATTGCATACAGTAAAAGACCAGCTTCAAGACGATGATTGTATCAGCATGAAAATGCACCCTGTGAGAAAGCAGCATGTGAGATGCACTGGTTTGAGGACATTAGTATTCCTGAAATGGACTGCCCTGCCGAGAATCCCAACATGAACCAAATGGAACACCTTTGACACAAGCTAGAACGTCGATTTCGCGCTAAACCCCAGCGTCCAAAGTCACTACTTTCTCTGATTTCGGCTCTTGAAGAAGAACAGGCTGCCATTTCTCCATAGACTTTCAGACATCTTATTGAAAATGTCCCCAGCAGAGTTCAAGCAGTCATAAAGGTGAAGGGTGGACACACCCCTTATTAATGTCCAGTAATAGGTGGTCGAGTACTTTTGATCAGGCAGTGTATTATTTTGATTTACTATCTACACTCACGCGTTTAGTAAGATTTTGTCATTGATTTGTAGTACGATGGAAAAAAGCGTCGCGAACTGAATTTACAACGCTACTGGAAGTTTTTAAAGCTCAATATCATCAGTTGCAAGGGCAAGAAACAAAAGGCGAAATAGTTTTGAGATTTCACACAAATGCCGCTGAATATACTCGGTACTAGTCAATATTCATCACGAGTTTTTCGAACTGATACTTGATTAATGGTACGCTCTCGTAAGTAAGAGTCTTAATTGAAATGACTCGTAATGCAGAAACAAATACTTTATTTTCGAAGGAACAATCTTGAGTGGAGCTTAAAATCACGAAATGATTTGATGCAGTATTTATGTGCCAGCAGACGAAGTGATGCAACTGCAATGATAGTCCCACTAGAAGAATTCAATCAACGTGTACATTATTTGTGGAATGGGCTACCGATGAAGTGCTGATGCAAATTTACTTCTAACTAGTGTATGAGGAAACCTCGTAGTATTCAGCTGACTGAAGACAGGAATTAAGTTTCAAGACGCCTAACAGCTGGAGGCAAATTATTTAGTGCATTCGAATGTCTCCTAACTTCCTTATGGTCTTTGATAAGTAGACTTCGGAAGAGTCAGAATTGTTGAAGAACTCATTACTCTTGGTTCAAATGGCTCTAAGCACTATGGGACTTAACATCTGAGGTCATCAGTCCCCTAGAACTTAGAACTACTTAAACCTAACTAAACTAAGGACATCACACACATCCATACCCGAGGCAGGATCCGAACCTGCGATCGTAAAGGTCGCGCGGTTCCAAACTGAAGCGCCTAGAACCGCTCGGCCACACTGGCCGGCTCATTACTCTTGTTGTGCTCCTACCACGTCTTTAACGAGTGTAGCAAATGAGGTAGGACAGCAGTGAAGAAGTGTACTCGTGTTGGGCCTGAACTACATTCGAATGCCTATTTGACTATTTTGATGTAGGCTTTCCGTAGTTTTGTTGAATCACTCCACATAATTTTTATTTCTTTTCCCATTATTGATCAATTAAGCTAGTGCACTGTCTATAATGCTTGATGGGACGAGTTCAACCCAAAATTCATTAGAACAGAGTGGTTATAAATATTGTTACATAGGAAGTACGCTCACACGAGTAGCATGGAAAACTATGTGCGGGAAAAGTTGCGTTGCGTGAAACAAAAGAAATACCTACTGAACAGTCTGTGACGATCCAATGAACGACTGGCAAGCAGGTGCAAGTGCGTCAGACCTAGACGCGGAGTGACGCCATCGTCAGATAAGCCAGGCTGCGCCAGCAACCTGGCAATGCCTTTAATTATGCATACACATAACAGCGCGACTTGCCTCTGCGAAGCCAGCTGCTACTAAACCAGGTAGACCGCACACGGTTTAATGGGGACTTTTCTGTAATACATCAGAATATTCGTAATCGGAAGTCACAGAAAGCAGACGTTAGCAAGACCTATTCTCACCTTAGGATGGAGTAGAGAAATAATCGTAATTATGTTGTTGTTGTTGTTGTTGTCCAAAGACTGTTTTGCTGCAGCTTTCCACGCTGATCTCACCCTGTTCAAGCATCTTCACTTCCGAATAACTACTGCAACATACAGCCTTCTGAATCTGTCTACTGTATTTATCTCTTGGTCTCCCTCTACGATTTTTATCTTCCACGCTTCCCTCCAACGGTAATTTGCTAATCCCTTGATGCATCAGAATGTGGCCTATCAACCGATCCCTTCTTCTAGTCAGTTTGTTCCACAAATTTCTTCTCTCCGCAATTCTGTTCAGTACCTACTCGCCCCATCTAATGTTCAGCATCCTTCTGAAGCACCACATTTCAAAAGCTTCTATTCTCTTCTTGTCTAAACTGTGTATCATCAATGTTTCACTTCCATGTATGGTTACACTCCAGACAAATATCTCCAGAAAAGACTTCCTCACACTTAAATCTATTTTCGATGTTAACAAATATCTCTTCTTCGGAAACGATTTTCTTGCCGTTGCCAATCTACATTTTATATCCTCTCTACTTCGTTCATCATCGGTTATTTTGCTGCCCAAATAGCAAAACTCATCTACTGCTTTAAGTGCCCCGTTTGCTAATCTAAGCCGGCCGTTGTGGTCGAGGGGTTCTAGGCGCTACAGTCTGGAACCTTGCGACTGCTACGGTCGCAGGTTCGAATCCTGCCTCGGGCATGGATGTGTGTGATGTCCTTAGGTTAGTTAGGTTTAAGTAGTTCTAAGTTCTAGGGGCCTGATGACCTCAGATGTTAAGTCCCATAGTGCTCAGAGCCATTTGAAACATTTTTTTTTTTTTGCTAATCTAATACTCTCAGTATAACCTGATTTAATTCAACCACATTAATCCATTATCCTTGTTTTATTATCCTTGTTTTGTTTTTGTTGATGTTCATCTTATATCCTCCTCTCAAGACGCCGGCCATTCCGTTCACTGCTCTTCCAAGTCCTTTGCTGTGTCTGACATAATTATAATATCATCGGAAAGTTTTTATTCCTTCTCACTGAATTTTAATTCCTATTCCAAATTTATCTTTTCTTTCCTTTTACTGCTTACTTAACTTACAGATTGAAAAACATTAGCGACAGGTTGCAAACCTGTCTCACTCCCTTCTCAATTGCTGCTTCCCTTTCACGCTCCTTGAGTCATATAACTACCATTTGGTTTCTGCACAAGTTACAAATAGCCTTTAGCTTCCAGTATTTTACCCTGCTACCTTCAGAATGAGAGTATTGCAGTCAATATTGTCATCAGCTTTCTCTAAGTCTAAAAATGCTATAAACGTAAGTGTGTCTGTTCTTAACGTATCTTCTAACATAAGTCGTAAGGTCAGTATTACCCCGGGTATTTCAGTTTTTCTCCGGATTCTACATGTTAATTTTTCTGTCTTTCGTTTCATTCTGCAGGAAATGCCTATAACCAGTGAGGTGACTGCTCTAAAACACAGGATGTATATATTGCAATTTTATGACTCCAGAAAGGTGTTCCATATGTGTAAATTATTTTTAGCCAATATTCTGGATTATACAGGGATCCAAATTTCAACCAAAGTTTCCATGTACCTTCTCGAAAACTGCAGCCTGCTGTTTTCTGGTTAGGCAAATATGGGATCAGTTCTCTGACATACTAAGTTGTTTCGTTATTCACGAAGTTTGTCTGTGCCGAGAATAAAAGGTAAAATGTTACGTGTAGATAATGAAGTAACGACTGCTATGAATAGTGGCCTTGGCGAAGCATGGAGCGTGTCCGATTAGGATATGGAGATCGTCCACTTTGCGTTCATCTGGTTTTCAACAAAGGGCATTTCTCGACTGTCTCAGGCACTGGAGATACCACATCATTGTTTCCAAACAGCTCCAAAGCTGTTAGTCGACCACGATATTATTGCACCTGGGAGTGACGCCGCTTCGAATGGCTTATCGTGAATCAGCGCTTAATTGGGGCTGATAATAAATGTACAACTCACCCGAAAGCATTGACACTGCTACATGTGAAATGATAATTAAATCAAGACCCTAAGCTGTCGACAGGCGTTGATACACATCAACGGGGACAGCTGAAAATGTTTGCCTCGACCGGGACTCGAACCCGGGATCTCCTGCTTACATGGCAGACGGTCTATCCATATTTTTTTTCCTTCGTTGATCTCATTTTGTTCTAAATTGCTTGTTGAATTCGTTCGGGGCGGACGTCCCAAGACACCCGTCAGGTTCTTCGGTGATCCGTTCACTCAATTTTTTTTTTATTTTTTATTTCAGAGGTTAGCTAGGCCCTTTTAAAAAATGAAATGATTGTATGGCATTGTTGGCCGGGAGGCCCCATTCGGAGGAGTTCGGCCGCCGTATTGCAAGTCCTTTTAAGCTGACGCCACTTCGACGACTTGCGAGTCAGTGATGATGATAAAAATGACGATGAATGACGCACAACATCAAGTCCCCTCCATATGAGCCACCGAGGGCACAGAGGATAGTGCGACTGCAGGGATTTATCCCTTGCACGTTCCCCGCGGGACCAACATTCCCAACTTAATGTCCACACACTACATTCGTAGTGCCCCTGCCCATTACACTCATTACTCGCGGCAGACAATCTTACCGACTCCCGTAAGAATGGTTCAAATGGCTCTGAGCACTATGGGACTTAACATCTATGGTCATCAGTCCGCTAGAACTTAGAACTACTTAAACCTAACTAACCTAAGGACATCACACACAACACCCAGCCATCACGAGGCAGAGAAAATCCCTGACCCCGCCGGGAATCGAACCCGGGAACCCGGGCGTGGGAAGCGAGAACGCTACCGCACGACCACGAGATGCGGGCGACTCCCGTAAGAGTTCGTGCAATGCGTGTGCATCCAGCACAGAAGAAGGAGGTCAATGGCCGGTTAGCCTCAACTATGTGAAGATGGTATCTGTTCTTTCCGTCCGAAAGAACAGATAAGATCTTCATACTGCTACATGTTTCCCTCGGTCACCACTGTACTTATTTACTGTAATGTTACAGCGTGTTTCCGATAACGGTCAAATGCAGTAACGACGTGGCTGACTAGTAATTCCATGAAGATGCATACAAGGAAGGTATTCTACAGGAGCTGTTAGGATCGTACGAATCATACAACCACTTTCCTTCTGAAGCACAGGAAGGCGTACGAAAACCAGCCCCCGGTACAGAATACTCGCCAATTACGCACGAATTGTTGCCCAACACGTGAAAATACATCAACAAATAGATAAACTTGTAACAATTAAATAACAAAGAAGTACCAAATAAGCTGATGCAAAGGTTTATATTTACTGAACTGATCTTGTCTTTTACGTAACATTATATTAGGTGCTGGAAATGACCTCCTTGCGCTTCAATGCACTCTTGCGAGCGCCCTATCACCTATACTTTGTGCAACTCTGCCACATCAGTTCTCAAAACTACATGACGAAGATTGTCCTACAAGTATTCTAATATTATTGGGTTATTTGCGTACTGTTTTCTCCTTAGACTTGTGATGTAACAAACTAAACGTGATGTTGTTATTCAATGGAAAAGTTGGAAATTGAGATTTGGTTCAAATGGCTCTGAGCACTATGGGACTTAACATCTATGGTCATCAGTCCCCTAGAACTTAGAACTACTTAAACCTAACTAACCTAAGGACATCACGCAACACCCAGTCATCACGAGGCAGAGAAAATCCCTGACCCCGCCGGGAATCGAACCCGGGCGCGGGAAGCGAGAACGCTACCGCACGACCACGAGTTGCGGACAATTGAGATTTCGCTTACTGTTTTATCAGTCACAATTGGCGTAAGAATCACGGATTGACCATTGTCATAAAATATTGCATTATGAAATGTGAATAGTCTTTACTTGCAGTTTCGCGTGGCTTGAAGCAGTCACAGCTAGCGCGCTATTGATTAAGAAATTGCATTATCGTCTTTCTAATTACTTCATGATCGTAGATACGATCATACCCGGTCGTGAAGTTATTGTTATGACAAGACAATTTCCTTAGGGACCAGAAAGTTCTTAGGGGCGCAAAAACAACTGTAACATCACACAAAAGGGAAATTCAATATTAAAGCTGATGCAAGAAGTCGATAAAACAGTTTTCTTTTTGTCAATGCAACACGCACATTGGACTGCTGATCTAGGTGTCTGTAATCTTAGCAAAATGCAGGATTAAAATAAAAATAATACTAAGGAGATGATAGGAATGAGCACTGCTAAATGATTCAATATTTCCAGAACAAATAATTATTATAACTAAAACATATATCGTACCTTAAGCTTAGTACTACAATGACGGTAGATTTTTATGTCCGTTTCATGTCCATTGAGCGCTCTTTTATATAGCCATTGTCCTCTTGAGTCGCTCGTGCATCGTCACGGTAAGTTATAACAGTTCTTCTTTTTACGCTTCACTCAAACTTAGACGTAACACGTTTTTATACATTTAGTAAAAATTAGATCAGACTGCCACAAATCTGCGTTCGTCTTACTTAAGAAGAACAGTAAGTCTTTAGCGCTCAAGGCTTCATTCGTTCTCCAGCGAACAAAACAGTGAAGGATCGCATATCTATCTGTATTTTTCTGTTTATATTGCCGCCCAAAAACGACGAATTACAGTATTTAGGAAATTCCACCGTCGCTATGCGACGCCTTATTATACATTAATCATTCTTTATAAACAACTATTTGCCTTCTGGCTGAAAGTATTAACTATTTACTGTTTTAATGTAGCCAAAAATAGCGAATATCACAGACTGATCCACAAATAAAAGTCACAAGTGGTTAGGTCCGTCGAACGTGGCGGCCACAATCCTTCGCTAATAGTCCTTTCATCTGTGAATCTTTCATGAATTCGTGATACTAACGCACATGAAGAGTGACAGGTTGCCCCATCCTGTTGAAAGACAACATACGTACTTTCATGGTGGGTAACTCTGCGTGAAATTCCTCAAAGATTCGCATAAATACAGTAGTATTTATTATTGTCTCAAAAAATACGGGACCCCAGTCGGATTTGTTGACAAGGCACATCACACTCCGATTTTTTCACTGTGAAGAGGTTCCCCATTAATCGCATAGGGATTGTTTATTGACCAATATCTGGTGCTCTGGGACTTCACATCGCCTGTCAGATGGAGCGAGGCTTCATCACTCATGAAATACAGTTTCGTATCCAGCATTCTACTCTCATTTGTGTGACATAGCCATGTACAGTAATTCACATGTTTTGCCTTATCTTCCTCCTTTAGTTCTTGGATACGTGTTGTTTTGTAGGACTTCGTGTCTGTACATGTAAAACACGTTGACGAAACCTGCAAAAAGCTTTCACTTGTTGCAACAACTTACGTGTCGACGTCTTTGGACTCTTCGTGTTTGAAGATCCGCAATAACAGCAGTTGTACGAACGGAAGGGGCTCGATTCTTTTTTGCGTTTACAGCTGACCCGGTAGTACGCCACTTCGAATGGTTCAAATGGCTCTGAGCACTATGGGACTCAACTGCTGTGGTCATAAGTCCCCTAGAACTTAGAACTACTTAAACCTAACTAACCTAAGGACATCACACACATCCATGCCCGAGGCAGGATTCGAACCTGCGACCGTAGTGGTCGTGCGGTTCCAGACTGTAGCGCCTTTAACCGCTCGGCCACTCCGGCCGGCAGTACGCCACTTCGTCACCGTATCCTCTATACTGCTGATAGTATGGAAACGCCAGGAAACTTCTTTGCAAGAATGTTCCGCAATTCCTTAAATACACCGGTAGACATTTGCGCCTCCGCTGTTGCGCTTCTTTCTTGAAGAGGACACATCTCGCTGAGACATTTACTTTAGACGTCTTAACTAACAATAAGTCCCATTGGCTTTCGTATTGACAATACAAAATGTAGTCATAACAGCTTCGAAACAAAAGACGACAACTGGCGGGCAACAATGAACAGTCTAGTATTCGGGACCAGTGTCTCGTGCCTCACCCTGTACTTTCCCCCAAAGTTGCACTTTACTAACTTCGGTTAAATTGCGTTTCAAAGTTTGTAAGTGAGGCTGGACGTGAGTACCAGCCCGATATTCACCAAGTCGAATGTGAGAAACCGCATAAAAACCACATCCAGGCTGGCAAGCCCACCGGCAGTTGTTAAGGCGCCGGGCAGATTAAATCTGGGGCCAGTGTGCCTCTCCGAATACCGGGGGCAGCGTGCTAGCGGGCGCGGCTATCAGGGCAGTTGTGTATTGGCAATTATCAACAAAATTACAGAAACGACTTCTTCTGGAACGTAGGGCGTTGCATAACACTCAAGCGAAAGCAATCAAACAACGTGTTTTTTGAATTAGCGAGTGTATATAGTGGCGTAATTCCATTGAGAAGTCACTCACTCTAGTAAGATAGGTTCTCGCTCTGCGTTTCAGCAACATTCATTGCTAGTCATTAGTTTAGCACGCGCCTTACAGCGACAAGTAAATTCATTCCGTTCGTCAGAGTTTCAGCATATACTCCGAGACATAGGTAATCTGTCATTTTGCGACATAAAAACGTCTTAGGAAGATATATCTACGTCTACATCTACATCCATACTCCGAAAGCTACTTGACGGTGTGTGGCGGACGGTACCTTGAGTACCTCTATCGGTTCTCCCTTCTATTACAGTCTCGTATTGTTCGTGGAAAGAAGGATTGTCGGTATGCCTCTGTGTGGGCTCTAATCTCTCTGATTTTATCCTCATGGTCTCTTCGCGAGATATACGTAGGAGGGAGCAATATACTGCTTGACTCCTCGGTGAAGGTATGTTCTCGAAACTTCAACAAAAGCCCGTACCGAGCTACTGAGCGTCTCTCCTGCAGAGTCTTCCACTGGAGTTTATCTATCATATCCGTAACGCTTTCGCGATTACTAAATGATCCTGTAACGAAGCGCGCTGCTCTCCATTGGATCTTCTCTATCTCTTCTATCAACCCTATCTGGTACGGATCCCACACTGCTGAGCAGTATTCAAGCAGTGGGCGAACAAGCGTACTGTAACCTACTTCCTTTGTTTTCGGATTGCATTTCCTTAGGATTCTTCCAATGAATCTCAGTCTGGCATCTGCTTTATCCGACGATCAACTTTATATGATTATTCCATTTTAAATCACTCCTAATGCGTACTCCCAGATAATTTATGGAATTAACTGCTTCCAGTTGCTGACCTGCTATATTGTAAGTAAATGATAAGGGATCTTTCTTTCTATGTATTCGCAAAACACTACACTTGTCTACATTGAGATTCAATTGCCATTCCCTGCACCATGCGTCAATTCGCTGCAGATCCTCCTGCATTTCAGTACAATTTTCCATTGTTACAACCTCTCGATATACCACAGCATCATCCGCAAAAAGCCCCAGTGAACTTCCGATGTTATCCACAAGGTCATTTATGTATATTGTGAATAGCAACGGTCCTACGACACTCCCCTGCGGCACACCTGAAATCACTCTTACTTCGGAAGACTTCTCTCCATTGTAAATGACATGCTGAGTTCTGTTATCTAGGAACTCTTCAGTCCAATCACACAATTGGTCTGATAGTCCATATGCTCTTACTTTGTTCATTAAACGACTGTGGGGAACTGTATCGAACGCCTTGCGGAAGTCAAGAAACACGGCATTTACCTGGGAACCCGTGTCTATGGCCCTCTGAGTCTCGTGGACGAATAGCGAGAGCTGGGTTTCACACGATCGTCTTTTAGAAATCCATGCTGATACCTACAGAGTAGATTTCTAGTCTCCAGAAGTCATTATACTCGAACATAATACGTGTTCCAAAATTCTAGAACTGATAGACGTTAGAGATATAGGTATATAGCTCTGTACATCTTATCGACATCCCTTCTTGAAAACAGGGATGACCTGTGCCCTTTTCCAATCCTTTGGAACACTACGCTCTTCTAGAGACCTACGGTACACCGCTGCAAGAAGGGGGGCAAGTTCCTTCGCGTACTCTGTGTAAAATCGAACCGGTATCCCATCAGGTCCAGCGGCCTTTCCTCTTTTGAGCGATTTTAATTGTTTCTCTATCTCTCTGTCGTCTATTTCGATATCTACCATTTTGTCATTTTTACGACAATCTAGAGAAGGAACTACAGTGCAGTCTTCCTCTGTGAAACAGCTTTGGAAAAAGACATTTAGTATTTCGGCCTTTAGTATGTCATCATCTGTTTCAGTACCATTTTGGTCACAGAGTGTCTGGACATTTTGTTTTGATCCACCTACCGCTTTGACATAAGACCAAAATTTCTTAGGATTTTCTTTCAAGTCAGTATACAGAACTTTACTTTCGAATTCGTTGAACGCCTCTCGCATAACCCTCCTCACAGTACATTTCGCTTCGCGTAACTTTTGTTTGTCTGCAAGGCTGAAATCATCGATGCAGTAACCGCTTTATGATCGCTGATTCCCTGTTCTGCGTTAACTGTTTCAAATAGTTCGGGTCTATTTGTCACCAGAAGGTCTAATATATTATCGCCACGAGTCGGTTCTCGGTTTAACTGCTCAAGGTAGTTTTCAGATAAAGTACTTAAAAAAATTTCACTGGATTCTTTGTCCCTGCCACCCGTTATGAACGTTTGAGTCTCCCAGTCTATATCCGGCAAATTAAATTTCCACCCAGAACTATAACATGGTGGGGAAATCTACTTTCCAAATTATACTTCAGGTGCTCAGCCACAACAGCTGCTGAGCCAGGGGGCCTATAGAGACATCCAATTACCATGTCTGAGCCTGCTTCAACCGTGACCTTCACCCAAATTATTTCACATATAATTGCTCACAGAAACTATCAACGCAAGTCATTCGATATATAATGGGATCGACAATCTTGCCTTTTTCCACTCAGTTGTGGTTTCGTCCTACAGTCCTCAAAAACGCGATTCTTCTGTGCTAGTCCCCAGCCCCTTGCATGATCCCCAACCACGTTCCGTTCAAAGCACTAATTTCAGTATTAGCTTTCTTTCCGCATTCATATCGATTTGCATGTTTCTTAGCCTCCTTAACGCTTACAAGTGAAACTCCCCATCGCACCCCAGTCACATTTAGTGGTAAAATGGCCCAGTAGGTAGCCTGTCAAAAACTGAACACAGATCAAGCACGAAAGCTGGATGGAAGTGTACTGAACTGTGAAAAAGGAAGCAAAACAGAAAAAGTGAACGGTCCAAACTCAAAATGTGCAACATCGAGGGAATTTGAATAGCCAGGCCGTCGTGGTTGTGTGGTCGCATTGTTGGACTGCAAAGCGGGTAATCCGTGTTCTAATTTCCTTCATGCCCCATTTTTTGTTCAAAAAATTGTGAACTTTCCGTCCGGTCATTGACGTGTTTGTTCTCCTTCAGTTGTCTTGGCAACTGTCATAAGATACATTGCTTACAGAATGTGAGTCATATGGAAAGAATTTACTATCGTCGCAAGTAAATGTGATGAATAGTGACAGCATACGAGATGCAGCATAGACCTCTCACAGAATACAAAACAACATACAAAAGGGGGTGAACTATGTTGCAACAAGGGAATTCAAGAGTCAAAACTTCCAAAACGGAAGGCAAGAGTCATAGCATGTGGTACTTCTGCAGAACAAATTGGAGGTACGTACATCTAGGGGTCCCTTTCTTACACCTCGCTGTTGCAAACGTATGTCATACCCGGATACAAATTTGAATAAAAAGAAGAGACACGTCAATGACCGGATTGACAGTTGATAGTTTTCTGAAAAAAATTATTGGGCATGAGGGAGATTTGAACACAGATTTGCCCCTTCGCAGTCCAACATCCACGGCAAAATGTATGAGCAACCATTCGGCTTAACCATGGGTTGCCCGTTAGCTGGTATCTTAGCTGACATCTTTGTGATTGCTTTAGAAGGAATTTTTCTCAAAAATGTACGCGAGTGCCCTCTCTCGGTGAAACTGTCTGTCCTAGTGCTTCCACACCCTCTTCGCGCTAGTTCACAGGCTAAGTACTGATAATATGCGGTGTTCGCATCGACCATCTCCTCATAATTATGATGTACAGATGGAGGTGATATTTTAATTTTAAGTACGTCGACGCCTTTGGCACGATTGTTTTATGCATCTCCACTGCAGGATATGATTTTAGTAAGTGACTAAAAGTTTTTGTGCTTGTAATAATTTGTTAATTTTCATGGTTACTTAAAGCTATAAGTGTTTGTGCTTTTTTTCCTATCTCAGTTATGTTCCTAAGTTTTCTGCTAATGAAGATGTATTCCTGTTCAGGTGTATTTTTGCTTCTGATGGAGGTGTATTTAGATATACCAAAACCGCGGTTAAGGATTTCAATAAATCTTTATCCTGCAACTGTTTGGCTGTTATCATTCAAACGGCAGAATTGTGTACTGCGTGCACTATAGGAACAGTGCGGAGACGACGGTTGGTTGCATCGCCATGACAATGGTTCACATGGCTCTGAGCACTATGGAACTTAACATCTGAGGTAATCAGTCGCCTAGATTTAGAACTACGTAAACCTAACTAACCTAAGGACATCACACACAGCCATGCCCAAGGCAGGATTCGAACCTGCGACCGTAGCAGCAGCGTGGTTCCGGACTGATGTCATCATTTACCGTGAAGATTTTCAACAGTTGCTGCTTCAGCCATGTTTAAAATTTTGTATTATGTTTTCATCATTTCCTTGGGAGTGATGACATTCACATTCATACGAACACCTATATCGTGCAAGGAAGCATATCTCACTCACTCATCAGGCGTACAAATTAGGTGTGTCGATAAGAGATTCCTATCATACGGCACACGTACTGTCACTAATGCCGTGTATGACACACCAGACGTGTTTTCCGGTGGAGGATTCTCTTGACTTGTAGTCTTGTCCTCGCACGTTTGCGGATCCCATTAGAAAGCTACGTCCTTTCGGCTGTAAACAGTGGAGTTGTGGAGAATCAACTTTCATTTTAGGTCTCTTCCTTACACCTGGCTGTTGCAAAATGGACGTTACAGCACCGCACAGACATAAATTTGAATAGAGCGAACAGTGATTTAAAAAACAATAGACGAGGAAGCTTGAAACACAGATCGCCCGCGTGGCAGTCCAATATCCTGACCACTTAACCACGACGCCTTGAGTGAGCTACGTCTCTCTATGTTGCGCTTCTTGTGATTAGACTGTTTACTGTTTCTATTTTGCTTTTTTGTTTTCAGTACACCTTCTTCCTGTTTTCATGCTCGATCTGTGTTCCGTTTTTGATGGACTGTCAACTGGGCCGTCTTACCACTAAATCTGAGGGGTGCGACGGGGAGGTTCCCTTGTAAGAGCAGCGATACTTTAGGCAGACACATAGTTTATTACTCCACAAGGAGCAGGTGATCTGTGTACAATTTCTCTATCGATTTTGACAATGGTTGCCAACTATTTTGGTAACTGAGGAAGTGACTACCTAGCCTATAGGAAGCCCCCAGAGACGTCGCAGAGGCGTCTTGTAAAGGTTAGTAATCCGACTGCATGAAACGAAACTGTTCATCGTGCAAAGGGACTTTCATGATAAATTTAATTAATTAGTCAATCAATTTGATATCAGCGACGTGCCACCTGATGGAGAGAAGCGAGGCGAGAGTACCACGCATATGATTCGCGAGTTGGAGCGGTAATCAGGCGTTTTTTCATCGCGCCGATATCGGTTAACGAAATTTCAGTCGCACAGCTATACATGGAGAGATGGCCATCGTAATAACATTAGCTATATTGTCTAATTTATAAAGTGATACGTAGTATTAACCTAATATTTACAACTCTTTTGTGCTGTTACCTTAAGAGACTTCATAGGTGGTGAGACATTTGGTTATTTTAAGAGAGTTTGAAAGTGAGGAAGTATTCTGTGACAGAGGTACAAGATGCTCTGAGCACTCCGTCGTGAGTCAAAAATGAGTTTAATACCCTAGTCCTCCGATGCAGAATGTAACATATATAAACCTGATAAGAACAGTTTTTTTAAAAAATCTGATGCACGAATACTTACAGGAAATACAGCCCATGGCTTACTATTGAACAGGATTTTCACAACAAGTAACGATACTTTAGCGGTGTGAAATCACACGTACACTCCGATTTCTTCTGTCTTCGAAAATAACTCGTACAAAAGGGAGGAATCTTCATTTTACGTTAGAAATTTGAGTTGTATGTACAATAACATACATCCCTCGGATTGGGTCTATATCTACATCTACATCTACATGACTACTCTGCAGTTCACATTTAAGTGCTTGGCAGAGGGTTCGTCGAACCACAATCATACTATCTCCCTACCATTCCACTACCGAACAGCGCGCGGGAAAAACGAACACCTAAACCTTCCTGTTCGAGCTCTGATTTCTCTTATTTTATTTTGATGATCATTCCTACCTATGTAGGTTGGGCTCAACAAAATATTTCCGCATTTGGAAGAGAAAGTTGTTGACTGAAATTTCATAAATAGATCTCGCCGCGACGAAAAACGTCTTTGCTGTAATGACTTCCATCCCAATTCGCGTATCATATCTTCCACACTCTCTCCCCTATTACGTGATAATACAAAACGAGCTGCCCTTTTTTGCACCCTTTCGATGTCCCACCTGGTAAGGATGCCACACCGCGCAGCAATATTCTAACAGAGGACGAACGAGTGTAGTGTAAGCTGTCTCTTTAATGGACTTGTTGCATCTTCTAAGTGTCCTGCCAATGAAATGCAACCTTTGGCTAGCCTTCCCCTCAATATTATCTATGTGGTCTTTCCAACTGAAGTTGTTCGTAATTTTTACACCCAGGTACTTAGTTGAATTGACAGCCTTGAGAATTGTACTATTTATCGAGTAATCGAATTCCAACGGATTTCTTTTGGAACTCATGTGGATCACCTCACACTTTTCGTTATTTAGCGTCAACTGCCACCTGCCACAACATACAGCAATCTTTTCTAAATCGCTTTGCAACTGATACTGGTCTTCGGATGACCTTACTAGACGGTAAATTACAGCATCATCTGCGAACAACCTAAGAGAACTGCTCAGATTGTCACCCAGGTCACTTATATAGATCAGGAACAGCAGAGGTCCCAGGACGCTTCCCTGGGGAACACCTGACATCACTTCAGTTTTACTCGATGATTTGCCGTCTATTACTACGAACTGCGACCTTCCTGACAGGAAATCACGAATCCATTCGCACAACTGAGACGATACTCCGTAGGCCCGCAGCTTGATTAGAAGTCGCTTGTGAGGAACGGTGTCAAAAGCTTTCCGGAAATCTAGAAATACGGAATCAACTTGAGATCCCCTGTCGATAGCGGCCATTACTTCGTGCGAATAAAGAGCTAGCTGCGTTGCACAAGAACGATGTTTTCTGAAACCATGCTGATTACGTATCAATAGATCGTTCCCTTCGAGGTGATTCATAATGTTTGAATACAGTATATGCTCCAAAACCCTACTACAAACCGACGTCAATGATATAGATCTGTAGTTAGATGGACTACTCCTACTACCCTTCTTAAACACTGGTGCGACCCGCGCCATTTTCCAATCTGTAGGTACAGATCTATCGGTGAGCGAGCGGTTGTATATGATTGCTAAGTAGGGAGCTGTTGTATCAGCGTAATCTGAAAGGAACCTAATCAGTATACAATCTGGACCTGAAGACTTGCCCGTATCAAGCGATTTGAGTTGTTTCGCAACCCCTAAGGTATCTACTTCTAAGAAACTCATGTTTCATGTATGATTCATGTATGTTTTAAACTGGGGAGAGTTTATGCCAAAGAGAAAATGCAGTTAGGGCTGTATATTCAGGGCGAACTCGTAGAGTGTTGCAGGGGCGGTTACAGGAGGGCTGACCGAATACTCTGACCTGGCGGCTCTTGCCCTTAGCTGTGGGGAAACGTCCTGGTGGCTGCGCCGTCTAGGTGGCTGAACAGCAAAGTTTACAGTATGCTGTTTGAGCGACGACAAAAGTGGACATAAATGTTGCATGAGAAGTTTCAATATGGTGAGTGTTTGCTCTGGACGATTAGTCCCCCCACGCAAATGGATCGGTTGACTGCTTGGCGATCACAGTGACAGGCTCTCTGGCCTCTGAGTGTCTGAGATGGCTGGAGATGTGCGTGCAACTGCAGGCGTGTCCGACGTGAATGCAGACCTTTCCCGAACGGCGCGGCTGTGCCTTCCTGGCAGTCCGTGAACAGCACGTGTTTCACAAACGTGAGTGTGCGCTATTGGAAGGTTTATTTCACCACATATGTTTAGTGGAAATGTGGTGGAGGAGGTTTCTTGTGTTCTGAAACTTTGGTGTCTACAAGACCTCAGATATATTTAGTGCTACAATCTGTTTGTGATGGAAATTTAATTACTTGATTTGCAAAATGTTTGTGTGTGATTCTCAAATGTTGAGAATATGTTTTATTTTGAAGAAGAATCATTGTAAGGTGTTTTAAGCGATCTATTTGACTCCTGTAAAATGTTAAACAATTAATTTGATAGGATAGTGCAAATGGACTACTTCCTGCCATTTTTGATATCACAGATGTGTCACCAGCATTAGCTAACAGCAACAAAGTATTCTGAGGATAGATGAAAACCTCTGTCTGCATGTTTGGACATGTTGGTTCATGCATGTGTTCACACAAACAGGAAGTAACAACTTGAGAGAGACAGAGACAGGAAGCACATCTGGAATTGTCCGGGGGCTACGAGTAAAAATTGAGGTCCCTTAGACCTTGGTCTACAGATTTGAGGCACAGATGTTACAATAGCAAGTAGCCACTGGAGAGAGAGAGTGGAAGTGGTTTGTGAAGTACTGAATATCAAATGATGCCAACTTTCGGTCCATGGTCAGTGGTATTTAGTACCGAAAACGGCGGCTAATATACTGCACTTACTTGTTGGGAACTGGGGTGGCGAGTGTAGAAGTGAGCTCTACTCAAGTCAAGATGCCCTGTCTGCTACAAACTATTTAAATAAAGAATTCGAAAATTGATTTGAACAACATGTTATTGACATTGATTTGAATTTTGTGTTATGAGATCCATCCACACCAGCACAGACTGAGATTTTTTCCCCACCAATTTCTGGATGGGGATGTCGAGTGGGGAAGTGAGGGAGCTGGCCAGGGTGGCCGAGCAGTTCAAGGCTCTGCAGTCTGGAACCACGCGACCGCTATGGTCACAGGTTCGAATACTGCCTCGGGCATGGATGTGTGTGATGTCCCTGGGTTAGTTAGGTTTCAGTAGTCCTAAGTTATAGGGGACTGATGACCTTAGAAGTTAAGTCCCATAGTGCTCAGAGCCATTTGAACAATTTTTTGAAGTGAGGGAGGGGAGAGGTCGGTTCAGGGATTTCTCAAGAGGGGAAAAGTGACTAAGAACTGAACTGGGGAAGGGCAGACAAAAAAATTTCCCTTTACCCAGAGGCGCGGGGGAGGAGAAGGGGGAGGGGTGGGTTGGGAGGTTCGCAGAAGGTGGATTATCCCCAGGTGGTCTTAAATCAATTAGCATAAGTATAGCTTAAGGGGGAGGAGTGGGGGGGGGGGGACCCACTTAGCAGAACAAGAGGTTAAGGGACTGCTGGGGCAAAGAGGGGTGAGGGTTACATGAAAATTCACTAAGCAGAGCAATAGGTTAACGCCATAAATCAATCATCTGTCACAATTTAATTAGTTTGCATATCACTTTGAAATCAAAAGTGTACCAACACCCCCTCCCCTTATGGCACTACTATTATATTACATTACCCATATTGCTTGAATCATGTAGAGAGGGTGTACAGAATGTGGAATGTAGTCAAAGATGTACACTTATTTAAGTGCAATGAAACGATGTATCATTACGAAATATTGTTTTGCCACAGTGATAATATTGATTATAAAACAACATATAGTATTTAAGTTTTTATGCAAAGATAACCTTTAATGTGGCAATGATATCGGCATGACTCAAAATTATATAATTCTGGTTTATAATCTGCCACATTATCAACAAGTCATAAAATGCTCTAGCTGGTTGTTGAAGAAATATCCTCACATGTGAGACACAATTCTGTACTAATGCTAACTCCTTTGAAGTGTTTTTAAATACTGTTTCTGTCCCTGTGTACAGAACTATCGTTACCTTTTTAAATTTATTTAATTTTTTTAATTTTATTTAAAAAAGTGGATAAAGTTTCACTAGAAGCCTTCCTAAGAGACAATCTCCATTCCTTCCGAAATGACTATGCAAATGTAGACGAGATGTGGCTCAAATTCAAAGATATAGTAGCAACAGCAATTGAGAGATTCATACCTCATAAATTGGTAAGAGATGGAACTGATCCCCCGTGGTACACAAAACAGGTCCGAACTCTGTTGCAGAGGCAACGGAAATAGCATGCGAAGTTCAGAAGAACGTGAAATCCCGAAGATTGGCTAAAATTTACAGACGCGCGAAATTTGGCACGGACTTCAATGCGAGATGCCTTTAATAGGTTCCACAACGAAACATTGTCTCGAAAGTTTTAATCTGCCAGGAAGTTTCATATCACCGCACACTCCGCTGCAGAGTGAAAATCTCATTCTGGAAACATCTCCCAGGCTGTGGCTAAGCCATGTCTCCGCAATATCCTTTCTTTCAGGAGTGCTAGTTCTGCAAGGTTCGCAGGAGAGCTTCTGTAAAGTTTGGAAGGTAGGAGACGAGGTACTGGCAGAAGTAAAGCTGTGAGTACCGGGCGTGAGTCGTGCTTCGGTAGCTCAGTTGGTAGAGCACTAGCCCGCGAAAGGCAAAGGTCCCGAGTTCGAGTCTCGGTCGGGCACACAGTTTTAATCTGCCAGGAAGTTTCATATCAGCGCACACTCCTCTGCAGAGTGAAAATCTCATTCTGGATTGTCTCGAAATTTGGTAGAAAATCCGAAGAAATTCTGGTCGTATGTAAAGTACACAAGCGGCAAGACGCAGTCAATACCTTCGCTGCGCAGTGCCGATGGTACTGTTACCGACGACTGCGCCGCTATAGCGGAGTTATTGAACGCAGTTTTCCGAAATTCCTTCACCAGGGAAGATGAATGGAATATTCCAGAATTTGAAACACGAACAGCTGCTAGCATGAGTTTCTTAGAAGTAGATACCTTAGGGGTTGCGAAGCAACTCAAATCGCTTGATACGGGCAAGTCTTCAGGTCCAGATTGTATACTGATTAGGTTCCTTTCAGATTACGCTGATACAATAGCTCCCTACTTAGCACTCATATACAACCGCTCGCACACCGATAGATATGTACCTACAGATTGGAAAATTGCGCAGGTCGCACCAGTGTTTAAGAAGGGTAGTAGGAGTAATCCATCTAACTACAGACCTATATCATTGACGTCTGTTTGCAGTAGGGTTTTGGAGCATATACTGTATTCAAACATTATGAATCACCTCGAAGGGAACGATCTATTGATACGTAATCAGCATGGTTTCAGAAAACATCGTTCTTGTGCAACGCAGCTAGCTCTTTATTCGCACGAAGTAATGGCCGCTATCGACAGGGGATCTCAAGTTGATTCCGTATTTCTAGATTTCCGGAAAGCTTTTGACACCGTTCCTCACAAGCGACTTCTAATCAAGCTGCGGGCCTACGGAGTATCGTCTCAGTTGTGCGAATGGATTCGTGATTTCCTGTCAGGAAGGTCGCAGTTCGTAGTAATAGACGGCAAATCATCGAGTAAAACTGAAGTGATGTCAGGTGTTCCCCAGGGAAGCGTCCTGGGACCTCTGCTGTTCCTGATCTATATAAGTGACCTGGGTGACAATCTGAGCAGTTCTCTTAGGTTGTTCGCAGATGATGCTGTAATTTACCGTCTAGTAAGGTCATCCGAAGACCAGTATCAGTTGCAAAGCGATTTAGAAAAGATTGCTGTTTGGTGTGGCAGGTGGCAGTTGACGCTAAATAACGAAAAGTGTGAGGTGATCCACATGAGTTCCAAAAGAAATCCGTTGGAATTCGATTACTCGATAAATAGTACAATTCTCAAGGCTGTCAATTCAACTAAGTACCTGGGTGTAAAAATTACGAACAACTTCAGTTGGAAAGACCACATAGATAATATTGTGGGGAAGGCTAGCCAAAGGTTGCTTTTCATTGGCAGGACACTTAGAAGATGCAACAAGTCCACTAAAGAGACAGCTTACATTACACTCGTTCGTCCTCTGTTAGAATATTGCTGCGCGGTGAGGGATCCTTACCAGGTGGGACATCGAAAGGGTGCAAAAAAGGGCAGCTCGTTTTGTATTATCGCGTAATAGGGGAGAGAAAATGGCAGATATGATACGCGAATTGGGATGGAAGTCATTACAGCAAAGACGTTTTTCGTCGCGGCGAGATCTATTTACGAAATTTCAGTCACCTACTTTCTCTTCCGAATGCGAAAATATTTTGTTGAGCCCAACGTACATAGATAGGAATGATCATCAAAATAAAATAAGAGAAATCAGAGCTCGAACAGGAAGGTTTAGGTGTTCGTTTTTCCCGCACGCTGTTCGGGAGTGGAATGGTAGGGAGATAGTATGATTGTGGTTCGACGAACCCTCTGCCAAGCACTTAAATGTGAATTGCAGAGTAGTCATGTAGATGTAGATGTATGTCACAGTCGATAATTCAAAGGAACATACAATCAACCAGTTCACGTCATAACAATTTCTTGTAGCTGCTTCATCGAAACGAGGTTCATTGGTCGCAGAACGCGTGAAAAGTGTCATCAGCTACTCATGCAAAAGGTACTTGGTGCTGTGCCAACACCACACTTTCTCCGAGATTTACCTGTAGAGTTAGTTGGTGTGTGTCGCGGTACGAAAGTTGTATGCTTTTCCTCGTATGAATCCGCCGCATACTGTCAACACAAACCAGGAAGTTACTTCCAACTTGTGCACGGTTGCCAGTTCGAGAGACTTGCGGTTTCCAAAAGTCTTTTAAACAAAAAGCTTGACGATAATTGCTGACTGAACAGTAAACAAAAGACTGGAAGAGGACATTTCGTCTGCAAATGGTCTTTGCTTTTTGCAGGTGGCGATTTTCTGTACACTCACACAAAAGGTTACCTTTTATGTTGCGAACAATATTGTCAGAATACGAATTTTTTTATTTTATTTATTTATTTATTTATAGCTAACACCGAATATAATAGACTTCTACATTCTGAACATATTAACTCTGTATGTTGAATTTACTCGATAGATGTTTCTGTAACTCATTAGTGAACATAAATACTGCTTCATTTTTAAACCACCTATACGGGGATTCATGAATACTGCAAGCGTAGATGAACTAAGGGACTTCGTTAACGCTGGGTGGTACGTTTGTCCAATTAAGGTTGTGGTTCACATTAAGCCAACAGCCTTGACTCGTTGAAGACACCGGTTTTCGTCAGATCATCAAAGTTGGGTGTTGTCAGTACTTGGGTGGGTAACCGCCTGGGTTTGATCGCCATGTGCTGTTGCTTGCTTTCCCTTTTCCTTTCCGGCAAAGGGGAGGAGGGGTGGTAGCGTAAAGTTCCTGGTCACAAGACTTTGGTCCAATACACTCGATTAAATTCCAAACCTCTGTGCAGTGCCACGCGAAGTGATATGACGCTGATGATAGTAATCGGTCCGTCGGATGGAGTGGTAAGTTCGGCGGCCCCCGTGGTGCTACGTATTTGGGAGGAGTGGGCTGTGTGTGGCTTTCACCCTCTCTCTTACCTCTTCCTGCTCGTCCTCCTCCTCCCCCTCACCGTCATAATCATTATACAACGCAACAATGACCTACACTTGTCAGATGGATCTAAAAACACAACTTCGACACTTGGCGAAGGAAAGACGCCATTATGCGCGAAGAACAGAAAAACGCTTCCAATTATGTTGCCAAACCTGGACTTCCAGGTCTCGCAGCCGATAATGCCGTACGACTTTACTCTTGTCTATCTGTCAATCCCAAAAAAATTGAATGAGCAATTCTCATGAATCCGTAGCACACAGGCCAGTCACGTTAATGTGGACATTACCTATGTTCAACGCCAGCGTGGAATAATCGCTAACAAACGGCAGGTGGGGGCACTACCAGTGCAGGATATACTGTATATGGTAGGGTGATTCTTATTAACGTTTAAAATACCCATAGCGACGTCAATAACCCCGAGGCAAGGACACATGGGTCCGCAAATGTCGGGGAATACCCCACAAGTGGATGACAGATCTTGAAAATGTGACGTCAGTTCCAAAATACGGAGGATATTTTAGAGCGCGTGCGTGAAAGGATGATTCAGCGATGCAATACTTGTGTTCAGGCAAACGGTGCAAATTTCGAACTCCTTTAATAAATGTGATTAGTTATAAATGTAGAAATTACAAAATTATTTTCCTCGCCATAACCAAGCAAAAACTCTTCTTATTTTGTGTTTCTTCCCTCCCCCTCCCCCTTCCTCTCTTTTTTACAGACATTACTTAGTAAGGAAAACGTAGGTCATTTACTGGTAATGACGCAATTGGGAAGCTTATACTCATTTACTTGTGGCCAACACGGTAGGTTTCAATAAACCAGCGGAGACCGCAATACTGGTAATTAAATTAATACGTCAATGTAAATACATAACTGTCTCGATCAATGAAAAAAACACCGCCTGCTAGACGCATGACTCTAACCCGAGCCCCACGCGCCAAAGTGGCGCACATAGGCCCAGAGTCACTCCGAAGTGGTTACTTGGGTTGGAATGATCAGGTTCATCAGACCGATAGGCTCAACTGCTGCACGTACGGCGAGGCACGTCATCTGGTGACGCATGTTCAACATTTGTCAACCACTTTTCGCGTATTTCCCGACACTTTCGACCCCATGTGTCTTGTATTAAATTACTTGTCTCAGCGTCATCTGTCTCGCTTCGGAGGTTTTTAAGCGTTAATAAGAATCATCCTGCATATAGCAGGGGAACGCAAGAAACAGCGTAGTTGTTATCGTTGAAAGGTGGCTACACTGAGTCACAGCGCCAGAGATTGCGCCAAAGATTATTGTTCCGCCGCCTCCACTGGTGCAGTAGTAGTTCAGAGGATGTCGAGGGCAGTTGTTGTTCTGTTGGGCGAGAGAGTAGATGCTGTTCGGTTGGTGTAATGTATAGATGGAAGAAGTTGCAATTGTCACAGTGTATTTGAGAAAGGAGATGGGCTTTTGATTTATGATGCTGGTGTAATGGAAAATTATCATCAATATATAATGAGGTAAAAAGGTATTACAGTTTTCTTTAATGACAATGCCTCTTGCTCACAGGTACAGTCAACAAAACATATGGCTCGTGTTCATTTATTAGACTTGTAATTATGGTTTCTTTATGTGCAATTATAGTATTTCTGGTTTTTCAATTAGTTCATTGTAAATGGTGTTTAAAATATTTTGTCGTATTGAGAAAGAACCGAGCCAGATACATGTACGTTGAGTCACACTACCGCACACAGAACAGTTACACTTGTGCTTTGTTGTTTCGTACCTTTTATAGTTGCAGGGGACTTAATTAATCAATTGTGTTAATGGAAATTCCTTGTCATTTTTTATTTTTATTTTATGCAGTCAGATTGCGTGCTAATACTAGTCAGGGCCAACCGGTTACGAGACTTCGTAACCGATCACACAGCTACTAAAATTATTGCATTTATTCATTAATATTTACAATTAAGCCCCCATGTATCGTAATGCAAATACGGAGTATTTAGCTCATGTCCAAAATGGCACGATCTTTGGCTTTCGGGCCAACAGTGGAAGTATTCCAAATAGGCTAAGTTTGTAAACAACCCGCGAGCCACAATGGTTAAAGTACACCGTGCAAGGCAAATTGAGCTATCCAAAACCGGCGCCAAGGCAGCTGTGATGCATCATGGGCCATAGATTACGGGGTCAACGACGGTTGCGGAGATATGTACAGGCGAACAGACGTGCAACTGTTGAGCAGTTGACCGCCCAGATGAACCAAGGGGCTGGCAACAGTGTCTCCTCAACTACCGTTCAGCGAGCGTTGGTGTTGCTGTGTATGGGCGTCTGCAGCAGGCGCCTGGGTCACGTACCTACGCTGACTGCTATTCATTGGCGACCAAGACTGGAATTTGCCCACCAATTCCGCAACTGGACGTCCACTGAGTGGCGAAAGATGATCTTTTCAGATGAGTAAGTTTTGTGTTCCATCGGACAGATGGCCGTTGGCGTGCTCGGCGTGAAACGTCTCAAAGCAAACATCCCGCTACCAGGGAGGGAGGGTTACGCTCTGGGGAATGTTTCATGTCACTCCCTGGGTGATCTTGTCATTCTGGAAGGTGCAGCGCATCAATACAAATATGCATGTATCCTTGGATACCATGTCCACACCTAGATACAGTTTGTTGTTCCTCAGCACGATGGCATCCACCAGCAGGACAATGCTACACGTCACACAGCTGACAGAGTATGTACGTGGTTTGAAGAGCACCAGGATAAATGTACCGTACTCCTTTGGCCAGCCGGCCGGAGTGGCCGTGCGGTTCTGGGCGCTACAGTCTGGAACCGAGCGACCGCTACGGTCGCAGGTTCGAATCCTGCCTCGGGCATGGATGTGTGTGATGTCCTTAGGTTAGTTAGGTGTAATTAGTTCTAAGTTCTAGGCGACTGATGACCTCAGAAGTTAAGTCGCATAGTGCTCAGAACCAACCTTTGGCCACCAAATGCACCAGATTCAAACCAAGTCGAGAATGTATGGGACCACCTCGATCGGGCTGTTCGCACCACGAATCTCCAACCGAGAGACCTAGCACAGCTGTCCACGGGATTCTAGTCCGCAAGGCTCCACATCGCTGTCGGTACCTTCCAAAACTTCGCTGTCTCTTTTCCTGAACGTCTCGCGTTGCAAAAGATGTTTATTCAGGTTTTTAACAGGTACCCACATTAATGTGACTTTACAATGTTGTTATCCAGTTATAATAATTGTTGAAAGTGTGTAATACTTGGTATGTTCTTTTGGTAATCGTAAATGTAGTTCACATGAATTCTTCGTCTTTTTAATAAAAAAAGTCTCAACATAGAAGTGTTGGGACATCCATTTCAGTGACAACTGATGAAACAGGTTGGATGCACTGTGACCAAACTGCTGGCCGATCTTATCAGCTGTCGTCTGGCGGATAATGTCCATGCCCAGAGGTCACAGCTTTAACAGCCTAGCTGCAGGGTACCCACTAGTTTAAAGTTGGACCTGAAACATGGTGCTATTTGGAATTTTGAACATGCTCAAAGGTGGAAGCAACAATATGTAACAGAAAAGAATTCTAGCATCAAAGCCTGAACCTGCAAATTTACACTATTACGATTGTGCCACTTAAATTCACATTATTGTTGTGATACCTCGATAATGCTTTAAAAAAAGCAATTGAAAAAACATTGCTGACTTTAAATCAACAAGTGGATGATTCACATCGTTAATTGTGACGGTTATAATGACTACGGTGTGGAGATTACCCCGTGGCCTTGCGTACTGTGAGTTAGCACTGGGAACAGATTCGGACCAGGGTTCGTTTCTGGACTGCGCTCACAATTTGCTACTGTCTCTACTCCTCAAAATATAACTTGCCGTTACCCATATTATTAACGTGTCCAAGGTGTCTACGATTTTAGTAACAGAAACAGTAAAGTACACTGCCGGAAAAAAATGTAACACTCTCAAGGACTGTGTTCAGTGCAATAGGATATACGTCGATACTGAGGGGATGTAGCGGTATTGATTCATTTGTCACGGTCATCGGCAATCATAAGGCTCAGGAGGCTTCTCTGTGTACCCTCCGTGGTGGCTCTGCAGGCAGTAACTGTGCTGAGCTTAGAGGTGAACAGTGTTTTGCAACATTCATTCCAGGGCACAGCACGACCTGCCAACGAGTACGTACTGCTGTTTAACAACTTTAGCCATTTGAACGGAGTTGTATTGTGGGCCTGCAAGAAGCCTGCTGGATGCATCAACGATTGTTGTTGCACATGTTGGACACAATGTATCGGTGGTGTGTCGTTTCTTTCAGCAGTGTTCTGTGAAACATTTCCACGCCCGTAGACCAGGACTAGTAAGATAAGGAACGAGGAGGTTCTCCGCAGAATCGATGAAGAAAGAAACATATGGAAAAGAAGGACGGATATAGGACATGCGTTAAGATATCAATGAATAACCTCGATTGTACTAGAGGGAGCTATAGAGGGTAAAAATTGAAGAGGAAGACAGAGATTTGAATATAGCCAACAAATAATTGAGGATGCAAGTGCTACTCTGACATGAAGAGATTAGCGCAGGTGACTACAGGGTGATCCAGAAAGGACGCCCGCTTTCAGCCGTTTACAAAAGCTTTATTAGCGCAGGTGTACATGATTTACAAATGCAGACGTATTAGTGGGTCTTTGGAGCTTCATGAGGTACATAACATTCTCTACTTAAAGATCACATCACTCACATGAGCACCGGCCTTATTGTAGGACTCATGTATGCAGAAAGTGTTCTTCGGTGTAGCAAAAGATGTACTGGCGACTTGCCGCCCGGGGTGGCCGAGCGGTTCTAGGCGCTGCAGTCTGGAACCGCGCTACCGCTACGGTCGCAGGTTCGAATCCTGCCTCGGGCATGGATGTGTGTGATGTCCTTAGGTTAGTTAGGTTTACGTAGTTCTAAGTTCTATGGGACTGATGACCTAAGATGTTAAGTCCCGTAGTGCTCAGAGCCATTTGAACCATTTGTACTGGCGACTTCTCTACGAATGTAGGCCTCCAGTGCCTGGAGGTCTGCAGGGCGATTTTCGAATATCGTGGACTTAAGATACCCCCAGACGAAGAATTCGTGAGCTGTCACATAGGGCGAGTGCCGACCAAGCCACATCACTAAGTCTGCAGACGAAACATCCAGGAAACCATTCATGCAGTTCGCCCACTTACGGACGAGTCGTGTGTGCAGTTGCACCATTCTGTTGATACCACGTGACTGGATGGGATGCTGTGGTAGTGAAGGTACGACAAAATTGCGAATCATGGACACATATCGTTCGGAAGTCACAGTATATGCGATTTTGTCATTTGATGACATGGTTGGAGACCGTGGCTCTTATTTGAAGACAAATGTTGATGGTGTTGAGACAGCAACCAGCCACAAATTTGTGGCTGGTTGCTGTCTCAACACCATCAACATTAGTCACAGTATATACTGCACCATCGCCATCCCGAGCAAAATATGGACCAACGATCCCAAGTGTAGAGAGTCCACACCACACCGTTAATTCTGGGCTGTTTACCGACTGTTCAAGGACTCCGTGGGTTCTCAGTGCCCCTAAAAGGGCACTTTTGGTTGCTAAATGCCCCTGAAAATAGGAAGTGTGCCTCGTCATTCATCATCAAGCAGTCAGCAATTTCTTGATTAGTCGCCCACATTTCCAGAAACTTGTAGCAAAACCGAATACGTGCGACCTTGTCGGAGGGCCTTAAGAGTTGTAGTACCTGTATCTTCCAGGGCCTTGTATGCAAATCTGTGTGTAAAATGCGCCATCCATTGCCGTAATTCATGTTTAGTGTCTGAGATCTGCGACAGAGCCATAATCGAGGACTTATTTAAACTGATACCCTAACACGGTCGATATTTTCCTGTGTCCTCACTCTTCAGGATCGTCCATGAGACTTGCTATCATGTGCTGCCCGATCCTTGCACCACTTAGCTATCCAATGCCATGTAGTATAGCCATCCAGGGTCCGTCTGCAATGCTACCCAACGAACTTCGAGAGTGTAAACAGCAGAAAGCTCGTTGAGTCGCTACTATTGACATCGTTTCATTTTAAAGCTCTCACACAGGGACATATGACTGCCCACTCCACTTCCTCGCCGTAACTGAATTTCCCATTCTCTTGGAATGCTGCTTGCGTATCACTGACTACCTGCGCGTGCACCCGCAGCCACGATAGCCAATTGAAAAGGAGCTTTCTTTCTGACTCACCAAGTAATTTGTGGCGGGCGGCATCAAACCTCGTCACATTGTGCGAACAACGGTGCCCGACCGAACAACATCCAGGGAAGAAGTACGGGAAAATATTGCACCTACTGTGTCACCAGGGACGACTGGGAACCGTCTGCTTCAAGCAGGACTGAAATCACCTGTGCCTCTTACCAGGCTACCAGTGACAACATGTCGCTGTAAAGCGTGGCTGCGCTGCCGTCGTGAAAGAGTCGACTGGAGAGTGAAATGGCGCTCCATCGTCTCCAGTGACGAGAGTAGGTTCAGCATGTATGCAAATGAGGGGCGTACACACGTACGGTGTAGACCTGCTGGGGGCCTATTCCGGACCGCAGTGTCCAATGACACTCGGGTGTCACAACTGGCCTCTTGGTGTGGGAGGCGATCAGTTACAGCCCGTGGTCGTATTTAGTGGTTCTGCAGTGTTAAGTAACCAGTGGTCGCTACATTACACAGGTTGTAATCCTCCTGCTACTGCCATTTTTTCTTGAGGAAGGTGGTGTGATTTTTCAGCAGGAAAATGCATGTCTACATACGGCTACTGCGACATAGTGTGTTCTTCATGGTGTATAACAACTGCCCTAGCCAGAAAGAGCGTCAGATATTTCACCAATTGAACACATATGGGACATAATGAAGCGGAAACTTACTTGTTCTCCAGAGCCAGCGATAATCGTTGCGAATTGCAACAGAGAGTGTAGGATGCTTGGGACAGTCTATTGGACGAAGTCACTTGGCACCTGTATGATCGGGCATGCCAGAATACACGGCGACTGCATGGGGATGTCTCTTTACCCGACGACCAGTGCGTTGTGTTCCGTTGACACCTGCACATCGCTGTCATCGATTGCGATGGTCCCAAGAGCATAGCGGCTGGACCAGTGAGGAATGGGGTTGCGTGTTCTTATTGGATGAGTTGTGATCTGTTACATGGCGATCAGTTTGGCTTTAGGAAAGCTAAAAGAATCATAGAGGCGGTCCTCACGTTCGTTTGATAATGGAAGCATGATTGAAGGAATATCAAGACATGCCCCTAGAATTCGTCGACCTAGAAAAAGCATTCGACAATGTAGAATGGTCCAAGATGCTCAAAATTCTGAGAAAAGTAAAGTAACGTGTAGAGAAAGGCGGGTAGTGTACAATATATAGAAGAACCAAGAGGGGCTCCATAAGATTGGAAGACCAACAACGAAGCGATCTGATTAAAAACAATGTAAGACAGGGATTCAGTCTTTAGCCCCTACTTTTCAATTAATATATCAAAGAATCTATGAAGGAAATAAAAGAAAGGTTCAAGAGTGAAAGGGTACCAATGATAAGATTCGCTGACGACATTGCTATCCTCAGTGAATGTGAAGAAGTATAGGATCTGTTGAATGGAATGAACAGTCTAATGAGTACAGAATATGGATTGACAGTAAAACGGAAAGAGACAAAGGTAATGAGAAGTAGCAGAAATGAGAATAGCGAGAAACTTAATATCAAAAATGGTGATCTCGAAGCAGACGAAGTTAAGGAATTCTGCCACCATGGAAGCAAAATTACCTACAGCGGACGAAGCAAGGAGGAGATAAAAAGCACGCTAGCAAAGGCAAAGAGAGCAATCGTGATATTGAGAAGTCTACGGGTGTCAAAATTAGCCTTTATTTATGTACGTTTGGAACACAGCATTGTATGGTACTGAATCATGGACGGTGGGAAACCGGAACAGGATAAAATCGAAGCATTTGCCATGTAGCGCTACTGAAGAATGTTGAGAATGACGTGGACTAATAAAATAAAGAGTGAGGAGGTTCTCCTCAGAATCGCCGAAGAAAAGAACATATGAAAAACACTGACAGGAAGAAGAGGCAGGATGACAGGACATGTGTTATGTATGATACCAGGGAATAATTTCCATGTTACTAGAGGGAGCTGTAGAAGGTAAAAAATGTAGGCGAAGGCAGAGATTTGATTATGTCCAACAAATAATGGAGGAAATATGGTGCAAATACCACTCTGAGATGCAGAGGTTAACGCAGACGGGAATTCATGGTGGGCCACGTCAAACCAGTCAGAAGAATGATGACAAAAAAAAGTGATTCTGGACGTACCCTCACATGACGAGAGATAGGAATACATAACGCACCCAGGAATATTGTCAAAGATCATTTTGGTGGTCCAGGTGTTATAGTGTGCAGCGGCATAATGTTGCGTGGGGACACTGACCTCCATATCTTTGAACACGGTAAACTAACCAGTCAACATTATTGTGGCACTGTACTCCTTCCCTATGTGCGGCTTTTCAGGGGCGCATTCGTCCTTTTCATTTTCAAGGATGACAGTGCGCATCGAGCAGCCCAGGTGGAGAATCTCTTCGAACGAGAGGATATTTGGCGAATAGACTGGTCTGCTCGTTGCCACAACTTAAATCCCATCGGACACCTGTGAGGATGCGTTGCGGGGGCGTATTGCAGGACGTCCACGTGCACCAATGACCATCCAGCAGTTGTAAATTTGTAACGCGTACTCTTATATTATTATGTTTTGCTATTGTTATTGTTAGAAAAATTTTTATTCAGTCGTTCGTCGAAATTTTGAAATTAAAGTTATTGTGGATGTCGCGTAATAAATATTTCGCGTGAAGCGCTGTTGCGACACAGGCAAAGATCAATTGTGGAAACTAAGCCACTGAATATTACAAATAATGTTATTAAAGAATACGGCCGACTGACTACATCAAATAAGAGGGCACGTACATTCGCGAATGAGTGGTCCAAAAAAAGAAAAGTTAATACTGTGTAGGAAATGAGTCTTAAATATAGTTACGTTTGTACACACTCAAATGTATGCGAACTTACGAACGGGATAGAGGCACGTACATTTTGAGTGCAATCATCCCCCGTGGCCTGGATAAAAAGAATTACAGTTAAATGCATTTATTCATCTTAGAACGTAAATGCGTGGACTTCGAAATTAAATGAAAAGAAAGACTGCAGGTTCTGAATGTCGCGGCAAATATATTGAAATCGACGGTAGCGGCCACGAAATGAAAAGATGAACACATTCACGTACCTCTATTGTTGAGCAGCGTCGCTGTGAAGATTGTCGCCTCCATCTAAATTCTCCGCATAAAATTAAAATAATAGTAATAATTTTCCAGAATTTCATGGGGCCCATGGTATCACAAAAGACGAAATCGCTCTGCTTCAAAATCACTTTCATTATTTAACCCAATTTTATCAGTAAGAAATGGCACAACGCGACTGAATACTAGGACAGGATAACACGAAAGGTAACTTATTCTAAAACTAATAAACGAAGAGCGTAAAGCTTCTTTTGTTCAGCAATTTCTTTACGCATTCATCTCTGGTAGTTGAACTAGTGTCTATATATTCAGAAAAAAATTATATAATTTCTTTACAAACTGCACTGGTGGGGGACTGGAACGCCCTTCTGCATCTCCATCTACATGATTCCTCTGCCATTCACAATAAGCGGCTGACAGTGTGTTCATCGAACCAGCTTTAAGCTATTTCTCTACTGTTACACTCTCAAAAATTGCGCGGGAGAAACGGAACACTTAAATCTTGCCGTGCGAGCTCTGATTTCTATTATTTTACTATAATGGTCATTTTTCCCTACGGAGATGGCCACCAAGAAGTATTTCTACAAACTTCCTTTGATTGTTTTCGATGCTCTCTGTCAGACCTAACTGATGCCGATCCGACACCGCACATCAAAATTCCGGAAGGGGGCGGACAAGCTTAGTGTAAGCAGTCTCTTTAGTAGACCTGTTACATTTTTTAAATGTTCTTCCACAATGACTCCTTACCAACCCCGTGATCAGCATGGAAGTACGTTACACAGCTTGCATTGCCGTCTGTGGTGATCACGCACTGTATTAAGAACAAGGTCCTAAATTTTGCAGTGTCCAAGCGATCATTAATAATCTCGGTGACTTCAGTCTCTGAATAAAAGTGCCGTTTCTGTTTGTCTTACTGCGTATTTCTTTCATTTAGCTTCTATAGTTTGCATGGGGGCTCAATTAAAATAGAATGCAAATAATTTTAATTTTTTTGATTTAGTAGCTGTATGTCCGATTACGAAGTCTCGTAAACGGTTGGCCCTGACTAGTATTATTACGCTATCTGACTGCATAGAACAATAACAAACAATGAAATGGAAATTTTCATTAACACAATTAATTAATTAAGTCCCCAGCAACTATAAAACCTACGAAACCAAAGCACAAGTGTAACTGTTCTGTGTGTGGAAGTATGACTCAACGTACGCATCTGGCACGGTTCTTCTTCAATAACACAAGAATTTTTAAATATCATTTATACTGAATTAATTAAAGAAAATAGAAATACCATAATTACTCAAGAAAACTAGAATTACACTCTAATCCAAGAACACAAGCCAGATGCTTTGTTGACTGAACCTGTAATGAAGCATTATTTACGACATTAAAATAATGAAAAATAAATCAAGTTTTGTTACCTTCATATATTGATGAAAAGCACTCTAATCATTACAATATCTCCATTCGAACAAAATCTGCTATCTATCCCATCAAACAACTGCATAAAACATGGAACAAGCACTCCTTACTACAACATCTCGACAAGCACACTCCACCACGACCTCTCAACAGGAACTGACTACTACGAGTCCTCGACAGGCACTGCCCACTACGACATCTCAATAATCACTGCCAGTGGAGGCGGCGGAACAATATTCTCTAGCGCGATCTCTGGCGCTGTGGCTCAGTGTAGCCACCTTTCAAGTTCTTTGTAAATATAGTCCAAGTTTCACAGAGCTATATTTCTTATCAGTGAAACAACATTTGAAACTTACTTTCGTTGTTAAGTTTTGCACAACAGTGTACTTTTAAGAACATTATTTACCATTTCTTTTTGCTGCTGTATGTATCGGGTGCTTATAATTACACTGACGGTATTCCGAGTGCTGTACTGTGGGCTGTATACATCGTAGGACGCTGAAACATCTTAGCTATTTTCATTAATCGGTGCTCTCGAGAAGTGTTGATCTCTTTTGTGAAGTGACTATTAGTGTAACGGGTTAATTAGATTGAAATTTTCCATATTAAAAGCAATGGCCTTTTAGGAGAACGACCGTCCACTGCTGGTAAAGTTGTTTTACCAGAACAGCAACAATATCAGCGCTGCATTGCGAGAATACCGCCGACAGAAATAGCTGCGCCACGTCAGTAAATAGGTTAAAGAATATTATCAAGAAATTTGAAGAAACAAGAGAATTAGGTGGTGCAGCAGGGAGTGGGAGGCGGCCCATTCCCATGGCAGTTGTTGAAGTTGCTGTGGCTGAAGCCGTCCGTGCAACACATGTCTCAGATTCTGCAGCCAGTGCTCGAGCTGTGTCACGGGAATTCTCTCTCTTATGGTCAACAGTTGAAAGGATATTTGAGGCACATTTGACATTGGTACCCCTACGAGATTCAGAATGTGCACCAAATGAAGCCCCAGGATAGACTACAATACCTTGACTTTGCTCTTCGTTTTTTGGCACGCATGGAAACGGGTGACATGTAGCCAGGAAACATTCTTTGGACGGACGACGCACATTTTAGTCTACACGGTGCCGTGAATACGCAGAACTGTCTACTCTGCTACATCTTGTGCAGCAACATCCACTGCACTCAGCTTATGTTGCTGTGTGGTGTGGTTTCACAAGCTCCTTCATTCTCGGTCCATTTTTCTTCGAGAAGATGAGGGCTCACAAGCCTCTTACGTGTACAGTGACATCTGCACGTTATAAGGACGTCCTTGTGCAACAGGTGATTCCAGCTTTGCTGGGAAGCAACTGATCTACACCACTATTTTCATGCAAGTTGGGGCGATACCACATCTCGCTTTACAGGTGATCTATTTGCTACAGAAACTTTCGGTAACGACTGCATCACCTCATGGCAGTTTCAAGATCTGTGGTTTTCCAGATCCGCCGACCTAAACAATTGTGACGTCTGCTTGTGGGGATATCTGAGAGATCCTGTCTATCAGGGATGTATCTGTATTCTACCGGATCTGAAGGATGGCATAGACATAATATGGCACTGGATACGCTGCGAGCAACTGTCGAATATGCTTTGTTACGAATGGAGGATGTTGCTGAGTCGAGAGAGCACATTGAACATATGTTGTAACTTGTGATCACGTCCTAATAAACGTGCCAGGACTACCGTTATCACGCTTTTGATCGTCCTCCGCTTTTCCTGTACCCACACCACATTCTGACTGTTTACTACGGTAGTTTGTCACCTGGTGGCACAGAGTGGAACTATTATTTTTTTCAGCATACTCCCCAAGCAGCCTGGTTAATGAACATACCTACGATGTTTCTGCGTCCTGCGGTGTATGCAGCCCGCACTGCAGCACTCAAAAAACCATACAATAGTGGGCCTAAGACTGAGTCTTGTGGAACGCCATAAGTGATTTCTCCCCAGTGAGAAGAATCTCCCATGCTTATTTTCCGCATTCTTTTTGTTAAATTGCTTGGATATGCCATCTAGTCCATAAAACCTCAATTTATATATGAGGATATATAATCAAGCGCCTTGGATGGTTCACAGTCAATAACAACAGGTGACGTGTTGTTATTCAATGTTTGTAAATATTACATTATTGCGGTCTGCCTCTATTGTGACACATCTGCCAAAGTTTTCAAGCAGACATCTGCGTGCGAGATGACTAAGACCGGAGGTCGATGTAACGCAGAGGAAACAGCCCGGCCCTGTTTGCTGACGTCGGCCCGCTCTAGGAGCGACAGGGCAGGGCGTTGCTTCAGGACGGCGCGGTGTGACGCACGCGAACCGCGCCGCCTGTTCCAGCTCAGCGCTCCGGCTTGCTAAACACCGCGGCCAAGGTCGGGGACTGGCCGGAACCGTACCTTGTCAGCCGGAATGAATCGACGCTTTCAGTGCCGACGTGCGCACTTTCTCAAAGCAAACAGTAGTCGCCCCTGATATTCACGTTATGCTTCAAGCGCAGGCTCCAAACTTAACCATTCAAAGTCCACCATGACGAATCAAGCACATTTGGCGCACGAGTGAGTAGTGTTTCCTGGTGGTCTAGTTGTCATAAATTAGATGCATAGACCCTGGATTACAAGCTAAAAATAACTATTTGTTTTGGAAACAGAAGTTCCGTTGCTACGCTTCGTTTTTATTTTGTAATTTTATTTTTTTATTTTCATATTGACCAACTAGGATCACGTAACAATTTCTGTCCCTGTTCTTTCTTTATTTTTAGTATGTTATCCGTCTTCACCCACTGTGTTTCTATTTATTGAAACTGGCAATCAGTTGAACAAAATAAATTTTATTTCCTTTAACGTTTTCTGGCACCTAGTGCCTATTCGATTATTTGCGAGTGTCAGAAATAAGATGCATGTTGCATATTGCTGTGGTCATGTGGGTCACAATACCTATACAAAAATCGTAGAAGGAAACCAAGCAAAAAGTGCAGAAAATCAAGTCAGAACTGAAACAAAACGGAGCGTAGAATATCGTCGAGGTACTGCTGTGCTGTAAGGGTGCCTCGGATAAGGATCAAAGGGGTCCTGCTATGGAAAGAAAAGACACCACAGACCATAACTCTGGGTTGTCTGGCCGTGTGGCCGGTGACTGTCGGGTTGGTATCCCACCGCTGTCTGGGGTGTCTCCAGGCAGGGTGCCACTCCATTTCATAGCAGGACCTCTAACCTCTACCGCCGCTGACACGTGGAACCGTCGTGCCCTCTGTCCATTTTTGTCTTAGACAAGATGCTGCCTCTTTCGCCACTTCTCCCGTAACGAAGGCCATTTTCTCCGTCTTCGCTGCCTCTGAGGTCTTCACCTAGCCCTGGCAAGGAACCTTCACAAGATACTATCAGCCGAGACAGGTGAACCAAGTTCTTAAGAGGTGTTACCCCTCTATCACTCCTCCTTTATCCTGGCACGTGACAGGCTACCGTGGAACCTTCAGGTCCCAGAATGGAGAAGTTTTTTATTTTGTTTATTTATAATTTTTTCTGCGACTAGTCTCGGGTCGTTGCCCCATTCTCAAACGCTCGTGTACAAAAGCAATACTTTAGGAGCGAGTTATCATAAAGAATCAAATGGTTGTTATGAAAGCGTTATAGTGCTATTCATTATATTTACATAATATGCGATAGGACTGATCCCTGAAAAGCACAAAATTTAGTTTAAGTTAAAATTAGCTACATAATCTGCACCAAATGGCTTTAATTCGCTATAGAAATGAAAGAAGTCTGACAGTCATGCAGGTAGGAAAACAGCCAAGAAGGAATAATAATTATAAACACACAGGCTAAATAATTAAATAACCAACTTTTGATGTTCAGAGCAGAATGTATTTCATAGACTTCTATTTGTGGTATGTACCTTATTCCTTAGCTTAATATCAAGTGCTGTACAAGATAGTACGGAGAGACTTGGTCAGCATGTGACGAGGTGCGAATGACATTTTCATGAGGATAAGCACTGCCAAAAGGAATGCTTTAGCAGTTACGGATTCGCCATCTAAGTAATGCAGATCACAAAAAAGTTAGATAAGTAATTGTCATTATGCACACAGTTTTCGGCAGCCTTATGCGTATAAGATGGCATGTGTATGAACACACAACAGAAGGGAGATGTTTCTCTTACCCATGTTGTTGTTATTGTTGTTGTTGCTGTTGTTTTCAGTTCGAAAATTGATTTGATGCCTCTTCATCTCGAAAAACTATTGCAAGACACATCCTTTTGAACCTGCCTACTGGATTCAGCTTATGGTCTGCTCTATAATTTTTATCCCTCACGCTTCCTTCCACTATTAAATTGGTGATCCCTTGATGTCTCAGAACGTGTCATATTAACTGATCCCTTCTTTTAGTCAGGTTGTGCTACAATTTTTTTCTGCTCAGTTCTGTTGAGTACTTCTTCATTAGTTACGCGATGTACCCATATAACCTTCAGCATTCTTACAGAAGAATCTTACATTTCAGAAGCCTTTACTCTCTTCTTGCTGAAATGCTTTTCGTACATGTTTCACTTCCATACCAGCCTACACTCCAGATAGATGCCTTCAGAGAAGACTTCCTAGCACTTAAATCTACACTCCTGGAAATTGAAATAAGAACACCATGAATTCATTGTCCCAGGAAGGGGAAACTTTATTGACACATTCCTGGGGTCAGATACATCACATAATCACACTGACAGAACCACAGGCACATAGACACAGGCAACAGAGCATGCACAATGTCGGCACTAGTACAGTGTATATCCACCTTTCGCAGCAATGCAGGCTGCTATTCTCCCATGAAGACGATCGTAGAGATGCTGGATGTAGTCCTGTGGAACGGCTTGCCATGCCATTTCCACCTGGCGCCTCAGTTGGACCAGCGTTCGTGCCGGACGTGCAGACCGCGTGAGACGACGCTTCATCCAGTCCCAAACATGCTCAATGGGGGACAGATCCGGAGATCTTGCTGGCCAGGGTAGTTGACTTACACCTTCTAGAGCACGTTGGGTGGCACGGGATACATGCGGACGTGCATTGTCCTGTTGGAACAGTAAGTTCCCTTGCCGGTCTAGGAATGGTAGAACGATGGGTTCGATGACGGTTTGGATGTACCGTGCACTATTCAGTGTCCCCTCGACGATCACCAGTGGTGT
The DNA here is from genome assembly GCF_023898315.1 of Schistocerca nitens. Taxonomy (NCBI): domain Eukaryota; kingdom Metazoa; phylum Arthropoda; class Insecta; order Orthoptera; family Acrididae; genus Schistocerca; species Schistocerca nitens. The sequence continues at coordinate 357,147,977 of NC_064614.1, read as the reverse complement.
ACGGCCAGTGTAGGAGATCGCTCCCCACACCATGATGCCGGGTGTTGGCCCTGTGTGCCTCGGTCGTATGCAGTCCTGATTGTGGCGCTCACCTGCACGGCGCCAAACACGCATACGACCATCATTGGCACCAAGGCAGAAGCGACTCTCATCGCTGAAGACGACACGTCTCCATTCGTCCCTCCATTCACGCCTGTCGCGACACCACTGGAGGCGGGCTGCACGATGTTGGGGCGTGAGCGGAAGACGGCCTAACGGTGTGCGGGACCGTAGCCCAGCTTCATGGAGACGGTTGGGAATGGTCCTCGCCGATACCCCAGAAGCAACAGTGTCCCTAATTTGCTGGGAAGTGGCGGTGCGGTCCCCTATGGCACTGCGTAGGATCCTACGGTCTTGGCGTGCATCCGTGCGTCGCTACGGTCCGGTCCCAGGTCGACGGGCACGTGCACCTTCCGCCGACCACTGGCGACAACATCGATATACTGTGGAGACCTCACGCCCCACGTATTGAGCAATTCGGCGGTACGTCCACCCGGCCTCCCGCATGCCCACTATACGCCCTCGCTCAAAGTCCGTCAACTGCACATACGGTTCACGTCCACGCTGTCGCGGCATGCTACCAGTGTTAAAGACTGCGATGGAGCTCCGTATGCCACAGCAAACTGGCTGACACTGACGGCGGCGGTGCACAAATGCTGCGCAGCTAGCGCCATTCGACGGCCAACACCGCGGTTCCTGGTGTGTCCGCTGTGCCGTGCTTGTGATCATTGCTTGTACAGCCCTCTCGCAGTGTCCGGAGCAAGTATGGTGGGTCTGACACACCGGTGTCAATGTGTTCTTTTTTCCATTTCCAGGAGTGTATATTCGACGGTACAAATTTCTTTTCTTCAGACACGATTTTCTTGCCATTGCCAGCGTACATTTTACATCTTCTCTACTTCGGCCATCATCAGTGATTTTACTGCCCAGATCGCAAAAGTCATCTACTACTTTTAGTAAATCCATAACCCTTCTTTCATTTTTTTTATCTTAAAGCCTGTTTTCAAGACATTGTCTATTCCATTCAAATGCTTTTCCAAATTTTTAACTGTCTCTGACAGAATTACGATGTCACTGACAAACCTCAAAGTTTGTATTTCTTCTCCATGAACTTTGAACCTTTCTCCAATTTTATTTTTCTTTACTGCTTGCTCGATGTACAGACTGAATAATATCCGGGATAGGTTACAAGCCTGTCTCACTCCCTACTCAACCACTACTTCCCTTTCAAGCCCCTCGATTCTTATAACTGCCGCCTGGTTTCTATACAAGTTGTAAATAGCTTTTCGCGCTCCGTACTTTATCTTCACTGTTTCAAAGAGAGTATTCCACATTACCCATAGAAACTTTAAAGTATATAATTTAAGAATAGGTAAAAAATAGAAATTCCTTTGCTTCATATACTTACCTGTGAAAATTGAATGTTGTCATGTCAACACGCTCAGCAGGCAGTTCGAGTATGACGGGTGAACAGCAACTGAGCGACACCCTTAGAGGTAGAGAGGTTGATACAGGATATACCATCTTTTGTTGAGAAACGTATTCAATTACCTTATTGTTTATCACATATGTTCATGATGCACCAGTAAGATTATTGAAAGGAGTAACAGGAACTGTACATAGCAAAACTTTATTACAAACAAATTCGAATAAATTTACAAGGTGATTAAAATTGTCTGCCCCGAGCATCGTTGCAGGTTCGATACCTTCACAATAATGACTAATCGTTTCTGTCTTCCGTATTTTGCTTCGTGTCTGGAAATGCCGTAGCAACTGAAGTAATGTACAACACCGTTTCGACTCATCCCCAAATAATGAAGTCTAGTGGCGTTAAATGGACCAAACGCACATTCCATGCTACAGACGCTACCCGACCCATCCAATGTTCCCGTAGTCGAGACGTAACTGTGCTCACTCACCAACTCTGAAATACGCTGGGACTGCGTCATACACGGAACTAAGGGGCGCTGGCTCCAGCAAGCGGAGCAGTGTCCAGCTGCGCAACTGCGGTATGCAGAAAGTGATGGCAACCTGCTCCAGTTCAGCGTACCGGCAGAACTGCAGGTCTTTCAAGGTTGCTAACAATCATGCTAGCTCCAAACTTTCATGGAAAATCTTCGTTGTCAAGATCTAGCAGCAGTCATATGTGGGTTTTCACAGTGTTTTTGGCCATCTCCTGTTCCTAATGTCTATAAATAATTTAGGAGAGCATCTGAGCAGCCATCTTAGATTTTTTGCACGCGATACGGTGGTTTATCATCTATTAAAGTCATCAGAAGACCAAAACCAATTCCCGGGTTCCCGGGTTCGATTCCCGGCGGGGTCAGGGATTTTCTCTGCCTCGTGATGACTGGGTGTTGTGTGATGTCCTTAGGTTAGTTAGGTTTAAGTAGTTCTAAGTTCTAGGGGACTGATGACCATAGCTGTTAAGTCCCATAGTGCTCAGAGCCAAAACCAATTGCAAAATGATTCAGACAATATGTGTGTGGTGCGAAAAGTTGCAGTTGACCTAATCTATTGAAATGTGTGAAGTCATCCAGATGAATAATAAAAGGAACCCGTTAAATTTTGGTTTGCACGATAAATAACACAAGTCTAAACGCAATCAGTTAAACTAAAACCTAGGGATTACTGTTACAAACAACTTAAACTGGAAGTTAGGTTAGGTTGTTTGGGGGAAGAGACCAAACAGCGAGGTCATCGGTCTCATCGGATTAGGGAAGGATGGGGAAGGAAATCGGCCGTGCCCTTTCAAAGGAACCATCCCAGCATTTGCCTGGAGCGATTTAGGGAAATCACGGAAAACCTAAATCAGGATGGCCGGACGCGGGATTGAACCGTCGTCCTCCCGAATGCGAGTCCAGTGTGCTACCACTGCGCCACCTCGCTCGGTTAATACTGGAGCCATCACGCAGATAATGTTGTGGGTAAGGTGAACCAAAGACTGCATTGTGTTGGCAGAACACTTAGAAAATACAACAGTTCCAATAAAGACACTGTCACTTGTCCATGTTCTGATAGAGCGCTGCTGTGTGGTGTGGGATACTTACCAGGTGACGTTCGGGTGGGATCATTAAAACAAAGGTGTTTTTCGTTGCTGCGAGATATTTTCACGAAATTTCAATTACCAACTTTCTCCTCTGAATACGAAAATATTCTGTTGACACACATTTGCATAGGGAGAAATTATCATCATAATAACGTGAAAGAAATTGCAGCTTGCACAGAAAGATTTAAGCGTTCGGTTTTCCTGCATGCTGTTTGAGAATGGAATGGTAAAGAGATAGTGGTTCGGCGAACTCTCTGCCAGGCACTTAAAAGTGAATTGTAGAGTGTCATATAGATATTAATGTAAATGCAGAGGTACAGTAGACCTCATATTTAATGATGTGGTGCTCACAAAAGGTAGTAACATTACCATATTGATGATGAAATCACTGCACAATTCCATACAACGCCTGCAACTTCTGAACACAATAGGGGTGCCAAATGGAGGTACCCCTACCTGTGGACCTATAGTGCGTGTATCAGCGCTAGTAAAACACGATTCGTGCGTTAAGATTTATTTGGTTCAAATTTACAGTTCAGTGTCTTCTTGTCAGTCTTGGTTGACACCTCATGCCACTGAGACAGCGGAATTCCACTGACCCCTGTAGTCGTCTCGTCTCGGCTTGGCTCGGTTCGGCTCTGCTGGTCGCCAGGGCCATTCCTCCAGGAATTTGGCTCAAGTCTTGCAGGCTGCAGGCAAAGCCATATCATGAGAGTTTGCCCACACCCCTTAGAGAGTCCTCAATACTGCTCTGGAAGATGTCGATCACCCACAATGACCCATCAGAATGCATCATGCTGTCAGAAGTCATGAAGTTGAATGATCATGGCACCACCAGAGAGGAAGACCCTATCCAAAAGTGCCTGCAGCAATGATCTGGGACACAGACGTTGGATAGTCCTCTCACCTAGCAGTGACAATGTTAGTGCGATAAGCACCATGAGATGTGCTGGTGTTGGAAGTTCCTCAGTGTCCACATCAGTGATGTGGTAGGCAGCGACCAGTATGAAGTCCCATGAGTAGCAGGTCTTGGGTATTCGGATGTTCTCGGGAATGGCAAGCAGCATGAGTGCTGGAGCATCTAACACATGATGTCACTATATCATTATAATCAATGAATTGAGTGCCATCAGTACGAAAGCCTTCAATCCTAATGACCACCTGAATTCAGAGCTGGAGAACCGGGATATTTATGGAAACTAGTGTGAGGTAATAACTTGAGGTTCTATTTGTTATGACTGAATGTGACTTGCTTCTTTACCAGTTGTCAGCAGTCCTCATTTTGCTGAGTCTGCTTAACAATTTGTTACAGGTTCTTAACTGCACTATCATGTCCCTGAAATGTGTTATTGTGTCTGAGGTAATGCTTGTTGCCTTACATCGCAAGATCTAATGTCTCCATCCCTCTCTCTCAGCTGAAATTTTACTGAATGTGTAACTTGCACTTGGCGATTGGTGCCGATGTAGGAACATGTGCTTACATACGTGACTGATTTACAGTGCTGATTGTTTCTTTCTGCTGCGTAGCTATGTCACCATCTCTACCTGATGTCTGTGGCTGTGCTAGTGTGAACTTGCGAAAAACTATTCCTCCCTCTTTTCTGTTATGGGGCATAACAACACTGTACACTTATCGATTTTACGACGGGGTAGGCACGCAATCTTAACAGCCACTTCGGAAAATTCAGGCTGCATCCATAAAGTCGGTGGTGGTGTCAGCCCTTCTCTACACATTCACCCTTCAACGTGACAGATTTCTCCCAATGATGGCCGGCCGAAGTGGCCGTGCGGTTAAAGGCGCTGCAGTCTGGAACCGCGTGACCGCTACGGTCGCAGGTTCGAATCCTGCCTCGGGCATGGATGTTTGTGATGTCCTTAGGTTAGTTAGGTTTAACTAGTTCTAAGTTCTAGGGGACTAATGACCTCAGCAGTTGAGTCCCATAGTGCTCAGAGCCATTTGAACCATCTCCCAATGATGAATGACTTAGTGGGGACGTTGGCTGTAGAAGTGTTTATTTTGGCTGTTGAGGGTACGTTCAAACTCGAAAATCAACTCGTTGTCATTCTGGAGATGCCTGCCATGCAATAGTTTCTTGATAAGAGGAAAGGTAGAGAAGTCACTGAACGCCATGTTAGGAGAATACGGCAGTGAGGTAAAATTTGATAGTCCAAACAAGCAGTGTGTGTGGATGTGCCCTGAGCAGAATGACATTGCATGTTGTTATGAAGCTGTTGGGAAGCTTCCTGCTCACTTCGTTTTGACAGCCTTCCATGACCTCGTCAAGAGACTTTGCTAGTAAGCTCTTTTGATGGTCTGTCCTTTAGAGCATAATCTGTTAGAACCACAGCACTTCAGTCACAAAAAACGCTCAGCATCACCTTGCCCGATGATGATTGAGTTTTCACCTTCTCGGTGGAGGTGAATCTGTATGTTTCCACTGCTTGCTTTGTTCCTTTCTCTCGCTGTCACACTGATTCATCCAGCACATGTCCATGGTGAAAAGGCGGCAAAAGAGGTCGTCTGGACTGGCCTGACATAGCTGAAACATTTCCACTTCTGCCTCGTTCTGGCAACCTTCAAACGGTTGACAGTCACGGAGCCCTATGGACACTGAACTCTATCTTGTTCAGAATGTCTTGTAAGCTCTTGAAAATCAATGTATCATAATTGGTTTTCACTTTTTCTGCTATCGTCTCCATTGTGATATGCCAGTCTCTGAGCACCAGGGTCTCCACTTATGTCCACTTCTCCAGTTTCTTTATAGACCACGGTCTGCCTCTTCGTTTATTGTCATTCAGATTTGTCTGACCACAATGAAACCCCTGCGCCGCCTAACCGATGTGTCATATGATGGTGTATTGTTTCCACACATTTATAATAACTCAGCACAGATTGTGGCTGCGTTTTTCGTTTCCAACGCAGAAACTACGAGGGTCACTCCAAAAGAAATGCACACTATTTTTGTAAAAATACAGTTTTCATTCTGCATGTGTGAAAGTTTTACAGTGTGTAGATATATCCTTCCCGCTTGTTTTCAAACTTAGTTCAACCTGTTCCCAGCATGTCTTCAAGATGGCTGCTACACTTGACGTTCGTCAGAAGCAAAGTGCTGTCATAGAATTCCTGTGCTGTGAAAACGAGACAGTGGGAAACATCCACAAGAGGTTGAAAAAGGTGTATGGAGATGCTGTCGTCGATCGCAGTACAGTTAGTCGGTGGGCAAGCGGGTTACGTGATGAAAGCGGGCACGGCAATATTGACGATTGTCCTCGCAGCGGCAGGCCTCGTACTGCACACACTCCAGACAATGCGCAGAGAGTTAACTAATTGATGACTGCTGACAGACGCATCACAGTGAACGAATTGTCACGCTACGTTGCGACAGGGGAAGGAAGTGTTTGCAGAATACTGAAAGTGTTGGCGTTAAAAAAGGTTTGTGCCAGGTGGGTTCCCAGGATGTTGACAGTGGCTCACAAAGAAACAAGAAAAACGGTATGCAGCGAACTTTTGGAACAGTACGAGAATGGTGGAGATGAATTTCTTGGAAGAATTGTGACAGGTGATGAAACATGGCTCCATCATTTTTTACCAGAGACGATGAGGCAATCAATGGAGTGGCATCATGCAAATTCACCCAAGGAAAAAAAAATTCAAAACCAAACCTTTTGCTGGAAAAGTTATGGCTACGGTGTTTTTCGATTCCGGAGGACTCTTGCTTGTGGACATCATGCCAAGTGGAACAACCATAAATTCTGATGCATAAATGATGACACTGAAGAAACTTCACGCTCGACTGAGTCGTGTTCGACCACATCGGCAGAAGCAGGATGTTTCGCTGTTGCATGACAGTGCGCGGCTATATGTCCCTCAAAAAACCATGGAAGCGATAACAAATCTCGGATGAACAACACTGAAACACCCGACTTACAGTCCTGACCTGGCTCCATGTGACTATCATCTCTTTGGGAAACTGAAAGACTCTCTTTGCGGAACAAGGTTTGATGATAATGACTCCCTTGTGCACGCTGCCAAACAGTGGCTCCAACAGGTTGGTCCAGATTTTTACCGTGCGAGTATACAGGCGCTGGTTCCAAGATGGCGTACGGCAGTTGAGAGGGATGGAAATTAAGTGGAGAAATGAAAATATTGTTCCTAAAGGATGTATCTACACACTGTAAAACTTTCAAACATGTAGAATAAAAGATGGATTTAAAAAAAAAATAGTGTGCATTTCTTTTGGAGTGACCCTCGTACAACACGACACTCCACTTTATCGTTGGGCTGCGCCATTTTGTTTTATCTTCTCTAGCAGCATATATCGTTTGTCTGATACAAAAACACTAGTTTTTCACGTGACAGAGCACTGATCCATCCAGTCACTTATGCAGAATGATGCCATTCAGGATTCAGGTGAAGTAAGATCTTGTGGCTCTTGATTAAGAAAAAATTAATGCACTAGCCCGGACGTGAACCTGGATACATCCATGACTGCAAAAGAGGCCCAAAATGGTTACAGAATTATTCGAGTACATTGCAGAGCACATAGTTTGCTCTCCGCACGACACTGTAAAATGCATGTATCCACGAGAGTAACTAGAGCTTCCATTACAGGGCTCCCTCATTCGCTTACAGAATTACCTTGTACACCACATGCCACAACCATACCCCTCTTACTGTTCGATTTGCGAGTGGTGTACGTGAATAGAGATTATCGGCACTCAGGATTAGTTCAGATTTCCCTATGACTGTTGCAGTCTTGAAATGAGTAATACCATTATATGTATTCAGGTTTCTCCCATTAAACTGTTGCAGTCATTAAATGAGTAGTATACAGGGTGGCCAGAAGAAGTCTGAAAAGCTTGTAACACCCTTACAGGCTTTCAGACTGTTAAATGAATACGTGATGTCCGTTCTTTCAAAAGTATCTGAAAGAACTGACACCAACGCATTCATATAATCGATTCGCTTCGATCGGCAATGAGCAAAAAACCTTCAGTGGGGATGCACAACGACGTTCGACGTCGGGCGAGAAGCTTAAACTAGCGAGCGTGGAGGACATGGACTGAGACTGTGGATAGGTGGCGCTAGGAGGGAGTGTGGGTCGGCCGGGGAGCGTACTAAGGCAGTCCACGCATTTGCGAAAAAACACACTGTCCGGATGGCGCAGTGGATCACTCAACTGCCTAGTAAGCAGGAGATCCCGCGTTCGAGTCCCGATCCGGCACACGCTGTCACTCGTCGCCGTTGATTCCGCATAAAATCTCGATACATCTGGTATTATTATGTCCCTCACTTTTCATTCTTCCCCTTCCACCTTCAATTTAAATAATATTTTCAGACTGTTTCTGGTCATCCTATATACAGGGTGTCCCATTTATCTTGACCACCTTAAATAACTGTTTGTCCTGATGCAAATTACAAAATGTTTCAAGCAAATGTTCTTTAGCCGTCAGGGGGAAACCATCAGCATGATTGTCTTCGTTGTAGCTTTGTTTTTTGCAAAGATATGAACAGCAATATGACTTTTTCAAATGGCACCCTGTATTTTTTTATTCGGTAATTCATTTCCTCTCCTAAAGACCTATTCAAAAATGTATCACAGTGTACCATCCACTGAAACACAACGTTATTAGTTACATAACACAACATTTACGTTGACGCTCCCAGCGCTTAAAAATGGTTCAAATGGCTCTGCGCACTATGGGACTCAACTTCTGAGGTCATCAGTCCCCTAGAACTTAGAACTACTTAAACCTAACTAACCTAAGGACATCACACACATCCATGCCCGAGGCAGGATTCGAACCTGCGACCGTAGCGGTCTCGCAGTTCCAGACTGCAGCAACTAGACCCGCTCGGCCACCCCGGCCGGCCCCAGCGCTTAGTGCAGGTACTCGGGGTAATGGACCACATCCACCTACTGACGTTGACAGAGGACAAATGTAAACATAAGTAGAATGCACACCCGTCATTCCGTCAACCATCGTCGTTGAAGAGTTGTGAGAGCAGAATCTACACCAACGAAGAGAAGGTAGAAATGCTACTCATCTATGCGAGATGTAAGTTAGCAGAATAATAATTCCAATACTGTTTTCTGATGTACAGGTACCTTTAGTACAGTAGTTTAGTCTTTTTAAATACTGTTGTCTGGAGTAGGCATACAGTAAAGGCTGTCCTTCCTACAAACTGCATCGGCACAACGTTTCTTTTATTGTTCTTGTTGAAAGGAGGCGAAATGCTACGCAGGCAGCGGAACTGTACAGATACCCATATCCTGACAAGAATCCACCTTTCCGACGGATGTTTCCTCGTTTTGTTGCGACGCTTCAGGAAACGGGAAGTTTCAACCTGCGACAACGCAATCGTCGTAGCACTCGCACAGACGAAGCTGCCGAAGATACTGTTTTCGCTTATGAATCCACGTGAGACCATACGACAGATTGAACACGACATTGGCGTTCCTAAAACCAGCGTACGTCGTATTCTTACACGTCACCGGTTCCATCCTTACCATGTACACCTAAATCACGAATTGCTTGGGAATGATTTCCAGGTTCGTGTACAGTTCTGTCAGTAGTCACAGCAGCAAATCCTTGCCAACCCGAACTTCTTCTCCAATGTTCTATTTACCGATTAATGTTCCTTCTCAAACGAAGAACAGGTAAATACGTGGAACATGCATTATTGATCCAGCGACAACCCTCGATGGCTCAAACAGGTGGAACATCAGCGTCAATGGAGAGTTAACTCTGTTGTGGGATGCTTGGTACTGCAGTTATTGGCCCTTATTTCATCAATTGTAGTCTAAAGGGCACAGTGTATGCCAACTTCCTCAGACGAATTCTTCCTCTTCTGAAGTGCCGCTAAGAACCAGAATGCTTATGTGGTATCAACACGATGGATGTCCAGCACATAATGCCTTGTGTGCACGTCGTGTACTGAACAGAAGGTATCATACCAAAGGGATTGGTCGAGGAGGAACAGTTACTTGGCCTACTAGGTCTCCTGATTTAAATCCTCTGGACTTTTTTCTTTGGGGATGCATTAAGCCTTTTCAGTAGTTGCAGGGGCAATAGTCTGGATGATTGACTGATGTGGCCTTGTAACATCAAACAAAACAGAGTTGCTGTGCTCGTACTGCGAACGGCTGAAAGCAAGGGGAAACTACAGCCGTAGTTTTTCCTGAGCGCATGCACCTTTACTGTGCGGTTGAATGATGATGGCTGCCTCTTGGGTAAAATATTCCTGAGATAAAATGGTCTCCCATTCGCATCTCCGGGCGGGGACTGTTCAGGAGAACGTCATTATCAGGAGAAACAAAACTGGCGTTCTACGGATCGGAGCGTGGAATGTCAGATCCCTTAATCGGGCAGAAATTTAAGACATTGAAAAGGGAAATGGATACGTTAAAGTTAGATATAGTTGGAATTACTGAAGTTAGGTGGCAGGAGGAACACGACTTCTGGTCAGGTGAATACAGGACTATAAATACAGAATCAAATACGGGTAAAGCAGGAGTAGGTTGACTAATGAATAAAAAAAATAGGAAAACGGATAAGCTGCTACGAATAGCATAGTGAATGCATTATTGTAGACAAGACAGCCCACACCTACCACAGTAGCACAAGTTTACATGCCAACTAGCTCCGCAGATGAAGAGATTGAAGAAATGTATGATGCTTTAAAGCAAATTATTCATATAGTTAAGGGAGACGAAAATTTAATAGTCATAGAGGACTGGAATTCAGTAGTAGGAAAAGGAAGAGAAGGAAACGCAGTAGGTGAATATGGACTGGGGGTAAGAAATGAAAGAGGAAGCCGTCTGGTAGAATTCTACACAGATCATAACACTTGGTTTAAGAATCATGAAAGAGGGTTGTATACGTGGAAGAGGCCTGGAGACACTGGAAGGTTTCAGACAGATTATACAGTATAATGGTAAAACAGAGATTTAGGAACCATGTTTTAAACTGTAAGACATTTCCAGGGGCAGATATGGACTCTGACCACAATTTTTTGGTTAAGAACTGTAGATTAAAACTGAAGAAACTGAAAAAAGGTAGGAATTTAAGGAGATGGGACTTGGAATAACTGAAAGAACCAGACGTTGTAGAGAATTTGAGAGAGAGCATTAGGAAAGGAATGACAAGAACGGGAGAAAGAAATACAGTAGAAGAAGAATGGGTGGCTTTGAGAGGTGAAATAGTGAAGGTAGCAGAGGATCAAGTAGGTAAAAAGATGTGGGCCAGTAGAAATTCTTGGGTAACGGGAGACATATTATACTTAATTAATGAAAGGATAAAACATAAAAATGCAGTAAATGAAGCAGGCGCAAAGGAATACAAACGTATCAAAAATGAAATAGACAGGAAGTGCAAAATGGCTAAGCAGAGATGACTAGAGGACAAATGTAAAGTTGTAAAAATGTATATCACTAGGGGTAAGACAGACACTGCCTACAGGAAAATTAAAGAGACTTTTGGGGAAAAGAGAACCACCTGTATGAATATCAAGACCTCAGAGGGAAACCTAGCCTTAAGCAAAGAAGGGAAAGCAGAAAGGTGGAAGGAGTATACACAGGATCTATACAATAGCGATGTACTTGAAGGCAGTATTATGGAAATGGAAGAGGACGTAGATGACGATGAAATGGGAGAAATGATACTGAAACAACTAAGTCAAAACAAGGCCTCGGGACTAGACTACATTCCATTATAGCTACTGACAGCCTTGGGAGAGCGAGCCATAACAAAACTCTTCCATTTGGTGAGTGAGATGTATGAGGCAGGAGAAATACGCTCAGACTTAAAGAAGAATATAATAATTCCAATCCCAAAGAAAGCAGGTGTTGACAGGTGTGAAAATTGCCGAATTATCAGTTTAATAAGTTACGGTAGCAAAATACTGACACGAATTCGTTACAGACGAATGGAAAAACTGGTAGAAGCCGACCTCGGGGAAGAAGGCAATACTGACCCTACGACTTATCTTAAAAGACGTGTTAAGGAAAGGCAAACCTACGTTTCTAGCATTTGTAGATTTAGAGAAGGCCTTTGACAACGTTGGCAGGAATACTCTCTTCAAATTCTGAAGGTGGCAGGGTAAAATACAGGGATCGAAAGGCTATTTAAAATTTGTACAGAAACCAGACGGCAGTTGTAAGAATTGAGGGGCACGTAAGGGAAGCAGTGGTTGAGAGAGAGTGGTACAGGGTTCTAGCCTATTCCCGATGTTATTCAATCTGTATATTGATCAAGCAGTAAAGGAAACAAGAAAAATTTGGAATAGGAATTGAAATCCATGGAGAAGAAATAAAAACTTTGAGGTTTGCCGAAGACATTGTAACTCCGTCAGAGAGAGCAAAGGACCTGGAAGAGCAGCTGAACGGAATGGACAGTGTCTTGAAAGGCGGATATAAGATGAACATCAACAAAAGCAAAACGAGCATAATGGAATGCAGCCGAATTAAATCAGGTGATGCTGAGGGAATTAGATTAGGAAATGAGACACTTAAAGTAGATGAGTTTTGCTATTTGGGGGGCAAAAAATCTGATGATGGTCGAAGTAGAGAGGGTATACAATGTAGACTTACAAAGGCAAGAAAAGCGCTTCTGAAGAAGAGAAATTTGTTACAATCGAGTATAGACTTTAGTGTCAGGAAGTCTTTTCTAAAAGTACAAAGGGCATTCAAAACGTTTTGCACATTCGTCTCTATTTTTTTTTTATTTTTTGCAGGAGCAGAATGAAATTTTTTGTGAACACACTTGGAACATTTAGTTACACATTGAGCCTACTCAATGTAGCCTCCATTAGCTGTGACGCATCTGGCCCAACGCTCTTTCCATTATGTGAATGCACTTTGGTAAAATTCTGGGGACTGATATGTACACCATCGCTTGACGAAGGAAATAACGTCTTTCTCACTATCAAATGTTTTGCCGCGCAGGTGGGCCTTCAGACGACCAAAGAAGTAAAAAATCAGACGGAGCCAAGTCCGGACTGTAGGGAGGATGAGGAACAATTTTCCAACGTATTTTCCTGATTTTCTCCTGCGTCATAAGGGCTGTATGGGGATTGGCACTGTCATGATGTAGTCTGATGGGATGACCCTGAAGCTGTGGTCAGTGGGTCTTGATGGCACGTCGCAGCTTTTCCAATGATAAGCAGTAACGGTCCCGGTTAATTGTGGAGCCAGGTTCCAAAAATCAATGAAAATGCCACGCCACTGATCCCAGAAGAAGGAGGCCATCATGTCGACTGTAGACAGTTCAAATAAAGCTCGAAGAAATTTGTGTCGCCAATATTTGGTCGGAGAGGGGAGAAGAGGTGATAACGTACACTTTCTGATCGCCAGTCTTTAATGCAACGTCCTGGATTCATTTCTAAATCACTGCGCAACGTTCGGTGGAGACTGCATTGTTGACGGTGATCCATACGTGAGATGGGACGTAAGGTTCGGCGGCCCCTTTGGTGCTCGCTGTTTGAAGGACAGGCGATGTACCGGCACCGGGTTTCATCTTCTCCCTCCTCTGTAATCATAATCAACAACACAAATACACTACGCTCCACATACTCTCTTCACTCTCGCCTATATGAAACAGCTACACTCAAAACACTTGACCGAGCGAGGTGGCTCAGTGGCTAGCACACTGGTCTCGAATTCGGGAGGACGACGGTTCAAAACCCGGGCCCTGCCATCCTGGTTTAGGTTTTCCGTGACGTCCCTAAATCGCTTCAGGCAAATGCTAGGATGGTTCCTTTGAATAGGCACGGCCGACTTCCTTCAATGATCCGGTGGTACCCGACTTCCTTCAATGATCCTATGGTACCGGTAACCTCGCTGTTTGGTCCCTCCCCTGAATCAACCAACCAGTTCACACTCAAGATATCGAGAGAGCGTCTGTTATTAGAAAAGTTGCAACAGGTCATGAGTGACACGTATAGATACCAATGATGGAAAAAAACGTAAATATCGTTCTGCGTGCACTCTTTATTCTTTCTTACAGGCAACAACATCGTCAGCGAGCAATCAATAAGTGCTGCTCGCATTCCCTGATAAGCTTTTTTTTTTTTCCACGAGTTAATGAACTAAGTGACAGGAGTAGACACGTAAGTTACAGTTCGATGTCCTGTTATATCGATGCCTTTGACGACAATCTACTAGCTTAGTTGGTCAGTTGGACAAAGATGGAGGAAACAACTCGGCGTGCTCTTCGTGGAGAAAACTTCATAGCATTCGCCGGAAGTGATGTACCGAAACATCGCAAAACAATGTGGATCACTTTACAGAGATTTGAACTCCACTTCTCCCTAAAGCAAGTGCTTCGTGTTAAGTGCTTCGTGTTAAGTGCTTCACATAGTTGTTCTTGAGAGATAGACTAATCCAGTCACCTTTCTCGATACACGCACAATATTAACTTCACCTGTGATGAGTTCTTATGCATCGGGGTAAGGTACTGAGTTAATGTTAAATATACTTCAAAGAAATCACACCTTCTAGAAAAAATCTTATATATCTTAAACCACTTGTCGCTTTTGGAAGCTCGAGAGAATTTTATCAGCACATATTGCCGTGAAACCATGTACTCATATATATTCCTTATGATCGTTTTTTCGTCTTGAAGTGCAAGAGTTGTGCTGTTGCTGTTGTAATGTACTGGGAAATCTAGGAATCTATTTGTTCGCCTTTCTAAAATTTTCAAACATCATATGTGAAGAGAACAGAGTGAGCTCTGCTCCCAAAATTATGCTTTCGAAATCCAAGTGGATGTGTGCAGAGAAGCTTTTCTTGCGTGAGGACGCAACGACATCCATCGGAAGTGAGAGCCGGGTGAGGTGGCCATGTGGTTAAGGTCATACTGTTTAGATTTTATGTGTCCCCAAATTATTTCTTTGAAATCGTCACAGCCGAACTCATTTCCCGTTCTTCTCCAATCATAGCATGTTTTCCGTCGCTATCGGCGTCATCAGTGACAGGGCGTAAAATCAAATTCTTCTTTCGTTTCCCTTGTTCTTCATGCAAGAGCAACTGATTATTCTATAATAAAAAATGGCTCGCTAGTTGACAGGATATCAAATTCAATGGGGTGACTATTCCACCATTGCATTATTAATGGTATCGCTACGCTACGCTATGCTAGTATGGAACAACACGTCGATTGTTTTTCGAATAGGACAGTATCATAGAAGATGGAGAACATATCAAATGAGCGTGACTGCAAGACATGCAGTGAGATCAATGCCGAAAACATGGTGCGTAGCTGGCATCATAGGTGTGACACGCTCCCTGTATGACGAATGGGCTGCACCCGGATGTGAATGTGGAAACGACCGATATTAGTGCAGAATACTGCGTGGTACAAAGATCACACATTCCGCGCCAACGACATTTTTCTGACGCTGACGGATGAACTCGAGCGCTTGTCCCGTACTGATGTCAGTCCTGTAAATGAACGTGAATAGCGCCGCATTATTGTTGGGAAATAGTGCTTGCTGAGACATGGAGCAAGTTGCACCGTCAGATGTCGCCAAAGCTGCCCTTACTGCACCCAAAGGAAAAGCGGCCTATAAACACTAATGCGAAACTGACCCCGCTCTCAAAAGAAAGCGAAATCAAATAATTTGTTAAAACATTTTTTGGCATTATTTTTAGATATAGAGAAGACCATAAAAGCGAAAGTACGTAGTTTTAACATGAGTATTGTTTTTTAACAGGAACCAGTGAACCACATGGACAACTCTTTTGCCAATGAAGCATCAAAGGTGTTTCACTGGATTCACACTAAACGGGAAATAAACAATACTACGTAAGTCTTCATCATTCAATGATTAATGGATATGGTTCAAACTTTCATTCTCGTCCCCCCATCCCCCGCCGTTCTCCCATGCCCCACTTTCTCTCTCTGTCTCTCTCTATGAGGTTTTGAACTGCAACCGTCTAAACTTATACAAATAGTTTTAAAATTATCATTATTCAACCTACCTATTATTCAAAGGAAATACTGATAACAGCAGTGAAACGCTTGCACTAAAACTGGAGGCACATTTGCCAGGAGAAGATACTTTGTGAGAGTAGATTTTGAGTGCGTCTGAAGGTATAATGTGTGGGGCATCACTGGAGCAGAAGAGTTGGTATTTGGAAATGGGTGTGAAGTGGGGGTTTGTATGATTGTATACTAGGAAAAAAATGGATCTAGGACGGAAGTCACGCCTTGGTTGTAAGGAAGAAGGATGCAGAAAAAAGTAGGCAATAGGTTATATCTAATAAGAGGGATAAGGGTACACACGGATTCAGTTGTATGAGAGTCTATTAAAACTGCATAGAGAGAGGATATGGAAAGTGTACGTGTAGTATTAGTGGAATGTGTTGGGGCAGAATAACAGGTTTGGAGATTAGAGGGGAAACAGAATATGGGTTGTTGGAGTCAAGTTTCCGGGCTGCAGAGAGACATATTCGAAACATCTGTTGACGGATTGTCGAGCGACCAGTGCATCAACACTCGGCAGCCACCGCAGTTGAAGAACTGTGGCATAGAGTTGAATCAGCTTAGAATGACGTAACCATATGTGCCGTCTAAGCTCAGTTGAACTCTGTCCCCACCGGGTTAGAAACCAGTGTTTCTCTCTGAGGCGACAGGTCTGTGTACCGAATTTCGGTGTTACAAATTTAATTATTTAATCTTCTTACTATGCTGTACACACACAATAAGTCAAATTTCGTTATTTGCTCTTCTTCTGGTGTTGCATTTTTAATGACCATCGGTGTAAAATTTAATCAAAAAATGTCAAATTATTACTCAGACATTCCTACAATTTACCTCCCGCACCCCCGCACCCCCCCCCCCCCTCCATAGTTCCCGCCGTCAGCGGGTGTTGCATTTTAATTAACTCTTATTTACAAACAGAAGAGCCCTGGGCCTATATTTTTAAAGGCTTCTCCTTGCTGTACGTTATCTCACAAGCAACTGTTTCCCCGAGACTAGGGTTGCCAGGTGTCCGACTTTAACCGGACATTTTGGCTTTTTACAGGGCTCTTGTTTGGTTTTTTACAGGTGAAATACAGAACGCACTGCTTACTAGATATACATCAAAATCAATTGGAAGAATTTAGAGCAAACGCGAGTAATATGTACATAACTACCAAAGACTGCTTAAAATCTTGGCCATGGGAGTTTAACACCCAATTAAAACACTTTTTGTGGATGACATTAGCTGAATTTTTAATCTGAGAACAAGTAGCAAGAAAAAGACGAAGTTCGGTGACATCAACTTCCTTGATCATAGGCAAAATTTCACGACATTTATACAACAAAAAATTGAGACAACTCTACCTCTAAAAAGCTTTTGGCGCATGATAATGGACAGCCTATTTCAAATTGCACGATAATCAATAATTTTATACGGAATTACTGAAATTGGCAGAATATTACTGTGTTATTCAGGTCGTAGTGCAAACATCTAAAGGGTGTTCTCTTTCATAAACGAACGCAATAAATTGCAAATGAATAAATATGTTTTTGTTGTGTAATTTAAAATTATTCTGTCAATAATTGCACAAAATAATTTCCAACAATAATAACGTTCTTTGGGTTTAGTTCAGAAATATTAATACTTAGTTACAGATTACTGTCATTTATTTATAAGTGTAATCGAAATAACCAAAGTTATTGAATATCTTTTTGTATTCCATACTAGGAGAATAGACGATTTTTTTATATATATATTGAAGAACGTTTATTTTGAAATAAGGTTACCTTAGGAAGAATGTTGTGCAGTTAAGAAGACTGAGCAGCTGTCTGCTGTTATAACTGCAATATTATAAGGCTGTTTGCTGATTGCTTTTTAGTTTAAGCATGCTAGAGTTATATTTAGCATAAATCTGACTGTACCTGATTATTAATAAATGATTAAAAATAACAAACTGAATGTATTTCTATTTGAAACAGATAGCCCGGCTTTTGGGGGAAAATATCCGGCTTTAGTGTCTTTGGACCTGGCGCTCCTGCCTGGCATCTGTAACAGCGTGAGGTCCGCTCCAGGCGGCCTACTGCTCCTAACTCGAGCCTGGAAATGGTCTGCCCAATGCATCATCATTTAATAGAACACACTATTAACGGAATTTGCTTAAATCATTAGAAAATGAGGTAACCGATGAAAAAATGAAAATAAGCGACCGATCAGAGCCTAACAGGCGACAGTGAAAAATAGGAGAAATACATATGCATTTGTACATTTCGCTCAAGGGGAGCTCTCGACTCATCGGTCCATGCACGACGATGCACGGTACCAATACGTTCCACAAAGTTGCGCACGAAAATGCGATTTTTCAGAGGGTCATACCTCGGGTTCTATTGATCACAGTGATAAGAGGTAAAGTATTTTGTAAATCCCTCGGCCTAGCGACCATTTGTATACCTATCGAAAGACCTGGGATACACTAGGTGTCCTACAGTACAGGGTCAAAGCTTAAAAAGTACACACTTACACCAGCCCAGGTAAATTGAGCAAATCGGTCGGTTCTCTTGCATTGTGTGTGGTCTATGTTGGATCTTAGGCGGGTTATAAAAGCAACATTTATTCATTGCTGATTCCTGAGAAGACATCGGTGAACCATGATTTTCGGTTCGAAGAGTACTAATAATGGGGATGGCCACTTTTATAATTCCTATTCATGATAAATCGAAATTTTTACTATATGATGTTCTCGGGGAACCTTGAGGCTTTTTACGATATTATTACCCGTTACCAAGGTCAATCTGTATATCGAGCAAGCAGTAAAGGAAACAAAAGAAAAATTCGGAGTAGGTATTAAAATTCATGGAGAAGAAGTAAAAACTTTGAGGTTCGCCGATGACATTGTAATTCTGTCAGAGCAGTTGAACGGAATGGACAGTGTCTTGAAAGGAGGATATAAGATGAACATCAACAGAAGCAAAACGAGGATAATGGAATGTAGTCAAATTAAATCGGGTGATGCTGAGGGGATTAGATTAGGAAATGAGACACTTGAAGTAGGAAAGGAGTTTTGCTATTTAGGGAGTAAAATAACTGATGATGGTCGAAGTAGAGAGGATATAAAATGTAGACTGGCAATGGCAAGGAAATCGTTTCTGAAGAAGAGAAATTTGTTAACATCGACTATAGATTTAAGTGTCAGGAAGTCGTTTCTGAAAGCATTTGTATGGAGTGTAGCCATGTATGGAAGTGAAACATGGACGATAAAAAGTTTGGACGAGAAGAGAATAGAAGCTTTCGAAATGTGGTGCTACAGGAGAATGCTTAAGATTAGATGGGTAGATCACGTAACTAATGAGGAAGTATTGAACAGGATTGGGGAGAAGAGAAGTTTGTGGCACAACTTGACTAGAAGAAGGGATCGCTTGGTAGGACATGTTTTGAGGCATCAAGGGATCACAAATTTAGCATTGGAGGGCAGCGTGGAGGGTAAAAATCGTAGAGGGAGACCAAGAGATGAATACACTAAGCAGATTCAGAAGGATGTAGGTTGCAGTAGGTACTGGGAGATGAAGAAGCTTGCACAGGATAGAGTAGCATGGAGAGCTGCATCAAACCGGTCTCAGGACTGAAGACCACAACAACAACAACAACGTCCAGTTACCGTACTTATGCACGTAATAACCTGTCTGAGGCGTAAATGTAGTTCTCTGCCTCGTGATGACTGGGTGTTGTGTGATGTCCTTAGGTTAGTTAGGTTTAAGTAGTTCTAAGTTCTAGGGGACTGATAACCATAGATGTTAAGTCCCATAGTGCTCAGAGCCGAGAGTAAATGTAGTTTTAACTGACGCAGTGGACGCATGGAAAGAGTTCCAGGGTCATCGAAAGGGTTCTGAGGTCACCAGACTGATTTTAGGCAGCATTTTCTCAGAAAAAAAGCTTTATGTCGCTCTGTCTCTGCATAATTGGCACGTCACGCCTACAGAAATATGCCCACAGTGATACGGCAGTGACAGTCTTAACATGACTGAAGAGAATTGAAAACTGCCAAAAATTATGTAGAACTGGAAAGACTACAAATTCAGTAAAATGTTTCTACAAACAAAAACTAAAAAATACAGTTCATAAGCCAGAGTTTCTGATGAATTGTGATCGACGACCAAATTGTCCAGATAAAATTAAAGCAAATGATTTTGTATTAGTCTTATATTATGCATGCTTAGTTGTGTCGAAATATATAAATGTATCGCAGTATATAAAAACTGTCAAAACTTTACTGAACTGTAGAATTCGTTTCATATAAGTTGCACAGCCTACTGTAGCAGGGAAAAGAAGGGAACCAGAGGAAAAATGCTCCTGTCAAAGCACAAAAAAGGCAAGTATGTTCATCTTTCAAAGACTCCGACAGGAAAGTTGGGAACCAGAAGCCTCAATCCACATTCTGTCTTCCGCATCAAAAATTTTGGCATGCGAACATGTTCGCGCTTTTTGTGTCGAAGGAGAGTAGCAGAGAGACAGTGACAATGGAAGAGAGAAGACACAGATGGAAGAGAGAGGAGACAGTTCCAGTGGTACAGAAAGAGAGAGCAGACAGTAATAGTTAGAGACAGGAAGTGACAGTGAAAGAGAAAGAAAGGCATGAAGACAACAGCAGTGGAAGCCAGAGAAAAGGTACTGACGGTCAGTGAAAGACAGTGGCAGTAAAAGAGAAGGAGAGATGTATGCAGATGGAAGCAATGGGAACAAAAGAGAAAGGACACAGTAGAAATGAAAACTACAGATGAGTGACACCACACATTTGCTTGTGGGTCTGGACCCTTCCAGACTGGCGAACACGTGGTATAAGGGAACAAATAAGTTGAACTCCCAGATTTTTTGAGCTGCCGTGGTATGGTGGAGACAGCAGCAGTGGAAAAAAAAGACAAAAGGAGACAGTGCAAGTGAGAGAGAAAACAGTGACAGCAGTGACAACGAGATATCTCAAAATCGATGGGAGATAAAGGAGGCAGTTGCAGAGACACATACATATACACAGTGGCAGTGAGAGGGGGATGGTGAGTATGAAGGCTTAACTACAAAGAGACTGGATAAGGAATTTAGAATGTTGCGTGTTAAAAGAACGCGAAAAAGTTCGCATGCCAAAATTTTTAATGAAGAAGACGGAATGAGAATTAAAGCAGCTGGTTCATTACTTTTTTGTCAGTATCTTTTAAAGAGAAATATATTCGCCTTTTTGGTGCTCCGACAAGAGCATTTTTCCGCTGGTATTAGTGCATATTCGAAGTCTAGTCGACCACCTTCTTTCTGTTCCATAGCGCTTACCCCGTCTAGCACATGGTCCGCTTTTTTAGGATTTGGCAAATTTTTATTATTTAACTGTGTGGCCGGACGCCCTTCCTGAAGCCATTCATCAATATGGGGACCAGCCCAGAATTTGCCTAAAGTAGCGTGGTAGCCTCCTAAAAACCACACTCAGGGTACCGGGTGTACCAGCACACGGTCGTAAATCCACCGCCTCTCTCAGTCTCGCAATCTAGCGCGTTGTGCTTAACGCTACACGAGTAAGGCTGACCCCGGCTTAGTTCATAAACAAAAATACGCTGTATCTGACCAAAAAATGGAGATAAAACCACATGTGGGCTTGTGTATTAAATTATCCGTCATGTAGGTTATTCCACTAGGTTTGCAGTGTCACAGAAGATCAAACTCAAGCACATTAACTGTTTTCTATTATCTTTCGGAGATAACGTCAAACATCTATATCTACATAGATACTCCGCAAGCCACCGTTCGGCGCGTGGATGTAGGTACCCTGTACCACTACTAGTCAGTTCCTTCCTGTTCCACTCGCAAACAGAACAAGGGAAAAACCACTATTTATATTCCTCCGTATGAGGCCTAATTTCTCGTATCTTATCTTCGTGGCATCAAAGGATCACCAATTTAGTATTGCAGGGCAGTGTGGAGGGTAAACATCGTAGAGGGAGACCAAGAGATGAATACACTAAGCAGATTCAGAAGGATGTAGGTTGCAGTAGGTACTGGGAGATGAAGAAGCTTGCACAGGATAGAGTAGCATGGAGAGCTGCATAAAACCAGTCTCAGAACTGAAGACCACAACAACAACAACAACATCTTCATGGTCCTTATGCGAAACGTGTGTTGGCGGCAGTAGAATCGTTCTGCAGTCGGCCTCAAATGCCTGTTCTCTAAATTTTCTCGATAGTGTTCCTCGAAAAAGAAGTCGCCCTCCCTTCAGGCATATGCATGTGATTTTCCGAAGCATCTTCATAATACTTGCGTGTTGTTTGAACCTTGCGGTCCTGTCACACTTCCCTGGGACACTCCTGATGATACCCGTGTCTCTAACTCGCCGTCGAGGACAACGTACTGGTTTCTATTACTTAAGGGGAGCCGGAGGTGCCTATGCTGCCCATGTTAAAATCACTAAGTTTGACGAACATTTATGAATAAAATACCAAATAGAAAAATTTGAATTTTTTTTACACATGGAGTGGTTTAGTATTGCAGTTATGACAGAGGGATTTTGGGGTATCTTTTCTAGTTTCCTTCCAATTATTTTTTTTATTAATGACCCAAATTTTTTTTACAAATAATTGCTTTATAATTAAACTGAAATAAAACCACTGAACATATTGCCAAATGGCTGTGTTACAATGTAAGTTTGACCACTAGGAGTGCTGTATAAAAATTTCATCTCTCTAGCTTGAGTGGATTTTGAGAAATGTTCCTTATATTCGAAAAATTCTAATTTACGGGAAATGGTTATCAAAGTTTCTCAATACATTCCTGCACTATAGGATGGATTATCAGGGTGGTCTTCTTCATCCTCCAAAAGCTTCCTCTTCTGTCTTCTTTTCTGGCCTGTTGTTCCATCATACTTCATATGCCTTTCTCTAATTTCTGCTTCTCTTATCCTTTCTCTGTCAATATTTCTTAGTGCTCGTATAGTGTTCACCCCAGCTGTAAATCCTAATGCCTTCAGAACTTCACACTTCACACTGTTCCCTTGGTTGTAGGTTGCTATTGCATCATAAATGCCAAAGTGCAGTGTTTTTATGCTTACAAACACCCTTTTAGGAATCACTTTCCAAATCAAATTGTTTACGCTCTCATTAGGATTCTGCGTCTTTCCGTGTAGACATTTGTGTAAAAATTCTGGCTGTGCTAAGTCATGAAAAATTGATTTTATTGTTCCCTCCTGATTCTTGTACATACTGCATATTACCCGCTTTACACAAGAAGTATAATACTACCAATAACAGGCGCAACACTGAACTAATTCGAAACGGTAAACAGCAAAGAGACGATTCATTGCAGTTTCGCAACTTGGTATTAGTGTTAATTTTCTTTTCCTTACGTTATTCCTCTTCTTATATACACGGTTACTAAAACGTGGCATCGTAACCAGAACAAAAGTGTACGACAATATTAAATGGAGCAAGATGTTCGAAATTCTGAGGAAAATAGGAGTAAGCTGTAAGGTTCCAATGGTTCCAATGGCTCTGAGCACTATGGGACTCAATATCTGTGGTCATAAGTCCCCTAGGACTTAGAACTACTTAAACCTAACTAACCTAAGGACATCACACACATCCATGCCCGAGGCAGGATTCGAACCTGCGACCGTAGCAGTCGCGCGGTTCCTGACTGAGCGCCTAGAACCGCTAGACCACCGCGGCCAGCAAAGCTGTAAGGAAATAGGGTAATATTTGTCACAGAAAACAATGTAGCCAACCCTTGCACACTCGCTGTATGCGTAACATAAGGCGCTGTATGCGTAACAGGCCGAGAAAATCCCAAGCAGTTCGCCAGGAAGTCACGAGAGGGTGTTAGATGCATTCAGCGGCCACCCATTTCCTCTGCAGGCGTGGGGGAAAATGGTAATAACTCCACTTCTAGGGCGAGTAGAACAATAATTCAAAGTTTACATTAAAGAGGAATGTTCCAATTAGTTTTCGGTAGCAAAAAAAAAACGTAATTGTTTGGATTTGACCACCTCCGGCTCCCCTTAAGGAGTCTTCGAGCTACTCACATATTGGAAACAAATTCCGTATGCTCGTACCTTCGTTAACAGTCAGCAATGGGGGCACCGTGTCAAATGCTTTTCGAAAATCTGGGAATATGGATTCTGCCTGTTGGCCTTCATCCATAGTTCGCTGTATATCATGTGAGAAAAGGGCAAGCTGATTTTCGCAAGAGCGATGTTCTCTAAAACCGTGCTGATTCGTGGACGGAAGATTTTCAATCTACAGAGACTGTATTATATTCGTAGTGATACTATGTTCGAGAATTCTGAAACCGTGCTGATTCGTGGACAGAAGATATTAGGCCTAAAGAAACTGTATTATATTCGTAGTAAGACTATGTTCGAGAATTCTGCAGCAGACCTTTGTTAATGACAGTGGTCTGTATTCTTGCGGGTCAGTTTTATTTTACCCTTCTTATATACAGTAGTCGCCTGCGCTTTTTTTTCCACTTGCTGGAAAAGTAAAGGACCAATGCTGTAGCGTACTCTTTGTAAAACGAAATTGGGAGTCCATCCAGATCTACGTTCGCTATATGACGGATTAGTTATTCTTTTCCATGTTTCTGTACATCACGTCTAAGCTACGGAACAGACTTTAAAAAAATCTAAGGATTCAGTTTGCGGCGTATTCGATGAACTAGATAATTGCTTTAGAAAAAGGAAATTCATATAGTAGTGTCACAAATTTCAGATTTTTTTTATTTAGCTCTTCTCTCAGCTTCTGGCAACGTTCAGGGCCAAATGTTATTCTAAAGGGCTGAACGACCCAGTCCTGTGCTCGTGACTCAAAATTATCGCTGCGACCATTGAAGTGGAAACGATTTTTCAGATTCAGTGACAATGATTTGCGAAAGTCAGTTTCTCTGGCCGACTTGAGTAATGAACAAGGACAGAGAGCGCTAGATCCCTGGCACTCGTATTTGTAGTTCGAGTTTCACAAGTCGTCTCTGCTATGTCCCCCGCTCCCCTTTCCTCCCATAGCCAATCCTCTGCCTCAGTGGTCAACAGGGCCACAGTGATTTGTCGTTCGTCGTAGACAGCTCCCCACAATTACTTAACCGCTAACATATTTCATTTTGTGGCAAGCGATATTCATTATAAGCTGTCATTCATTTATCTGAAGGCAACGCTAACAAACCACAAATTGAGTTGCCGAAATAATCAAGAACAGATATGTTAACCCACATTTAAAAGCAGGAAGGGTATTGGTATTCGACAGGGTATAGTCAAATTAAGTAATCTCCTGTACATTACTGGGCATGTATCACGTTACAAGTAGCGCAAAGCTGCTCTTTTTCGCCTTTTGGTGACGATTCTCCTGACTGTACAAACATCAGAATGGCAGGGGGCCTGGTGGATTTATAATGCTCAACAACCCACCATAACTCCTGAATGTTCGTTGGAGTAGGTTCGGTGGCAGGCATATGCCTTCTGATTAACCTTGTTTTGTTCTATGGAAGAACGTACTACAGGTTTCTAGCGAGGTTTCTCAAAGCGAACATCTACCAACAAGTGTTCAGTAAGGTGTGTCTTATTTGGCATTCCTTAAATGTTTTAAAATTATTGTGGGTTACTTCCCCATTTCGGTTTCATTTCATGTAAAAATGAGCTGTGTGCAATTTGAGATCATTGGGGTACGGTGAATGGGTACACCTGGGCCTTCAAAATAGGAAAATCCGTAAGTATAAAGCCATGAACTTCTCAAAATATTAGTTCTACATGACAAATTAAGTCATTATCCAATGTTTACAGCTTGTTTGTATCAGCCTCCTTAACAAAAAGCCTTCTAATATCAGATATTGGTTAGGCAATGTGAAGGTAGAGGGATGGCGGAGCGATCCGAGCAGTTCCCTTCTACGACGCTATTTTGACAACCCCAGTAATCTCTCACTTTCGAGGAAGGTAGCAGTTCTAACAAGAACAACGCCTTATTCTTCAGCTGCTTTACAGGGGAAAATTTATTTACTCGGGTATTACACATATGAAATAACTGAAGCAAACTGCCACCTGCCAGCCAAACGTTACAGGCTTTCTTTTACAATTTGTGCGTGTGTAAATCAACGGTGCGCTAAAGTACTGCAGTAGCTGTACAGGAAATGATTATTCATTGCGAAGGAGCATCAATTCTAACACATGATGTGAGACACTGTGTACCAAAATTACCAGCTTTGTATCAGCTATGGAGGCAACTACAAAAATATGCCGGAAGATCGTCAGATATTCCTACGTGAAAAGAAACAGGTTATCAGATTCTAATTCTTTAAACGGCAGTACTATTGAAGAAGACAAACAGTGGTTGCTACTTCAGAAAGAGATAAGAGCATCTGAGCGAGCAGAGACGGTTTCCAAGAAGGGAAAGCGAAGCGAATATGAAATTCAAGACTTTAATAAATATTAATTTTTAACATACTTTCTATACATAAATATATTTGAAAATAAAATAAAAAAAACCTACCACTAATTCAGTGCTGAAAATTTTACTATTATTTTGGTCGTGCTGTTGTCCATATCTTACTTGTCTTTTTTCTAAGATCAACCTGGCGAACTGATGATTTCAAATTTATTTAGTATTGAATCTGAGCTACTCTCGTGGCAGCTCCAGGATCATCGATTGACAACACTGTTCCAAAAATTCCATTGCCACAAGAAAGAGAAGACGACGTCAAGCAGTACAGACTCCCAGACTTGCAGCTCTCCCTGAAAAAGATCACTGACAGGACAGGATACCAGTTTGCCGGCCAGTGTGGCCGAGCGGTTCTAGGCGCTTGAGTTCGACGGACTTGGACAATTCCAGCAGGACAATGCGACACCCCACACGTCCTGAATTGCTACAGAATGGCCCTAGGAACACTCTTCTAAGTTTAAGCACTTCCGCTGGCCACCAGACTCCCCAGGCATGAACATTATTGAGCATATCTTGGATGTCTCGCAACGTGCTGTTCAGAAGAGATCTGCACCCCATAGTACTCTTCATTGTATTTACCTTGTAGGCAACACATTCCTAAGACACTTCCTTTTCACCTCTACATCTAGACAGTAAATTGAAAGCTGTAAATGTAAGGAAGAAAGAGGTGTCAAGCTCGTAGAGGATTACAACAAATTTACAAAAAAAGAAAAGTATGTCCTTCAGGTTGTATGTGCTTAACGCAAAAAGTTTCCAGGATATAGAAAGAGATTGTCAAAGAACAATGATTTGTAAAAGAAAATTTGATTTTCTCATCATATTTTCGACACAAATATTATAGGCTCTACATCAGGGCCTGCCAGAAATTCTGCACGCGTGCGGTGCTCCTGCATATGTGCAACTTCCGGGTCACAGCGTGCACGCCGCAGCCGTCAGCGTTCATGTAGTGCATGTTTCTTCGCACAGATGTCGCTTTATCCACTTGCTGGGATACTCTGTACCGGCGCATTATAGTGCTCTTTCCACAGCTTGCAAGCCAACCATGGGAAGGTATTTCGCGTATTAAACATTTAGAATACTGTCACAGTCTACTCATTGAGACGTCTAGTTTTATGTTAACAGTTTAACCCAGTAAGACAAATAATGCAGTTAACAACTGTGGGTTTTTATTAAAGCAGCCTGACTGACGGCACGTAAATACGCGTAATGTTTTTGATCTAGTATTTAAGAAAGAGAGCACTTAGCGACTTCCAACGAACCTTATTCATGATTCCAAATAACATTAAGCTAATGCAAGGTTTCCTATAACTAATTCTCGGTGCCCTCAGTTACACCCACATAATTTCTGTCTCACTGACCTCTGAACAGAATGATAACCGCAGACCTCTCGATGATCACCTGCTATTTCAATACAATTATTGCCATATCTTTCATCAGTTCCGTCTGAAATCTGCATAATAACCGACAATTAGATGAATGTCATGTTTTATCGACTTCAGCTGAGCGTAGCCCTTCACACATTAAAAAAAAACCCTAAATGTAAGTATACATTGGAACAATCGGTTTAATGACAAATTTTCCTGATAATAATGTAACATGGAGCAGAATAAGGCAGTAATGCACAGTTAGAAAACAATAATTTTTAATTATGAAAGGAATAAATCCAAACACGTTTATCACTGGTCATGCGAAATGATATAGTTAATATCGGGCACAAAAGCACGGCTCATTGACAAACGCAGGCAGTTGCGAAGATTTTCATCACTTATGCTTGATCGAAACCTTGATTTACTCATTTTCATCACCGAGAAAAATCTTTCACAAACGTATGTCGACCCGAACATGGACATAACTCTAGCGGCTTCTCGGTGCAGGCGTCGAAATTCTTGTTGTGAAAAATTTTCGTAGAATTCTTTTGTACTTCGCACTGCAAAGAACTTGTCCTTCAGTCTTGTATTGCACTGTAGGTCGATCAGTTCCATCTGTAGATCATTCGGAGCATCTTCAACTGACGATGAGAACGGTCGAGCAAAGAGGCGAATGACAGGACACAAACTCGTAACATCTGCAAATCGTGCTCGAAATTGTTCCTTAATTTTTACAATTAAGGACACGTATTCTTGAAATCTAGCACTTTCATGGACCAGTCCAAGACTCGGGAAATGTGCAGTGTTTTCTGTCAATAGCTGGCTCTCCCAAAGTGCAAGCTTCTTTCCAAAGGCATTTACTTTTTCCATCATGTCAGAAATTAAATTATTTTCACCTTGCAAACTGACGTTCAGGCTGTTCATGTGAGACGTAATGTCCACGAGAAATGCAAGGTCTGATATCCAACAAGGGTCTTCCAACATAGGTTAACTTTTTCCCTTCTCGTGTAAGAATGTTACTATGACCAAACGTAAATAAAAAAATATTTTCAGCATTTTACCTCGACTGAGCCAGCGTACTTCGGTATAGTAAGGTATGTCGCCGTACTCCGCTCCTAATTCCTCCAAGAACCGCCGAAACTGGCGATGCGGATGCCCATGTGTCTTCAGATAGTTTACAGTACGCACAACAATGCGCATGACGTTTGCTAACGTTACTGATTTTGCACAAAGCGCCTCTCGATGCAGAATGCAGTGAATTCCATACAACGTCTCGTCTGTGCGCCCTAGCTTTTTGCGCATCCGTGCTATGAGTCCTCTCTGATGGCGTTGCATTGATGGTGCTCCATCTGTGGTCACTAAGACTAACCGATTCCAGTCCATACCGACACCATCAATCGCTTGCTTGCTCGACAGCTTGGAGTAAGTCCGCACCTGTAGTAGTCCCTTTCAAAGGTACTAAGTCCAAAACGTCCTCTGTTACACAAAGTGCGTTATCGACACCTCGTATGTATAGTACAACCTGGGCTGTATCTGTAAGATCTGTTGCTTCATAGAGCACAACAGAAAAAGCAACAAAGTCTTTAGCCTTATTAGCTGCCTGTGCACATCGCCGGCCATAGTACTAATACGTCTTGTCACTGTTTGTTTGAACAGACTGATTTCTTGAAACCTGCTAACGTTAGTGGGAGACACAAGTTCTGCAGCACCAATCAGACACTCTTTCACAAGCTCCCCTTCGGAAAAGGGTTTCCCAGATTGTGCAATTCTTAATGCGATTTTAAAACTTGCTCGCAGTGAAGATTTAGTGTGGTTATCTTGCCGGCCTCTGGTGGCCGAGAGGTTCTAGGCACTTCAGTCTGCAACCGCGCGACCGCTGCGCTCGCAGGTTCGAATACTGCCTCGGGCATGGATGTGTTTGACGTCCTTAGGTTAGTTAGGCTTAAGTATTTCTAAGTTCTAGGGGACTGATGACCTGAGGTGTTAAGTCCCATAGTGCTCAGAGCCATTTGAATCATTTTTTTGTGGTTATCATTCTGGAAAACTGAAAACAGTACATTGTACAGCGTACAGTAAAGTAGACATAAATGTATCACAAGAAACTAAGAGTTCAAGAAGTGTCAGTTACTTTGACGTACAGTAAAATCGAGTTGATGTGTCTCATCCATTTTCTTAAGGACATTTAATTTTGCTTGCCGTTCTTCACTGTTGAGTACACTACACTCGTCTTTGTGATATGTATTGTAGTGTCTTTCAATTGGAAACTTACGCTGGCCGCCTATTATTCGGCGGCACAGCAAACACTGAGTTTTCGCCAACGGCTACAAAAAAGAATTGCAGTTCCCAGTCATTTTTAAACGACTGAGAACATAGATCTCCCGTACTTTGTTTTTTCACGGTACCTGCCATTTCTCAGTACTTCTCTGTTAAGGTTACGGTCACCAGGAGTAAACGACACTGGGTATGTTGAGCTCTTGCTTGTACCACATAAACAGGGAAGTGGTGCCGCCGCCGTTCATTTAGGACACATATCTAATAACAGATGTCGCTGTCGCACACGTGCGCACATGTGGAATACTTCCGCACGTCTGCACACTGTGCAGCGTTTGGCCGGCCCTGCTCTACATAGTATTATGTATGGAACTGTTAAAGTTAATATAACATATTTTATAATTCAGCTGAGAGTAATTGGTTAATGATGAGTTTCCCGATGTATAAAATGTTAACATTTCTGCATGTGCTCCGCATACCGAAGTTTTAAATTTCAAATGGTTCAAATGGCTCTGAGCACTATGGGACTTAACGTCTGAGGCCATCAGTCCCCTAGAACTTAGAGCTACTTAAACCTAACTAACCTAAGTACATCACACACATCCATGCCCGAGGCAGGATTCGAAACTGCGACCGTAGCGGTCGCGCGGTTCCAGACTGAAACGCCTAGAAGCTTTTAAATTTCCTAGCGCAGTAGTTTTTGGTTGCATTTGTACCTTGAAATTGATGGGGTATGCACCTGTCAGAATATTGGCATTTGTCGAAGAAGTCATCTGCTGCATTCCCTAAGTTATCTGAACAATTGATAAATCAGTTACTTTAGTATAATAATTCTTAAGATGAAAAGTAAACGAGGCTTGTATGTGATTCTTCAATTTCTTTTCAAATACGGAGGTCTATGGGCACGGCTTCACGTTTCCTTACGGTGACAAAATTACACACATCTCATTTATTCGTGCAATGGAACCAAACTAAGGGACTCGCAAAGAAAAAATCAAACTTGAAAAATTAGAGCCACCCTACTGCTCGCTCAACTCTGAGAATGACGGCGAACACGTCAGGTGTATCATTATGTGCGAGTGAATCATGCATATCCGAGAATATGATGGTGATGATGATGATGATGATGATGATGATGATGATGATGTTTGGTTTGTGGGGCGCTCAACTGCGCGGTTATCAGCGCCCGTACAAAGTCCCAGTATTTACACTGTCCTGTCTCGCCACGTTCACGATGACGATGAAATGATGAGGACAGCACAAACACCCAGTCCCCGGGCAGAATATGTGAGAACAGATGTTCGACAGGAATTAATATTAGGTACAAACAATAACAGGCAGGAAGTTTAGGATGCAACATCCCGTCGATGATAAGACCTTTAGTGACCGAGAAGGAGCTATTCGGACATATGCCTTTGCGAGAAGTCTCTGAGCTTCGAAGCAAAGTTTGATTAAAAATTCCTGCTACCCTTGGAGCCACGTGACACAAAATGCTCCCACTAACGCAGTTAATTAAAACAGTCGCGCAATGGAAAACGCTAGCAAGTACCCCAACTGGTAAGAATTTCAGGTAATGAATATCTAGCCCTAGTAACGGAGTTACGGCGACAATAAAGGAGAGGTACCAACTCTTAACTACGAAGTTATATGCAATGTCCAAGATATTACAGTTTTAAAGTTTCATGAAACATTCCTCAGTTTTATAAAAATTCAAGCAAATACAAATTTTTAAAAAATAGACCAACATCAGAACACATAAACAGGAAAAATGATATTAACGTTCAATTGAAACACTGAGAGGTAAGACCACACTCTCAAGGAATAAGGAAAAGAATTTTGCCATATAGTACAGGAAAGTAAAGTCACGAGTTCCCGTCGATGAATTACCGTCATGAGTGATTACTCCGTACAAGGGAAGCAAGAGACTTAGCTCAAAGCCCAAAACTGTACATTAGTAAACTGCGGTAAGCCTCTCACGCATGTGTGCCCAAGATCGAACAATCCCATGTTAAATGAATTGTATATCGACTGCTCTTTAACTTCGTTACTGGTTCGGTGCGCAGCGCCGCGGATCATACAATAACAGTCCAACTCCTACCTATTGAATCTGTAAGCAAAAGTCAGTTAGAAACGTTTCCGCCAATAGCGAAAGCGCACCGAATCTGTTTCCAGCCTTTGCGCTCAGATGACAGTTTCCTCCCTCACAAGCGGAGAAAAAACATGTGGCACTGACTGCTAATCGATTTCAGGAAACGTAGGAAAGTGCTTCAGTCACATTCTGGAGACTCTCCTTTTGTAGGAACAGAATGCTATTAATGTTCCCCCCTACCATAGGATGTCCTACCGTCTGCAATCGTATTCTCCGCCTTGGAGTCTGCAGTTCTCTTGTTCCGCTAGTAGCTCTCTGTACACTTCGACGTCCTGGTGGTCAGGGTTCAGCACAGGATGCCTCTTTGGGATTATTCTCCTTCTGACTTCCTGAGAGACCACCTCTTGTGCCAGGTGGGCTTTGGTTGTATATACCTACCCGTCCCACTAACACTAGGTCCCTCACAGAGTTTCCCAGAAAAGTTGCATCCTGTATCGCCAAAGTCATGAAAAGAACGTATTCAGGATGAAACGAAACAACTACAAAAGAACAAATTGCAGATGAATCATTCATTGCCCTGGCAAAATCAAACGTGTATTAATAAAAATGATCAGACCTTAGATTAGTATTGATTAAAGAAATAAATGAGCTAAAAGATGGTAGGAAGTTCAGCCTCCGGCTGATGCCTCTTATCGGCTCCGCCATAGGGAAGGAAATTAATGCGGGAGATATTACACCAGAATAGACACAGTGTAGCCTTTCCCAATCAATTTTTCTAAACCCACAGCTCCCAATAAAATAAAAGGATGTGGTAGCTGGACTGGCCTCTCCCATTTTTCACTTTCCGTGTGGCAACCAGCTGACATCCGGTTGTGACTATTCCCTCGAGACAGAGCTGTAGCATGGCCTGGAGAATATCTCAGGTGCGCCTGCCCAACAGCACTCATGCCGCCAAGTCAGCTGTGTCTCTTTGTCAGTCTTGCCCACCATCTCTTTGTGCCACCTGTCTGCACGTAACTTTACCAAAAATATTACTACACATGTCTATACTAATACATTTATTTTTATCAACTATTTAACCACATCGTTTAAGATTTTAGATTACCATTCATTAATCACCTATCTTTTACATTAAAATAATTTGTTTACAACAAGTAATTTTATACATATTGTTGATTACAAAAATAAAGATTCCTAAAAATTTTCATTTCTTAACATATTCATCGCTAAATTTTTAATATCTTGCCATTTATCGCTCAGTATTCTTTACAATACACACCAGATCATACTTTGACCACCTTTCTACATGATCCAAACAACTTTTAGTAATGACTCTCGTTTTTCCCTTCTAGCAAAACTTGCGGTACACTTTCACTCACACTTGAAAATATTAGTTAGCTGTTAGGTATTATTAATCATCGTCCTCCATCATCATTTATGCTCCTGGACTTACAGTTCGGTTATTCCTTAGCGTTAGCCAGTCGCTATAATTGCATTGATCACATGCAACTAAATGTCATCACCCAAAATCCGCAATATATGCTGTCAGTTTCCTATCCCTATTGATTGATTTAAATTTTCATCATTCAACTCCCTTCCTCTTCCTATTCAACCAGTAATCCCTTGATAATTAACATGTTAAAAAAGGTACAAAATTTAATACTTCCTACTCCCTGTCTCATATCTGTCTGTTAGCTTCCTTTCTGATCCGTTTATCGCATCTCTGCAGTTTTCTCTTTCTCCTCAACGTCTTTCACTCCTCTCGTCATGCTCTCCCATGTTCGTTATTGTGCCCTCCACACATGCGTCTATTGTTATTCTGTTGATATGAAACATAAATTAACTGTGCACCATGTGATTTTCCTTTCTGTTCTTACTGGCACCTACATTACACGATCCCTTAATTTTACATATCAGTTTCTACAAATTTTCAAGCAAAACTTCATTCAAAAATTTATCTTACCACATTCTTATCCGTGAGCTCCCCTGTTTGCTCAATCTCATTTTTTCCAGTGTAGTATACCTCTCGACTTCGCAGCTTTCTGCACACATCTTGTTTAGCATAATCATACATTGTCCACTATTCCGTTTCTTCATAGTGCTTCTCCGCAACGGTTAGTATCCGTCTGATATCTCTTCATCCTTGACTTATTCTTTTCTCAATATGGTGACCCAAACCGAAATATATGTTAGCAAAAAAAAAGAAAAAAGTGCTCATTGCCGGTTGTATCAATATGCGACGTGATTCCTATTACTTGGTGCACAACTTCTCTAGGCAGGTTCTTTAACCTAATGCACTGACTGATTTCGCTGGTCTTCTCTCCTAACAAGATAGAGCACGAAAATTGCCTGCCAATTCTACTCTAATAGTTACTCGCGGCTCCTTATCAATAACTTGACTTCTCCCCCACAGTATCTAAAATCTTCGCAGTCCCAACACTCCCTGGTGCAGCTGGCTCTCCTTCCCACACACTCATAACTTACAGTTCCAGCACACCTGACATGAACAAAACATAGCTTCCATCATTCCGGCACCCCTTCGATTTGGACTACAACTCTTATTAATCTCGATATAACTCCAAGATTCGACTGACAAGCTCTTTAAGACATTACACATTCAAGTTGATGAGAGTCAAATCATTCAGACTTACCAGTACTCAGGGGACAGAAATGAATAACTCTGACTCAAAGATTACCTGACTCTTGCCTGCACGTTTTCTCACACTCTTCTGCACGTTTTCTCACACTCTTTTGTTTATACCACGACTGTTTGCCTGCGGCCTTGCATAGCCTATCCTACTACATTCATACTTGCAAATACTGTCTTAGAATGGATCTCTTTTCCATCTCGCCCTCAATTATCTACAATCTAATAACCCCCTTAACATAGTTTCACGTAATAATCATCTTCTCAATCAGTACAACACACCAAAATGTCATCGAAGAGTACCACGGTCTACAATTAAAGCAAAAATTGCCTGTGACACACAATAATTAAATCCAGACAGACCACGATTAAAATTCTCTCGAAATTAATGAACATTACTTCAGTCTATTGCGCTTCCCGGGACTGTAAACAACAATTCAAATCACTTAATATCACGTAAGTAACTAAATGATTTAAAGTACCTAAGTTTCCAAAAACTCATCGTAAGTCAGTAAATGAACAGCAGGTTCATTTCTCGTCAACCCAGCGAATATGATCTCTTAATAAAGGGATTGATGTTCAGCACATCATGGAGCCACTATGATTTTCCCGTATTAATGGACTCTAGCCCTACAGCCTTCCTGTGAACAATCCTACCAAGACGTACTGTAGCAGATCGGTATACAATGAGAACATTGTGCGATACTGCATTTTCTGCTTGTTTGATAATCTCAGATCTCGCCAACACTACCTTGCCAACACGGTACTCCAGTGTGGTTGCCTTCCGATCTACTCATTCCTTACGCTTGCGTGCCACACCTTTAACATGAGTAATCGCCAACTTTACAACTTCTTTATGTTGGAGGGCTCACTGTGGTGGACAATCTAGTCTCCCAGATCCTATCTGATGGTGGGTGATCCCTCAAAATTGTAACTGGTGGTAAATAAGTCAAGAGAACATCCCACGATATGGGCTGCTTTGCATAATACATCCTACATAGACTCCTTCATTCTCCATGCACATCGCTGCTAGACTGGATGATGGATGGTATGCTGAAATAAACGCTAGTGTATTCAGTCTTGTTTAAGCACTGCTACCCACCGACCTGACCAAAACCGCAAAACTATGATCCATTATCAGAAATTACTTTTTGCACAGACCCCGCTTCCTACAGAAATTGCCTCTCAAATGCACCTGACACGGTGCATCCCACTACTTTTCATAATGGCATGACGGTCGTGTAATCTGAGCTGCATTCTACTGTGACGAGAACACTCCGGTATCCGCTGTTCGTTCTCAGAAGAGGACCAAGATCTGTTGCCGCAAGTGTCACAATTTCAATGGTACTAGGGGGGATTAAGAGTAGCTGGTTTGAAGTAGTCAAGGGATTCACATTCTGACTGTCCTCACATGCCAACAAGACCTTGCGTATGCTACACTTCATATCATTGAAATAGCGTGTGGTTCTAAGATTCCTAAAGTAATTCTTGAGCCCGAAGTGGGAATAATTCAGATTGATATACCACACAAGTTTATTTAGCTATTCATCATGGATACACAGCAGACACTGAGGATCATCCAAATGCCTCCACCTTAAGAACTTTCCATTTCTCAGTAAATAGTATTGTCTAATCTGAGCGTAGTTTGTATCCTTGTGCTTACTCTTAATATCGGGAAGTGTGGGGTCTTTGTCTTTCGCCACCACTATTTTGGACACGGAGATCGCAACATAATGCTCAAAAGAAACGTTCTTGATGTGGTGTACGGTGAAGTGATTCTTCTACTCCATCGGCTAACCCTACAGGCAAGCATGACAAAGCAATGGCAAGGGTATTTGTTGTATCTGGTACATATGAAGTACAAACCCGCATTCTTGAAGGTAAAGTACCTAGCGAGTGAGTCACCCATGAGTGAGTTTCGCCATCAGGAGAAAACTGCCTTGCAATTTGTAAAGATCATGATCATGCATCCAAACGAGAAAAATCTAAACTCCTGCAATACCGACACTATTACAAGTACCTCTAGCTCTGGCACTGAGAAATTCTTTTGGCTCTTCGTCAGCAGATGGCAACCAATGCAATCCTCTTCCTAACTACCGTTCTTTCTTTTTCAGCTTGCTGGAACAGGGCAATGCCTTGACCTGTCTTAACACTGCCCGTAATCATGTATGTTGCAATGAGAAATCTGAATGACGTATGAGGGCAGACATAAGGGGTGACTTTAATGCCTGGAACTACGTTTCCACATTTGCATCTCACATCCCATTACATTCTTACAAATCATCTCACACAACCTTTTGGGTGGGGAGGGGGGGGAGGACAATCTTTCGAAATTTATGAGTCTTTTATAGAAGTTTACTAATCCTAGACATAAACACTGTATTTTTTGTTTTAGGTTTCGGAAATTGCTGTATTATCTTAATTTTCGATTGATCTCGCAAAAGTCTACTCTCGCTGTAACATCTCCCGAGAATTTAATTTGTGAAGTACCAAGACTTGATTTCTCTAAAGTGACTGTCACGCCGTGACTGCACGTTGTATGAAGCAACCTACCGAGCATGTCATTGTGTTCTTCCCATTTATTTTCTGCAATCTGCATATTGCCTGCTTACCACATTACTCAGTCCCATGACTCCTGAAGAACACTAACTCACTTATGAATGCTGCTAAAAACTTGTTAAGTCTCATGGGAAGTCATCTGAACTCATAGCACCTACCAAACATTAAGAATGCCTTATATGACGTCATGAAATGTTTAATTCGACCTGTCAGTAACTCGACCTCAAGCTGAAGGAAGAAAAAATCTGCACCACATGAAACTTCTGCAATAATTCTCCCTAGCTCTCCTGTCTGTCTGTCTCCATTTCAGTGATTGCATTAATAAGTCGTGAGTCGAGAACCAACGTAATTATACCATTAAGTTTTGGAACAGCTGAAAGTGGTCTAT
The DNA here is from genome assembly GCF_023898315.1 of Schistocerca nitens. NCBI lineage: Eukaryota > Metazoa > Arthropoda > Insecta > Orthoptera > Acrididae > Schistocerca > Schistocerca nitens. The sequence goes on along the minus strand of NC_064614.1, from coordinate 357,110,159 downwards.
TAAACAACGAAATTGCCATCTCAATTATTCCCTGGTTGAGCATTGCCTGTACCTCCTCAAAAGAATTTTTTGTAAGCCAGAGATGTTGGTATGTACAAATAAAAAATTTTACTTGTTTCTTGACTTTACATTTATATTGAAAGTACTTCATTGACCCCAGAAAGGATGAAAATACTCCTACATTGTCTCACAAGGCTCCTAATAACGCATTTTCATCCCTCATACTGACCTTATTATCCCATCAGCCTTCTCTCTAATTTTCATTCCAACCCGTACTTCCCTTTATGATTCACGCTCCACATGTTCTTCCAATTCAACTACCAAAATTCTTCCAGCTTCGGTATCTGCTCCAGCAATCTCTAAACGTATTTTCAGACAACTAGGCAGGATCTCTGCGTAAATTACATGTTCCTTAAATTGTACCTGCATTGGCATTCCCTTCCTTAAAATAGTCTCACAGTGTCCTAGATCTAAAACTACTTCATATTCCCACATAAAATCCATTCAAAATATTAAACTAACAGACAATTTTGGCACCATCATAAAATTCCAGTTTAATGTATGCCTTTGATGCTCAATAGGATGGTGAAAAGGAGTTTCAGAAAAGATCAGAGAACCTTCATCAATAATCTCGCAGCTAAGGCAGAGGCAGCAGCTAACAGAGGCGATAACAAGACACTATACAACATCACAAGAAAATTGTCAAATAAGAAATTTGGGGGCGATATGCCAATAAAGGACAAGCAAGAAAAACTACTCACCAATCGAGAAGACCAAGTGCAGAGATGGAGAGAACATTTTGAGAACGTTCTGAACCGCGAAACTACAGATGACAGTGTAACTCAGCTGAATGTGGATGGGGAAGAACTCCTACAAGATATTCCAATTAACGTAGAGGCGCCATCCTGAGAAGAAATCTCCAAAGCTGTTCAACAAATAAAAAACGGTAAAGCGCCAGGCTTGGACAACATCAACCCAGAGTTACTTAAAGCAGATCCCTCTATAACAGCAAAAATTTTGCATACACTCCTAACAGCCATATGGATGAATGAACAAGTACCAAATGACTGGAACAGAGGCTTGCTCATCAAGCTCCCCAAGAAAAGGAGACATATCCGTTTGTGATCATTGGAGAGGCATCACCTGTCAGTCACAAGTAAGATCCTTTCATGAATAATCCTAAATAGGATAAAAGCACATGTAGACAAGAAAATAAGAAGGGAACAAGCAGGATTCGGAGAAGCTCGCTCTTGCATTGACCAGATAAACACCTTGAGAATAATAGCAGAACATTCATATGAATACCAGTCACCACTTTACATGCTGTTTGTAGACTTTGAAAAGGCATTTCACAGTATAACTAGAACAAAAATTTGGAGTTCACTGCGAAATTTTGGAATCCCCAAGAAAATAACAGATCTCGTTAAGTGCATGTATGAAAACTATACATGCCAGATTCAACATCAAGGTCTGCTTTCAGATCCAATAGCAGTGAAAACAGGAGTTAAGCAATGCTGCATGCTCTCACCGATACTTTTTAACATAGTACTTAATCTTGTAATGGCGCAAGCAATAGATAAAGTGAGAGGAATAAAAGAGCAATGTGACACATCTATAGACCTAGATTTTGCAGATGACTTTTGCCTTCTATACCACAGCCTTAACGACGTGAAAGAGAAGCTAGAAGATCTGAAATCTGCTGCGAAGGAAGTTGGCTTGAAAATTAACACCCAGAAAGCTAAATACATGCGGGCAAATGATAACAGCACTGCAGAGCTTAAGCTTGGGAGCCAGATAATTGAAAAGGTGGATAAGTTTTGCTATCTTGGTATCATGATTACACGAGATGGCGGTGCAACGGAGGATATTAACAGCCGCATCAACAAAGCAAGAGGAGCTTTTACAACTCTACGCTCTATCTGGAGAACGAAGGAAATATCACTGAGGACCAAATTGCGGATATTTGAAAGTAATGTAAAATCGGTGCTCATTTACGGATGTGAAACATGGAAAGTGACAAAACAATTAATCCACAAGCTGCTGACATTCAACAACAGATGCCTGAGGAACATCCTGGGGTTACGGTGGCCAAATGTCATCTCTAACGACACTCTTTGGGAAAGAACAAACCAGAAGCCAATTGAGCTGCAAATCAGAAGCAAGAAGTGGAGATGGTTAGGACATGCTCTTAGAAGACCAAATGAACATATTGCGAGAGAAGCACTTGTTTAGATCTCGCAAGGACGACGGAGACGAGGCAGGCATAAAATGACATGGAGACGGTCAGTTGAAGCAGAAGGCCATCAGCAAGGAATAGGGTGGGAAGAAATGAAGATACTAGCAGAGGACACAACAAGATGGTGATCCTTTGTTGCAGCCCTATGCTCCACATAATAATTTAAAGGAATTAATAATATTAATAATAATAATAATAATTTGATGCTGAAGTTCTAAACACTTTTGTCGACTCACATTAAACCTTTTTCCTACTATTGCCCCTCTTACTTTGGTTCTTTGTATCTCCGACATTGGCCAATTGAATTTCATGGAATTCCACTGACGACCGCTGTCCCAGCTTGCTTTCCGTGTAGTCCCTCCTACTGAAACAAACACCGCACAATAAATAGTCTTGCCACTTTCACTATCCTTGGCCCTTTTTGCTGTAGTTTTAAATAATTTTATTCTTTTATATAAAACAAATCTTTTTTAAATTCCAAAAGATTGTGAATAGAGCAATTAAATGAAAATTAAATGATACTGCAATTACTTTTGTTTATAGTGAAACGCGTACGTTTCATATGTATTCATTACCAGCGATGGTGAGGCATGATAGAATCTCTGACCAGAGAGTTATTTATCGTTGCTAGTCTGCGCTTGACCGCGCGAGTGTTCAGTTGCGTGTAGCGAGTCGGCAGGAACAGTGCTAGTGTGTGGCGAGTGGGCAGAGAGAGTAGTCAGTCGGCAGTAGTTGTACCGAGCGGACGGTTGTACTGAGCAGGCGTCGCCATGCGTCGACGGCGTGCTGTTCTTCCGAATCTGGTCAGGATTGTGGTGGACGATGTGTATTATTGTAGAAGGTAATGAAGCAGCATTGCGCTCAGCTAATAACGTATGTTAATTGTAATTAATTTGTTCAAAATGATGCCCCAATAATAACTTTTTATAAAGTAACTCATTTAAAGAAAAAGACTCATTTCAAGCTAAATAATTTTTCCTATGCATTCCCTCCAGGAATCAAAATTAAATATAAGCCAGCATTGCACGAAGCTATGCCGAAAAATAAGAGCAGATATAGATGCAGTTTTACTGAGGTAAGAATTTATCAGGTTTAATTATTTCACAGGGACGAAGGTCAGCGTTGCTGCCCTTATAAAATTTGTCAGGTTTAATTATTTCTGTTGAGTTGTTACATTCAGTTCATGGTTCATTATTTAACATTATTGTGGGTTTAATGAGCAATCTTCATTCCTCAAGTTTTGTGTGGAGTTTACATATGATCAATTGTTATTCTTTAATCTTACCAGGAGGTTACACTTTCCCGGCAAGATTAAAGAATAACAATTGATCATATGTAAACTCCACACAAAACTTAAGGAATGAAGATTGCTCATTAAACCCACAATAATGTTAAATAATGAACCATGAACTGAATGTAACAACTCAACAGAAATAATTAAACCTGACAAATTTTATAAGGGCAGCAACGCTGACCTTCGTCCCTGTGAAATAATTAAACCTGATAAATTCTTACCTCAGTAAAACTGCATCTATTTCTGCTCTTATTTTTCGGCATAGCTTCGTGCAATGCTGGCTTATATTTAATTTTGATTCTTGGAGGGAATGCATAGGAAATATTATTTTGCTTGAGTCTTTTTCTTTAAATGAGGTACTTTATAAAAAGTTATTATTGGGGCATCATTTTGAACAAATTAATTACAATTAACATACGTTATTAGCTGAGCGCAATGCTGCTTCATTACCTTCTACAATAATACACATCGTCCACCACAATCCTGATCAGATTCGGAAGAACAGCACGCCGTCGACGCATGGCGACGCCTGCTCAGTACAACCGTCCGCTCGGTACAACTACTGCCGACTGACTACTCTCTCTGCCCACTCGCCACACACTAGCACTATTCCTGCCGACTCGCTACACGCAACTGAACACTCGCGCGGTCAAGCGCAGACTAGCAACGATAAATAACTCTCTGGTCAGAGATTCTGTCATGCCTCGCCATCGCTGGTAATGAATACATATGAAACGTACGCGTTTCATAACCCTCCACTGGGGGGGGGGGGGGGGGGGGCAAAAATTTGGCAGCGATGGTGAGTCATTTGGACTTGCCATGAGCAACAAATTTTTTCTTACCTAATTAACGTTACAATTGCAGAATATATACAGATATATATAGGTGTAGAGCATGAAGTAAATATAGTGCACATGCACTGAGTATAGAACATATCAGGTAATGACAAAATACAGTATATGTACAATGAGTACACAACATATCAGCAAATCACAAAAAGAATGTATATGCAATGAGTAGAAATCATAAATGACAAAAGTGCACATGCTCTGCAGTTCAGAACATATTTACAAATCACAAAAAATGTATAGGCCATAAATACAAATCATGATAACAAAATGATTTTTTCACTATGTCACAAGAATTAGGATAGGAAAGGGAAGGATTGCGTCATGGTTGTAGCACTTTAGGTTGCAAGCAGCTGCACTGAAAGTCCATATCTTTCTACAGAAGCACGACACCAAATGAGGCAATATAACGTTCTTTTCCCAGAAGTATTAATCAGCGTAGCCAAGACACTGAAATGCCGTAGTAATATTCCATGTTATCCTTTTGGTAGTACATTAGGTACACCAAACAGTGGGACCATAATAGCATCTCATGGCTCATTGTGGTGGACAAAAAAATGGCTCTGAGCACTATGGGACTCAACTGCTGAGGTCATTAGTCCCCTAGAACTTAGAACTAGTTAAACCTAACTAACCTAAGGACATCACAAACATCCATGCCCGAGGCAGGATTCGAACCTGCGACCGTAGCGGTCTTGCGGTTCCAGACTGCAGCGCCTTTAACCGCACGGCCACTTCGGCCGGCCTTGTGGTGGACAGCATGTCGTGTCAACACTACGTTCTTGTACGGTACACCAACGTAGAATTAGTGCACAAACCAAATCTAGTGCTCCATGATCATGAGGATATACAGGACAAACGGATATTGCAGTAATTCCAGGTAGTTAGGTCAGAAGGTGAAGGACATTAAGTCACATACTAGTCTTCATTGAGAATTACATTAGTAATGGGTGGCACTCATTCCCCAGTTATTGAACATTTCTGTACCATGTATGTAGTATTACGGAATAATGTTCATGAGTAACTTTACAGAGAACATTGGCATTCATCGCCTAATTACAAAGCATCAGAAGTCATTTACAGAGAACATTGGCACTCATTGCATAATTACAAACCATCAGAAGTCATTTACAGAGAACATTGGCACTCATTGTCTAATTACAAACCATCAGAAGTCATTTACAGAGAACATTGGCACTCATTGTCTAATTACAAACCATCATAAGTCATTTACAGAGAACATTGGCACTCATTGTCTAATTACAAACCATCAGAAGTTATTTACAGAGAACATTGGCACTCATTGCATAATTACAAACCATCAGAAGTCATTTACAGAGAACATTGGCACTCATTGCATAATTACAAACCATCAGAAGTCATTTACAGAGAACATTGGCACTCATTGCATAATTACAAACCCTCAGAAGTCATTTACAGAGAACATTGGCACTCATTGCATAATTACAAACCATCAGAAGTCATTTACAGAGAACATTGGCACTCATTGTCTAATTACAAACCATCAGAAGTCATTTACAGAGAACATTGGCACTCATTGTCTAATTACAATCCATCAGAAGTCATTTCAGAGAACATTGGCACTCATTGTCTAATTACAAACCATCAGAAGTTATTTACAGAGAACATTGGCACTCATTGTCTAATTACAAACCATCACAAGTCATTTCAGAGAACATCGGCACTCATTGTCTAATTACAAACCATCACAAGTCATTTACAGAGAACATTGGCACTCATTGTCTAATTACAAACCATCAGAAGTCATTTACAGAGAACATTGACATTCATTGCCTAATTACAAACCATCGGAAGTCATCATTGAAAATGAGTTAACAAATGGCATAATTAATCTAATTATAGTAAACATTGTCCTCATAGTTCATCTTATTATATCAATCAGTGGCATTCATTTGCCAGTTACAAAGCATTTTTTTTGTGCTAGCAATGCATTGCGTTGGGTAATTACTGGAAAATGAAAATATTTGTCTGAGTTATTACTGCAAATGAAGATGTGTAACGTCATTCGTCTTCAGTCAGCTGTAGCAAGATTATGAAACAAGTAGAGTATATGTAATCACATTCATAAATGACATGGGTTTAATGAACAACTGCTTATAGCACATTAATTTCATAAATAATTTGTCCTGCAAAATATACAAAAATGGATTATTAGACTGAAAGAAGAAACGCATTTTATGCTGAAAAGTAGTTAACTTCGAATTAACAGGTAGTGAAATGTGTATAAAATGTGTTCCCTAGCTGTCCTTTCCAAAACCTTCAGTCATCCTACTATGCTGTCAAAACGAACTATACTGTCAAAACGAACTGCAACAAATACTTAAATAACTACATTGCATAAATACATAAACTTCAACATCATCCTCATCTGTAAAGAAAAAACTTCATTATCCATCACTTCATTATCATAACTCCATTATTATCATCGCCTGTAAAGAAAAATTCATTATTCATAGCTACATATTCTTCATCATTATTCATCACCATTCATTATCATCTGCAAAAAAAAAATCACTTCATTATTCATTATACAACTATTCCTTATTTCTAGCATATTTCCTCACTAAAACTAAGATGTGAAGTTCCGTCTGACAGCCTGCATCAATCGCTTCGTATTCTGAAAGAAAAAAATTAGTTAAGACTGCTATTCTACGATGTGTATAGTATATTCTTGTTAATGCTTGTCAATCTTGATCCATTTACTCTTCCTCATGAGGTATTGCATCTTCTTTCGTTTATTCTGTAGGTGAAATTCCCATTTCTGTTTAATTTATTTCCTTTACACGTTATTTCTTTCTGAAAATGATGAGCAAAGATTAATGTCTTGCATTTACATCATATACCCATTAAATAAAAACTGGTTTATAGTAACATAATTGAGCATACAGCATACCATGACAGAAAACGTAATATGTCAAAAACATAGTGTTCAGAGGCAAATATGTACCCAGTGTGTCACAATGTACCAGCAAAAAAAAGAAAAAAAGAAAAAAAAAGAAAAAAAAATAGTCACGATGTTGAGATATCATAAGGCAAAAATGTCAAAGTCAACTGATGTTTGCTATATCTTAACTAATTCATAGTGCATACAAACAAAACAGGAAAAAGCCGGCCGAAGTGGCCGTGCGGTTAAAGGCGCTGCAGTCTGGAACCGCAAGACCGCTACGGTCGCAGGTTCGAATCCTGCCTCGGGCATGGATGTTTGTGATGTCCTTAGGTTAGTTAGGTTTAACTAGTTCTAAGTTCTGGGGGACTAATGACCTCAGCAGTTGAGTCCCATAGTGCTCAGAGCCATTTTGAACCAAAACAGGAAAACAATCATACATTCATAAAAATGGAAAAATATGCACAGTCTGATGTGTAACGACAAGAAGAGCGACCTGCTAATCTTACCTTGTCGGGCACTTGCCAAAAAAAAAAAAAAAAAAATACGACAATTATCAGTAAGTATTCACATGAATATAATTGTATAAGTGGTCATAAAAATTAGGAAATGGCATTACAGTGTGATAAATCATAAAGTATTTTCATTCAATGTCGACAAAATAACAGTTCTGTCTCAGTATAAGAAAACATTTTCTAGCTCCGTAATGTGCGTAACTTAAATGAGTATACCATATTAATTTGTTAACCAGTTCGTCAGGAATGCATAATAACCAATTGTTGCTGTCAGGGTGAGAGCGGCGAAACAATGTCATTGCGTACAGTGTAATGGTTTCTAATCGTAACATTATTCCTATCTTGCCAGAGGTGTTTAATCTCTTTCCACACATTGTCTTTACTTTGCTCTTGTGCTATGTCCTGTAAGGACGACGAAATAAAATTTTCAAATGCAACTTGTTGAATGTACATGACGCTGAAACTTGCTTTGCAGAAGTTGGTTGCGATGTCTTGCTGATTGTTGCCGAGAGAACGAGATAGTGCGTCTGCTACAACATTTTGTGTGCCGGGAATGTGAACAATTGTAAAATTAAATTCCTGCAAGTAAAGTTTCCATCTGCTTAATCTGTCGTGTGTAAATTTAGCCGAAAGTAAAAATTGTATCGCTCTGTGGTCTGTATAAACAGTAGTATGTCTTCCATAAAGAAAATGCCGAAATCTCGTAAAAGCCCAAACAACACATAATGTTTCTAGTTCTGTAACAGAATAATTTCGTTCAGCAGGTGACAGAATGCGACTTGCAAATGCGATGTTTTTAATTACTGTAGAGCCATCTTCTTCAATTTCCTGAAAAATATGTACACCTAAAGCGGTGTTAGAACTGTCGGTGGCAATGGAAAAATTTCTAGTAAGATCTGGGTGCGATAAAAGTGGTGCATTCAACAAAGCATGTTTCAGGTTCATAAATTCAGAATGTGCTTGCTTATCCCAAGGCCAAATAGTGTTTTTACCTGTCAATTGACATAATCTAGGGGTGTCTAAAGCAGAGTAATGAATAAATTTACGAAAAAAGTTAATTAAACCCAAAAAGCTGCGTAGTTGTTTTTTCGTCGTAGGAACAGTAATGTCACGTAAAGCTTGAAGTTTTTCCGGGTCAGGCGCTATGCCTTCTGCTGAAATTACATGTCCAAGAAATTTTATAGAAGTTTTACCAAAGTGCGATTTACTGAGATTAACTGTAAGTCCTTGTGCACGAAAAGTTCGTAACAGTTGTTCAAGAATCAGATTGTGTTCAGACCAATTAGCTTCTGCAATAAGAATGTCGTCTACGTACGTTGTGATTCTGTCTTTAAGTTCTGTTGGAAGTATTGTGTTCAAACCGCGAATAAAAGCTGCAGAAGAAATAGTTAAACCGAACGGTAATTTACAAAATTGATAACAGTCACCAAAACAGAGAAATGCTGTGTACTTTCTGCAGTTCGGATGGAGCTGAATTTGCCAAAATCCCGATTTCAGATCTAGTGTGGAATAAATAGCAGTACCATGAAATTTCTGTAGAAGTTCCTCCAGTGTCTGTGGGCGATCTGTTTCATTAATAATGATGTCATTGATGTAACGCGAATCAAGTACGAGCCGAAGTGAGCCATCCTTTTTCTTAACAATATGGAGCGGGTTTATGTATGGACTAACTGCCGGTTCAATAATTCCTTGGTCAAGCATAGCTTGCAATTCTTTCTTAACTTGTTCTCTATGGATATATGGAATGGGATAATGCTTGGCTTTAAATATGTCGTGCTGTTTGACTTGAAATTCATACATAAAACCGGACATAGTACCAGGAACATTGTCAAAAACTGGAGCTTGCTGTAAAAGAATTTTGTGTAGTTGAGTGCGTTCGTCGTCTGTATTTGCACTGCTTTGTTTAACTTTATTAGAAATCATCTGTATTACGTCATAGTCAGCTTCGTCTGGAGTATTATAGTTATGTACGTACGTATCTGTGAACAATGTGGAATTACAGTCTATGCTACGTGATACGGAAATGACCTCAGTACAATTAATTGTTTGTTCTTCTGCAGATAAAGAGTGCTGAAATTCTAAAGCCAATTGTACATTTTCATCCTTCAACATTAAATAGGAATTTTGAAAATCAACAATTGCGTCGTGTTGTACCAGAAAATTCGTACCTAAAATAACGTCTGTTGTCAATAAAGGAACAATCCAAAAATTTGAGTAAAATGTGTGACCTGCAATGCAAAATGATAAATGTGTCTGTAATTTAACGTCTACTCCTTTACTCGATACTGCTCCTTTCACTTTCGTTTTGCCTAATGGTAATGTAGGATAGGTATTCTCTTTGTTACACTCGTTGAAAGTTTCTTCATTTATTACTGACATAGGTGATCCAGAATCGATTACTGCTGAAAATTTCGATGAACCAATTTTAATTTCGATGACAGGATGTGAAATGGTTTTCTGAACAACTGGTCTTTCCTGCAAAAGAGTGTCTCTGATGTCGTCAAAAGTAATTACATTTTCGTGAACAACATTCTGCGTGTCTAAAGTAGTGCTTGTGTTACTGGAAGATGCGACCTGTACAGTATCTAGTCAAATTCTATCTGACGTATTATTATTATCAGGAGTATTCTGTGGCATTTCGACTATTTGAACTGTTCTGTTATTTCTTCCAGACGTTCTGGATGATATCTACTGTCTGGTTCATTCATGAGAATATGTTCTTGCTGATGATTTTGCTGTTGGTAAGACCGACTGTTATTAGATGTACGCTGAAAATTGTGCTCATTGTTTTTACGTCTGTCGTGATAGTCATTTCTATACGGCGCATTGCGATAGGAATTAAAATACTGTGTTTTCTGAACGTAGTTATTTCCTTGCAGGCGTGCGTTACTACTTGTTGTAGCTGGGACTATACGTGCACGCGGCGAAACATTAAAGCTTGGCTGACCTCGCACACTGCATTGTTGGTTAGGTATGCTAACCGGCTGGCTTTCATGCTGTTGCGGAGAAAAACCTCTATTGTTGCCAAAATGTGTTTGCTGTTGCTGATAATTTTGACGATGCTGATAATTAAAATTTTGCCTGTTATTAAAGTTCTGGTGGTTGTCGTTCCTAAAGCGTCTATTAGCTTTGCTATTGAAATTGCGTGGTTGATCGTAATTACTGTAAGTTTGTTGGCCTTGGTTATTATATGAAAAATTTTTGTTTACAAAGGAATAATCCGATTGCTGCACTTCCAAAAGCTGTAACAGATCTCTTAACGCCGAAATGTTATCCTTCTGCTGACCCGTTAAAAGTGACACTCTTAATGATCGTGGTAATTTAGAAATGCATGATTGTATAAGTGCAGATTCACTGTATGGTTCACTTAAGTACTGATTTTGTTGGACCATGTGCTCAAAAAATTGCGTGACACTGGGAAAATTTGAGTTCTCATAATTCGGTAAACTAATTAGTTGATCCTTAATTCCGCGCTGTGTCGTCTTCGACCAATACGCTGACAGAAAAGCATTCTGAAACTCTTCTACCGAATAGCATTGCCTCGCGATCGGTCTCATACGAGTTGCCGGTTCGCCTTCCAAAAAACTGCAAATAAATTCCAGTTTGTGTATTACGGGCCAAGTCGGTGGAAAAGCAAAGCTGAATTGTTGTATCCAATCCAGAGGGTGAATCTGTGTTCTGTCATTTTTAAATACTTTAAATTTTCTCACTGATAGAAAATGCTTGTAATCAAAATTATCGTCTCTGTATGTCTGAACAGATTCACGATTGTATGAGAATCTATTTGTCTGTGACTGTTCGGAATCTAACTCACGTACCCTCTGTAAATTACCTAAATTATACTGGCTGTGTGAGTCTGACAAATGTTCGCAAAGTGGCGTTCTGCTGTGATGTATTAAACGCTGAAACATTTTTCATTTCTGTTACCTCTTGCTGTAAAGTTGACAATTTTCTACGTAATGTATTATTAGACGAATCTATCTCACTGATCGTCTGCTGTAAATTTTAGAATTCAGGTGTTTGGTTAAACGAAATCGGTGAAGTATCGTCTGATTTGCTATCATTATTACTTTCAATAACGTCAATACGACTGGCCAATTCATCATATTTTTCAGTCAGTATTTTTACCTGATCATCGTTTTTAGTGTCAAAAGCATTAATCTGTTTTTGTATTTTACGTGTGGTTTCGTTCAATTTTTTAACGTCAGCTTTGATGACATCGGAATCCTGTGTTAGTTCTAATTGTTCGAGTATGTCTGTCACTGTCTGAAAGTCTGCTGTGTGTGTGTCTGTTTTCGACTTAAGATCGGAAATTTCATCACGTAATTCTGTGTTCAACTGTTTAATGGTATTAATTTCGTCGGACACTGTAGCAATATTGTTGTCTACGTATGTTTTTGCTTTCGCAAACAATTTACGTTTATCTTCCTGTCTTTGTGCGGTAATTGTTTCCATGACTTGACGTTTTACTTTATTTTGTTCCTGTATGAATTTACGGAAACGCGTTTCACTGTTTTGTAGGTGGTGATTAAAACGTTCGTCAATTTGACTGTTCTGTTGGTCGAATTTCGCGTCTATTTTTGTATCCAGTGTGCGCGAAAGTTCTGCTGTCATCAATTTAAACTCGTCCCGTAACTGTGTTGCTTTTTCAGAGCATTGTTTACCGACTGCACTAATTTCGCCTCTAAGTGCTTCTGTTGTAGTTGTTTGCATATCCCTTAATTCTTGAGCAACAGATCTAATTTCTTCGCTACTTTTCCTAGCACAAGCCTTAATTTCCTTACGTAATTGTTCTTTAGTATCACGACACTGCGCGGCAACGGCTGTAATCTGTTCACTAAGCTGTCTAGAATTGTTGTCTAATTTTTCATTTAACTGTCTGGAAGTGTTGTCTAGTTTTTCATTAATTTCATTAATTTGTTGTTTGTTCTGTTCACTAAATTGTTTGAAATTTTCATTAAGCTGTTTGTTCTGTTCACTAAGTTGTTTGCGGTTTTCCTCTTGTCTTCAATTCTGTTGTTTAGAATTTTCATTAAGTTGTTTGAAATCTTCACTAAGTTGTTTGAGATTGTTGTCTTGTCTTTCATTCTGTTGCAGCAATACTGCCATAATTTGATCAAATCGAAAATGAACATCTCTATTCTCTGTGCTTTCTGATGGTGTGTCTGCAATTGTCACCTTTTGTGTATCCATTTGGACATTCTGTGATTCTTGAAAATGTTTACCAATCGGATGTGCACTGTTAATCAGTACACCGGAATTAAATAAATCTGTCGTACTCTGATTACTCTGTTCATTATCATTAGAAAAATTTGTGCCGGCCGAAGTGGCCGTGCGGTTAAAGGCGCTGCAGTCTGGAACCGCAAGACCGCTACGGTCGCAGGTTCGAATCCTGCCTCGGGCATGGATGTTTGTCATGTCCTTAGGTTAGTTAGGTTCAAATGGTTCAAATGGCTCTGAGCACTATGGGACTCAACTGCTGAGGTCATTAGTCCCCTAGAACTTAGAACTAGTTAAACCTAACTAACCTAAGGACATCACAAACATCCATGCCCGAGGCAGGATTCGAACCTGCGACCGTAGCGGTCTTGCGGTTCCAGACTGCAGCGCCTTTAACCGCACGGCCACTTCGGCCGGCTGGTTAGTTAGGTTTACCTAGTTCTAAGTTCTAGGGGACTAATAACCTCAGCAGTTGAGTCCCATAGTGCTCAGAGCCATTTTTTGAAAAATTTGTCTGTTCGTCACGTAAATCCTGCAAACCGGGTGTGTCAAGCTGGGCAGCGCTCATTGCAGCAGTACGCCCCGCGTCATCAATTGTCGTTAAATTAACAGAGGACACAATCGAATTCGTTTGTTCATCACTAGGATAAAAATCATTACAAGTGTTCGGTACGCACTGATTGTCAGTAAACGGAGGATTGTCATCATTACACTGCGTGTCACATGTACTATCGGTCAAGTTGTTTAAGTCGACTATTTCACTCATACATCGCGATGTACTATTAACAGTTTTTCGCGGCATTTTTACACAAATCACAATTATTCAATAATGAACCAAAGACAATACAAAATGCAACAAACACAAATACAACAAAGAGCAACAAATTGCCGATGATCTGTGGAAGAAAGTGACAAAGTTAGTAAAAGCGTTGCGCCAAATGCTAATTATATTTAAGTAAATAAGAGCAGATATCTGACCACTTATCAGGAGATTCACAAAGAAATACGATCCTGGTCCGGATGTCGCCAAGTGTAACCTCCGGCAAGATTAAAGAATAACAATTGATCATATGTAAACTCCACACAAAACTTAAGGAATGAAGATTGCTCATTAAACCCACAATAATGTTAAATAATGAACCATGAACTGAATGTAACAACTCAACAGAAATAATTAAACCTGACAAATTTTATAAGGGCAGCAACGCTGACCTTCGTCCCTGTGAAATAATTAAACCTGATAAATTCTTACCTCAGTAAAACTGCATCTATATCTGCTCTTATTTTTCGGCATAGCTTCGTGCAATGCTGGCTTATATTTAATTTTGATTCTTGGAGGGAATGCATAGGAAATATTATTTAGCTTGAAATGAGTCTTTTTCTTTAAATGAGTTACTTTATAAAAAGTTATTATTGGGGCATCATTTTGAACAAATTAATTACAATTAACATACGTTATTAGCTGAGCGCAATGCTGCTTCATTACCTTCTACAACAATACACATCGTCCACCACAATCCTGACCAGATTCGGAAGAACAGCACGCCGTCGACGCATGGCGACGCCTGCTCAGTACAACCGTCCGCTCGGTACAACTACTGCCGACTGACTACTCTCTCTGCCCACTCGCCACACATTAGCACTGTTCCTGCCGACTCGCTACACGCAACTGAACACTCGCGCGGTCAAGCGCAGACTAGCAACGATAAATAACTCTCTGGTCAGAGATTCTGTCATGCCTCACCATCGCTGGTAATGAATACATATGAAACGTACGCGTTTCAATAGAAACAAAAAAAAAACAAAAACATTTCAGTATGTGTTGGGTTGTAACATATCAGGAATGACTGGACCAACGAGGAGTATGGTTGCGTGTTCTTCTAGGATAAGAGCAGATTCAGTCTGAGTAGTGATTCTGGATGCACCCTCATTTGGCGAGAGGTGGGAACACTTAATGTCGTTTTGGTGGTCCAAGTGCTACAGTGCGGGGAGACGTAATGTCACATGTGCGCACTGACATCCAAATCTTTGAATAAGGTACACTCATCGGTCAACGTTATTGTGACACTGGAATCTTTCTCATTTGCGTTCTTTCTGGGGTGCATTTGGTCCTGACTTCTTTTTTATGGATGACACTGCATGACCACATCGATCAGGGTAGGTGGAGGAGTTCTTAGAACCAGAGGATATAAGGCGAATAGACTTGTCTGCCCGTCCCCCAGTCTTAAATCCCATCGATCATGTGTGGAATGTTGTGAGGAGATGTACTGCAGCACATCCACATGCCACACACTCTACTGATAAACGAGTCCCGCCTTTTTTTTTTAATGTCCAAGAACCGTTAGAAACCGCGTTGACTTCAGCGTAATTATTGTCTTTGAATAAAAGTGTCACTTCTGTTCGTCTCAATCCCTATTTCTTTGAGTTATCGTCTGTAATATACTGTAGCGGTTCTTTCTGTTTGGTCTAAGTTTCATCGAGCTGTGTTACTTCGCAGTGACATCATGCGAAAGTCACTTTCGTCCTTAGTTTTGCTTAGCTGTCTAAATATCCCACCATATATAACTTCAACTTCCCCATTTCTCTTTTTAAGTTCTCTAACCAGGCTATCAAATTAAGAGATCTGACATTCCAGGCTCCAACCTGTAGAAAATCGGATTTGTCTTCTCTGATGATAACATCCTCTTACTGTTGTCCCCATCCTCCCCACCCGGAGATTTCGATACGGGTCTTTTTCACCTCCGAAGTATTGTATGTAAGAAGATATCGTCATTAAACTATAACTTAGAACTGCATGTTCTAGGAAAATGTATCGGTTGTAATTTCTCCTTTGTTTCACCCATCCGTAATATCAGTGAGCAAGGCTTTGATGCCTAATGTTCTAAGGTCAGCCGGCCGGAGTGGCCAAGCGGTTATAGGCGCTTCAGTCTGGAACCGCGCGACCGCTACGGTCGCAGGTTCGAATCCTGCCTCGGGCATGGATGTGTGTGATGTCCTTAGGTTAGTTAGGTTTAAGTAGTTCTAAGTTCTAGGGGACTGATGACCTCAGAAGTTAAGTCCCATAGTTCTCAGAGCCATTTGAACCATTTTTTTCTAAGGTCACATAAGACAAGACAGTTACCCAAACTACTGAAAAGACTGATGAACCACGTGTCAGTCTGGCCTTTCCACATCTACCTCTCCTCTGTCGTTGCATCTACAGTTCTGCTGTCTGTATCGTTGACACAAGAAAGCCCACCCTCCCCAATCTCGGCACGGTGCATGAATCGTGTGACCAAAGGCACTTTTCACACATACAAATAATGACCAGCGGGATGGAATGGATAAATGACAGAAAACGTTCTAGAAACGACTGAAATTTGAATTCCAAACCTTTCGATAGGTAATATCACTCTTAACAACTTAGCCACCAAGCCAATTTAGTTACGTAGACGTCATAAAAATAAATCAGAACTGAAATTTTAATACCAGGGGCCTCATATCATGACGTACATCCGAAAAATAATTCCCCTTTGTATTTCTTTCCGTGACAGTGCTACAAACGCAGTTCAGTGCATGCGCAGTAGATGCTTTGAGTCAAGGAGGAGATGACACAATTTTGAGTTCTTTGTGTTCCGTTTACCTTGGATAGTGCTTGTTTAGTGTGGCGAAGTTGATTGAAAATCC
This sequence comes from Schistocerca nitens, assembly GCF_023898315.1. NCBI lineage: Eukaryota > Metazoa > Arthropoda > Insecta > Orthoptera > Acrididae > Schistocerca > Schistocerca nitens. Next base: position 357,093,454 of record NC_064614.1, on the reverse strand, counting down.
CGCCGTTGTGAGATTTGATTTGTTGTCCGTTTTCTGAATGCGAAGAACACCAAATCAATCGACATTCATTGACAAATTAGTGGCATTTAAGGAAAAATATAATGAGTGATTCAATGGCGAGCAGATGGATCTGACAGTTCAATGAAGGACCAGATCAGTTGTACGATGACGGACGAAGTGTGTGACCATGTTTGGTTAAGGAAGTATGTGTCTGTGGGGTTGTAGAAGTCACAACGGAAAGAAGTACTTTCCAGTGTCTAGTCTTTCTACGAACTGACCGCTAATTTCAAGATCACTTCCCTAGGAAACTGTTTCTGAAAAACAGAATTTTCGAAACCTGTGTGCTCGATGGGTGCCGAAACCGCTTACCGAGCAACACAAACAACAGTGTATGGGATTGCACTGGACTTTTTCACACATTTCAACAGCAGTGGTGATGATTTTCTCAGCAAGATGGCGACCAGGGAAGGTACCTGGCTCGCTTGCGAAATTCCTAAATCGAAACGATAATCAATAGAACGGATGCACATTTCATCACCAGTAAAGACTAGAGCCAAAGAAGTCTTGACATCGCGAATAGTCATGTGCACAATCTTTTGGGATAGACACGGCATTTTACAGGTGAATTTTACACCGCGAGGTGAAACAATCAATAGAACTGTTTTCTACGAGATGCTTATGAAACTGCGTCGCGCAGTACAGAATAAGTGCCACGGAAATCTTACAAACGGTGCTGTTTTGATTAGTGACAATGCCCGAACTCACACTGCGAACAAAACACAGCTCTTACAGGACCGTTACTAGAACCATTTTGACTATCCGCCATATAGCCCTCACCTCGCCCCTAGATTCTTCCGTGTCTTCTTACACCTAAAAACGATTTTTATTTGTCACAACTCTAACAACGATAACGAAATCATGGAAAATGTTGCTACATCAGGGAAACATGGGATGCAAAATTTTACACTCTCTGCACACAGGTGTCCGGAGAATCCTATTTAATGCGGAATTGATCACTGGATGTTACGAGAGGCGGTCCTGGCAGCAGTAATGGCAGAATGTATCACACGGAAGGACTCCGTGAGTTCGAATATGAACTAGTCATTGGATCTCACCTAAGTAACAAATAACTCAGGAGCTTACTCTTCTAAACTGCCCAAGTCGACTTCTGTGATGTGATTGCGAAGTGGAAACGCATAGAACAACCGCAGCCAAATCAAGAGCAGCCAGACGTCGTGAACTGAGGGAGAGGAACCGTCGATCATTGCAGTGGGTGGCTGTAAACCAAGCACGAAATCAGCGAGAGGAATCACTCGTGAGTTCCAATCCAGCTCAAAATGTTCAAATGTGTGTGAAATCTTCTGGGACTTAACTGCTAAGGTCATCAGTCCCTAAGCTTACACTCTACCTAAGCCAAATTATCCTAAGGACAAACACACACACCCATGCCCGAGGGAGGACTCGAACCTCCGCCGGGACGAGCCGCACAGTTCACGACTGCAGCGCCCAAGACCGCTCGGCTAACCCCTTCGGCTCCAGTCCAGCTAGCATATTTATTTATTTATTTCATTAACAGTACAGAGTAACCCACCGCCTTGAAATGTAAGGTGAGTCGGATTCTTCTGAATCTAATAGCAAGGACTTAACATTGTTACAGTCTTATTGGTATACAGTTGTTAATGTTTTTTTAAATAATATAAAGAACATAATATATAAAGATTTCTCTGAGGCTACAGCGCATTGAATGCTTAACAATTGTTAAAATGGTTCCATATAATTTGTTACTACCTAGTTGACGAGAATATAATTTAATTTATACAACGCAAAGTCAAAGAAAAATCTAAAAAAATGTAGCACAATGAGCGTGGTTAAGAATAATTTGTAATATATAAAAGGAAGTGTTATGCTGTATTTGGATGAGTAATACAGTGTAAGTAGCATGTTGGTTAGTAATGGCCTATTTGTATCTGTTTCAGATGAAAAGGTCTCGGTACAACCTCGAGCTATTATCAACTGAAATGGTTTGCGCTAATGTATGTTTACACAGATTATACAGATTAAATGCTGACTGAGCACTTCATACATGGAATACATGAATTTTAGCTTCACATGAGAAATACACTTATGTTTATAACTATGTTTTATAACTAGCTAGCATAATGACTGGTGTGTATGGAGTTAACAAGAAAGGGATACAATATTCAAGTAGCTACTCTTACGTCATACATTTCTGTAGTCAGGTCCGCCCCCGTCAGCTGAGTTGTCAGCGCGGCGGAATGCCACGCCAAGGGGCCCGGGTTCGATTCCCGACTGGGGCAGGAGATTTCCTCCGCTCAGGGACTGGGTGTTGTGTTGTCCTCATCATCATTTCATCCCCATCTCCGACGCGCAAGTTGCCCAATGTGGCGTCGAACGCAATAGGTACTTGTCCTCAGCGGCCGAACTTCCCCGAATGGAGGACACCCGGCCCACAATGCTGTAGGCTCATTTCCATTTTCTGCAGTCAGTGCTAAGCGAGCCTTGAGGTGATGTAAAGAGTGACGCCATTGGGCAATGGGTGACTGGAAAATAATGATTCGAAGTGATGAACAACGTTATACCTTCTGGCAATCCGATGAAACAGCCTGGATTTAGCGAAAACCTGGAGAATGTTACCTACCATCAAGTGTAGTACCAACAGTAGAGAATGGAGGAGGTGATGTTACGTTACGGAGGTGTTTTTGGTGGTCAAGGTGTGGTGTCATTATTAAGCTTAAGAACACCGATAAATACAGAAGGATGTGAACACATTTTACATCACTGCGTATTGCGTACAGTAGAAGCTAGGTCGGAGATGATGATTGTTTGCGTCAGCAAGACAGGACACGCTGTCATAAAGCAGCATCTCAGAGACAAAAGTTTGTGGGCAACAGTATTCCAGAAATGGATTGTCCGGCCCGCATGCATGAGGGGGTGTAAACAGCGACGCCACTTGACAGTGGATGAATGGAAACCAGTGATTGGGAGTGATGACTCGCGTTGTATCCAGTGGCAATCCGATGGAAGGATTTTGGTTAGGTGAAATTCCGGAGAACGTTACCTACATTATGTGTAGTGCCAACAGTGAAGTGCGCAGGAAGTGGTGTGACGGTACAGAGATGTTTTTCGTGGTTAGGGTTTGATACTCTTATTGAGCTTAAGAGAACAGCTAAAACGGAAGGATATACGCACATTTTACAGAATTGTGTATTGCGTGCACTAGGGAAACATTGCGGAGACGACGATTGGTTGGATCGCCATGACGGTGCTCCGGGTCATAAGCATAATTGGTTTGTAGAGAATAACATTTCTGAAACGAGCTGGGCGGCACAGAATCCCGACCTGAACCCGATGGAACACTTTGGTGTGAGTTAGAAAGTCGATTTCGCTCCAGATTCCAGCGTCCCACAACGTTACCGACTCTCATTTCGTCCGTTGAGTAAGAATGGGATGCCATTCGTCCACATACATTCAGACACGTCATTGATAGCGCCCCCATCAGAGATCAAGCCGTCATAAAGGTGAGTGTGCAATAATAGGGGTCTGGTTACGGTGTGGTTATTTTGAGCAAGATTGTGTATGAGGAAGGCGGACAAACGCTTGTGGCAAGGTACGACAGATGCCTGCAAAATGGCGGGAGCTACGTAGAAATATAATTTAAGATTTGTAGTTTTCTTCCAATAATTAGTTTCTGTGTCTGTACTCGTTTTGTTTTTAAGCTGTCCAGTGAGATTAATGTGTCGACCTGTCAAAAGCCTGAGTAACCTCTTTTGCAGCACAGACTGTTGTGAGTCGTACAGGTAGACAGTCAATGAATTTCTAGAAGGTAGTGACAGGGATGTGGAGTCATGCCGACTGCGTGCCATGACAAGTTCGTTTGAGGATCCACGGCGCGAACTGGCCGGTTGAGATGGTACCAGAGATTCTCGGTTTGGTTTTAGTCTGGGAGTTTGGTAGCAGGGAGAGTTCGGTAAACTGTGGTGCTCTTCGAGCGATGCAGGTACATTGTGAGCTGTGACACGTTGTATTGTCATTGCCACGGTATCAAGGGAAGACACGCTGCATGTAGGGGTGGACAGGTACATACGTACATACTTGTGTTGATTCATTGGCCTTACAGAATGATGATACCACCCAGGGAATACCACGGAAACATGCCCCAAACCGTAACGCTCCCTTCTGCCTCTGATGATTGGTGTAAGGTGTTTGCTCTCTCTCCGATGGGGCATAAAACGCCCTTCTTGTGAAATACCCACCTGTCGCCTCTCAGTCGACGTCTAATTGCGGTACTGGCGTGCCTATTCCAGCCTTCGCCCTCGATGAACAGCAGTCAGCATGGGTGCATGAACCAGTTACCCTCTGCATAGGCCCATACACAGCAACATCCGCTTGATGGTCGTTGAAGAGACTAAGTTGGTAGCCTCTTGGTTCATCGGGGCAGGTAGCTGCTCAACAACTGCACTTCACTTCGTCTGTATACATCTCCGCAGTCGTCGTTCACCCTTGTCATCTGTGGACTGTGGTGCACCACAATTGCCGCGCGCTGGTTTCGGATAACAAACTTTTGCCAGGCGTGGTATAATTTAACCGAAACGGCCCCCGAGTGGTTTACGAACTTGGCCGTTTCGGAAATACTTCCACAATTGCCAGGAAAGCCAACGATCAGGCCGTTTTGTGGACGACAGATAAATCGCTCAGTTTCTGCATTACAACAATGACTGCTTTGTTTTCCGCATCCATCATACGCGCCTTTCATATCCTCCAATAATAGCGCTGCCACCTCCCGTTTGTGAGTGGTTATTGCAAGTTGACGCCGAACATAGGCGGTCGTCGGATTAATGTGACTTGATTGTATTAAAAGGAAGGAGGAAAGAAGCCAGGACGCTGTGGCTGCATAATAGGGAGAGTGAGGACAGGAGGGAGACGTTCAATGCGGTTAGAAGAGAAACAGCAAGAGTTCTACGAACAGAGAAAAGGAAACATCTAACTGGAATCCTAGAATCTATAGAAGTGGAAAGCAGGAATGGAAACTCAAAAAAGTTGTTTCAAAATGCAAAGAAAAGTAAGAGTTTATCAAAGTGAAAACCTATTCATAAAAGATAAAAATCGAAATACGCTAACGCAGCTGGAAGGTGTCCTAGAAAGATGGAAAGAGTATTTCTCAGAAATGTTAAATTGCACTGATCCGCACATAACCATCAATTATGCAATGTCTGAGAGTGACAGCATTAATAATGACGAATGTAGAATCACGGAACAGGAAGCGATCCAATCCATTCAAAAGCTGAAAAACAACAAGGCAGCAGGCGAGGATCAGATATCAGCAGAGATGTTAAAAGAGGGCGGAAACAAACTACACAAAGAAATTTATTACCTTATCACAATGATCTGGAAAACTGAAACACTGCCTGAAGATTGGAAAACTGCGATAATTTGTCCCATACACAAGAAAGGAAACAGAATGGAATGTGGAAATTACAGAGGAATCAGTTTGCTGAACATAACATACAAAATCCTGTCAATGACCATTCTGGCAAAACTTAAACCAAACGCAGAAAACATTTTTCAAGATTACCAGGCTGGATTTCGAACAAACCGTTCCACAACTGATAATTTGTTTACTATACGACAAATCTTTGAGAAATACTGGGAATTTAACAAAAACATCCACTGTCTCTTCATTGACTTCCAGCGAGTCTACGAGAGCATCCACAGATGTAGCCTCTACAACACATTACGAGAATTTAGTATACCCAGTAAAATCATTAGGATGATACAACTGTGCATGGATGGCTCCCAGGCAGCAGTGAAGTTCAGAGGATCCATATCCCCCACCTTTCCAATTAAAACAGGCTTTCGACAGGGAGACGCTCTTTCATGTGTCCTCTTCAACCTTGCATTAGAGAAAGTGGTTCGGGAGAGTAATTTACATCTATACAATGGTCCCCGATTCGGACACAGTGAAGTAAAACTCCTGGCTTATGCAGATGATATAGTGTTGCTGAGTGAAACTGAAGAAGAACTGAAAGACATGTACAGATCTCTCAGGCACAGTGCCAGCAAAATCGGACGTTTGATTAACCAAGAGAAAACCGAATATATGGAAATAGGTCGAGTCATAAACCCAAATCCTTACTTTGAAATTGAACAAAAATCTAAATTCAGAAAAGTTCTCCAGTTTAAATACCTTGGATCATGTTTCAACAGTAAAAATATCATAACAATGGATATAAATGAAAGAATAGCCCCAGGGTCAAGATGTATGTACTCACTAAGCAACCCACTCAAAAGTAAAGCTTTGTCAATCACCACAATGATGAAGATATACAACACTAGTATTTGCTCCATGGCTCAGAAAGCTGGACTCTTACAAAGAATGAAAGAGAAAAACTGAATTTTTTCGAAAGAAAAGTAATGAGAAAAATCTGGGGACCTGTGTTGGAGAATGGTGCATGGAGAATTCGAAAGAACAAAGAAATTTATCAGTTAATGAAGCAAGCCACCATCATTCAGAAATTAAAAAGTAGGAAACCGCAATGGGCTGGACATGTGGCCAGAATGGAAAGCAACAGGATCACCAAGAAAGCATTTGAAGGAACTCTCCAGGCAACAAGACCATTGGACCGGCCTCGTACAAGGTGGAAAGATGACAAAGAGTTCTCAGGTCGTACCTCGTACTTTCGTGAACTCCTGCAAGATAAGACTGCAATGAGACTCTCGAAACCAAATGAGGTACTGTGTTGTCATATGGACGATGCAAAAGTGGGGGAGGCGGGCAGCAGGCAGGTGCGCGCACCGCCGCGCCGGCCGGCTACCTCCGGAGTGGGAGCGGCGTGACTTTCTAAGCCGCTGGCCGTGCCTCCGCTGTAAAAAGCGGCGCGGCGCGCGCGCGCGCTCAGTCGCGGTCGTGATGCGGCGACCCCAGCAGCTGCCGGCGCGCGCGGTCGCCTGGCCCTGGTCGTGGTCGTGGTCGCAGGCGCAGCCGGCCGCCGCCCCCGCTGGCCTCGGCGCCGCCACCGCCTCCGCCGCCGTCGTGCTGGTGCTGCTCGCCTCGCTCAGCCTTCTGCCCGCGGCCGCCGCCGCTTTCTCAGGTCAGTCACACGACCTCTCACCGAATCCAATTTTCACAAAATCGCGATTTTGGGGTGGCTGTTTTATCCGCAGAAAATGGACCTAAAGCTCGGGAAATTAAAAAATTCATCAAGTCCGAGTAGTAATCGCGCACTATGGGTTCGGTATAAAGTTAATTATGAATACAGATAGTTCAACCATCCCGGGAATCTAGAATCTAGAAGAGTTTTGCCTGTTATCAATATCAATACTGGAAAGGTATCGGTCACAATAATACCTAGACTGTACCAGAATCTCTACAGTAATTCCTAAGACTAGTCTGGACATACAGATACCAGCGAGCAGAGGACTTAAAAGTTCAAACCTGCAAAGAGAGAAGATTTCATAAAATATATATTTGCTTACTTAAATATGATTACAATAATTGACAAAACATAATATTTTTTCGTGATGTAACTACAAAATAACAATTTTCTATTTTTTTTCTTTACTTGTACTTTGAAACCTTGCTTCTTGCCAAATTTCATGATTCCAGGCCAACAGGAAGTGCCCCACAGGTTTTGATGAGTGATCCTGCCAGTATCAAAATACGTGACATAAACTGCCTGATCTTTTGACTGCATTGACTTAGCAGCTTCAATTGTTTGCACCACCAACGGACCGTAGAGCTCAGTATGTGACTCATATTTCAATTTGATACATCAACTCGTTCCTGATAAAACGAGTGAGATAGAACAAAAATCACAAAAAAAATTTTTTTTCGTGTGACATAAATACAAATTAATGTTTTTTCGGACTTTTACTTCTACTGCTAAATGTTGCTTCTTGCCGAATTTCATGATTCTAGGTCAACGGGGAGTACACTATCGTTTTTCGCGAGTGAGTTTCCAAGCATCAAAACATGTAACATAATTGACCGAATCTTTTGACTGCATTATCTTAGAAGCTTCAGTTGTGTACACTGCAAAAGCGATCGAAGACCTTCGTATGTAACAAATTTGAACTTGATATGTCTACCTGTTACTGAGAATAATGGGTCTTAACAGGCGGACAGACAAAACAGAGAGACCGACGGACAACGAAGCGATCCTCTAAGCGTTCCGCTTTTACCGATTGCGGTTCGGATCCCTAAAGGCAAATTTTCAATCATTCGATCAGTATTTCCTTATAACATGTTATGAACGAAGTTGATACACTGGTACAACACCTACTCTCAAAACGGATTTATAGGGTCTCGAAAAAACAAAAGCACTATGCGACTTAATATGTGTGATCAGTCTCCTAGACTTAGAACTACTTAAACCGAACTAACCTAAGGACATCACACACATCCATGCTCGAGGCAGGATTCGAACCTGCAACCGTAGCAGCAGCGCGGTTCCGGAATGAAGCGCCTAGAACCGATCAGTCACAAAGGGCCGCCTATAGGGTCCCCTTACAGCTTCTAGTTTGAAATGTTGCTTTCTGCTCTTAATATATACAAGGTGTAGTGAAACCTATACAACAAATGTCTAGGGATGATAGATCACGTCAAGGGGAAGAACGTTTGTTAGAGGCAAAATATTCACTGACACTTCCCGGCCTTTTGTGTTGGCCATGGCCCTGAGGGCGGCAGGGTGTAGGTGTTCTGCCGGCCAGGGTGGCAGAGCGGTTCTAGGCGCTACAGGCTGGAACCGCGCGGCCGCTACGGTCGCAGGTTCGAATCCTGCCTCGGGCGTGGATGTGTGTGATGTCCTTAGGTTAGTTAGGTTTAAGTAGTTCTAAGTCTAGGAGACTGATGACCTCAGATGTTAAGTCCCATAGTTCCTAGAGCCATTTGAACCGGAAATCTGCCCCAGAAAGCCATACTTCCGTCTTGGTTTCATGGAAACGCAACATCGCATTGTTCACAAAGGTAATTCTGGTGGGTCATTGCACTTTGCAAGTTGTCTTTTTCTCGTTGCAATATTACGAAATAATACGCATTTAACACGATGCCTTTTCATATACCTTTTGAATATCTAGGTATGTTACGGTTAGGTGGGAGTGGAAGTTGCGTGTCTCTGAAGCAGTTAAAGTTCTCGCGCATCTCAGCGCCCTGAGCTACAATGCTTTTTTCGTAGGAAGTGCTATATGGGTAGCGCTTAGTTAGTGGAATTCAGGGTTTGTAACAAATTTCTGGAGACATAATAGATTGGAGAAACGATAAGCGTTCTAAGGTCCGTGCTTTTTACCAGTCTGATCTGTACTGCACGTGTGCAGTACAAACAAAATATTTTGCAAAAAAAAAAAAAAAAAAAGAAAAGAAAAGTCAATTTTTCATCTGACTCGTATGATCTTCTATAAGAAATACTTTAAACGGAAAAAAATCATACGTTAAAGGGTTACATACGACTGTTCACATGCGCAAAAATGAATTGTATGTTTTGTGTTTCTTAAAAATATTAATGAAACTTTTAAACTAAGACGGGCCGATCTTAGGATAGTTAGTGTAGTTACTTAACACATCTAATTAGCAGATATTTCATTCAAACTGTATTTACTGAGCCAGCCGGAGTGGCCGAGCTGTTCTAGGCGCTTCAGTCTAAAAATGGTTCAAATGGCTCTGAGTACTATGGGACTCAACTTCTAAGGTCATCAGTCCCCTAGAACTTAGAACTAGTTAACCTAAGGACATCACACACATCCATGCCTGAGGCAGGATTCGAACCTGCGACCGTAGCGGTCTCGCGGTTCCAGACTGCAGCGCCTAGAACCGCACGGCCACATCGGCCGGGCCGACCCCGGTGGTCTAGCGGTTCTAGGCGCTCAGTCCGGAACCGCGCGACTGCTACGGTCGCAGGTTCGAATCCTGCCTCGGGCATGGATGTGTGTGATGTCATTAGGTTAGTTAGGTTTAAGTAGTTCTAAGTTCTAGGGGACTGATGACCACAGATGTTAAGTCCCATAGTGCTCAGAGCCATTTGAACCATTTTTAGACTGAAGCGCCGTGGGTCGGTGTTGTTTGGGACTACTTAATTGGGTCGTGTCTGTTACCTAGGCCATTAAATGGCAAGCACTATTACAATTTTCTCTCCAGAGCGTTGACAGAATTGCTGGAAGACGTCCCGCTCCCTACAAACAACGCATGTGGTTCCAACATGACGGGGCGCCGGCACATCTCAGTCGTCGTGTGCGTCGATTCCTGGACCGACGGTTGCCAGAAACGTGGATTGGCAGAGGTGATCTTGTACCATGGCCTGCTCGATCCCCAGATATGTTCCCTCTGGAATTTTGTGTGGGGAGAGATGCGCAACCTTGTTTACGCAATCCCTGTTGCATCAGAAGAGGATCTGGTTGCCCGGATAGTACCAGCAGCATCAACAATTCAGTATACTCCCGGGGATTTTGCCGGTGTCAGACAGAACATGATCCGACGGTGTAACCTTTGTTTACGTGTCAATGAAGGCATTTTTGAAAATCTACTGTAATTGAAATTTGGCTGTGTTAATGTGTTGTCTCTTGGTCACAAAAAAATGGAAAAGTGTTTGTTGGTTTAATTAATTTGTCGCCAGAGAAATCTTCCTCTACCGGTTTAAATTCTTCTCATAGGGAAAAATGATATTAGGGAAAAATATTTGTTTTGGTGTCCTCTACAACCTCCCAGAGTTTGTCGGTTTAAATACTTTTCACCCTGTATAAATTGATAATGTGGACGATCGTTCGCCACACACCTAAAAGTTACGTGCCACCCCGATTTTTATTTTTTATTTTTTCGCGCTGTAAACGAAAGCACGAAGCGCTCACAGGCACGAAATCGAAACACGGTACTAATTGATGCGCGAAGAGACGTCACGTCACGCGGCTGACTGTCTCCGAAATTTGCCGCGACCTCCTTGTGCACCGTATTCTTTCTTGTTGGTTTCCGCCATTGTCGCATTCAGACACTCGTCTCGGAACTTGCGCGTACTCGACCATTTCTGAAGTGAGTATGCATTATATTTAGAATTGTTAGCACTGCCCAAAAGCCCGAACATATTGCGTCCGTGTAACGTTTACGGGGGATCGATCATGACACCTCTAAAAATTGGTGCATCTGGAAGCACTTGTCACACACAATACCTGAAACACAGCGACTTTCAATGTCCACATAGCTCTCTGTTTACGACACGTTTCGGCACCTCTTTGTATCATTAGGAGGATATTATTTCTGTACATTATTGAACCTGATCCATTGTTCGTTCTATAGCTACAACAGTTGGGAGTTTCTCTTGGATGTGGAATGCATCGCCACACCATAAGAAAGACTACACCGTAATAAATATTGTTATGTTTCACATTCATTTCACAGATAGCAAGTGGAGTCTTCTGTAGACTCTCCAGCTAACACCAAACTCAGGAACATAATTTTTACTGACTAAAATGTCGACATCGGCTGCGTAGAATCTATTTTAAAGTTATTATGCCGTTTCGGTATGACGCCACATGTCATCTTCAACGGAACGCTGTAAATATCTTTATGTCAGTCGTAATCTTTATGAACAATCTTTGAAATACGAGTTACGATAGTTGTAGTACTGTAAATGCTTCATCATTGTTAGAAACAAACGGTGACCAAATACACGAACGCCCGCAGAACAACTAGGCTCAGTTATTCTGGCCTTGTGCTTCGCTCTTTTAATACATTGTCTGATGGTTCAAATGGCTCTGAGCACTATGGGACTTAACATCTACATCTACATCTACATCTATACTCCGCAAGCCACCTTACGGTGTGTGGCGGAGGGTACTTATTGTACCACTATCTGATCCCCCCTTCCCTGTTCCATTCACGAATTGTGCGTGGGAAGAACGACTGCTTGTAAGTCTCCGTATTTGCTCTAATTTCTCGGATCTTTTCGTTGTGATCATTACGCGAGATATATGTGGGCGGTAGTAATATGTTGCCCATCTCTTCCCGGAATGTGCTCTCTCGTAATTTCGATAATAAACCTCTCCGTATTGCGTAACGCCTTTCTTGAAGTGTCCGCCACTGGAGCTTGTTCAGCATCTCCGTAACGCTCTCGCGCTGACTAAATGTCCCCATGACGAATCGCGCTGCTTTTCGCTGGATCATGTCTATCTCTTCTATTAATCCAACCTGGTAAGGGTCCCATACTGATGAGCAATACTCAAGAATCGGACGAACAAGCGTTTTGTAAGCTACTTCTTTCGTCGATGAGTCACATTTTCTTAGAATTCTTCCTATGAATCTCAACCTGGCGCCTGCTTTTCCCACTATTTGTTTTATGTGATCATTCCACTTCAGATCGCTCCGGATAGTAACTCCTAAGTATTTTACGGTCGTTACCGCTTCCAATGATTTACCACCTATGGCATAATCGTACTGGAATGGATTTCTGCCCCTATGTATGCGCATTATATTACATTTATCTACGTTTAGGGAAAGCTGCCAGCTGTCGCACCATTCATTAATCCTCTGCAGGTCTTCCTGGAGTACGTACGAGTCTTCTGATGTTGCTACTTTCTTGTAGACAACCGTGTCATCTGCAAATAGCCGGCCGGCCGAAGTGGCCGTGCGGTTAAAGGCGCTGCAGTCTGGAACCGCGGGACCGCTACGGTCGCAGGTTCGAATCCTGCCTCGGGCATGGATGTTTGTGATGTCCTTAGGTTAGTTAGGTTTAACTAGTTCTAAGTTCTAGGGGACTAATGACCTCAGCAGTTGAGTCCCATAGTGCTCAGAGCCATTTTTTTTGCAAATAGCCTCACGCAGCTACCGATGTTGTCAACTAAGTCATTTATGTATATTGTAAACAATAAAGGTCCTATCACGCTTCCTTGCGGTACTCCCGAAATTACCTCTACATCTGCAGATTTTGAACCGTTAAGAATGACATGTTGTGTTCTTTCTTCTAGGAAATCCTGAATCCAATCACAAACCTGGTCCGATATTCCGTAAGCTCGTATTTTTTTCACTAAACGTAAGTGCGGAACCGTATCAAATGCCTTCCTGAAGTCCAGGAATACGGCATCAATCTGCTCGCCAGTGTCTACGGCACTGTGAATTTCTTGGACAAATAGGGCGAGCTGAGTTTCACATGATCTCTGTTTGCGGAATCCATGTTGGTTATGATGAAGGAGATTTGTATTATCTAAGAACGTCATAATACGAGAACATAAAACATGTTCCATTATTCTACAACAGATTGACGTAAGCGAAATAGGCCTATAATTATTCGCATCTGATTTATGACCCTTCTTGAAAATGGGAACGACCTGCGCTTTCTTCCAGTCGCTAGGTACTTTACGTTCTTCCAGAGATCTACGATAAATTGCTGATAGAAAGGGGGCAAGTTCTTTAGCATAATCACTGTAGAATCTTACGGGTATCTCGTCTGGTCCGGATGCTTTTCCGCTACTAAGTGATAGCAGTTGTTTTTCAATTCCGATGTCGTTTATTTCAATATTTTCCATTTTGGCGTCCGTGCGACGGCTGAAGTCAGGGACCGTGTTACGATTTTCCGCAGTGAAACAGTTTCGGAACACTGAATTCAGTATTTCTGCCTTTCTTCGGTCGTCCTCTGTTTCGGTGCCATCGTGGTCAACGAGTGACTGAATAGGGGATTTAGATCCGCTTACCGATTTTACATATGACCAAAACTTTTTAGGGTTCTTGTTTAGATTGTTTGCCAATGTTTTATGTTCGAATTCGTTGAATGCTTCTCTCATTGCTCTCTTTACGCTCTTTTTCGCTTCGTTCAGCTTTTCCTTATCAGCTATGATTCGACTACTCTTAAACCTATGATGAAGCTTTCTTTGTTTCCGTAGTACCTTTCGTACATGATTGTTATACCACGGTGGATCTTTCCCCTCGCTTTGGACCTTAGTCGGTACGAACTTATCTAAGGCGTACTGGACGATGTTTCTGAATTTTTTCCATTTTTGTTCCACATCCTCTTCCTCAGAAATGAACGTTTGATGGTGGTCACTCAGATATTCTGCGATTTGTGCCCTATCACTCTTGTTAAGCAAATATATTTTCCTTCCTTTCTTGGCATTTCTTATTACACTTGTAGTCATTGATGCAACCACTGACTTATGATCACTGATACCCTCTTCTACATTCACGGAGGTCTACATCTGAGGTCATCAGTCCCCTAGAACGTAGAACTACTTAAACCTAACTAACCTAAGGACATCACACACATCCATGCCCGAGGCAGGATTTTAACCTGCGACCGTAGCAGTCGCGCGGTTTCGGACTGAAGCGCCTAGAACCGCTCGGCCACAACGGCCGGCCATTGTCTTGATGAATAAATCGGGTTCTCCCCTGCGTTCTATAATTTAGATGCACTTAACTAGACACATATGATCATGGTTGGATGCGCATCCTGTAATTAATGTAGTAGGTTTAATGTAAAGTGACATATTCGTATAACTACTGTGGCAACTCATGATTTTTCAACAGAAATTTCCATTAAGATGTAAATGTGTACTCACTAAAATGCATAAAGTAATTCCTAGGCTATAACAGCTTAATATAGTTGAAATAAACGTTTTAACTGTGTGCGTGAGTCGATCATATTGTTGCAATTCTTTTACAACAGCCAAGCATTACAATGTTGTTGTGATCTTCAGTCCTGAGACTGGTTTGATGCAGCCCTCCATGCTACTCTATCCTGTGCAAGCTTCTTCATCTCCCAGTACCTACTGCAACCTACATCCTTCTGAATCTGCTTAGTGTATTCATCTCTTAGTCTCCCTCTACGATTTTTACCCTCCACGCTGCCCTCCAATACTAAATTGGTGATCCCTTGATGCCTCAGAACATGTCCTATCAACCGATTCCTTCTTGTGGTCAAGTTGTGCCACAAACTTCTCTTCTCCCCAATCCTATTCAATACTTCCTCATTAGTTATGTGATCTACCCATCTAATCTTAAGCATTCTTCTGTAGCACCACATTTCAAAAGCTTCTCTTCTCTTCTTGTCCAAACTATTTATCGTCAATGTTACACTTCCACACATGGCTACACTCCATACAAATACTTTCAGAAACGACTTCCTGACCCTTAAATCTATACTCGATGTTAACAAATTTCTCTTTTTCGGAAATGCTTTCCTTGCCATTGCCAGTCTACATTTTATATCCTCTCTATTTCGACCATCATCAGTTATTTTGCTCCCCAAATAGCAAAACTCATTTACTACTTTGAGTGTCTCATTTCCTAATCTAATTCCTTCAGCATCACCCGACTTAATTCGACTACATTCCATTATCCTTGTTTTGCTTTTGTTGATGTTCATCCTATACCCTCCTTTCAAGACACTGTCCATTCCGTTCAACTGCTCTTCCAAGTTCGTTGCTGTCTCTGACAGAATTAATGTCATCGGCGATCCTCAAAGTTTTTACTTCTTCCCCATGGATTTTAATACCCACTCTGAATTTTTCTTTTGTTTCCTTCACTGCTTGCTCAATATACAGATTGAATAACATCGGGGAGAGGCTACAACCCTGTCTCACTCCCTTCCCAACCACTGCTTCCCTTTCATGTCCCTCGACTCTTATAACTGCCATCTGGTTTCTGTACAAATTGTAAATAGCCTTTCGCTCCCTGTATTTTACCCCCGCCACCTTCAGAATTTGAAAGAGTATTCCAGTCACCATTGTCAAAAGCTTTCTCTAAGTCTACAAATGCTAGAAACGTAGGTTTGCCTTTTCTTAATCTTTCTTCTAAGATAAGTCGTAAGGTTAGAATTGCCTCACGTGTTCCAACATTTCTACGGAATCCAAACTGATCTTCCCCGAGGTCGGCTTCTACTGGTTTTTCCATTCGTCTGTAAAGAATTCGCGTTAGTATTTTGCAGCCGTGACTTATTAAACTGATAGTTTGGTAATTTTCACATCTGTCAACACCTGCTTTCTTTGGGATTGGAATTATTATATTCTACTTGATTTCTGAGGGTATTTCGCCTGTCTCATACATCTTGCTTACCAGATGGTAGAGTTTTGTCAGGACTGGCTCTCCCTAGGCTGTCAGTAGTTCTAATGGAATGTTGTCTACAAGCATGACAATATAACTCACATTTTTGTGATGTCATTATTATTGGAGCATAAAAAATTATTTTTAGTAAGAAATTCGTATCTGAGTTATAAAGAACTTATAGTCAACCTATCTTCGCGCTCCTTTTAAAATATATATTATTAGCGGGTATGATACGGTTTCTGAGAAACAATTGAAAATGTGTACTCCTGGACAATGTACACGGTTTGTCTCACAGACATAACCCTTAGCCTTTATGTAGATTGTTCTTATCCGAAGTATTTATTGTGAATATTGAGCTGTTGAGGGGAAGGAACACGTGTTTATAAGGCAAATGTCTGTAGGTTGTTAGACTATTGGGGAGCGGAAGTAAATATAATCGACTCTTAGAATTGACTTTTACATGACAAATAATACATCTTACATTTTCAGCCTCAGGTTAGCTTGAGAAATTACTCCAAAATACACTCCTGGAAATTGAAATAAGAACACCGTGAATTCATTGTCCCAGGAAGGGGAAACTTTATTGACACATTCCTGGGGTCAGATACATCACATGATCACACTGACAGAACCACAGGCACATAGACACAGGCAACAGAGCATGCACAATGTCGGCACTAGTACAGTGTATATCCACCTTTCGCAGCAATGCAGGCTGCTATTCTCCCATGGAGACGATCGTAGAGATGCTGGATGTAGTCCTGTGGAACGGCTTGCCATGCCATTTCCACCTGGCGCCTCAGTTGGACCAGCGTTCGTGCTGGACGTGCAGAACGCGTGAGACGACGCTTCATCCAGTCCCAAACATGCTCAATGGGGGACAGATTCGGAGATCTTGCTGGCCAGGGTAGTTGACTTACACCTTCTAGAGCACGTTGGGTGGCACGGGACACATGCGGACGTGCATTGTCATGTTGGAACAGCAAGTTCCCTTGCCGGTCTAGGAATGGTAGAACGATGGGTTCGATGACGGTTTGGATGTACCGTGCACTATTCAGTGTCCCCTCGACGATCACCAGTGGTGTACGGCCAGTGTAGGAGATCGCTCCCCACACCATGATGCCGGGTGTTGGCCCTGTGTGCCTCGGTCGTATGCAGTCCTGATTGTGGCGCTCACCTGCACGGCGCCAAACACGCATACGACCATCATTGGCACCAAGGCAGAAGCGACTCTCATCGCTGAAGACGACACGTCTCCATTCGTCCCTCCATTCACGCCTGTCGCGACACCACTGGAGGCGGGCTACACGATGTTGGGGCGTGAGCGGAAGACGGCCTAACGGTGTGCGGGACCGTAGCCCAGCTTCATGGAGACGGTTGCGAATGGTCCTCGCCGATACCCCAGGAGCAACAGTGTCCCTAATTTGCTGGGAAGTGGCGGTGCGGTCCCCTACGGCACTGCGTAGGATCCTACGGTCTTGGCGTGCATCCGTGCGTCGCTACGGTCCGGTCCCAGGTCGACGGGCACGTGCACCTTCCGCCGACCACTGGCGACAACATCGATGTACTGTGGAGACCTCACGCCCCACGTGTTGAGTAATTCGGCGGTACGTCCACCCGGCCTCCCGCATGCCCACTATACGCCCTCGCTCCAAGTCCGTCAACTGCACATACGGTTCACGTCCACGCTGTCGCGGCATGCTACCAGTGTTAAAGACTGCGATGGAGCTCCGTATGCCACGGCAAACTGGCTGACACTGACGGCGGCGGTGCACAAATGCTGCGCAGCTAGCGCCATTCGACGGCCAACACCGCGGTTCCTGATGTGTCCGCTGTGCCGTGCGTGTGATCATTGCTTGTACAGCCCTCTCGCAGTGTCCGGAGCAAGTGTGGTGGGTCTGACACACCGGTGTCAATGTGTTCTTTTTTCCATTTCCAGGAGTGTATGTTTCTGTATGACACAGTGAAATAATAGCAAGCCATCTGTACAAGCTTCTATACATTTATGTCATGCACCTAAGACAATATTCACGTTACAACATTCAAATAAACCTTTGCCTAGATATTACGGCAGTTCTATGATATGTTTCTCGCAACCGAATTTACCACGAAGCTATTATTTCAAGAATTTAACTTTAAGTTTTATGTGTCATGTTACATTTTATCCGTATTTTATCTATACACTAGTTGCAGCTTTCTTACCGCCTCTGAACCACACACAGCAAGTTATTTTCAGATTTTGGTAAATATGCATCGATGTAAAAGTTATCTATCAATATCCGTGAAAACACGCTCTGCTATCTGTCGCAGTATTTGAATCATCTGCAAATGAAAGAAACCTGGCATCTAGCAGTTTTACAGATGAAATATTTATACTATACCAAAGACAAAGCAAAGGTGTAAGGGAGAACCTTGGGGGACATCAGACGTAATTACCCTCTAGTTGGGTAATGAGTCATAGATTAACTTATGAGTCTGTCTTATTCAAAAACTTCTTTCATGTTAGAGAAACACGACTTAAACTACGACGGTGTGCTGAAAAGTTATGCCATCGAAATTTTTTTCTGTGGAAACTCTTAAAGCTTTTTCAATAAAACAAACGTTATTAACATTATAAATCTTGTTTCTTCGCGTCTACATAGTCGCAGCCCTTTGCCGCTAGAGAGCTCCGAATCCTAGGGTGTAACACAGTGGTCTTTAACGTAACTATGCCGGTGCGTGAGAAACAGCGTTCTGTGATAGGGTTTCGAATTGGAAGAGTTCGTCCATAGATGGAACACCCTCTTCCTCAGCATTCCAGCGCCAGATCACACACGAACGCTGCGACAAGTGCAACAGTCCGACATCTTGGGTTCACTGTCCTCGATCGTCCTCACTACAGCCCCGACTTGGCCGCTTCCGATTTCATCTGTATCCAAAGCTTAAATAACACCTTCAAGGAATTCTCTTTGGTAGTTCGAAATAGTACAATCAGAAATGAAGTTGTGGCTCCGACAAAAAAATGGCTCTGAGAACTATGGGACTCAACTGCTGAGGTCATAAGTCCCCTAGAACTTAGAACTACTTAAACCTAACTAACCTAAGGACAACACACACATCCATGCCCGAGGCAGGATTCGAACCTGCGACCGTAGCGGTCGCGCGGTTCCAGACTGTAGCGCCAGAACCGCTCGGCCACCAGCGGCCGGCGGTGGCTCCGACAGCAAAGTCAAACGTTCTAATGACGGTATCAACAAATATGGTCTCTAGTTTAGAGAAATGTGCTCGTCACCAGCGTAACTATATTGAGTAGACATGTAGACTTGAGGAATGTAGAATGTTAATAATGTTTGCTTTATTTAAAAAGTTCTAAGAGTTTTCACATCAAAAATTCGGAGGCATTACTTTTCACGACTCTCTCGTATATTCCAAAGTTACTTATGACGCTGTATAATGCTAATTTACTAAGAAGGTTGCCGGCCGGGGTGGCCGAGCGGCTCTAGGCACTACAGTCTGGAACCGCGCGACCGCTACGGGATGTGTGTGATGTCCTTAGGTTAGTTAGGTTTAAGTAGTTCTAAGTTCTAGGGGACTGATGACCTCAGAAGTTAAGTCCCATAGTGCTCAGAGCCATTTGAATCATTTACTAAAACGGTTGCTGTGATTTACACTGTCAGATGCCCATAACAAGTAATTGAGAATTACGTAAGCTGTACTTTGTTATGTAATACATTATATTGTAGATGTCACAGTGTGTTCTGTACCCGTGAATGTGTCTGTAACTTCTCCGGTTAGGTTGTTTTCATACGACGGAATCTAGGAAAACCGTCGTTTACACTCATTCAGTTCGTCAACGTCCCATACGTAGCATGGATAACAAAGCGAACATACGACTTGACAGCCGTGTTCAGTTAGCAGTACTGCAACTATGAGGCATTGGATACAACAAACGCACAGAAAGGCAAATCAAAAGAATCAAAATGTGAGCAGGACCGCGACTTCTGCTTAAAGTTATTCTGTACTTCGCTGTAAGTAGAATCTAGCTGACCAGTTACAATTTAAGATGAATCTACGTTCGAACTTAGTCATTGCCGCTCATAAAAACGCTCAACCTTTTGAACTACCTTACAACTGTCACACACCAACTCAGAGCTTATATCTGCCTTTCATACTTTTGCAAATCCTTTGATTACCACGATTAACGAATGAAGAATTGAACCAACCATGCCGTATCAATACCAGACATGATATGGTACGGGGTCAGTAAATTGTGTGATCATACAGTTCGTGGTAGGCAATACAGAGGTTAATGGTACCCGCATAAATGAATGTTATGTATTGAAGACGTTTTGGAAACTACTCGGTCCAGTCACACTAATGTGATGACCGCCTATGTTCGACGTCAATGTGCAGTCACCACTCACAGATGGCAGCTGGCAGCACTAGCACTGGAGGGTATATAAAGCGTGTCAGTAGGAACGCGGAAAACAGTGTAGTCGTTGTCGTATTGCGGAAACGGATTGATTTAGCTGACGTCCAAATCGGCATGATCATTAGCTTTCGGGACGATGATGAAAGCACTTCCGAAACTGCTAAGACTGTAAGAAATTCGCATACCGCCGTGGTTATACTACACCGTGCATGGCAAAATGGTGCTATCCAAAAGAAACTGTGGTGCACCACAGGTCAAAGATGATAGGGGTGAACGACGGCTGCCGAGACGTGTATGGGCGGAACAGACGTGCAATTGTTCAGCAACCGACAGCCCAGATGAGTCAAGGGGATAGCCACAACGTCTCCTCAACGACAGTTCAGCAAACGTTTCGATGTATGTGCCTCCGCAGCAGACCCCTGGTTCAACTGGTTCGTGGACCAATGCTGACTGCTGTTCATCGGCAATGAAGGCTGGAATTTGTACGAAAATACCGCAACTGGACGTCTACTGAGTGGCGACAGCTGGTCTTATCATATGAATCACGTTTTATGCTCCATTGGACAGATGGCCGTTGACGTGTGCGGCATGAAACGTCTGAAACACTGCTACACTTGTGGTCTGGGGAATGCTTTCGTGGCATTCCCTGGGCCATCTCGTCACTCTGAAAGACACAGTGGATCAACACAAGTATGCATCTACCCTTGGGGACCATGTCCACACCTACACACAGTTGGTTTTTTTCTCGTCACGATGGCTCTACCAGCAGAACAATGCAACGTGTCACACAGTTCGCAGTATATGTACGTGGTTCGAAGAGCAACAGGATGAGTTTACCTTACTGCCTGCTCACCAGACTCCCCAATGGAGAATCTGTGGGCTCACCTCGATCGGGCAGTACGTGTCATTGATCCTCATCCGAGAAAGCTAGCGCAGCTGGCCAAGGCGTGGCTCCAAATCCCTGTCCGTACCTTCCATACGCTCACTGGCTCTCTTCCTTCTCGCAGCGGTCCGCGCTGTTAAACGTGCTTATCCAGGTTTTTCCACGTCATCACATTAATGTGACTGGGTAGTGTATCTCCAAGAGGATATACGTAGTGCTTAATTTCCTAAAAAAGTACTGCAGATTAGACTTTTGGTCCGGTACATAAGATATCATTTGTTGCCGTTCGTTGGCTCAGACAGTGATCGAATGAAGAGTTGCAGTCTTTAGCACAGTGGAATAGTATTCTGAAAGAGGGGGCATTAGTTTCCCTTTTGGATCACTAAAAACGCCTTTCAGTTTCTATATACAGGGCGGACCATTGATCGTGACCGGACCAAATATCTCACGAAATAAGCGTCAAACGAAAAAACTACAAAGAACGAAACTCGTATAGCTTGAAGGGGGAAACCAGATGGCGCTATGGTTGGCCCGATAGGTGGCGCTGCCATAGGTCAAACGGATATCAACTGCGTTTTCTTTTCTTTTAATAGGAACGCCCCATTTTTGATTACATATTCGTGTAGTACGTAAAGGAATATGAATGTTTTAGTTGGACCACTTTTTTCGCTTTGTGATAGATGGCGCTGTAATAGTCACAAACATATGGCTCACAATTGTAGACGAACAGTTCGTAACAGGCAGGTTTTTTAAATTAAAATACAGAACATAGGTACGTTTGAACATTTTATTTAGGCTGTTCCAATGTGATGCATGTACCTTTGTGAACTTATCATTTCTGATAACGCATGCTGTTACTGCGTGATTACCTGTAAATACGACATTAATGCAATAAATGCTCAAAATGATGTCCGTCAACCTCAATGCATTTGGCAATACGTGTAACGACATTCCTCTCAACAGCGAGTAGTTCGCCTTCCGTAATGTTCGCACATGCATTGACAATGCGCTGACGCTTGTTGTCAGGCGTTGTCGGTGGATCACGATAGCAAATATCCTTCAACTTTCCCCACAGAAAGAAATCCGGGGACGTCAGATCCGGTGAACGTGCGGGCCATGCTATGGTGCTTCGACGACCAATCCACCTGTCATGAAATATGCTATTCAGTACCGCTTCAACCGCACGCGAGCTATGTGCCGGACATCCATCATATTGGAAATACATCGCCATACTGTCATGCAGTGAAACATCTTGTAGTAACATCGGTAGAACATTACGTAGGAAATCAGCATACATTGCACCATTTAGATTGCCATCGATAAAATGGGGGCCAATTATCCTTCCTCCCATAATGCCGCACCATACATTAACCCGCCAAGGTCGCTGATGTTCCACTTGTCGGAGCCATCGTGGATTTTCCGTTGCACAATAGTGCATATTATGCCGATTTACGTTACCGCTGTTGGTGAATGACGCTTCGTCGCTAAATAAAACGCGTGCGAAAAATCTGTCATCGTCCCGTAATTTCTCTTGTGCCCCGTGGAAGAACTGTACACGACGTTCAAAGTCGTTGCCATGCAATTCCTGTTGCATAGAAATATGGTACAGGTTCAATCGATGTTGATGTAGCATTCTCAACACCGACGTTTTTGAGATTCCCGATTCTCGCGCAATTTGTCTGCTACTGATGTGCGGATTAGCCGCCACAGCAGCTAAAACACCTACTTGGGCATCATTTGTTGCAGGTCGTGGTTGACGTTTCACATGTGGTTGAACACTTCCTGTTTCCTTAAATAACGTAACTATTCGGCGAACGGTCCGGACACTTGGATGATGTTGTCCAGGATACCGAGCAGCATACGTAGCACACGCCCGTTGGGCATTTTGATCACAATAGCCATACATTAACACGATATCGACCTTTTCCGCAATTGGTAAACGGTCCATTTTAACACGGGTAATGTATCCCCATGAACCATGGACCTTGTCGTTGGTGGGGAGGCTTGCGTGCCTCAGCGATACAGATGGCCGTACCGTAGGTGCAACCACAACGGAGGGGTATCTGTTGAGAGGCCAGACAAACATGTGGTTCCTGAAGAGGGGCAGCAGCCTTTTCAGTAGTTGCAGGGGCAACAGTTTGGATGATTGACTGATCTGGCCTTGTAACATTAACCAAAACGGCCTTGCTGTGCTGGTACTGCGAACGGCTGAAAGCAAGGGGAAACTACAGCCGTAATTTTTTCCGAGGACATGCAGCTTTACTGTATGATTAAATGATGATGGTGTCCTCTTGGGTAAAATATTCCGGAGGTAAAATAGTCCCCCATTCGGATCTCCGGGCGGGGACTACTCAAGAGGACGTCGTTATCAGGAGAAAGAAAACTGGCGTTCTACGGATCGGAGCGTGGAATGTCAGATCCCTTAATCGGGCAGGTAGGTTAGAAAATTTAAAAAGGGAAATGGATAGGTTAAAGTTAGATATAATGGGAATTAGTGACGTTCGGTGGCAGGAGGAACAAGACTTTTGGTCAGGTGATTACAGGGTTATAAATACAAAATTAAATAGGGGTAATACAGGAGTTGGTTTAATAATGAATAAAAAAAATAGGAGTGCGGGTTAGCTACTACAAACAGCATAGTGAACGCATTATTGTGACCAAGATATACACAAAGCCCATGCCTACTACATTAGTACAAGTTTATATGCCAACTAGCTCTGCAGATGATGAAGAAATAGATGAAATGTATGACGAGATAAAAGAAATTATTCAGGTAGTGAAGGGAGACGAAAATTTAATAGGCATGGGTGACGGGAATTCGTCAGCAGGAAAAGGGAGAGAAGGAAACATAGTAGGTGAATATGGATTGGAGGGAAGAAATGAAAGAGGAAGCCGCCTTCTAGAATTTTGCACAGAGCATAACTTAATCATAGCTAACACTTGGTTCAAGAATCATAAAAGAAGGTTGTATACCTGGAAGCATCCTGGAGATACTAAAAGGTATCAGATAGATTATATAATGGTAAGACAGAGATTTAGGAACCAGGTTTTAAATTGTAAGTCATTTCCAGGGGCAGATGTGGATTCTGACCACAATCTATTGGTTATGAACTGCAGATTAAAACTGAAGAAACTGCAAAAAGGTGGGAATTTAAGGCGATGGGACCTGGATAAACTGAAAGAACCAGAGGCTGTAGAGAGTTTCAGGGAGAGCATAAGGGAACAATTGACAGGAATGGGGGAAAGAAATACAGTAGAAGAAGAATGGGTAGCTCTGAGGGATGAAGTAGTGAAGGCAGCAGACGATCAAGTAGGTAAAAAGACGAAGGCTAATAGAAATCCTTGGGTAACAGAAAAAATATTGAATTTAATTGATGAAAGGAGAAAATATAAAAATGCAGTAAATGAATCAGGCAAAAAGGAATACAAACATCTCAAAAATGAGATCGACAGGAAGTGCAAAATGGCTAAACAGGGATGGCTAGAGGACAAATGTAAGGATGTAGAGGCTTGTCTCACTAGGGGTAAGATACTGCCTACAGGAAAATTAAAGAGGCCTTTGGAGAGAAGAGAACCACTTGTATGAATATCAAGAGCTCAGATGGCAACCCAGTTCTAAGCAAAGAAGGGAAGGCAGAAAGGTGGAAGGGGTATATAGAGGGTTTATACAAGGGCGATGTACTTGAGGACAATATTATGGAAATGGAAGAGGATGTAGATGAAGACGAAATGGGAGATAAGATACTGCGTGAAGAGTTTGACAGAGCACTGAAAGACTAAGTCGAAACAAGGCCCCGGGAGTAAACAACATTCCATTAGAACTACTGATGGCCTTGGGAGAGCCAGTCATGACAAAACTCTACCATCTGGTGAGCAAGATGTATGAGACAGGCGAAATACCCTCAGACTTCAAGAAGAATATAATAATTCCAATCCCAAAGAAAGCAGGTGTTGACAGATGTGAAAATTACCGAACTATCAGTTTAATAAGTCACAGCTGCAAAATACTAATGCGAATTCTTTACAGACGAATGGAAAAACTGGTAGAAGCGGACGTCGGGGAAGATCAGTTTGGATTCCGTAGAAATGTTGGAACACATGAGGCAATTCTAACCTTACGACTTATCTTAGAAGAAAGATTAAGAAAAGGCAAACCTACGTTTCTAGCATTTGTAGACTTAGAGAAAGCTTTTGACAATGTTAACTGGAATACTCTCTTTCAAATTCTGAAGGTGGCATGGGTAAAATACAGGGAACGAAAGGCTATTTACAATTTGTACAGCAAACCTGATGGCAGTTATAAGAGTCGAGGGGCATGAAAGGGAAGCAGTGGTTGGGAAAGGAGTGAGACAGGGTTGTAGCCTCTCCCCGATGTTATTCAATCTGTATATTGAGCAAGCAGTAAAGGAAACAAAAGAAAAATTCGGAGTAGGTATTAAAATTCATGGAGAAGAAATAAAAACTTTGAGGTTCGCCGATGACATTGTAATTCTGTCAGAGACAGCAAAGGACTTGGAAGAGCAGTTGAACGGAATGGACAGTGTCTTGAAAGGAGGATATAAGATGAACATCAACAAAAGCAAAACGAGGATAATGGAATGTAGTCAAATTAAATCGGGTGATGCTGAGGGAATTAGATAAGGAAATGAGGCAGTTTAAGTAGTAAAGGAGTTTTGCTATTTAGGGAGTAAAATAACTGATGATGGTCGAAGTAGAGAGGATATAAAATGTAGACTGGCAATGGCAAGGAAATCCTTTCTGAACAAGAGAAATTTGTTAACATCGAGTATAGATTTAAGGGTCAGGAAGTCGTTTCTGAAAGTATTTGTATGGAGTGTAGCCATGTATGGAAGTGAAGCATGGACGATAACCAGTTTGGACAACAAGAGAATAGAAGCTTTCGAAATGTGGTGCTACAGAAGAATGCTGAAGATAAGGTGGGTAGATCACGTAACTAATGAGGAGGTATTGAATAGGATTGGGGAGAAGAGAAGTTTGTGGCACAACTTGACTAGAAGAAGGGATCGGTTGGTAGGACATGTTTTGAGGCATCAACGGATCACAAATTTAGCATTGGAGGGCAGCGTGGAGGGTAAAAATCGTAGAGGGAGACCAAGAGATGAATACACTAAGCAGATTCAGAAGGATGTAGGTTGCAGTAGGTACTGGGAGATGAAGGAGCTTGCACAGGATAGAGTAGCATGGAGAGCTGCATCAAACCAGTCTCAGGACTGAAGACCACAACAACAACAACAACGTATCACGAAGCAAATGCCGTCCGCACTAGTGGAATGTTACGTGGTACCATGTACTTATACGTTTGTGACTATTATGGCGCCATCTATCAAAAAGCAAAAAAGTGGTCCCGCTAAAAGATTGATATTTCCTTACGTACTACACGAATATGTAATAAAACTGGGGTTCCTACTTTAAAAAACGCAGCTGATATCCGTTTGACCTATGGCAGCGCCATCTAGCGGGCCAACCATAGCGCCATCTGGTTTCCCCACTCAAGCTAGACGAGTTTCGTTCTTTGTAGTTTATCGTTTGATGCTTATTTCGTGAGATATTTGGCCCGGTCACAATCAATGGACCACCCTGTATAATGTTATTCCATGTACTGACCCTGTGAACTCAGCTCTAGGGGATCAGTTATCTGTCCGGGCAACCAGTTTTCCTCCGGTTACAAAAGGGAAAAGATGAGGTGGTTGCACTGACAAGGACAGGATCGACTTCCTTCTTCCCAGGGGAGCCAGAGCTATAATCCTCCTCTAATGACGTTTTAGTTGACCGATCATTACGCTCTAATGTCCCTTCCTTCAACTGCCAGAAGAACATATCGAAATGCAAGTTCTCAGCCTGGAACGTTTTCAACTAGTCGGGAAATTCCATTGCGCTGTACAATTCGCCGTAATTTGAAATACCACGTTCTGAATGACTTTACGATACTATCGCAGTAGGATATAATATCTGTCATGCGTTACATGCTGATTTGTTCAATAGAGATGTAGAATTCCTGCTACAACACTGATAAAATTTATTGAATTCTGCTCGTTTGTTCATTTAAAGCTGCTATAGTATACCATGTCAGTGTATTAGAAGGTGCTCGCGTTGGAAAGATTTTTGAAGCGTAATGCAAATTACTTTTGGAGCCATTCATCAAATTTCTGAAGGCTTATACAGTCACGAAAATGTTCGTCCTGGCACTGAAATGTGGTAAATAAAAGTTCTTGAATCATAAACAGACGTATTGAATATTGTGGAAGAGTGTCGTAGTGATCAACCGACTAGTTTTGTAAATATGCACCGACAAAGAGATACAAACACTCATAAGAAAAACCCATCGAGTCAATCATTACTCAGCTGAAATTTGGTCAGGTAAAAGTATCAGTCGATGACGTAGCCAAATGATAAAATAAATTTCAAACCGTTTTCCACACCTGCAAGAGTCGCTAGATTCTGCTCTCCAAGATTCTGCTTCATTCGTGATTAAAAAAAAATTTTACGCACATTTTTATCATAGTCTGAATGTGGAGAACACCTAGGAGTATAGCTCCACGAAGTGTGTGTGTGTGTGTGTGTGTGTGTGTGTGTGTGTGTGTGTGTGTACATGAGGTGCAGTTCTCAAAAATTAATTCATGCTCTTGCTCTGGCGGTCAATGAAAATAACTTTCGTGGATTATTTTCCAACTTGCTCTTATTATTGTCCAAGACATTTACCCCCGAAAAAACACTTATATTCTTCAACTTTAAACTGTGAAGAGGTAAAAATTACTCTTACATTATCATTTTATTCGACATCTTATCCTTTTGCAAATTTTTTTCCCATTGTTTACCTATTATAGCGTCGTTGGTTACCCTCCTTGCGCAGTACGTAACAAACTAAAATGACAATTCTGTAATCATATGCCTCAAATTAAGTATTTCCTTATTCACTTAGACGCAAATATTATCGAAATTCTGTTGTAGAGGCCATCTTCCGTTCTAGTGATGCATGTCGATGCTCAGCTTCATACAATACAAAGCCAAATAAGCAAAAAGAATAAAGTGGTGCAATAGTTAAGACAATGAACTTTTGTGTGTGGGGAAGGCCGCCTACATTTATATTTGTCGCAATTTCCCAGAATCACTTAAACCAGGAACCAGGATGATTCCGTCGCTATGGCCACGGGCTAGTTCCTACCCGTCATTTAGTAACCCTAGCGTCCACTTGCAAGACGTTAAAATACAACTTATCCTTCCTTCTGTTACGTAAGATAAACGGCCATATTTTCACCTCTTGTAAACACTCGTCGACGTTACCTGAAATATGCGAGCGCACTGATTTTAAATTGAATGCTCACGAACTTAAGTAGGATCTTCACTGGCTGGCGTTTTTAGGAAAGTAAAAATAACATAGAAATAACTTTGTTATTATATCTCCAGCGCCTCACTATTCCTGTAGAAGCAGTATATCTGTAAGAATTTAATATAAATTTAAACTGGAAATCTAACGAAATGGGTAATAAGTCGACAGCAGATTGATGACCCACCGTTCAGTTGGGTTATTGGAGTTGAAAAGTTGGTTTCCGTTGTCCGATTCCGATAGTGATATTTAGTCTTTTGCCTTTTTTGTTACTATGTTTTATGTAATCCACAATCTAGAACACCGGAGAAATTATATCTATTAGATCCATATGTCTGCTTAACTTCCTAAATCGTGGTTAAAGAGTTGGATTGATTCTCTGGAGAGGAACAAACGAGATGGTGCGTTGGCAAATATACGATGAGCTGCGGCTTTCAAACTCGCCGGGGCTCCAATCTGGTTTAAATTTTCGCAGTTTTCCTAAATCGCTTTGGATGAATGTTTGGATGGTTCCTCAGAAATTCACTTTCTCCCCTTCCTTCCATTTTCTTCCACAGTAACTAGTTTCTCTTTAATAACATCGACATTGGTAAGACGTTAAAGATATTTTCCTTTTGTTTAGAACAGAGTGCACCACTTAGTACGTCAAATTCTCCTTCATAGTATTACACGAGTACTGGGATTTATCCTATCTTTTGTTGGCTAAACAAATAAATTTATGGAGGTATGTACCGTCTATACAGTTAATTGAAGGCAGTTTGTTTATTGCCATACGCGTTTCGCTTCTTTTATTTGGGAAGCATCATCAGTGGCCTGTAATACATGTTTCCCCTTTATACATACGAATTTAAAGCAACCAAGGGAAAGACGAAAAACAGAAAAAATTACGGAAATAAACTCCCCACGCATTTTCGTCTCTGTTAATGCTGCTTGGTTGTATAAGGAGATCACACACATGAAAGATTCTTCTCCAGAAACTAATGAGTTGAGCATGAATATGAGATCGACATCTCGGCTACCATAAGTACTCAAAATCTATAATGAAATAGCATTATTTTTTTACCACAAATGTCTCTTTCTTTCATCTTGTTTCTTATTTTACCAGACTAATAACTGTTTCATTTTTGATGATTCGAATTAATTAAGTGATATACCATGAGATCGATTACACTGTCACCCACTCGAATTCATTTCAGCGGGTTACTTGGTACAGGCAACGTCTATGAGTCCAGTACTAATCTAATACATTATTCTGACAGCAATAACGACACTCTACTCTTATACCTCTCTTACAAAATAATTTTTCTTCTTCTGCCAGCAGTATACAAAGACCTATAAAAGATGGCGAGATAAATATTATATTATCTATGCCCGTGAATGACAGATGTTTCGCAACGTCTGATGAAGACAGATGCGCTGCAGACTGGAAACCAGTAATCCAGCGTATACAGCCAACTGGCAACAACTAGTTTATCTCGCATAGTAGCACTTACATCAATTCCATGAAATATAAACCTTTAGACGTGAAAACTGTAATCCAGAAAATCAAATTCTTATGGCTGATACCCCAACTGTATTTCCACCTATTAAGTCGCTTTGTAGGTATATTATATCTCCACTGCGTTGTCGCCGATGTGGTGCATATGCAGATAATTAATTCATATAAGTTACAGCTTTGGTCGAATCCCACAGACACCTCTGTTGCTAATATCTTAAGGGGCGTGATATAGTAATGCGGTCCTCAGATGTGAGCATAAAAGGTAAAATGTGTATTTCTAACGAATGGATGACTGCATGTACTGTGTATTGTTGCCATATCTTAATTACGCCGACATTGCTAATCCACGTCAGTGTGGTGGCACGCGACCGGGGACTGGTGTTTCCAACTCTAGTGAAGAAATAATTTTTCATAATGAGCAACTTCGAGACGCTAAAAGCGAAGACTGTTGATTCGAGTACCGCCTCCGCGATAGACGTGTCAGACAATTCATAAGACATGTTATACACTGTGTCTCTTCTAAATACACAGAGACTGCCAATACGATCTAATAAACTGGCTGAATCGCTAAATTTAAAAATACTAATAAACTTTTGAAGTACCAACACCGGAACTCGGCAGGTAATTGTAACAGAGAGATGCTGGAGTAGATTTGCTTATCAGCAGACTGGACAGCAATATCCTGGGACGAATGTCAAAATTCGCCAAAGTATCTCCAGAATTATACCTGATAAAAGTTCGGTAGCTCCCATCTGGTACTAGATTTCGCCCTCTCTACTGCCATTGGGATCAGTCTCGAAAAACAGCAGTGTATATCCGCTCTCCACAGTCATTTACAACGAACAAGTTCACTAAATCCTCTTGACTCTTGCTTCGCGAAGATTATGTCCCTAATGAAATTCTCATCCCACTTCATCTATCAAACAGCCATGTCATTTTAGTGTCGAGTAGATAGAAGGTAGAACACGTGATGGATTTTGACTAGTAGCAAGTGTACGCAGACCTATTTGTTCTTAAATATCATAACAATTTCGTTATCCACTCCCCATTACTATTACCTCAGATCCTGGGTACACTATTGTGTAAATAAAGAAACCATTTCCGACTTAAGTCTATTGAACCCCCAAGGTCACGTCAGCTAACAATACTGAAAGCTTCTTTATGTGTTGGAATAGAATCAATAGGAAGGAGAACCGGAGAGACAGCGCAGTTTAAATACTAGTGTAGTATTCTGGAGGTGCTGCCTTCAAATCCCCGTGCGACCGTCTTTATTTATGTTTTCCGTTGGTCCCCGAAATCGCTTGAAGCGAATACCTATATGGTTCCCTAAAACAGGCCAGAGCCGATTTTCATCTCTATCCTTGTCCATCCTGAACTAGTGTTCCGTTTCTAATGATGTCATAGGCAACAAAATGGTAAACTCTGATCTGCATTCCTTCCATTGAAAGAAGATACAGGTTCCTCCTGCCACCTCACAGTCTGTTCTCCACCAAAAGGAGCGATAGTATAATCAGTCTTAACTCTGAGATCCGACGGGTAGATCACCATATGGTTCCATAAGACCAAACGATTTTCCGTGTTATGCAGAATATCGGAGCTCAGATCAAAATGATTGAAATGGCTTAAACCTAACTAGCCTAAAGACATCACACACATCCATGCCCGAGGCAGGATTCTAGCGCGGTTTCAGATAGAAGCGCCTGGAACCGGTCGGCCACACCGGTCGGCTCGGACGGCAGATCGTCTGAGGTAATATACCACTGGATATCACAGTTACACCGCATGCATCTGCAACGCAAATTACCTCCTTTCATCAAATCGTGTGTTGCCACTACCAACGTTATGTGGGACTACACGAAAGAAAGTGCAATACTTATAAGACGATAAATGCAAAATACCTGCGCGAGAGGTAAATACTCTGTAGAATTTAAGAATTTCCGTGCGAACTCCATAACAAAGATATACAGACTGTATTAAGCTACGGCAAAGAGATAATTATGTTGGACATTGGAAGGGAGATGCTGTTGTCGGATTGAGAGGAGATTGTTGGAAGCCGCCGTTAAGACAGTAATCTATGTTTTATGGTATTGAAGAAAATAAATACATATAAAACCACAAAACGAGTATCAGGTGTGTAGCGTTCATAACCCTTAACATTTCTAAAGAAATATTCACTAATTATAAAGACGCAAGTCGTTCGGAAGTGTTGTGTGGTTTGATGGTGCGAACCTGCAGTTTTACACGATTTTAGAATATTTCTCCGAAGACCTAAATAATTTCACGAACTGAAGTTGGACGCCACATTCCATACACATGACACAGCATAGCACATGGCTGTACCCATCGATTTGGGTAGAGCGATAAATTATCTTTAGCGATTTCAGGTGGAGAAGTTTCAGCAAGGAGACTCAACGAGATCTGCTGCTGCGAAACGCATATCGAATTACCGTAACCTTTAACTTACGGAGAACTGTACGCAATATAGATTTCATAACCACCGCAAACATAACTGAAAGGACTCAAAAGGAGCAAACAGTAAAAAGGAATCGCTAAACCAAACCATAAATAAAAAACCAATTAATAATAATACGCCATCACGTTAATAAAAAGCTCATTAAATAATAGAGAGAATAAAAATAAGAACTTTAAACACTCTACAGTGCGTCAGTGGCCTCGACTTCGGCACAACCCAAAGTAAATCCTAAATAGCATTATGGATAGTGACACAAGTCCTGCATCTGCGCCACACTGAGGCTACGACGAGGTTTTAACACTGTTGTGTTGTTCTTTGTACTCTTGATTTGTCTTCTCAATAACATTACGTAAGATATCCTTGTGTGAAGCTCTTGCCTGTCAGAATTATCTCTTCTTTGCTACCGAGGTAGGGGATTGTCCCTTAGCTGTTCCACAATCTTGTCATTTATTCTTTAAACCCGAGCCCTCTGCAGCGCTTCAAAGCCTTATTTACGAGATGTCTAACGTCTACAGTGGTCGGCCTACACACGGTCGCCAGGAAGTGAGAGAGGTAGGGCAGCGTGTCTCAGATCGCTGCCAAGTGCCGTTTCTATTCAGTCCGTGCGCTCCACGTGAGAGGAGTCTAGCCTTCGTGAAGGGAATAAATCATTCAGGCAGCGGCGAGCGC
Source organism: Schistocerca nitens (assembly GCF_023898315.1). Taxonomy (NCBI): domain Eukaryota; kingdom Metazoa; phylum Arthropoda; class Insecta; order Orthoptera; family Acrididae; genus Schistocerca; species Schistocerca nitens. The sequence goes on along the minus strand of NC_064614.1, from coordinate 357,060,142 downwards.
CTGTGGACGCCGTGCCACTAGCGTTCGTCCTCAGCCCGTCATCCGAGCGGATTGAGAATGAGATGTTCACTCTGCAGCGGAGAGTGCGCCGATATGAAACTTCATGGCAGATTAAAACTGTGTGCCGGACCGAGACACGAACTCGGGACCTTTGCCTTTCGCGGGCAAGTGCTCTACCATCTGAGCTACCCAAGCACGACTCACGCCCCGTACTCACAGCTTTACTTCCGCCAGTACCTCGTCTCCTACCTTCCAAACTTTACAGAAGCTCTCCCGCGAACCTTGCAGGACTAGCATGCAGTGTACTACATGCTTGGATATACAAATGATTAGCATTGCAGCGAGACTGCGCAGAAGAGATAGGGCTCACACTATTTAGTTTATGTACGCATCGTTATTCTGTGATGATATAACTTTCAAGGATGATGGAAAAGGGTTAATTATCAATTCGAGGTAAGGCACCATGGTCTCTAAACACCGAGTCGAAATTTATAAGCGAAATTAATTCCGACACCTCTGACAATATAATACATGTTATCGGTACTGTTGTTGGTAAGATTGTAGGCTAGGCAGCTTCCAGAGTGGTGGTATGGACCAAATCAAAACAAAATCTGGCCTCTAAAATGCTATGAGCACTTGTTCATCTACCATACTGTAAAAAAGATCTCTTCTGCTGCAAGCACTTGTGTCCATATTTTTTTGAAGACGTAGTACGACCAAAACAAGAAAGAAAACCAGTAAATATGGGCTGTAAAAATGCATGCATTAGGAGCTATAAGCACTGCTCGTCTTCGCTACTGTGAAACACGTCTCTTCTACTGAACCAGTGCCCATAATTCTTAAGATATGTATTTTAAAGCCTATATTTACTGGACATTTTTCCTTGTTTTCTTTGTTTCTCCAAAAAATATGGATACCAAAGAACTTGTAGCAGAAGATATGTGTTTCACAGTATCGAAGATGCACAAGTGCTTAGTTTACAACTCTTAGGGTATGCACTTTAGAGCCCACATGTACTAAACTTTTTTCTCTGGCGCATCCACCACCTCTAAAAGTTGCCTATCGTACAGTCTTACCAACAACAGTACCTGTACATGTATTCCACTGTCAGAGGTATCAGAACAATTTTCGCTTATAATTTTCGACTCTGTTGTTTTTGGACCAGTCTCCTTTACCTCGCATTGATATATTTGTCTTTCTCCTCATCCCTGTGAGTTTGTAACGTCATCACGGAATCACTCTCTGTAAGGAAAATTTACGCAGAGGGTTCCTCATTCAGAAATGTCAACATCGGACACCGTGTGGAAAGGCGAGACATTGCTACTCCTGCGTCCTGGTTCTTTGTACTGTACGACAACGGCCGTGTCCATGCATTGAGTCCCCGAGGAGAACGTGCTTTGTCAGATCGCCTTCATCAATGACATGCGAAACCAGCACCTGTCGTGATGGTATGAGGAGCCATTGGATACACAACACGATCAGCTCTGGTTCACACAGCCGGTAATTTGGACAGCAGACGCTACATTTCTGACGTTTCAAGACATGTGTGTGTGTGCGCCCTATTTCGAGGTCTCCGTGACGATACCCTTCAACAAGATAAAGCAAGGCCGCATGTTACCTGTACGTCCTTTACCTACATATTTCTTCCGAATCTCTCACCTACTGAAAACACTTGGTCATGGATTGAAAAGAGACACGCAAAGTCACCTATCGCCAGCAGTCCGGAATGACGTATCCGGATCCCTCATGTAAGTTCAGCTCGTCATCCTGCCCAGCCGTGTCAAAGCCACTGTTGAAATCAGAGGTGGCTGCTCTGTGTGCTACATTTCACCCACAATCATGTATTCTTACTGCTATACTGTATAAATACAATAAGGACTATTTCGTTATTTGCTACGCTTCCTGCTGTTGCAGTTTTAACCATTGCAATACCTAGAGGGCGGGTGGCAACTTTGTGAGGATCTTTTGATAATCTTCTAATTCAGTCAGGTGCTTTATATTTTAAAATTTTGGAAAAAAATATTTATTGTTCTTAATTAAGTCTTTCAACAGATTCCACAAAAGTTTCAAATTTTACAGTTAAACTTAACTTTTCACATTGAAAATCGTATTAAATATTTTCAGGTTTAGGATTCTACTTACACGTTAATATCTCTTTAAAAAGAATGTTGTTAGTAAAATTCAACAATAAGTAATAATTTTTTTGTGATAGTCATAAAGTACCTCCCATCCTTGGTAGTTAGCGTTGCTCAAAGGGCGTTTTAAGATATTTCTGAAAATGTGCTAAAAGATATTTTTAGGTTGTCGTTAATAAAACTCAATAACTATTAACAAATTCTACTTTTTAATAATATTTTAGGGTGAGCATAAAGTACCGCCTCCCCCTTAGGTCATATACGTAATTGAAAATGCATTGGTATCTGAGGGGGTTAATGGCCAGTAAAACACATGTAATGATCGTTGGAACCGGTAGAAAATCCAAAGTACAAGGACCGGATGGAGATTGGAAAAAGAAAGAAGGTAGATTAAGGTTTTCCGTCCCGTCGACGACGAGGCCATTAGAGACCGATCGAATTGGTGAAAGATGGGGAACCAAATCTTCTGTGCGCTTGACGTGATACCATCACGGCGTTCGTCTTAGACAATTTAGGGAACACACGGAAGCCTAAACTGAACTGCCGTGCCGCCCTTCGTAATATGTGTCCAGCGCATTACCTTTGCGATACCTCGCTCGGTCCGGGGATTGCAACCCCGCTGATCCAAGGAACGCCTTTGGTGTCTTCGTCAGCGTATCAGACCACAGCTCGACAAGAGATACGTATCTTGATCGATGCAGTGAACTCACCTTTAAAATAGGCGCTGGCTTAAACATGCTGTTGTGCGATGGTCAATGTGTGGTGTCGTTAATAATTATCATAACATAGTTTTTTTTTTTTAAATAAGGCTTCATACTTATTGGAAATATAAAAATTGTTGAGTCTTACGTCGAAACTGACAACTTCCCACCTCTCTCAGCATACGGGAATACAAATCGACTCCAATACTCAACCCGCCCTTTTCAAGATTCGACTGCATTTTGTTGTCAACTAAGACTTTCACTGGTACAATAGAATGGTGAAGAAAAGGGTCTACTAGTGTTTAAAGGCAATGCTAAACGTGAAATGTAAGCTAAATCCGTTATCTTAAGCGATTGTGTTGTTAAATTAGGGCACTGTCAATCAGAACTTGAAAAGACAAATGTCTCCAAACATTACAGCAGAGAACAGGATATACCTCCGTAAATGTTGATCTGTACTCTGCAAGCAAAACGTACATTGCTTACAGTTTCATTCTCATAGTCTTTCTAGTTTCGCCAAACGCGATAAGTATGTGACAAGCGGTAAAACGTTTTCGATACTTCTCGGAATGTCCGCTCTCCAATGTTTAAAAGTAAACAACGTTCACAAAAACTTATTTTCAAGCTCTCGGCTTCTTCAGCTGGAGTTGGTTGATGATTTATATGATGCTACCGGGCAACAAGCCTGTGTGAAATACCGTACGTCTCCTCTGAATCTTCTATATTTTTTCCGTTAATCCAGTGTGATAAAGGTCCTACTCTGCCAATCAACACTCAAGAATCGATCAGACGAGAGTTTTATAATGCACCACCAGTGTGAAAGGATTATACTTTTTAAAGGTTCTTCCAATTATTTAACTATCATTTATGACTTCCTGACAACTATATTTCTCTCGTAGTTTCATTTTAAATTGTTCTCGATGGACACCAGTAGATATGTGACGGATGCGACTGATAACGGTGATTGATCGATGGTGCTTAATCAAGCATTATAGTGTCTTTTCTTGAAGTCCTATTCGTTACATCAGAACTGCGCACGTTCGAGGTTTGGCGAATGTCTTCGCACAAAGTATTCATCATCTGTAAGCCATTCCACATCAAGTAACAGTTTTCGACTTCCCTGTGAAAGACTATGTTCTGTGTGAAGTCTCAGCTACCGACGTCATCTGCCATCTCATTTACATAATTAGTGAATACTATTTACTCTACCACATTTATTATATGCAGACTACACCCGGCATTTGTGATAATTTGAGCTCAGTCTTTTAAGAACGCTTCAGTCCACTCGCATGATAACTTTTTTTGTTATCTTTTTATTTTAGTAATAAGCACCGTAGCATCTAATGGAAGGCTTTCGAAAACTCTAGGAATACGGCGTCACCTTACACTCCGTTGTGTGAGGCAAATGAACGGAAACATTAAAAAAATATCACATGTCTTGGACGGGTGCTGTAGATTGCAAGTGAGCGGGATGTGAGTGGCTGTAAAAGCTCCTCAACAACATAAAAGGCTTCCTCCAAGTAATCGACCGGATTTTGAAACTATCGACCGTCCCAAGCACGGTACGTATTCTAATGGCATAATTAAAGCCGTGGGTGAAAATAATAAGGTCAGCCTAACCTCTTGCTTTTTCAGAAGCATTTCATTCAGGGCCACACCGTCGCGTAGAAGGAATATATTTTCTTGCGTCACAGTCATAAACGATTGTAGCTACGTTGAGTAATATGTAACTGGTAAAACACAATGTACTTTCAACAGATAAAAAGCTGAACTTTAATGTACGGTGAAGCAATGTTAAAGAATGGTTAGCATCTCAGTCCGCATTAAAGACCAAACACACCTCCTTTCACTATATGCGAATGATATACTCAACTAAATCACAGTGTTGTACCAAACAGGTCACACAATTATTCAAACTGATGTAAAAAAAAAACTTGCAACTTCCTTTATTTGTTTCTAGTACTTAGCGACTGAGTCATAGAGCCCGACTGCACCAAGCCATAGACCGTCAACGAATAGTAAATACAGAAAATTGTACGATACTGGCGTAGTAACTGAACAGCTTTTGATTAAAAAATCAGTAATTTCAGGAATTCTTATGAAATGTTTTAGAATTAACACTTCATAGATTAAAAAAGGGAAAATGTTGTTGTCCATTGCACAGAGCCTCGAGCAGACAAGCTGAAGCATCATCCTCTGCTACAAATACACAAGTTGTGCCACAAAACGCCCATTCACCTCACGCAGTTACCAGGAATACGCGGCACAGATCACTCTTCCCAGTACCACGTATCTACAGGCGGTGATTCCCAGTTTATTAATGACCTCTGTCAAACGGAATAATGTCTAGATCAAGCACTTGGTGAAGTTATTAAATGGAGCAGTTTCTCTGCTTGCTACTAATCTTGCATGTCTTTTGCGTCTACATTTACTTTTCAAATTACCTGACGATCCAACATAAACATAATAATTATTCCAATGAAAACCAATCCAGTCAAGCACTGGGTGAAGTTATTGAATGCAGTAGTTTCTTTGTGTGGTACTAATGCTGCAAGTCTATTGCGCCCACGTTATACTTTTGAAATTATCTGACGGTCCAACAGAAACACCATACTTATTTAAATAAAAATCAATTTTTAGTATACCACGTTTTTAAAATGTACTAAAAAGTCTAAAATAATTTCACCTAGCCCTTTCAGTTTCCTACTCTCATACAGATAGTCCTGAAAACATGTGATACTGAATTTTTAACAGATATGAAAATACTTGTAAAAATTAAAACGAAAAACGTGGAGTGCATGCAGTACATAACACTCGAGAACAAAAAAAAAAAAAAAGATTCTGCGGCCTAAGTTTACGGAGTCTACTAAAATACATATTATATAGAAGTACTTAGCCTATAAATTATTTTGTTTCAATAGACTCTGGTTTTCATGATAAACCTTTCTACAAAAAGTACTCGTTTTTTACTAATGTACCCTCATTAACACCTTTTCCTCGAACTAAGGTAAGTGCACTCAATGTAGCCTGTGATTCGATACGGCCTAGCGCCGTTGTCTGGTAACTAAGGCAGGAATCCGACCGATGGTGCATCATGCGCATTTGTCAGACTACATTAATTATCTCTGCTTCACATAGATAGCGCCATGGCTGTCAGCCATTTCACAGGTGTGCTATTTTGGTTGGTTAGTTGATTTGGTGGAGGGGATAAAACAGCGAGGTCATCGGTTCCATCGGATTAGGGAAGGAAGTCGGCCATGCCCTTTCAAAGGAACCTTGCCGGCATTTGCCTGAAGCGATTTAGGGAAATCACGACAAACCTAAATCAGGATGGCCGGACGCAAGTTTGAACCGTCGTCCTCCCGAATACGAGTCCAGTGTGCTAACCACTGCGCAACATCGCTCAGTGTGCTTTTGTTGTTTGCCATTCAGTCGTTATTGTTTTGTGCGGGTGAACCTTCTGCATTACTCATTCGTTACAATTTTTCTACAAGCGTGACAATGTGTCAATTACTTCTTGCAACTGTCCTGTTTGGAAGTTTTTGTTACAGAAAGTATGATTTCTTCACGGAAGTCTTGTGTGAATTACCCCATCATTTCTGCTACATATGTGGTAAATATTGTCAAGAAAAGCAACGACGGAATATAAATGATTTCGTACAACAAAGCTATCGTTCATATTTTGGAAAACATCTTGGACAACAAGATAAATGTTGGGCACGACACAACGTTTGTCAAACTTGCATGGATTCACTTCGATATTGGAATCATGGAGGACGAAAAAAGCCTCCGTTTGGAATACCGATGACGTGAACAGGGCCAAGAAGCCATCTCGATGATTGCTACTTTTGTGCTGTGAATGTAAAAGGTATGAATCGATACAAAAAGCGCTCTTGGGTTTACCCAAACGAGCAGTGTACTAAGCTATCAATCTTGCATAGTGAAGATTTGCCAATACCGGTGTTTACTGTACTTCCTTATCTGACGATTACTGTGATGATGTCGAAATGTTACAGAGTGAGAGTAAAAGCAGCAGTGAAAGTGAATTCGAAGAATGCAGTTCTGCTCTTCAAGGCTGTTCTCAGGGTCAGCTAAACGACTTGATTCGAGATTTAAATTTAATTAAGAAAACAGCTGAGCTTGTTGCGCAAAGACAAAAAGAAAAACATTGCCTTCAGCCTGGCGTATCAATAATAACATCCTATCTAACTAGAGAGCATGACATTCTTCCATATTTTAACGAGGCGAATGATATATATTGTAGTGATATTTCTGGGCTTTTAAATTTGATGAGTCTTTCAGCACACCAACCAAAAGACTGGCGACTTTTCCTAGATAGTTCAAAAAAAGTTTTAAATGTGTGTTAGTGCATAGCGGAAATAAATCAGCTTCGATACCGACAGCTTATTCAACTACTCTTAAGGAAGAATATCAAAATGTTAAACTTGTTTTACAGACAATTTCACTTCAACAACATCAGTGGTCAGTATGTATAGATTTAAAAATCGTGAATTTCTTTTTGGGTCAGCAAAGTGGAGACACTAAATATACTTGTTTTCTTGGTCTGTGGGACAATCGTGAAAAATATGAACATTATAGTAGGAAAGACTGGCCCCCGAGAATGAACTGGACTACAAGAAAAGATAACAACGTTCATGAACCATTGGTCAGTCGGTAAAAAGTCATTATTTCCCGACTACATATTAAACTTGGGCTTATGAAATAGTTTTTTATAGCTTTAGATAGGAATGGCGATTGCTTCAAATATATTTGTGAGGCATTTCCTGGTCTCAGTATAGAAAAGCTAAAGCAGGTATTTTTAATGGGTCACAAATCCGTACTCTCATAAACAACGATGATTTCACAAATCGTGTGACTCAAGTTGAATAAAAAGCATGGACAAGCTTTGCATCAGTTGTCAAAGATTTTTTGGGGAATCACAAAGCTGAAGAATATTCCTAAATAAAGACAAAATGCTTCAGAATTTCCAAAAACTGGTAGTTAATATGAGTGTCAAATTGAATTTTTTGTACAGTTATTTAGATAAATTTTCTGACAACTTGGGAATTGCAGCGAATAACAAGGGTAATGGTTCCACCAGGACATCAAGGCCGTTGGTATCACCATATGATGGCAGATTACACCTGGAACTTGCAGAGAGACTGTCCGAACCAAAAACACCGAAGAAAACTCCACACAAAACGTTTTTCTTGATATGTTTTTGTTGTTATGATTAATTTTATTATTCGTTGTAGCTTTTATAGCACTTTCTTTGTCTGAGTCATCTGATAACTTTAAAATAAACTTTTTAAAAAGTATTCTCCTCTTTTTCTATAATTTAATTTTCAGTATAAATTGATTGCTTTTATCTCAAAAAGTAAAGTCAGTTCAACAAGAATAATATTCTTTTCGTATTCGGCAGACCAAAATTACCTGAAATTGATTAATAAACCTCATGCCGCAGAATCAGTGTTACCCTGTGTAATTAATACATGAACAGTTCACCTCTTGATTATTAACTGCAGTCATAGACTGCGCGGCTGGTCCCAGCGGAGGTTCGAGTCCTCCCTCGGGCATGGGTGTGAGTGTTTGTCCTTAAGTTAATTTAGGTTAAGTAATGTGTAAGCTTAGGGACTGATGACCTTAGCAGATAGATTTCACACACATTTGAACCTTTTTTTTATTATTAACTATTGCATACGACCCATATTTTTCGTTTTAAATCTTAGTTATTTTCATATTCAAATTCACTCATTTCAAGATTATTTCTATGAGGTTAGGAATCTGTATGCGACTAAGAGAAATTATTTTATACGTTATAGACCATTTTAAAAGAGTAGTGTCCTAAAAATTAATTTTTATTTAAATAATTACTTTTTGATCTTTAATCTTATGTGTGTGCATTTCTCAATCGATTTCAAACATTTTGATGAGGTTACAACAGAGACATGTGATCAATTTCAGTTTTATTTCAGTTTCTCTTCACCTGACTCAATCAATATATTGCTTCCTCCTACGTATATCTCGCTAAGAGACCGTGAGAGTAAAAATTAGAAAGATTCGGGCTCGCACGGAGGTTTACCAGCATGTTGTTGGACACATCTGTACCGCGCTATATGGTGTCGTGGTTGCAAAGATGGACCTCGTCATGGTCTCGGGAGTGAAGTTGCACATCATGCAGCCTATTGCGCACAGTTTGAGTCTTAACACGACGTCCTGTGGTTGCACAAAAAGCTTTATTCAACATGGTTTCGTTGCTGTCAGAGTTCCTCCAAGCGATAATCCATAGGTAGCGGTCATCCATTGCAGTAGTAGCCCTTGGGCGGTCTTCAAGGCATGTCATCGACAGTTCCTGCCTCTCTGTATCTCCTCCATGTCCGAACAACATCGTTTTGGTTCACTCCGAGACGCCTGGACACTTACCTTCTACATCTAAATCTACATGATTACTCTGCAATTCACATTTAAGTGCTTGGCAGAGGGTTCATCGAACCACAATCATACTATCTCTCTACCATTCCACTCCCGAACAGCGCGCGGGAAAAACGAACACCTAAACCTTTCTGTTCGAGATTTGATTTCTCTTATTTTATTTTGATGATCATTCCTACCTATGTAGGTTGGGCTCAACAAAATATTTTCGCATTCGGAAGAGAAAGTAGGTGACCGAAATTTCGTAAATAGATCTCGCCGCGACGAAAAACGTCTTTGCTTTAATGATTTCCATCCCAACTCGCGTATCATATCTGCCACACTCTCTCCCCTATTACAAAACGAGCTGCCCTTTTTGCACCCTTTCTATGTCCTCCGTCAATCCCACCTTGTTGAGAGCCATTCCTGGCACAAAGTAACAATGCGGACCCGATCGAACCGCGGTATTGACCGTCTAGGCATGGTTGAACTACAGACAACACGAGCCGTGTACCTCCTTTCTGGTGAAATGACTGGAACTGATCGGCTGCCGGACCCTCTCCGTCTAATAGGCGCTGCTCATGCATGGTTGTTTACATCTTTGGGTGGGTTTAGTGACATCTCTGAACAGTCGAAGGGACTGTGTCTGTGACAAAAAAATCCACATCAACGTCTATCTTCAGGAGTTCTGGGAACCGGTGTGATGCAAAACTTTTTTTGATGTGTGTATGTACCGAATGGTACAGACAGACAAGAAAGCGACCTAATAAAAACGTGGTAAAAATGTAAAATACACACTCATTCCAAAAAATATTTTCGGCAGTGAGGCGCTGGCAGGTGTAAATCGATAACAATGATTCGTGAGTCATTCACGTCCCGCACACAGACAAGGCGCAGTTTTCAGTTAATGAAGTGCGAATATTCGCAACCACGAACTGCACTAAGCTACTACAGAAACAATTGATCCAACCCCAGTTGCAATCGAAAAAATAAATATGCTGCTCCTACCTTTTTTCCTCTATCGCAAACACTCCCATATCTTTATGCCTGCACCTATAAAAATCGTCTGAGAATCGAATCTCCTTTCAGGTAATCCATCAAATTTTTTCATCAAGTGCATTCCGTTTGAATCTTTGTGGAAATTCCAAGATAAAAAAAGAATATGTAGAAGTATTCAATTAACGAGTATTGCGGATTAGCATCGGCCACACAAATGAGTAGAATTCCAGAGGAAATGCGACCTTTGCTTCATATCGCGCGCTGAACGCTTAACGTAAATGCAAGGGTTCTAAGGACCTGGAAGAGAAGTATACTGTTCTTAGTGAACTGGAAACACTGGCAGGTGTCGCTGTAACTCATCGTCACTAGCCTTAATCTATTTAGGAAGAGGAACGAGAAACTTAAATCTGCACTGTCTGACTAGGATCTGAATCCATTCTCCAGAATGCGAGTACAGTGAGTTAGCCATTGCTTCGCAAATAGGTTGTACACCAGCACAGAATTACACACCTTTCCTCCATAGCGTCAATAAAGCACTAAAGAGGCATTGAAAGACTTTGAGGGTTACATTAGTCTATGCTTTCTGGATTACAGTAATATTAATTTTAGAACAGTGATAGTTCTATATTTCATTTACGATGGCAAGACCATACCGTCGGCTATATGATCATGTCTTAAAAGGATCGAGATAGTCCAATCTATCTTGGTATGAACGAGTGGTTTACATTTTACTTTTTATGTGAGAAATAAACCCTTACTGCGGAAATACTTTATATCGGCAAACGTAAGCAACTCACGTCTACTAGCGTACAAAATTAAGCGTATGTTCATACTGACAACTGTGTAGACTAAAACCTTAAAATTTTTATTTCCTATGGTTCCTACATTTTCGCAATGGTAACTAAGGTAGCACTCACGCAGATCTCTCATATAAAGAGTACTGCAGAGAATAACAAAACACATAAGTATTTCAATGTGGCTCGTGAAGAAGCCGCAGTTGAGTAGTGAATGCTACAAACAGATTTCGCAGGCTCTCGGGCTTAGTGTCTGCTCTCAGTTCCCAGTTCCAGAGCTACGTTTGGGCTGAGAGTTTGCAGCTGCGCCTTGCGGTGTTTTTAAACTTTTAGCGGTCACTGTGTAACGGGGCATCCACCTCTGCAAGCGAGTTCATTAACTCCAAGTGACGGCGTGCTGCCTCAAGATGACTACAGCATACACAGGTAGAATTTATTTGTACAAAAAATTTCGAGTGTCATTTGACCCAGTGCTGGGTGCAACCATTTATTCGACGGCACTGCGGTGGATTGCGTGTCAACATCTGTACAGTCTAGAAGCTTCTTAGATGGCCTCAAAAGGCAAGTCTTCCCAATTCTGAAAACGAGAAGTGCGCTCTAGAATCGAGTTTAGAATCTCTAGGCCACAAGTCAGCGACGCTAAAGCGACACTGGAGACGTCTTGGGGGCTGCCGTGAGACAATGTTATAAACAGACTGCAGAAGAGGAGACCATCACAATCAACACAGTAGCTAACAGACATATTCTCAGCACTTACATCGAATGTCGCAATTTACAATGAATCGTATTGTTCAAAACCTGTATTCGCCAGTCTCACAGTAGATGGTACAACTATCGTAACTCACTGAGGCTCAAGAAAACAAAGAGCAACATATGAAAATCACGCAATATTAACGAGTGACATCTTGACAGCATTCCTCACGGCATTCTTCCCCCATTTCTCAGCTGTGTAGTATTCCCTAAAATAAAAGAAACCTTTGCCCTCTTAAAATACAAGATACTTTCATCACAGGTATCTACGAGCTGCTTTACGCTCTTTGGGAATAAAACTACATGAGAAATGAAATGGTGGGCCCACACAGAATATCGCAATGTCTCCTTCCAGAGGCGATTAGCCCAATTAATACAGGGTGGATAAAAAATGCCTCACTTGCCGGTCAGCAAGAGATTCTTCATCCCGATTCAAGACAATAATGTATGTAGCGAAGTCTAGTCCCACCAACAGGTTCAATAGATATGCTACTTTAAAAAACGAGGCTCTGGCAATGCTATAGCTTGTAACCTCCCCCTCACTTATGGACCTTAATGACAGTGAAAAATTAAACCGCGTGCACCTAATGGAAATTTGGGAAAAGCTATCGCCACCGAAGTTAATTTGTCGGTAAAGAGGGAGGAAAGGGTTGCATCTAAATGAAAGGAAAAATGCAAATGAAATTGGTGGAAATTAATTTTGAGAAAAGGGTAAAATTAATAAAGTAAATGTGCGGTCGTTACGTTAACAATTAATTGGCGTTAATTAGATATTTGAGATTTGAGGAAAATTACGGTCGCCAGTCCTATGAACAACTACTATAATAACTGAAAATGAAAGATTAATACACATATAATTAGCACTAAAAGCGTGGCAACTGAAGGTTGCCACGTGTTGTGTGAAAACTGAAAGTTTGTCAGAAGTAATAAATTTCGCTACACTCTGACTTAAATTAGCAAAAGAATTAATAAAACCGGAAAATTGCAAGTTAATTTAGTGACTGAAATTAATAGTGAACTTTGTTTCTGAAGCACTACAAAATTCAATAAAATAAGGTTAGTTTTGGGCTACCTCAACAATCATTTCAAAAGCTACTTGAATCTACGCAATTTAGAAATAAGAGATTTAACTTTGAACTTGAATTTAATGATTCTGAACAATTAACAATAGTAAAATTTAGTACGTACCAAGCTGAGCTGCAGTCACAGGTAAGCTAAAATATGGTAACAAAACTTGCACTTTTAATTTCTGCTTGTGTAATCTAAATATTGTTGCCAGCTATGAATACTTTAACTGAACTTCGAAATTAAAGCAGTGAAATGGAATGATATTACTTTAATGCTGGCGTATGAATTTCAACGACACTCGGGTTCATTCCAGAAAAGGAAGGGACCCTGCTTGGTAATGCAATTGGGACAATGAGCAACAAAGGTTCATGCTAAGTTGCTGTAATTTTGTGATGCAACAGTTTGAAAAACTGAGGTCTGCCATACACTTCTAAAATTTTACGTGCTTTTAGTCTTCCTTGTTGGTTGATTGAAGGTTTGCAGTCGTCGATCGGGGAGGTGGCGACAGCCACTCATTGCCGGCCGTCGCTGTTGCAGAAGCTGGATGTTGGCGCGCCTTCTTCTCGACACGGTCACCAGGCGAAACGGGCTCTTGATGTGCGCCAGCTAATGCTTCCCGTCCGCGACACCGTGTCAGAAACTATCATAGCAAGTCGAGCGCAATTACATGCTGCCAAACCCCGAAAGCGCGGCAACTCGCGGGAGCGTCACACATCACACCTGCTCCACCGCCCTGCTCCAGCCAGACTCTCTCTCTGCCCGCGCTCCACGCGGCAGAGCTAACACTACCAAAGATCCTAAACATTTTGGTTCTCCACACGACCTATCGATGTAATCGTTCGATAGCATAGTTTTCCCTAGGCAAGACCCAGCGTAAAAATACAAATAATATTTACAAAACAAAATAATTATACATCGACGTATATGCATAAATATATATACACAAATAGTAAAACAATTACAATATATAAAGACACAGAAACGTCATATCTTTAGGTAACAAAATAAGGAAAAAATTTATAGTACACTAGATGGAAATAGGAGGATATGCATTTCCGGCGTTACAAGCTGAGTGTAGCGTGGTCAAAAACAGGTAGCATGTAATTTGCGCTGAGCTGGAGCTGTCCCATTAGCTCACTGAGACGAGGCAATTTTTTGTTTTTCAGTTAAAGCTTCAAATTGTATCCAATTTACACCTCCGCAATGCGGTATCTTGTGTATTTCTTTCTGTTACTGTTATCTTTACTTAACCATTAAGACATAGCGTGAACTTCTTACAGACGTTTAAGACCCCTTTGTTTCGTTCGTGAAACAAAAAAAGGCAACAGAAAAAAAAAGTGGATACAGTAACATCGTCAGCATATACTGTCGTGCAAAAACATAATAGGCAGGCTAAACTAGATTGCGTATACTACGCGTATTAAGTCCATTCCATATGATAGAAGTCCAGGTTTATCTTCACTGAGCCGCAACGTACACGTATTTCCAACGTTCACTTTGGAGAAAATGCTCAAAGCGACGACTTCGCCACTCGCTGGATCATACTATGCTGGACCCTGCGCAATACACCTGCCGAAGTGGAATGCAAGCGAGCTATTATGTCGTGTACATCCGTGACCTTCGTGGGTGGAGTACTATAAACTTATTCCTTTGTGCCCCCTCAAATAAAAATCTAGTGAATTAAGGTGCGGGGAACGTGGAGGTCAGAACATTGGACCTTCATGACCGATCCATTTCGGATATGCTTCATTTAAATAGTTATGCACAATTAATTTCAAAGCAAAGTGTGACGGTGCACTATTATGCTGAAACCATAGCTAACGCGTCATCTGTTTGTGGAGTACGTCTTGTCCTTGGATGACTTCTGTCCATTACTTGTGGATGAAACTTACCAGTTTCCCGAAGGCGTTGCTCCAAGCGACGAAAAAATTCTTATCGGGACGGCGCCTTTGAGGGTACCGTCCACATACACAAGAGCAGTATCATCAGCTTTGTTATCGGATGCACCCAGCACCAAATGCATATCGACCCATATATCGTTTCTGTATTCCATCGGGAAGCCCCCCCTACATGAATTTGACAGGACCGCAGGACCGGTTATGGTTGTGCACTGTGCGGTTAGTAAACAGCAACATGCAGTTTAGTGGATCCACTGTCATGTGACAAAATGATGTGCTTTTTATAAACGACGAGAACTTGGGAATGGACGTCTAAAAACTAAAAGGGAGCCTCGCGATAATTCGAACCATAGCTCCATGTTGGATGTTCGTTCGATGTACCACCAGTCTACTAAGTGAGTTACGACGGCTAGCACGGTAGTGCGGGGTACATTGCGTTGTGCTGCATGATGTTACAGTGTTATCAGCTCATTTTTTTAATGTAAGTGTTTTCAAAATTCACCTTATCTGATTTTGATACATAAGCTTTTGCCTTGAAATTGGATGAGGAATCGCATGCCGACCTCCAAGTGCAGAATTTTTTCTTCAACCTGTATGCTACATACACTGCTAATACTGAAAATTCACTAACAACGACTCTTGAACTATTGCAACATGTGGACGAAATATGGCTACATGCAACTGCAACGTCTGTCCACGCCTGCCAAAGTCTATATCCTGTTGCCATGTTACTTGACGGTTGGCTGATAAAAAATAGGCCAGTAATATTAGCTCACAAATACTGGTGTTTGCTTGCAAACGTCTACAGCGCATGCTCTAAATGGTTCAAATGGCTCTGAGCACTATGGGACTTAATATATGAGGTCAACAGTCCCCTATAACTTAAACTACTTAAACCTAACTAACCTAAGGACATCACAGACATCCATGCCCGAGGCAGGATTTGAACCTGCGACCGTAGCAGTCGCGCGGTTCCAGACTGAAGCGTCTAGAACCGCTCGGCCACACCGGCCGGCCTGTCTATAAGAAAGTAGCAACACCAGAAGACATAAAAGATTTGCAGAAGAACCTACAGAGGATTGATGAATGGTGCAGGAATTGGTTGTTGACCCTGAACGTAAATAAATGTAACATATTAAGAATACATAGGAAAAGAAATCCACTACTGTACAACTAAGCTATCGGTGACAAATTGCTGGAAACAGCAACCACCGTAAAATGCCTAAGAGTATGTTATTGCACTTAAGCGGTTTTGACAGACTAATTTGTCATCTTCGGACGTTCAGTACTGATTTGTAACGTATCTGGAGCCACGTAAGTGGAATGTCCACATAAAACAAATAGTAGGAAACTTAGATGCGAAAGAGATTCAAAGAAAAAATCTTAAGGAAATGTAACTCATCCACAAAGGAAGTGGCTTACAAGGCATTTGTTCGACCCATTCTACATCTACATCTACATCTACATCCATACTCCACAAGCCACCTGACGGTGTGTGGCGGAGTGTACCCTGAGTACCTCTATCGGTTCTCCCTTCAGTATTGTTCATCATTCTGGCCATCCTTAACAGGTAGGACTGATAGAAGAGATAGAAAAGATTCAAGGAAGTGAGGCGCGTTTTGGCACACGGATCGTTTAGTCGGCGCGAAAACGTTACAGTGGTGCTAAAAAAACTCCACTGGCAGAAGTTACAAGAGAGGCGTTGTGCATCATGGAGAGGCTTACTATTGAAATACCGAGAGAGTACTTTCCGTGAAGACCGGTCAACGTATTAATTACTTCCTCTCACGTACGTCTCGCAAAAGACCACAACGAAAAAATTCGAGAAATTAGTGCTAATACAGAGCGTTACTGGCAATTACACTCCCCACACGACATTCGCGAATGGAAAAAGGAAGGAGGATCCTTAGAGATACCAGAAGTACTCTCCGCCTCAAACCGTCAGGTAGCTTGCAGAATATTGATGTAGAAGTAGCAATGCCAGGTTTGCCGATGTTTCACCGGCATGTTTGTCTTCTTGCTCTACCTTCTTGTTAGAAGGTGTTGCATCTTTGTTACCCTCTTGCTTTTGTTTTTGTATCTTTCCCTATGTTGTTCTATGTTACATGGTATTTATGATGTTAATGGGATAAAAATCTAAAATATGCAAGTAATTAAGGAAAACTGTGAAAATATCAGATGGCACTCTCAGATTTCCTCGTTAGTTTTCAGTAGGGTTACGAAATTCGAAGCCTGCATACAATAATAAAATAAGTGTTTCTATCGTGAAATCTTCGTCAGCTTGCAGCTTGCACCATACAGCTCATCTATCTCTATCTATCGTATATATTACACAGTACCCCGCCACGTTTTTCCGTCTACATATGAGGGCGAGTCTCAGAAACTACTATAGGGGTTTGGATACGGTTTTCTCTAATAGACAGATTCACGAGGAACATTTGTGTGTATAGTCCATTAAAGCCACACTAGACAAGCCGTTTTGCAGTGAACACTTAGTGCTACCCGTACGAAAGTAGGTCGGGTCACTAGCCTAACATAAAATTTCCAAACGTTGCGGTACCCATGTCTGTTGATGTGCCCGCAGTAGTTGTCCTCTTTCCTAAGTCATTCTGAGGCTCAAAAGAAATTAAATGCTTTGTGTCTTATCCCTACGATACTCTTACATGATGTTCATATAAGCACGTCGACTTTAAAATTGCAAAAATTTGTTAGAGACATAACTTCCTCTACCTACAATTACGAAACAATTTATGCTGAACCACTGGAGCTTTGTTTAGCACAATTAGTACACTCGTTGGCGTGATGTCGAGTCAAAATAAGCGTCTAATAATCCCACGTCCCAAACTAAGCTGATTCATTACAAACAAAAATTGAAAAAGAAAACAAAACTCAGATCCATTTGGCACCGCCATTATTCAGCTTACAAGAGACAAACAGAACTTTTCCTCTTTAGTCGTTGCCTTTTATCTTTGATCAGAAACTTCCCAGTATAAATCTACACAATTTCTTCCAATCCTGCTCAAATACCAAGTCTGCCTTGAGAATTAAAGAACGCTCTTCTTCTGCACTAATGGCCATTAAAATTGCTACACCAAGAAGAAATGCAGATGATAAACGGGTATTCATTGGACAAAAATATTATACTAGAACTGACATGTGATTACATTTTCACGCAATTTGGGTGCATAGATCCTGAGAAATCAGTACGCAGAACAACCACCTCTGGCCGTAATAACGGCATTGATATGCCTGGGCATTGACTCAAACAGAGCTTGGTTGGCGTGTGCAGCTTCAACACGATACCACAGTTCATCAAGAGTAGGGACTGGCGTATTGTGACGAGCCAGATGCTCGGCCACCATTGACCAGACGTTTTCAGTTGATGAGAGATCTGGAGAATGTGCTGGCCAGGGCAGCAGTCGAACATTTTCTGTATCCAGAAAGGCCCGTACAGGACCTGCAACATGCGGTCGTGCATTATCCTGCTGAAATGTAGGGTTTCGCAGGGATCGAATGAAGGGTAGAGCCATGGGTCGTAACACATCTGAAATGTAACGTCCACTGTTCAAAGTGCCGTCAATGCGAACAAGAGGTGACCGAGACGTGTAACCAATGGCACCCCATACCATCACGCCGGGTGATACGCCAGTATGGTGATAACGAATACACGCTTCCAATGTGCGTTCACCGCGATGTCGCCAAATACGGATGCGACCATCATGATGCTGTAAACAGAACCTGGATTAATCCGAAAAAATGACGTTTTGCCATTCGTGCACCCAGGTTCGTCGTTGAGTACAACATCGCAGGCGCTCCTGTCTGTGATGCAGCGTCAAGGGTAACCGCAGCCATGGTCTCCTAGCTCATAGTCTATGCTGCTGCAAACGTCGTCCAACTGTTCCTACAGATGGTTGTTGTCTTGCAAACGTCCTCATCTGTTGACTCAGGGATAGAGACGTGGCTGCAAGATCCGTTACAGCCATGCGGATAAGATGCCTGTCATCTCGTCTGCTAGTGATACGAGGCCGTTGGGATCCAGCACGGCGTTACGTATTACCCTCCTGAACCCACCGATTCCATATTCTGCTAACAGTCGTTGGATCTCGACCAACGCGAGCAGCAATGTCGCGATACGATGAACGGCAATCGCGATAGGCTACAATGCGACCTTTATCAAAGTCGGAAACGTGATGGTACGCATTTTTCCTCCTTACACGAGGCATAACAACGTTTCACTAGGCAACGCCGGTCAACTGCTGTTTGTGTATGAGAAATCGGTTGAAAACTTTCCTCATGTCAGCACGTTGTAGGTGTCGCCACCGGCGCCAACCTTGTGTAAATGCTGTGAAAAGCTAATCATTTGCATATCCAAGCATCTTCTTTCTGTCGGTTAAATTTCGCGTCTGTAGCACGTCATCTTCGTGGTGTAGCAATTTTTATGGTCAGTAGTGTATATTCCAGCTTATTAACATAATATACCATATTGTACTTCACCAAATTCCTATGGCTGGCTCCGACTTCATACTCTTGATAAAACTTACATGGATCATTTTACTACGGACAAGGGAAGCGTCTTTTTCATGGTCCCTTAATTCATTCCAATCACTGCAATAACAACAGCCTTCGCTGTTAACGACCACATCTTCTCCGATTCACGATGTAGACGCTTGCCAGCTTCTGCGGTCCAAGTAGCTCTGCTGCCGTTCAAGCAGCGTATAATACGTGCAATACAATAATTACCACTACAATTAACATGCACTACAAGGTATAAGTACAATATTGTATATCCTTTCCTTAATTCTTCAAGAAAAAAATATTTACCGTCTCGACATTCTGAGTGATGGAAATGTGCAGAAAGAAAACACTTATTTTAATTAGGAGAACAATGTAGTATCTTACATACTCTCTTGTAAAGACGTCATAAATCCGTGCGGTGGTGCTTTTGACATCTGCTCGCTTTATAAGGATTATTTCTAAATATTTTTTTTACCAATTATGTTACCTGGGTGTTAAGAAGGATTAAGCTGATCGCACGGTTCATGGTTAGTCGTTTAAGCTCTGTAATACGTCTTTAGGTGCCATTTATGATCTTAGCAGAGCGTTTAATGTAGGTGGCCCTATAGTGGCCCCAAACGTTGTTCAATCCATAACCTCCCTTACTGCATTTTAGCGCTGTAGTTTAAAACGCGACTTTAAACAGGTTTACATGCCAGATGTACGAACCGACCACCGTGAAAATGCTTTGAGCTATCGCTTTAATTATAGGTTATGCTGCCACTATGTGATACAGAAGGACGATGACGTAGTTATGACGTTATGACATATGTGACTGTACTCTGTCCATTACCCTCATATACCGTTCCCCAACACTTGCCCTAGTCATCTGCATTTCTGAATGGCAATTGATGTGCATTGGCATGTTACAGGCAGCTACCTATTCTGTAAGTTATTACAGTTGGACGTCTGTCGACCTTTAGTGCGGAATTACGACCAGCTGTACAGATATACGTACACATCATATTTATTTTGCAGTTGATTTCACTTAATAGTGGGTGTGTCAGTTATAATGTTTTCATCAGAACCTTTTGAGGCTATTTAGTCGTGAACTTTCAAGTGTGCATCTGAACAGAGGGTAAATCCGTTATTCTTTTTATACCGTTCGACTCCAGACACCTGCATGGCTTGCTTCTTGTTCCTGTCTCTAAGTTCTTGGCAGGTGGCTATCTTGCCAACGGTTTCACTGAGTTGGGTACAATCCTTTTGCATGCACGACAGCGTTGAAAGGTAAGGGCTTTTTAACGGTTGTGTACCGGTTACTAATAGTGTTTCGCCCGTCGATCTGTACCGGTTACTTTAGAGAGCACACATTATAGTGTTGCGCGCCGGTTTGGATTCTCGCGCTTGGAGTGTGGGTCGTGTTGCGCGCATTCTGCTAGCAAGGCGATAGTCTGGGTGTGCTACTACGCCTTTTCCACCCTCGCCCTTTGAGTAATTGCTGGGATGGTCCCAAATTTTCGCCTCACAAAGTACGATGTACAACCAGTTAAAATATAATAACACCATGAGCTAAGTTTACACAGACAGGTGCCGCACGAGACTTCCCTTCCTTAGGTTAACTGACGACTGTCGCACCAGAAGGGACTTTCGGCCACAAAGTTATAAATAAATCAGATGTTCGCAAAAAATAAGCAGCACGTTTTGTGCGACAGGATAGACCCTAGAATAGAGAGAAAGAGCGAACGAGGTGGCTCAGGGATTAGGACACTTGACTCGCAACCGGGAGGACAACGATTCAAACCCGCTTTCGACCATCCTGGTTTAGGGTTTCCATGATTTCATTACATCGATTCAGGCAAATGCCGCAATTGTTTCTTTCAAAGGCCACGGCCGATTTCCTTCCCCATCCTTTCCTAATCCGATGGGACCGATGACCTCGCTGTTTGGTCCCCTCCCCCAAATCAGCCAACCGGCCAGAGAGAAAGTACAATTGGTTAGTTTCATTAAAGCGTTATACTAGAGTGGATTTCTCAGCTTGTGAAAAGTTTGCCAAAAATCGCGTTATTGCCTATTCTCACGGCCTAACAAAATCGTGAAACGCCCTGAAGACATGTTCGGGTAACAATGTAACGTCTTATACGTACACATCACCAACGGGTGTTTAAAAGATTAGAGTTACAATTCTCTGTGAGAAGTAGAACGGCCACCAGAATGCATTAGTTTTGTTCTTGTTAGCGTTGTTATCACGCACCGTTAAGTATACAGGGTGAGTCACTAACTATTGGCACCTAGAATAACTCCGGAAGTATGACAGTCGCTGAAAAGCTTGTGGGACAAAAGTTGCATGGAGCCGGCCGAATTGGCCGAGCGGTTCTAAGCGCTACAGTCTGGAGCCGCACGACCGCTACGGTCGCAGGTTCGAATCCTGCCTTGGGCATGGATGTTTGTGATGTCGTTAGGTTAGTTAGGTTTAAGTAGTTCTAAGTTCTAGGGGACTGATGACCACAGAAGTTAAGTCCCATAGTGCTCAGAGCCATTTGAACCAAGTTGCATGGGACAACGGGGGCCATAATATAACGTTGGTTATTTGTTGGTAGGTGGGATCGCTTCAGAGATATTAAGGTCAACTTTTTTTTTAAGTGGGATGCTGTAGTTTGGTACTTATTTTCTGATAGCGGCTATCGGGAGGAATCCATTGATGTGTAACAGTAAGGTCTTTGAGGGTTAACGAAGGTCAGAAAGGTGGCATGAACGTCCATTTACAGAAGGTGTTCGAAGTGATGACCATTGGTATCAATGCAGTACTGCAATCTTCTTATCATGGATTGAGTGGTGTTACTTATCACTTCGGCACTTATCGAAGCACATGCTCTGACAATTTTCTCTCGTATATCGTGCAAATAGTAAATGTTCGCCGAATACGGTCTATCCATCTAACGTGCCACTGACATGTAAACACCATTCGACGGTTTTACAATACAACACTAAAGAAACGGTAAGACTAGTATCGTCAAATCAAGTCGACATGCTTTCATTTACGGAGAATACCAACGAAATTCAGTGCGAGCTAGAGACTTATACGCTGAAAGATATCTTCAACGTTCTCACCCTATATGCCGTACATTTAAATATGTGTATGATAAATTGAGAACAACCGGATCTTTAACGCATCGGAAACATATCCGGCAAAGGAAAGTTACTAACGAGGAATCGGAAATTGATACTCTTGCCACTGTTTTTCGAGATCATTGTCTTGTTGTTGTTGTTGTTGTGGTCTTCAGTCCTGAGACTGGTTTGATGCAGCTCTCCATGCTACTCTATCCTGTGCAAGCTTCTTCATCTCCCAGTACCTACTACAGCCTACATTCTTCTGAATCTGCTTAGTGTATTCATCTCTTAGTCTCTCTCTACGATTTTTACCCTCCACGCTGCCCTCCAATACTAAATTGGTGATCCCTAGATTTCTCAGAACATGTCCTACCAACCGATCCCTTCTTCTAGTCAAGTTGTGCCACAAACTTCTCTTCTCCCCAATCCTGTTCAATACCTCCTTATTAGTTACATGATATACCCACCTTATCTTCAGCATTCTTCTGTAGCACCACATTTTGAAAGCTTCTATTCTCTTCTTGTCCAAACTATTTATCGTCCATGTTTCACTTCCATACATGGCTACACTCCATACAAATACTTTCAGAAACGACTTCCTGACATTTAAATCTATACTCGATGTTAACAAATTTTTCTTCTTCAGAAACGCTTTCCTTGCCATTGCCATTCTACATTTTATATCCTCTCTACTTCGACCATCATCAGTTATTTTGCTCCCCAAATAGCAAAACTCCTTTACTACTTTAAGTGTCTCATTTCCTGATCTAATTCCCTCAGCCTCACCCGACTTAATTCGACTACATTCCATTATCCTTGTTTTGCTTTTGTTGATGTTCATCTTATACCCTCCTTTCAAGACACTGTCCATTCCGTTCAACTGCTCTTCCAAGTCCTTTGCTGTCTCTGACAGAATTAATCATTGTGTTAGTTCGCATCAAATCGTAAGAGAATCTGGCATGAGCCAGAGTAGTGTTGTTCGTGTTCTGCATCGCCACAAATATCATCCTTACCATATCAGTCTCCACCAAGAATTAACTGGTACGGATTGTATGCGTCGTATTGAATTCTGCCGATGGGCTCAAGTTCAGATTTAGAGGGCTGACACATTTATTAATTTGATTTTATTTACTGACGAGGCTACATTCACGAACCATGGAAATGTTAATTTGCATAAGATGCATTATTGGGCAACTGAAAATGCATGTTGGCTGCGGCAAGATGCACACCAAAAACCGTGGTCGGTGAATGTATGGTGTGTGATTCTGGAGGACAGAACTATAGGCTCCTATTTCATTGAAGGAAATCTTAATGGTAGGAAGAACATCAGATTCCTGCAAGAAACATTAAGTCTGTTTTTGGAAGAAATACCTTTAGGAGCAAGGAAATGAATGTGGTATCAACACAACGGGTGTCCGGCACATTTTTCGCTAATGTAGAGACAATTCCCAAATCGTTGGTTGGACACGTAGGAGATGTGTCGTGGCAGGGTCGTTCGCCAGACTTGACGCCTTTGGATTTTTTCTCGTGGGGATTCGTAAAAGACATTGTTTATAAAAACGTTCCAACTATACCTGAAGATATGCGAGAGAGAATTGTCAGAGCATGTGCTTCGATAAGTGCCGATGTGATAAGGAATACCACTCAATCCATGACAAGAATATTGCAGCACTGCATTGATACCAATGGTCATCACTTCGAACACCTTCTGTAAATGGACGTTCATGCCACCTTTCTGACCTTCGTTGACCCTCAAAGACCTTACTGTTACACATCATTGGATTCGTCTCGATAGCTGCTATCAGAAAACAAGCACCAAACTATTGCATCCCATTTAACCCTTTCAGACCCTCTGGCTACAATTGTGTACATTAACTTCTACAGTCTGTTAGCTGCAACAAAAGTATTTCTTCCCTAAGCGAACCTGAGCTACACACTTGTAAATGTTCAACCTTTTCATCAAGCACAAATGCTGCCAACCGTTGGGCATCACTATAAAAATATCAGCAAGTCAATGTAGTCGTGCGCAGCAACTCGTGACCACTAGAAAACATGGTTCACTATATTCCAGTGTACAATTGAATATTGCTGTTGTTATTTTACATGGAAATTATTGAATGATCATTTTACTATTTATTACAATAGAGAATATTTCATAATTAGTTATTTTAGTCCTTAAAGTGAAGCCAAGTGAGCAAAGTACATTTAGGAAACGGGTACATATTTTTGTATAAATCTTGCTCCTAAAATCATTAAAAAATCACCTAAGACCACTACCACATAAAGAAAAATTTTTCTTCCTCCAGAAAAATTTCGGGTCTGAAAGGGTTAAAAACACAATGCTGACCTTCATATCTCTGACGCGACCCCATCTAGCAACAAAAAACCATCGTCACATTATGGCCCCCATTGTCCCATGCAACATTTGTCCCACAAACTTTTCAGCTACTATCATACTTTCGGAGTTATTCTAGATGGCAATAGTTAGTGACAGTGAACAGTGTCAGATTTCGAGTGATCTCTGTGAAGAACACGGATACGCCACTGATTTGAGGCAGCATTATCAGCACCTGACAGGGTTTGAAAGGGCGTCATTGTGGGTTTCCATTTAGCCGGCTGGTAGGACCGTCAACAATCCAGGTTTGTATGGCTTTCGGAACTGACAATGGCCCACTGTTGGATTGCAAGGGAACGTGAGGGCAGTGAACCAAGTAAGTCGTAACTCTTTGACATCTGCGCTTGCCTTCCGAGCACAAGTAATAGACTCGTTGTAACATGCTTTGTCATCCCGCACCTTTGGTCGGAGACTAGCGGCATCCGGACTAGGGAATGACAGTCCCATGCGTAGGCTGCCGTTAATACACAAAAGGCTGCTTTTGGAGTAGAGACGTGGCGAGGAAGCAGGGACTAGTGATGAACAGCGCCGCGTCGTGTTCAGCGACGAATCGCGGTTCTGCGCTGCCCCCGAGTACCATCGTCGGCGAGTATAGAAGCGACGTGAGGAGAAATACCATTTTTCCAATGTTTTGGAGAGGCGCAGCGGTGTCACTCCTGGCATCAAGTTGCGGGGAGCCGTAGAGTATGACTTCAGGTCACGGCTGGTAGTAACTGAGCAATTTCTGACGGTACAACAGTACCTCACGGACTTCCTGCGTCGTCATGTTTTACCTCTCATGCGACAGTATCAATCTGCCACTTTTCAACACGACAATATTCGTCCAAGCGTTGCACGTGTCTCTATCAACTGACTGTGTGATGTTGAGGTACTCCCGTGGCCATCGAGATCGCCAGATCTGTCCCCTACATAACATACACTACTAGCCATTAAAATTGCTACTCCAAGAAGAAATGCAGATAATGAACGGGTATTCATTGGACAAATATATTGTACTAGAACTGACATGTGATTACATTTTCACGCAGATTGGGTGCATAGATCCTGAGAAATCAGTACGCAGAACAACCCCCTCTGGCCGTAATAATGGCCTTGATACGCCTGGGCATTGAGTCAAACAGAGCTTGGTTGGCGTGTACAGGTGCAGCTGCCCATGCAGCTTCAACACGATACCACAGTTCGTCAAGAGTAGTGACTGGCGTATTGTGACGCGCCAGATGCTCGGCCACCATCGACCAGACGTTTTCAGTTGGTGAGAGATCTGGAGAATGTGCTGGCCAGTGCAGCAGTCGAACATTTTCTGTATCCAGAAAGGCCCGTACAGGACCTGCAACATGCGGTCGTGCATTATCCTGCTGAAATGTAGGGTTTCGCAGGGATCGAATGAAGGGTAGAGCCATGGGTCGTAACACATCTGAAATGTAACGTCCACTGTTCAAAGTGCCGTCAATGCGAACAAGAGGTGACCGAGACGTGTAACCAATGGCACCCCATACCATCACGCCGGGTGATACGCCAGTATGGCGATGACGAATACATGCTTCCAATGTGAGTTCACCGCGATGTCGCCAAACACGGATGCGACCATCATGATGCTGTAAATAGAACCTGGATTCATCCGAAAAAATGACGTTTTGCCATTCGTACACCTAGGTTCATCATTGAGTACAACATCGCAGACGCTGCTGTCTGTCATGCAGCGTCAAGGGTAACCGCAGCCATGCTCTCCGAGCCGATAGTCCATGCTGCTGCAAACGTCGTCGAACTGTTCGTGCAGATGGTTGTTGTCTTGCAAATGTCCCCATCTGTTGATTCAGGGATCGAGACGTGGCTGCACGATCCGTTACAGCCATGCGGATAAGATGCCTGTCATCTCGTCTGCTAGTGATACAAGGCCGTTGGGATCCAGCACGGCGTTACGTAATACCCTCCTGAACCCACCGATTCCATATTCTGCTAACAGTCGTTGGATCTCGACCAACGCGAGCAGCAATGTCGTGATACGATAAACGGCAATCGCGATAGGCTACAATGCGACCTTTATCAAAGTCGGAAACGTGACGGTACTCATTTCTGCTCCTTACACGAGGCATCACAACAACGTTTCACCAGGCAACGGCAGTCAACTGCTGTTTGTGTATGAGAAATCGGTTGTAAACTTTCCTCATGTCAGCACGTTGTAAGTGTCGCCACCGGCGCCAACCTTGTGTGAATGCTGTGAAAAGCTAATCATTTGCATATCACAGCATCTTCTTTCTGTCGGTTAAATTTCGCGTCTGTAGCACGTCATCTTCGTGGTGTAGCAATTTTAATGGCCAGTAGTGTATAAGGGACCATTCCAGACGTCAAATCCGTCACAGTCGCATTAGTTAATGATATCAAGCACCAGGTACAACAACTGTGGGCCAGCTTACGTCAGGGGAGGATACACCGGCTTCAGAAAATACTTCCCAGTCGAAATAGTGAGTGCGCTCAGGCCAAAGGGGGCGCGATTTCGTACGTGTAAATGGGCTAATACTGAAAAGTTCTTTGTAAATTTGACTGTGTAGTGTTAACCGAAATAAGATCAACCGAAATAAGATCATTGTTTTTTCTCATCTTCTTCTGGGTGTTTCACTTTTTTTGTCCGACAGTGTTGCTGGCAGTTTCAGGTACAATCTGTTGTGGTGCGGACAGTAATTACACTCTGTGTACAACCGAAAGGGAAGTTACAGACGTATACTGTGTTACGATTGGCTCCTGTAGAATAAATAGCCACGTCCGTTTCTTATGACTTTTTCAGGGGAATGGCGGAATCAGACAAGTCCGTGGTAATGTGTAGGTAAAGGGCGTGCCGGATTTTGTACGGCTGCGCTTGCAGATGGCCTCGGCTGCAGAGAGGGCAGCCATCTGCAGTCAAGGACCACGTGCGATGGGCCGCGCCAAGCCGGCGGGGAAACCAGAAGCTCCGGGTGGCTGCACCCGGCGGTCTGTTTCCCTTCAGCAAGGCCAGCAGGCTGCTGCAGCTGGGACGCGGCATCTGTCCTTTTGTTGCGGAGAGACGACTGTCTGACCGTCGTGTCTGAATGTGAGCCGCTACTGCCGTTCCAGAAACGATTCTGTATTCGCGCTTGTTTCCATTTCATCATGGACGAGTTTACTTTCGCTCGCCGCTGCGGTGGCGCGCATACCCTGAGGTAGACGATGCGAATCCTGGTAGCGGAAGAAATTTTCGTCACCGGTGCTTGGCCAGCAACGGGGAAGAAGTAATATTGTAGAGTTCTTAAACATTAAGCCTTGTAACAATGTACAGGATTAAAATTTAATCCCTGCACAGTGTGAAAGAATTGACATTCGGGAACATGGCGTTCAAATCTCCGACCTGACATCAAATTTGGGTTTTCAGTTGCTTCCCTAAATCGGTTAAGGTGAATGCCGAGATGGTTTCTTTGAAAAGGACTCCGAGGATTTTGTCCCCTATCCTTCCCCAGTCCGAGGCTGTACTGTGTCTCCAATCTCCTAGTCGTCAACGAGGCAATAAACCCCAGTCTTACTTTCTTCCATTCTTTTGCGCAATGTCCTGTGGTCTGTGGGCAAGTGACACAGTCGCTGGTTGACCGCATTCGGAATAATACTGTTCGAATGAAGTGTGCTATGTGCAGGCTAGGATGTTTCCCGTCTCCCTTTGTCACCAACACCACAAATTCAGCTTTACTCTTTACAAGCAAATGGCAGAGTCACCTACACGAAACAGACGGGGCTTGACGCTTCTGAGATGACTTGTGGACAATGGATACAAATAACGAAATCCTTTCCAATTTATGTGGATTACCCTTGGGGATTTCCGAGACAACAGTGTCTTAAGACATTTTCATTGCCATTATTATCAAACCAGTGCCAGAATCCGTGACAGTAAGAACTCGAAACTAAAAAGGTGACATTAAAGGATATTATGCTCTGTTTGTACTTTTGGGGATTCATGAGACTGTCAGTCTTAAAAACCAGTATTGCTAGTTCGTTCTGATAACCAAGAGCAAACAATACTTTTCAGTAGCATGTTAAATGGCCGACTTTGTACATTGAGTCAGTTTGACCTGTCTGAGTCGTACGAATTGCTTGAGGCACATTCTAGAAGAGCTGCTTTCAGCCCACGTCCCTCCATCTCACTTCAGTTTTTTTTTCCTTGTGTGACGTGACGTCTCTCAAGTTAGGAGCTGTGTCTTTCATTATCGGCATTGTCCTTCTAATCTGTCTGAATACGGCTCTGCTCTTTTACATTCCCAGCTCGGATGGCTACTGACGTGACACATACGAAACAGTTTATTAGGTGCGCTTAAGTGTACGTAAAAATGTACTAGTTCATAACTATAGTATTGGTAAATGGAAAGAGAGCCGTTAAATCTAGTTTTTAAAACCAAGCGAGGGGACAAGATTCGGCTATTGAAGAAAGAATGGAGGTATCCAAGCAATCCAATTCCATGAAAATAATGTCTTCCGCCTGTAGTCTATTAAATCTGATTGCTATAGTCGCAATACCTCGCATATGCTGAAGTGTGCTGTTGCGAAATACTAACTATCTAGTACTGTCGAGTGATTATTCTGCACCGTCTTTGCACTTTCCAGCTTCAGCATCGTTCGCTTCTTCGGAAAACACTTTTTTCGGTTTCTTGCGTCTACCCAGATGAGATCGATTATCTTATCTCCCTTAACGACCTATTGCTATCTCTGCTTGGGTTCCCCATGTCGTCACCCGCCTTTGTTTTCCAAACTGCGTGCAGTCTTTCCCAACAGTAGGAGATGCTACTGTCGTTCACAGCAGCATCACTCTCCCTTCATTTACTTTTCAGAGGTAGATAAGCCGAATTTCTGGCGGGTAGTGTTTTTGAGGACAAGATCAAACAGAGAAATTGCGCGTAGTATACGCGTTGCCATAGGATGAAAATGTCTCTCTGTGGCCACTGTTATTGCTCAGCACGTGGTGCCATAAAGCGCTATGGCATGAACGACCATCTTGTACATCTTGACTTTCCGGTACACTGGCATTTGTCACGCAGGACCAAGGTGATCCCGCGTCATTGTATCCAGGTTGGTTGATTTCCAAGTCTTTCATCGTTGTTGATGGTGTCAACACTTTTTAAATGGCTCAACTCTGCAGTTATTTGGTTTTGGTTATACCCCAGTGGAGTACAAACCGATTTAAGTCGGTCACGCCATAACTGGACTTGCTACTGCAGTTCCTATCTTACCGAATCAGCAACGATGACATCACTAGCGTAGTGCAAACTCCAGAGTATGTCTGCTGCAAGTATCGTGTGACGATGACCGTGAGCAAGAGGAACAATAGTGGTGACACAGCTTGCTAACCCTTGGTGCACTACACCTGTCACTGTAAAGCTGCAGGATGTCCCACACAAAACCGGTACGCCTCACGTAGTTTGTGAAGTGGTAACACTGTCTCGAAAGTTGGCTACACTGCATTTTACCAAAAAATTCAATGCAGCTGTGTGTTGGAGCGTCAGCTGTTGTGAGAAACTCATAGTGTTCAGTTACAAAAATGGCTCTGAGCACTATGGGACTTAACATCTATGGTCATCAGTCCCCTAGAACTACTTAAACCTAACTACATCACACAACACCCAGTCATCACGAGGCAGAGAAAAACCCTGACCCCGCCGGGAATCGAACCCGGGAACCCGGGCGTGGGAAGCGAGAACGCTACCGCACGACCTCGAGCTGCGGACTGTTCAGTTACAGAAATGGGGCAGTTTGCATTAGAACTGATATTGCTGAGTTTTATATATAGACAGGTTCCATTAAAGAATGTAAAAAAAAAAAAAATATGTTTCAAGTTGAGTATCCTGGTAGGATACTCCCCATGAGCGGCACTATTCAAGATCTGTACAAGAAGTGGAGGGCTGTAGAATCTGTTCAGAATGTGCATGGGAATAGTCGACTGACCGTGAGGACCCCTGAAACTATAGACTGGATCTGAATGGACAATACGAGAAGAGCTCGCAAGTCGGTGATGAGGTTATCACAGTGGGTTGTTGAATCTCATACATCGTGTCATCGTGTGCCAAAAGATATGAAATTAAAAGCCTATCGTGAGTGTGGCGCAAGAGTTGAAATTTGAGGACCAGGAAAAAAAGAGTTCATTACTGCAACTGACCTTTAGCTTCAGTTTGAAACATCCCCTTAGAAAAATTAGGAATGACACTGCTGGTAAACCTCTTACGTTATTTGATTTTCAGACAGCTGAGCAAAACTGAATGTACTGCGACATTTCTCTCTTTACTTATTTTGATCAACACTAAACTGACACACAATATTGTTAGCGCAACGCAATATGACTTTCAATAATGCCCACAAAAGAATGGCCCTGACTAACAATAATCTATACCTTTCATGAATCACTTACCTCACAAAAATCTTCGTTGCTCGAACTACTGCAATACAGCGAGCGCCAATACTGCCAGCTAAATAAAATATTCCAACTACTGAAGGCACTAACTACTGATAGGCATAGTTGGCAAATGAAAGATTTTGATAGAGAACAAACAATATATTTACCTTAATAGTGTTAAAAATGCATAATATATATAGCAGTTCATGACATCCAGTCTTACAAATCTCCTTTTTCTGACGGACACACGTCCAGATCGCCCGCTCTCAAAATTCTGCTATCTCTCTCCCCACATCCACCACTGCTGGCGGCTCACCTCCAACTGCACAACGCTACGCGCTGTTCACATCCAACTGCTCAACGCTACAATAGCAAATACTCCAACAATGCAAACCAGCCACAGACTGCACACAGCACAGTCAGTGATTTTCATACAGAGCGCTACGTGCCGTTACCAACATAAAAACCTAAACAGCCTACTTACAAGTTGCTAACGGTTACTTGGACACCTTGCTTTACTTCGTGTCAGATGAGGCCTGGTTTCATTTGTCAGGTTATGTTATCTCCTAGAACTGCAGATAGTGTTCGCAGGACAACCCACACATTCTGCATGAAGAACCTCTCCACTGAGAGAAGATAGGGGTTTACTGTGCGTTTTCCGACATGAGCATTATTGTTCCAATATTTTTCAATTAAATCTTAAATAGTGCCAGATATTTAGAGACCTTTGACTCTTTCGATGCACAGTTAAGAGGTGCAGAGAAGCTGTATGCAATACTCCAGCAAGATGGAGCAACCGCTCACTCATCCAACTGAAGTATGGCCCACATAAGTAACGTGTTCCCTGAAGACAGACTTGTCAGTAGATGTTTCTGGCCCCCAAGATCCCCGGAGTTAACATCGCGTGATTTTTATTTATGGGGCGCACTAGAAATCAAAGCGTATACTGACAATCCTCGCACAGTAGATGATCTTAAACAGAACATTGCTAGATAAATTAATAACATCACGCCTGCAGAATTATAGCGTGCTGCTGGTAAAGTCATCTCACAAAGTCAACGATGCATGGATGTCCATTGCCACCACTTCCAGCATCTCTTACATAAATAGGTAACTACATGTTCATAACATTATTATTATATGTTCTTTTGTAGTCAGTTCAATGTTACTTGAATCTTGGGCGTGAGGCGTACCGGTTTTACACTGAAGAGCCAAAGAAACTGGTACACCTACCTAAATATCGTGTAGGGCCCCCACGAGCACGTATAAGTGCCACAACGCAACACGACGTGGCATGGACTCGTGTCTGAAGTAGTGCTGGAGGAAACTGACACCATGAATCCTGCAGGGCTGTCCATAAATCCGTAAGAGTACGAGGGGATGGAGATCTCTTCTGAACAGCACGTTGCAAGGCATCCCAGATATGCTCAATAAAGTACATGTCTGGGGAGTTTGGTGGCCAGCGGAAGTGTTTAAACTCAGAAGAGTGTTCCTGGAGCCACTCTATAGCAATTTGGGACGTGTGGAGTGTTGTCGCATTGTCCTGTTAGAATTGCCCAAGTCCGTCGGAATGCACAATGGACATGAATGGATGCAGGTGATCAGACAGGATGCTTACGTACGTGTCATCTGTCAGAGTCGTATCTAGACGATATCCTCCAACTTCACACGCCCCACACCATTACAGACTCCACCAGCTTGAACAGTCCCCTGCTGACATGCAGGGTCATAGATTTATAAGGTTGTCTCCATACCATCCTGTCGATGCAATTTGAAACGAGACTCGTTCGACCAAGCAACATGATGTCGGTGTTGATGGGCCCAGGCGAGGCGTAAAGCTTTGTGTCTCGCAGTCATCTAGGGTACACGAGTGGGCCTTCGGCTCCGAAATCCCATGTCGATAATGTTTTGTTGAATCGTTAGCACGCTGACACTTGTTGATGGCCCAGCATTGAAATCTGCAGCAATTTGCGGAAGGGTGGCACTTCTGACACGCTGAACGATTCTTCTCAGTCGTCGTTTGTCCCGTTCTTCCAGGATCTTTTTCCAGCAGCAGCTATGTCGGAGATCTGATGTTTTACCGAATTCCTGATATTCACGGTACACTAGTGAAGTGGTCGTACGGGAAAATCCCCACTTCATCTCTACGTCGAAAATGCTGTGTCCCATCGCCAGTGCGCCGTCTGTAGCCCTACGTTCAAAGTCACTTAAATCTTGATAACCTGCCATTGTAGCAGCAGTAACCGATCTAACAACTAAGCCAGACACTTGTTGTCTTATAAGGGCGTTGCTAACCATAGCGCCGTATTCTGCCTGTTTACATATCTCTGCATTTGAATACGCATGCCTATACCAGTTTCTTTGGCTCTTCAGTGTATGTGGGACACCCTGTACTTTTTGCGTATCAGCTAGACAAAACACATCGTTTTCTGTGTATTTCTACAGAATTTTGATCTATTTATTGAGTAGTTCAGGCACAATGCGGTCGTTTCTATGGTTTCAGACCTTAGTCGGTAAAAATGGAACCCTTACAGGATTACTTCGTTGTCCGTCCGTCTGTCTACCTGTCTATCCAACTCTTAAGACCCTTTTTCCTCAGGAACGGTTAGAGATACCAAGTTGAATATTATGTGACGTTCAAAAATGGTTCAAATGGCTCTGAGCACTATGCGACATAACTTCTGAGGGCATCAGTCGCCTAGAACTTAGAACTAATTAAACCTAACTATCCTAAGGACATCACACACATCCATGCCCGAGGCAGGATTCGAACCTGCGCCCGTAGCGCTCACGCGGTTCCAGACTGAAGCTCCTACAAGCGCACGGCCACACCGGCCGGCTTATGTGACGTACTGAAGTCTACAATTCCTCGGTGGTGCAATAAATTTAAGCTTCTAAGTCAATGCACTTAAAAAAACGGCCATGTACGTCACGTATTTAGATACTCGCAAACTCAGCGATCAAAAACTATACATGACCTGTCCATATACATATACAGGTTTTTTCACAATTCATGTTACAGACTTCCAGATGTTGTAGAGGGGACTTAGTGGATCAAGTTTGGTAGTGGAACCCATGTTCGGAAATATAGGGTGATTCAGTGATGATGTTACTGACTTTCAAGGATGATGGAGATCGGTAAATGTATAAATTTAAGATAAGGATCGCTATACCGAAAACAAATGAGTCGAAGCATATAAGCGAAAACAGTTCTTGTACCTCTGACCCTGGAATACTTGTACCGGTACTGTTGTAGCTAATATTGTAGGGTATGTAACTTTCAGAAGTGGTAGTTTGGACCAAAATAAGACAAAATGTCTCATAAACATGAGCTCTAAAATGCATACCTTAAGAGCTATGAGCATTTGTTCAGTATAGGAGATGAACAAGAGCTCATAGCTCCTGAGGTGTGTATTTTAGAGCCAATGTTTACTGGAATTTTTTACTTGTTTGAGTGCATACTACCGCCTCGGAAAGTTGCATACCCTATGTTCTTAGCAACAACAGTAGCGTACATACATTCCACTGTCAGAGGTATCAGAATGATTTTAGCTCATAACTTTCGACTTGTTCGTTTCCGAAATAGGGACCCTTATCTCAAATCGATACACTTACCCATTTCCATAATCCTTCAAAATTTGTATCATCATGACATAATCACGCTGTATATACATACATTTACAGGCGCCGGCGCCTATAACTTTGACTCTTTGTAGTGTCGTTGTATGACGTTTCCGGACGTGTGTTCCTGTGTAAAACTTGGTCTACTAAGGCCCTCTACGACCTGTAGAAGTGTGTAACCTGAGTTGTGAAACAACCAGTGCAAGTAGGACCTGGTAGTATAGAGGTAAAGGGCGTGCATGAAAACAAACAAGTCGTAGGAAAGCATATTAGACAGCTTAGCCAGGCCACGGATTTTTCAGTATTCGTTTTAAACTAGCCTTCACCTCTGAACGATGTGAGGAGTCCTCAGAAACAGCTCTAGGTTCGGCTTCCATGTTAATCTGTAGGTCCCCTTCCCCGGTTGGGTAACTGAGGTGGGTTAGGGTAACGCAAGTGGCCAAAGTGGCGTCCAATAGAAGCACTTCCATCAGACCAATGGGCTAGACGAAATTATTATTATTATTATTATTATCTGTATACGTAACAAAGTTCGTATGGAACCCTCAGAGCGCGAGCCCTACTCGCATTTGTCCGGTTTATTTTATTACCCTGCTGCAAAATTCTGAAGTGTATCATGGTGTACATGAGAGCATGCGTACGAGAGAATGTGTGTGTGTGTGTGTGTGTGTGTGTGTGTGTGTGTGTGTGCAATCTGTACACAGGTTTTATAGCACATCCTGCTGCAAACCTTCATGCCAGGAACCTGCTAAAACAACGGGACACGTTGAGGCAGCGATAAAATCGATTCAGGAAGTTCCATTGTTGGCGGTGCCGCTCTTGTAATACTGTGCTTGTTACGTGGAACGAGAGGACGCAACGGGAAGTTACGCTGGTGAGACTGTTTTACGTTAATCATTTAACGTTGTTTCTATACAGCACTATTTTTAGATCCGCTTGAAAAAGACACGATGCAAAGGCAATTCTTCTTAGTAACTAGATTGGCTTTTTATTAACTGAACACTCTGTTGCGGAATCAGCACCCTCCGAAGTTGGACGACAACTACAAGATCATACATTTTAGTTAATTCATTCAAACTGAGTGCCAGTAGCGTATAACAGTCTTGAGCTTATTCCTCCGCTTGTCCTTGACAGTAGGTTAATGGTGTCCATTGATGTCGTTGTTATAGGAAATCGACGGAAACTGTTGGCACTACTGCAAGTACGATTTGCTTAGCTACTGCAGTAGGACGTTTAGAAATATCTTTAGCACGATAGCATGATAGTTTCACACCTAGCCGCTACTATGGCAGTCATTAGACATTGGTAGTGTGTGACTAAAATATTACGTTTAATCATTCATTCTCATTTGAACACTTCATCCTACTCAAGCACAAGGTTCAGTATTAATATTTTCTGTGGTTTCAAAACTGAGAAATGGTCTACTATAGATCTGCTTTTGAACTGCATGAATATCAAGAGCTCAGATGGAAACCCAGTTCCAAGCAAAGAAGGGAAAGCAGAAAGGTGAAAGGAGTATGTAGAGGGTCTATACTAGGGCAGTGTTCTTGAGGACAATATTATGGAAATGGAAGAGAATGTAGATGAAGATAAAATGGGAGATATGATACTGCGTGAAGAATTTGACAGAGCACTGAAAGACCTAAGTCGAAACAAGGCCCCGGGAGTAGACAACATTCCATTAGAACTCCTGATAGCCTTGGGAGAGCCAGCCCTGACAAAACTCAACCATCTGGTGAGCAAGATGTATGAGACAGGCGAAATACCCTCAGACTTCAAGAAGAATATAACAATTCCAATCCCAAAGAAAGCTGGTGTTCAACAAGTGTGAACATTCTTTACAGACGAATGGAAAAACTGGTAGGAGCCGATCTCGGGGAAGATCTGTTTGTTTTCCGTAGAAATGTTGGAACAATTGAGGCAATACTGTCCCTACGACTTATCTTAGAAGATAGATTAAGGAAAGGCAAACCGACGTTTCTAGCGTTTGTGGACTTAGAGAAAGCTTTTGACAATTTTGACTGGAATACTCTCTTTCAAATTCTGAAGGTGTCAGGGGTAAAATACAGGGAGCGAAAGACTATTTACAATTTGTACAGAAACCAGATGGCAGTTATAAGAGTCGAGGGACATGAAAGGGAAGCAGTGGTTGGGAAGGGATTGAGACAAGGTTGTAGCCTATCCCCGATGTTATTCAATCCGTATATTGAGCAATCAGTAAAGGAAACAAAAGAAAAATTCGGAGTAGATATTAAAATCCATGGAGAAGAAATAAAAACTTTGAGGTTCGCCGATGGCATTGTAATTCTGTCAGAGACAGCAAAGGACTTCGAAGAGCAGTTGAGCGGAATGGACAGCGTCTTGAAAGGAGGATATAAGATGAACATCAAGAAAAGCAAAACGAGGATAATGGAATGTAGTCGAATTAAGTCGGGTGATGCTGAGGGAACGCCGGCCGTGGTGGCCGTGCGGTTCTAAGCGCTTCAGTCTGGCACCGCGTGACCGCTACGGTAGCAGGTTCGAATCCTGCCTCGGGCATGGATGTGCATGATGTCCTTAGCTTAGTTAGGTTTAAGTAGATCTAAGTTCTAGGGGACTGATGACCTCAGATGTTAAGTCTCATAGTGGTCAGAGCCTTTTGAACCTTTTTTTTTTTTTTTTTTTTTTTTTTGCTGAGGGAACTTGATTAGGAAATGAGACGCGTAAAGTAGTAAATAAGTTTTGCTATTTGGGGAGCAAAATAACTGATGATGGTCGAAGTAGAGAGGATATAAAATGTAGACTGGAAATGGCAAGGAAAGCGTTTCTGAAGAAGAGAAATTTGTTAACATCGAGTATAGATTTAAGTATCAGGAAGTCGTTTCTGAAAGCATTTGTATGGAGCGTAGCCATGTATGGAAGTGAAACGTGGACGATAAATGGTTTGGACAAGAAGAGAATAGAAGCTTTCGAAATGTGGTGCTACAGAAGAATGCTGAAAATTAGATGGGTAGATCACATAACTAATGAGGAGGTAATGAATAATGGGGGAGAAGAGAAATTTGTGGCACAACTTGACTAGAAGAAGGGATCGGTTGGTAGGACATGTTCTGAGGCATCATGGGATCACCAATTTAGTATTGGAGTGCAGCGTGGAGTGTAAAAATCGTAGAGGGAGACCAAGAGGTGAATACACTAAACAGATTGAGAAGGATTTAGATTGCAGTAGGTACTGGGAGATGAAGAAGCTTGCACAAGATAGAGTAGCATGGAGAGCTGCATCAAACCAGTCTCTGGACTGAAGACCACAACAACAAAAATTGATTTACTGTTACTCACCGAGGTGACGTACGTCGCTGCGCGCTCAGCGACTGGATTTGTCAATCCTACCTTAGCCGGCAGGGGGCAGTGATACACCTCGCTCCGCTGGGCTACTCTGTTTTCGAACATCTTTTGTAAATGTGATCTGTCGGAAGCGTAGAAGCAACAAAATTATTGTCCTCACTGTAACCAGGCGAAAGCTTTTCTTATTTTCTGTTTCTTTGCTTTTTCCCTTTCTTTTCTTATTAACAGACTTTATTTAACAAAGAACACTTAGGGCATTTACTGTTAGCGATGCAGTTCTGAAATTTATACTGATTTACTTGTGACGCAGTATGGCAGGTTTTTGCTAACCGGCGGAGACCGCAGGACCAGTAAAAAAAGAAATGAATATTATTTCCGTATAAACACACAACTGTCTAACGCAGTGCACAAAAGTACTGCGTGCCGCATGCAAAACTCGAACCCTGATTTCCACACGCTAAAGTCGCGCGCGTTGGTCCGGAACCACGCCGACGTGAATACCTCATTTGGGTTGGGATGATCAGGTGCGAAGGACCGATAGGCCCAGCCGCTGCAAGTGCGGCTAGGCAGTTCACTTTTGGGGTATTTCCCGATATTTCCGATCTCATGTGTCTCGTATTAAATTATTTGCTTCATTGTTATCTGTGTCGCTTCGAGGGTTTTAAACATTAATAACGTAACTCTCAGTCGTTTTCGAGAAAATCGAGCTTAAAAATTTTAGGCGTGCTTATATGCTTCCCGTGGCCGCTAGTGGGCAACAAGCCCGCAGCCGGGAGAATAAGTACCAGTTTCATAAGCACGAGCACTCAGGGCTGAATCTCGCCGCCAGTAAACTATATTTTGTGAGCAAACACTCCTGGAAATTGAAATAAGAACACCGTGAATTCATTGTCCCAGGAAGGGGAAACTTTATTGACACATTCCTGGGGTCAGATACATCACATGATCACACTGACAGAACCACAGGCACATAGACACAGGCAACAGAGCATGCACAATGTCGGCACTAGTACAGTGTATATCCACCTTTCGCAGCAATGCAGGCTGCTATTCTCCCATGGAGACGATCGTAGAGATGCTGGATGTAGTCCTGTGGAACGGCTTGCCATGCCATTTCCACCTGGCGCCTCGGTTGGACCAGCGTTCGTGCTGGACGTGCAGACCGCGTGAGACGACGCTTCATCCAGTCCCAAACATGCTCAATGGGGGACAGATCCGGAGATCTTGCTGGCCAGGGTAGTTGACTTACACCTTCTAGAGCACGTTGGGTGGCACGGGATACATGCGGACGTGCATTGTCCTGTTGGAACAGCAAGTTCCCTTGCCGGTGTAGGAATGGTAGAACGATGGGTTCGATGACGGTTTGGATGTACCGTGCACTATTCAGTGTCCCCTCGACGATCACCAGTGGTGTACGGCCAGTGTAGGAGATCGCTCCCCACACCATGATGCCGGGTGTTGGCCCTGTGTGCCTCGGTCGTATGCAGTCCTGATTGTGGCGCTCACCTGCACGGCGCCAAACACTCATACGACCATCATTGGCACCAAGGCAGAAGCGACTCTCATCGCTGAAGACGACACGTCTCCATTCGTCCCTCCATTCACGCCTGTCGCGACACCACTGGAGGCGGGCTGCACGATGTTGGGGCGTGAGCGGAAGACGGCCTAACGGTGTGCGGGACTGTAGCCCAGCTTCATGGAGACGGTTGCGAATGGTCCTCGCCGATACCCCAGGAGCAACAGTGTCCCTAATTTGCTGGGAAGTGGCGGTGCGGTCCCCTACGGCACTGCGTAGGATCCTACGGTCTTGGCGTGCATCCGTGCGTCGCTGCGGTCCGGTCCCAGGTCGACGGGCACGTGCACCTTCCGCCGACCACTGGCGACAACATCGATGTACTGTGGAGACCTCACGCCCCACGTGTTGAGCAATTCGGCGGTACGTCCACCCGGCCTCCCGCATGCCCACTATACGCCCTCGCTCAAAGTCCGTCAACTGCACATACGGTTCACGCCCACGCTGTCGCGGCATGCTACCAGTGTTAAAGACTGCGATGGAGCTCCGTATGCCACGGCAAACTGGCTGACACTGACGGCGGCGGTGCACAAATGCTGCGCAGCTAGCGCCATTCGACGGCCAACACCGCGGTTCCTGGTGTGTCCGCTGTGCCGTGCGTGTGATCATTGCTTGTACAGCCCTCTCGCAGTGTCCGGAGCAAGTATGGTGGGTCTGACACACCGGTGTCAATGTGTTCTTTTTTCCATTTCCAGGAGTGTAGTATGGTGATATGTTTCGAGATGCAATATACGTCACTAAATTGTGTGTCGACCGAGAACCGTTTCTGAATGTAAATCAAGGTTTTTTTGCAATAGATATATTGAAAAAATCATGCAAATACTAAAATTCGCCGTTCATTACATGTGCTATACACTGTGCTATAATGGGATAGCATACGCAAATATGCAGATTACGGTAGAATCACGTAAAAACGGTATAAAAGGGGAGTGCATTGGGGGAGCTGTCACTTGTACTCAGGAGGTGATTCATGTGTAAAGGTGCCCGACTGATTATGGTCGCACGACGGCAATTAACAGACTCTGAACGCGGAATTGTAGTTGGAGCTCGACGCATGGGACATCCCATTTCGGAAATCGTTAGGGAATTCAATATTCTGAGATCCGCGGTGTCAAGAGTGTGCTGAGAATACCGAATTTCAGTCATTACCTCCCACCAAGGACAACGCATCGGTCGACGGCCTGGGCTATGGCAGCAGAAGACCGACGCGAGTACCTTTGGTAATACGTAGCACAACATCGCCTGCAACGTCTATTCTGGGCTCGTGACAATATCGGTTGGATCCCACACGACTGGAAACCGTGACCTCGTCAGATGCGGGACGCATTTCAGTTGGTAATAGCCGACGGTAGTGAACGAGTGTGGTGAAGTTCCTACGAAACGACGGACTAGGCAATGTGCAGGCTGATGGTGGCTCCATAATGGTGTGGGTTGTGTTTGCATGGCATAGACTGGGTCCTTTGGTCCATCCGTAGCGATCAATGACTGAAAATTACTATGTTCGGCTACTTGGAGAGCATTTTCAGTCATCCATGGACTTCACGTTCCCAAACAACGATGTCATGTCACCGGGCCACAATTGTTCGCGATGAAGTCCATATGGAAAAATAGAACAATTCGACCCTTTTGCACGTTTTGTTACTGTCAAGGTACAACAAATTAAAATATTTATTGTCGCGTTTAAAGTGAAACTACACATGGCGTGGTCAGCGAGGTGTGCTTGGCGAGAGTAGGGTTATCTGTTGCACTTCGCTAGAGAGATTTCACACGAGTTACACTCACCTGGTTCCGCTATTTATAAAGGTATTCTGGAGTGGAAACTTTATAAATCTTATGTAACTCATAAATCTTCAGGCAGGCTGAACAAATTTGCAGAGAGAGCGTCGATTATAAGGGTACCCTTCACCAAACGTCCTAATCGATTTTTTTTCAGAGATTGACACTACCAGTTCAAGTGCAAAGTTCATTAACAGAACATTCCGTCCAGAGGCATTAGAACTCGGTTACGATGCGACTTATCACGGAAAAGAATGCGCGACGCCGCTCAGAATGGAACAAACAATCCCATTATACACCTGTGGAGCAACGGAAGAAGCTGCTTCGGATGGATGAAACACGATACACCATGACGAACTCGGATGTGTGCGTGAGGTGCCTAGCGAACGTTATTTACCTGAGTGTGCTGTGGCAACTTGAGAAACTCGGTGAATGCTTTCGGATAATGTGAAACTCTTTAGGTCTGACTGTCATTTTGGGCAATGACAAAACGATCACAGGTGTTGCTAGATACATTTAGTCTACAGTAAGCATTTTGGACAATGACAGACGATCACAGGTGTTGCTAGATACATTTAGTCTACAGCAAGCTTCTCAAATATGACAGAAGAATAGAACTGGGCATTTGCTGTATTATCATGATAACGAGCCTGTCGACCTACAAGCAGGCGTATTTACTGAACTGATATCATGATCGAAGTACTGACCCGAACCCCGTAA
This sequence comes from Schistocerca nitens, assembly GCF_023898315.1. Lineage (NCBI taxonomy): Eukaryota > Metazoa > Arthropoda > Insecta > Orthoptera > Acrididae > Schistocerca > Schistocerca nitens. Next base: position 357,017,990 of record NC_064614.1, on the reverse strand, counting down.
ATCGTCTCTTAAGTGGTCTAGACACCGGTTGCGTGCCACATCAATTCGCACAATTACCCAGCAACAGCTACCCTCCAAATTCCAGGGAGGCTGGTATCATAATACACCGCCAGTGCACTGGAACCTAGCGGATTGTGTGTGTGTGTGTGTGTGTGTGTGTGTGTGTGTGTGTGTGTGTGTGTGTGTGTTTGGTTCTTATGGGAGGTCAACGGCGAGGTTATCAACGCCCTTACACTCATTAAAACAAACGAATGTGGAGATAAGCAATAAAACTGTTGCACTCTCAGGCACTCGAAATGATCACCCAGTCATTCTATCTCACATGCGCTTCATCTCCCCATAATCTTGGAAAAAAATTTGGACAATTCACAAAACTTTAAAATTGGAATCACATTCGTTTAGCCATTACTTAAAATAGAGGGCAGAACCGCCGCGGTCCGCTGGTCAGAAAATGAAACACAGTCTAACTAAATGTGGTGCACAGTGATCTGCAAGCACACATTGGAGGGTCCTCTCGCCGGAGTAAGTAGCCATGCGTCATAGGGCTGTGGCCTATGCGATGACGAGTAAAAAGTACCTCGTCCCGTCGACCTGGCAAGAAGGATGTACGCCATGGCTGAGTTTTGGGCTTTACTACATGGAGCTTATTGTCGGCCACTTCCAGCCAAATCGTCTTCCCATCGACTCATGACTTTGCATCTCAACAACGAGGTGACCGCATGCAGGGAGAAAGCACAATGAAATAACTGAGGATCACGACACGCCTTCTTGGCTGCTACACCCGCCGTTTCGTTCCCCGCAATACTCATGTGCCCTGGTACCCAGCAGAATGAGACTTCCCTCCCCAGTCATTGTACAGAGGGGTCCAAAAAATGTATCCACTGTTTAGAAGTCCATAACTGGCAAACTAATTGAGGCAGTTGGTAGTGTAATAGTTGTGTAATAGTTGGTAGTTCCGGCAAACTCCACACAAGCGTTGTATTGCGTTGTTTTGTTTTGTCAGATGACAGTCCCCAGATAGTCAGTGTTTTGTTCTTAGTTGCACCTTGTTGCAACGATGAAGAGTTTGCAGAGATGATTGTGTGGTTTGATGAGGCACAGTTCAAACTCAATGGTACAGTAAATAGCCACAATTGCATCTACTGGGCCGCCGAAAATCCGAACGTCCATGTAGACAAAGCCGTGAATTTGCCAGGAGTAAATGTGTGGTGTGAGTTGTCTTACCGGGACTTGATTGGGCCATTCTTCTTTGACGGCACAGTTACCGGTGAGATGTACCTTCAGAAGCTTCAGACATCCAGTTTACCTGCCATCCGAGACTTGTATGGAGACGGAAGAGTTTTCTTTCAACAAGATGGTGCCCCAGCCCTCTACCAAAATCGTGTTATGGCGTATCTCGACGAAAATCTACCAGGAAGGTGGATAGGCCGTAGAGGTGCTGTGGAATATCCACCACGTTCCCCAGACCTCACTCCTCTAGACTTTTACCTGTGGGGAACACTAAAGGACGTCGTATATCGACAAAACCACGCACATTGGATGAACTTCCAGAATCCATCGTACATTCATGTGCAAATATCCAACTGAATACGTTGCAGTCAGTAGTTCGTGCTGCAGTTCGGCGGCATTGTTTGTGTGTGGATGTTAATAGTTCAAAATGGCTCTGAGCACTATGTGACTTAACATCTGAGGTCATCAATCCCCTATAACTGAGAACTACTTAAACCTAACTAACCTAACGACATCACACACATCCATGCCCGAGGCAGGATTCGAACCTGCGACCGTAGCGGGATGTTAATGGTGACCACATCGAACACCTACAGTGATATCTTTAAGTTGGACTTTAAGCTACACTTTCACCAAAAATGAGACAACTCCGTCAATTAGTTTGCAAGTTATGGACTTTTAAACAGTGGATACATTTTCTGGACCCCTCTGTAGTTGGAGGAGGGTATCCGGAACCTAGTGGAGAGCTCGTATGACATAACAGTAGCAAAGCGAGATCTTACATCGCAATGGGTGTCCGTATTTACCTGTGTCTCTTCCGAGAATTTATAATACAGAGGAGTTTCAATTATTAGAAGGACAAGAAAAAGTCATGAATAAACGCTAAGAAACTTTCTTGTTATTCTCGACTAAATTCAGGCAGGTAATGAAACGACGGTTCATGAAGCACCTGTATCACGAACTATCGACATTCATGGCGTGATCTGTTGCTGCCTGTCGAATTTGAACCTGTGCTGACTGAAAAAGTGAGGAGGAATTAGTTGTAGTGTGATCATCCATGGCATGACTTCGGAGTCCGTGAAGCGCCTTCTAACAGGGCGGCCACAGGCCGCTGGGCCTTGACATTTGGCCATTCACTGCAGAAGTCCCAACCAACTGGCTTCTGCTCTCTCCCATGTCACGAATAGTGTGCGCTGTAAAGGAACTGATTATTATATTGTTAATCACTCAGTGACGACATTTTAAGTACATGCCAGCTCTTAATAGTCACTGTGTTTCCACAACGTTGGATTCACGACGCTCCGGCTCATAAGCTACGTTGGCGTTAAATTCAAAGAGGCACTTGAGTGTGTCATTGTGATGTCTATCTATGAAACGGTGTCTTTCCTTCGGTTCCTTCGGTGCATTCATTTTAATGTTGACTTTTCTGCTGTGTCAATCCCAAGTGATTTTTTTCCAAAAGAGGTATGTACATAAGAACCTAGATTTTTCTGCAAATCAACTAGTTTTGTGCGTAGCGTCCTCTTCAATGAGTGTTTCATATTTTCTTTTATATAAACATCATTAAAATCATACGCACCGGATCAATTAGTTACTGTGTCTGCTGTTTTTTGTTTTGTCTTAAGAAGATAAATTCAAAGTTAAGGTACTCTATCGCCCTACACCTAACTGGAACGAAAATTTAGTACATAAAAAGTGGCGAATATGATAGACGTAGAAAACGACTTGCCTTTGATGAGCACATGGCTATGAGATTTTCGTCTTAAGGCGATTTTTCTTTACGACGGTTCACTTTCTATGCCCATGTTTCGATTTATAATAAATACGTTTAAGAGATCCTGTCCTCAGCAAAAGAGAATTTCTTGTTTTTTCTTCAGTCATCCATATTTCGGTGATGTTTCACTGAAGTGGGTTTCCTTTTCTTAACAACACACGTTGTTACTTAAGTCGCTACCTGTCTTCCGCAGCTCAGCCGATTTTTCGACACACTTTGTCACGTGCAGCTCTGTTGTCTGCGGCTATGATTTCCCGTTATCAACACTCCGCGAACCGTATTGGCAACGTGCTGTTTCACTGTTTACGATACTGTCAGCTGCGACACATGGTTACGTGAGTGCAAAGGGAAAATAGCTTTACATAAATGTCGCTCCGCGCTGACGTCACATAGGTTTGTTGCCGTTACGAAGACACATCTATTTCATTCCGTCAGTGGTGATGCCACCAGCCTGTATATTAACCACCGGCCGCCACCGCATTGTTGTCATGGAATAAATATGGAACGCGTGGCAGCACCCTTACATATTCATGTCATTTGACAAACGATGTAAATTAACTTGGTCACCTCGTTGAAGAAAGGTAGCCTTAGGAAGTAGTTAACTGCTGTGGAAGGCGTGCCACAATCAGTCGCTATTGTGTTATCAAATTTGTTTTATCCTTCTTCAGCGATTTCTTTTGTTCTCACACCCATCTGCGGGAGGTGTACAGTTAGTTTCTCACACAGAAAAGATAGAAGGCCCTACATTTGTTCTCAACGTAGTATTCTCTTCTTCCATTCCGTTGGTGTGACTACCAAAAGATGAGCACAACGCATCGAAAACGCAGTTGCGAAGTTACAGCACAATAACACACAGCTGACAGGAACCAAAAGTTGCAGTCGACCTTTTTTTAAATAACCTGTTTGCGCAAATTTTGCCAGTTGATTGTACTCAGTTTTTTCGTGTATTGTACTTGCGATACTGGATAACTTTGCAGATTTATCTTATATTATTATATACAAACTATATATTTCATTTAAATAGGCTACGGTAAACAAAATGGTTCAAATGGCTCTGAGCACTATGGGACTTAACTTCTGAGGTCATCAGTGCCCTAGAACTTAGAACTACTTAAACCTAACTAACCTAAGGACATCACACACATCCATGCCCGAGGCAGGATTCGAACCTGCGACCGTAGCGGCCGCGCGGTTCCAGACTGTAGCGCCTAGAACCGCTCGGCCACCGCGGCTGGCTACGGTAAACACTAATATATAACATCTATTTTGATAATATTGTTGTATGCATTTCCAGGGCTAACTTTTTTTTAAAGATCATCGCATTTGCCAGTTACTTCTTAACAACTACAGAGATTGACAACAGGTATAATTCAAGTGTGTGTAAGTATTGGAGGGACATGGGGATTGAGATGATGTATTTGTATGTTTAGTTTCGTCATTCTATAGAAAATTGCTGGATCACTAGTTTTATGTCAGGATTTCTGTTTCTTATAGGAGATCAATTTTTTTAGTTTTTCTTTATAATGTGTATTATTTCCGTATTCTTTTCAGTGTCTGTGCTTATGTTCGTCTCAGATTGGTGGAAAGCAATGGCCGACCTGCTTATACTGTTTAATCGTAGTGCATCTATATCTTCTCTGTATAGGGCGCAGAATCTTCTCCCTGCCTGTCCCACATAGTAACAGGAACAATAATGGCAATAATCTTATAAATTACTGGCAGGCTGTGAATGTTCTCGTCTTTTTTAACAGTATGTGTGCGTCTGCCACACTTTACTTATTTTCATACTATTATTACAATTTATGTTTTCATTTCTACAAGACAAAGATTCTATCAACAACAGGCAGACATACGTAATTTTCGTTTGTGGGGACTGAGGAGGAACACTGGCTATACAGTTATTGTTGATTTTATATGATTTCGTCTTAATGTTACCGTGGGGATTATCAATTCATGCAGGAATGTAACTATTATTTTGTATAATGGATTTATGTTTTGTAACACAAGCTGTTCTTTTCGATCTAGTCGCATTTCATATAGTCTGTTAAACATTGCCCTGAAGTAAGTTATTTTGTTGTTTTGGGTGACATACACATGTCGTGAAAGTGGTTCCTAAGGATCTGGAACTCTTGTCTGTTATTATTTTTAATTATTATGACGTCGAGGTAACTGAATGCACCCCCATTTGGTTTTCTACTGTGAATTTGATTTTTGGTGCATTTTATTTAACTCATCTGCAACTAACTGGATTTAATTTGTAGAACCTCGAAACGGAATCAGAGAGTTATCAACATATTTTCTACAATCTACAGTTTTGCTCTTTATCTGGAAATACTTTGCAAAATAATTAATTTCTGTATCATTGATAGTAATTTGATTTTTCCTTAACGGCTAATATGTATCACCTGTCATGGAAAAATTTAAAAACTTGTCTTGAAATTGCACCCCTCCTCACTATTATCGTTGTTACTTTATAAATCATTGCGCTTTCCTCCTCCTGTGTTAATACTGCAGAAAGTTAGCATCGAAAATGACTTTCGGCGCTCAAATGGTTCAAATGGTATTGAGCGCTATGGGACTTAACATCTGAGGTCATCAGTCCCCTAGAACTTAGAACTACTTAAACCTAACTGACCTAAGGACATCACACACATCCATGCCCGAGGCAGGACTCGAACCTGCGACCGTAGCGGTCACGCGGTTCCAGACTGAAGCGTCTAGAACCGCTCGGCCACAGCTGCCGGCTTTCGGCGCTGAATTTGGAGCTCTAGTGACTCAAGGTGCACCCTGCGTACTTAGCAAGAGCGGCACGGAGTACGCAGCCTCTGGGGTCTGCCAAACGCTTACGGGACCAAGCGCAGCGCTGCGTTCTGCCAGTGCGAGTGAAAGCTGCAGCGGACTGCCCGCTCCCTCATCTGTTGCGTAGTGTCAGCCATGCGGAAGCGTTAACGGCGCGGGCGCCACACTGCAGGAAAGCGAAATCACCCATCAGCCTCCGCCGTCTCGTCGGGCATGCAGCCGTTAGCACTTCTGGTTTACGCACAGAGACGCACAATAGTCCACTTTCAGCACGCTTTCCCTCTCTTCTGTTTACAGCTGAGTTGCAGCAACAACTAACAAATACGTACTTTCGTTCACTTCATGTATATTGCCGTTTACCTCATATTACGTTCTTATTTATGACGTAAATTTTGTAAGGTTGGTCTGTACACAGTTTCATCAATCCATTCTTATTATGCGAATCCACACCGTAATAAAAAGTTATAGGATTCCGCCTTATACTGATATACACTGGCAAAAGTCATGGGCTAGCAATACACACATAAATGGCGGTAGCGTCACGTACACGAGGTATGAAAGGGCTGAGTATTGGCGGAGATATCACTTGTACTTAGGTGATTCGTGTCAAAGGTTTGTGACGTGATTACAGGCGCAGAACGGGACTGTTTAATGTGAAAAGGTTTCCGACTTGAATAAAAATGGAATTGAGGGTATGGCATCGCTGGCCGGGAGGCCCCTATACGGGGAAGGTCGGCCGCCGAGTGCTAGTCTTATTTCACTCGACGCCACATTTTTTTTTCTATATTGCCCGTTGATTTTGTTCGTGGCGGACGTCGGATGACAACCGTTCACGTTGTTCGTTGATCCGTTCACTCAGGTTTTTTTATTTTTTTATTTTTTTTATTTATTTTTTTATTTTTTTATTACAGAGCGGAGCTAAACCCTCTGATCGAACACGCTGAGCTATCGTGCCGGCTGCATTTGGCGACTTGCGAGCCGGTGATGAAGATGAATTGATGATGAGGACAACACAGTACGCACACGGCCTGGAATCAAACGCGGGCCCGCTTGCACGGGGGCGAGCACGTTACCACCCAAGCTAAGCAAGTGGACTCCGACTTGAATATCGGTGCACGACGGGACTTAACAAACTTTGAACGCGGAATGGTAGATGGAGCTAGACGCATAGGACATTCCCTTTCGGAAATCGTTATGGAATTAAAGTGTGCCGAGAATACCAAATTTCAGACATTACCTCTAACCACAAACATTGCAGTAGCCGACGACTTAACTTAACGACCGAGAGCAGCGGTGTTTGCGTAGAGTTGTCAGTGCTAATAGACAAGCAGTACTGCGTGAAATAACGGCAGAAATCAATGTGCGACGTACGACGAACGTATCCGTTAGGACAGTGCGGAGAAATTTAGCTGTAATGGGCTGTGGCAGCAGACGACTGACGCGAGTGCCTTTGCTGGCAGCAAATCACCTGCAGCTTCTCTCCTGGGCTTGTGACCATGTCGGTTGGACCCTAGACTACTGGAAAGACCTTGGTCTGGTCAGATGAGTCCCGATGTCAGTTGGTAGGAGCGGATGGTAGGAGTTCGAGTGTGGTGTAGATCCCACGAAGCCTTGGACCTAAGTTGTCAACAAGGCACTGTTCAAGCTGGTGCTATGGGCTGTGTTTATATGGAATGGACTAGGTCATCACGTCCAACTGGACCTTTCGTTGAATGGAAATGGCTTTTTCAGCTACATGGACTTCATGTTCCCAAACAACTATGGAATTTTTATAGATCACAATGCGCCATGTCATTGGCCACAATCGTGCGCAGTTGGTTTGAAGAATATTCTGGAGAATTCGAGCGAATGATTTGGCCACACATATTTTCCTGATTTACCTAAATCAATTAAAGCAAATGATTGGACGGCTCACTTGAAACTTGAAAGCTTATACTTTGTTCAATCCGAGATTATTTTCCATTTCCACTGGCCCCGTTATCAACTGTTTGTTTAGCCTTTATCTTAGAATTTTCCTTTTTTTACATTCGGCAGAGGCAGCAGTCAAGTTCCCGTCCATCCACCCTGATTTAGCTTCCTCGTGGTTCTCCTTAACTCATTTCAGCCGAGTGGTCGGTGAAAACCTGAATCATGTTAGTCAGACTGAGAATTTAATGTTCTTACTCAACAAAATGGCTCTGAGCACTATGGGACTTAACTGCTGTCGTCATCAGTCCCCTATAACTTAGAACCACTTAAACCTAACTAACCTAAGGACATCACACATATCCATGCCCGAGGCAGGATTCAAACCTGCGACCGTAGCGATCTCGCGGTTCCAAACTGTAGCGCCTAGAACCGCTCGGCCACCCCGGCCGGTCGATCCTCTTCAATTGCCGTCGTCACGCACGCAACACACACTTTCGTACGTTTTGTGACTTAGCGGATAATGTTTTTCCGCTTTCTCTGTATTCAGTATAAATTTTCTATACAGTGCCTCATGAAACACCAAAAACTTCGGCTACCTTGGTTACGGAAGCGCCATCATATGAGCATTAACAATTTGACCACGTTCAAATTCATTGCACTCCGACATGATGCAGTCACAACTACACAGGACACAGTTCTGGCTCCGACTGACACTTGCAACGTATTAAGGACATTGCACAGGTGCCGTTCAAGTAAAATGCAACAGCGCAACTTGCATGCTTGGCTAGCGTCTGCATTTGTGTTCAAGCACGTATTTCTCGCAGTGTTGCCATATTTTTTGTCCGCCCCCTGTACTATCTTCAGTACTACACTCCTGGAAATTGAAATAAGAACACCGTGAATTCATTGTCCCAGGAAGGGGAAACTTTATTGACACATTCCTGGGGTCAGATACATCACATGATCACACTGACAGAACCACAGGCACATAGACACAGGCAACAGAGCATGCACAATGTCGGCACTAGTACAGTGTATATCCACCTTTCGCAGCAATGCAGGCTGCTATTCTCCCATGGAGACGATCGTAGAGGTGCTGGATGTTGTCCTGTGGAACGGCTTGCCATGCCATTTCCACCTGGCGCCTCAGTTGGACCAGCGTTCGTGCTGGACGTGCAGACCGCGTGAGACGACGCTTCATCCAGTCCCAAACATGCTCAATGGGGGACAGATCCGGAGATCTTGCTGGCCAGGGTAGTTGACTTACACCTTCTAGAGCACGTTGGGTGGCACGGGATACATGCGGACGTGCATTGTCCTGTTGGAACAGCAAGTTCCCTTGCCGGTCTAGGAATGGTAGAACGATGGGTTCGATGACGGTTTGGATGTACCGTGCACTATTCAGTGTCCCCTCGAAGATCACCAGTGGTGTACGGCCAGTGTAGGAGATCGCTCCCCACACCATGATGCCGGGTGTTGGCCCTGTGTGCCTCGGTCGTATGCAGTCCTGATTGTGGCGCTCACCTGCACGGCGCCAAACACGCATACGACCATCATTGGCACCAAGGCAGAAGCGACTCTCATCGCTGAAGACGACACGTCTCCATTCGTCCCTCCATTCACGCCTGTCGCGACACCACTGGAGGCGGGCTGCACGATGTTGGGGCGTGAGCGGAAGACGGCCTAACGGTGTGCGGGACCGTAGCCCAGCTTCATGGAGACGGTTGCGAATGGTCCTCGCCGATACCCCAGGAGCAACAGTGTCCCTAATTTGCTGGGAAGTGGCGGTGCGGTCCCCTACGGCACTGCGTAGGATCCTACGGTCTTGGCGTGCATCCGTGCGTCGCTGCGGTCCGGTCCCAGGTCGACGGGCACGTGCACCTTCCGCCGACCACTGGCGACAACATCGATGTACTGTGGAGACCTCACGCCCCACGTGTTGAGCAATTCGGCGGTACGTCCACCCGGCCTCCCGCATGCCCACTATACGCCCTCGCTCAAAGTCCGTCAACTGCACATACGGTTCACGTCCACGCTGTCGCGGCATGCTACCAGTGTTAAAAGACTGCGATGGAGCTCCGTATGCCACGGCAAACTGGCTGACACTGACGGCGGCGGTGCACAAATGCTGCGCAGCTAGCGCCATTCGACGGCCAACACCGCGGTTCCTGGTGTGTCCGCTGTGCCGTGCGTGTGATCATTGCTTGTACAGCCCTCTCGCAGTGTCCGGAGCAAGTATGGTGGGTCTGACACACCGGTGTCAATGTGTTCTTTTTTCCATTTCCAGGAGTGTATTATCCTCGACGGCAGTGATCTTATCGGGAAACGGTAGTTGCAGCATAACACTCACTAGGCTATCATAAATGATGCGGGATTGCTGCCCGTAATTCGTATATCGAAAGCAACAACAGAATGAACGAAATACGATGAAACTGGGGTATCATGTATTATACACACTCCATGTGGGAGCAGAATTAGGATGTCCGAGCCAACTTTCTCTTCGGAGGTTTGCTATAAACAAAGGCAGCGAGTTATTGAAAACAAGGAGAAATTCGCCTCATCGAATTTTATCAGTCACTTGTAATCATCTTTGTCCGCTGTCAATTAACATCGCCGTAGTCTATGTTCTTCTGGGAAACTGTAAGGTAACGAATGTAAAATGATCGTATGATACTACTGGCCGGGAGACCCTATCTGTTCAGCTGCCTATTGCAAGTATTCTTATTTGACGCCATTTCGCGAGCTGCTCGTCGATGATAATGGGATGATGACAAGAACAACACAACTCCCAGCCTCCAAGCGACTAAAATCTTAAACCTGGCCGGGAATCGAAACCGGGCTCTCTGCAGTTTTGTCAGCCGCACTGATCGCTGAACTACGCACATCAACGATAACGTAATGATAAGAGGATGGAGTGTTTATCTTGCCATTGTTGAACATCTTGTGCAGTCCGTGGTGGAGTGTGATTACTACAGAATATTCTTCGTTATCTAGATATGGTCCAGAAGCAACATGGACAGTGCAGTCCTTTGTGAAAATCACTTTCAATAGTAGAGTACTGATTTTCGTCCACTATTATTATTTAGTGATAACGAATGGTCATGAGTAGCCTACGCTGTGATAACGGTGCACACTGTTCCTCTCTATTCGCGTAACACACGGGCGGTTGTCGGTGCGGTTGCACCAACTACCGCTCTCCAGTATTGTGCTCTTGTTGAAAATCAGAGGTTTCTCCCATTTCGCTTTCCTTTCGGCTGGACAAGTGCAAGGACGAATACGTAATGCGCCGCCTATCGTACCACAGAGGAACTTCCTTTCATGTAAACACCAACGATATTTACAGCGTGTAAAAGATCAGTTTTATAGCGAACAAATATGGATGGTTTCCGGAACACAGGAGCTTCTATCAATGTGATAACCGTTTTACGTTCAAAAGTGAATAAAACTGTGACGGAAAGTTGCTGCTATCTCCGGTCTTATTTCACTAAACTAGGAGCAGTCCAGTAATAACCCAGAGACGTGAGGCAGTGGTCGGGCACTGGACTCGCATTCGCGGGGGAGGCGGCTCAAACCCCCATCCGTGCATCCAGATTCAGGTTTTATTTCGTGATTTCTCTAAATCACGTAAGGCACATGACGGAATGGCTTCTACGAAAAGAACATGACCAATCTCCTTCCCAATTTGAGCTTCTGCCTCGTCTTAAATGACCATGCCATCGACGGAACGTTAAGCCATAATCTTCTTATTCCTTCGAAAGAGGCATACTTTTTCTAGTTTTCTTTCCTCGTTCATTCTGTCAATGTAAGTTATGCATTGAGTTCGTTCTTGACCTGCTTTCGCAAGTCACTGAAATTTGAATAGTCTTCTGTGAATATACCCCTATCTTCCCATAAAACTTCACGTGCGTATCAATTGAGGATTCCCGCAATATTTTCGTGCTAATCAGTTAGTTCTGTCACATATAGTCAACTCTTCTTTGGACATCGCAGCATTTTGTGGTTTCAATCTCTCACATCCGAAAAATATTCTCATTCTGAAGCAACATATTAAAGTGCTAGTGGCTCGTACTCAGCAAATTGACCACGGCACTGCCTGCTATACGAACGCATATGAGCCTAATTTCGAGAGAGATAAAATTTTTGTTAACTGCTTTTTACACCATGTAACCAAACGTCTTTGGATACCAATTGGCTCACCTCCTGTATGACGTCAGCTGTGAATGGAGGGATGTATTTTAAACTGTTGGGCAGTTAAGAGCGTAGGAAGCAAATCAATGAAGGAATAGAAAAAATAGTGAAGTAGTAAAGAAGCAGTTAATAGCAGACTGGGTGGGTCAGGAGAGCTCGGTGACTTCGAACATAGACTATTCATTGGATATTACCTGAGTAACAGATTAACAGATTCATCATGGACGTATCAACCCTTCCAAAGCTGCCCAAGTCGACTCATGGTGATGAGACTATGAAGCGAAAACCGAAGGAATAACAACAGCTAAACAAAGACCAGGCAGACATCATACACTGACGGACAGGGACCGTCGAGTATTGCCGAGAATGGCTGGAAAAACATTGCATGAAATGAGCAGAAGGAATCACTTGCAAGTTCCAAAGTGCAACCAGCTACACCGAGGGGCCAAAGAAACAGGTACAGCCATGCGTATTCAAATACAGAGATATGTAAACAAGCAGAATACGACGCTACGGTCGACAACGCCTATATAAGACAACAAGTGTCTGGTGCAGTTGTTAGATCGGTTACTGCTGCTACAATGGCAGATTATCAAGATTTAAGGGATTTTGAACGTTGTGTTATAGTCGGCGCACGAGCGATGGGACACAGCATCTCCGAGGCAACGATGAGGTGGAGATTTTCTCGTACGACCACTTCACGAGTGTACCGTGAATATAAGGAATCCCGTAAAACATCAAATCTCCAATAGAGCTCCGGCCAGGAAAAGATCCAGCAAGAACAATATCGACGACGACTGAGGAGAGTCGTTCAACATGACAGAAATGCAACCCTTCCGTAAATTGCTGCATATTTCAATACTGGGCCACCAACAAGTGTCAGCATGCGAACCATTCATCGAAACATTATCGATATGGGCTTTCGGAGCCGAAGGTACACTCGTGTACCCTTTATGACTGCACGGCACAAAGCTTTACCCCTCGCCTGGGCCCGTCAACACCGACATTGAACTGTTGACGACTGGAAACGTGTTGCCTGCTCGGACGAGTCTCGTTTCAAATCGTATCGAGCGGATGGACGTTTACGAGTATGGAGACAACCTCACGAATCCATGGACCTTGCATATCAGTAGGGGACTGTTCAAGCTGGTGGAGAATCTTAAATGGTGTGGGGAGTGTGCAACTGGAATGATATGGGACCCTGATACGTCTAGATACGACTCTGATAGGTGACACATACGTAAGCATCCTGTCTGATCACTTGCATCGTTCATGTCCATTGTACATTCAGACGGACTTGGGCAATTCCAGCAGGACAATGCGACACACCATACGTCCAGAATTGTCACATAGTGGCTCCAGGAACACTCCTCTGAGTTTAAGTACTTCCGCTGGCCACCAAACTCCCCAGACGTGAACATTATTAAGCATATCTGGGATGCCTTGCAACGTGTTGTTCAGAAGAGATCTCCACCCCCTCGTACTCTTACGGATTTATGGATAGCCCTGCAATTCCTCCCAGCAATACTTCAGACGTTAGTCTAGTCCATGCCACGTCGTGTTGCGGCACTTCTGAGTGCTCACGGGGGCCCTACGCCATATTAGGCAGGTGTACCAGTTTCTTTGGCTCTCGAGTATTGATGATGATGATGATGATGTTTGGTTTGTGGGGCGGTCGTCAGTGCCCGTGCAAAGTCCCAATTTTTACACAGTCTAATTTTAATTCAATCCAAACTATCAACTCTCACGAAAGATGATGATGATGATGAAATTATGGGGACAACACAAACACCGAGCCTCGGGCAGAGAAAATCCCCAACCCGGCCGGAAATCGAACCAGGGACCCCGTGATCCAGAGGCAGCAACGCTAGCTGCTAGACCACGAGCTGCGGATCTCTTGAGTGTAGTGCGGTGACTAATATACAGTTAATGCGTAAAGGACGAAATATCTTCGTACAAAAATGTGATAATGTAATGTGAAAACGACATCGATATACCAACTTTATTGATCTCCAGTACTGAGTACGGAAACATGTATCTGAATGTAAATAACCTGAAGATGGGCACAAGCCTGAAATCGGTCGTGTGTTAAATGAAATCACCTTCCGTTGTTACATCTACATACATATACACCGCTAGCTACCAAGCGGTTACTGGTAGCGGTCATTATTCTACACTTAAATGAAATATTATAAGGAATACTACGATATTGCAAGGTTTTCAGATGCCCTCTCGAGGGCTTGCATACATAAATGCGCTTGTGGGCTGATCCGCTGCATTTCAGCCAGGTAAGGGCGACCGTCAGTAAGTTGGTCGTACCTTCTGTGAACGACAAATTCGACACAGATCTGGAGTTCACGATTGAAACCTACAAACCACAAAAAACGACAGAAGTGCTGACTCTCCTGACCGTAGGTGCAAACGACTGAAAAAGAAACAGCCTTCCTTTTATTTACACGCTGGCCGGCCGGGGTGGCCGAGCGGTTCTAGGCGCTACAGTCTGGAAACGCGCGACTGCTACGGTCGCAGGTTCGAATCCTTCCTGGGGCATGGATGTGTGTGATGTCCTTAGGTTAGTTAGGTTTAAGTAGTCTAAGTTCTAGGGGACTGATGACCTTAGAAGTTAAGTCCCATAGTGCTCAGAACCATTTACACGCTGGCATGCTGATATTCCGCAAAACCTGTGTTGACAGTCGTAATGCTAAGTGAAATACTGATAATGTGGATGCTCAATTCGTTTTTATGTCGTTTGTGTGTGTGTGTGTGTGTGTGTGTGTGTGTGTGTGTGTGTGTGTGAAATCTTATGGGACTTAACTGCTAAGGTCATCAGTCCCTAAGCTTAGACACTACTTAACCTAAATAATCCTAAGGACAAACACACACACCCATGCCCGAGGGTGGACTCGAACCTCCGCCGGGATCAGCCGCACAGTCCATGACTGTATGTAGTTTGAATCATTATTCATGTACATTATGCTAAATCGATGTACTAAGCATTAATGTTAACAAATTATTTTTGTTTCGTTATTGAATTATTTTATGTATTTTATTGTCATTATTATTAAATCTTAGGCAGCTGTCGTATGTTAAAAGTTGGAGTGATAACAAAAATATATCTGGGGAGGAGAGGTGGAGAAAGTAAGAACTGTGAGCCTCCTCATCCCCAGAAATCACCCTGGACCTGTGACTGTGTTTGCTACTGTTAAGTACATTGCCTGACGAAAAAGATGAAGCACCCAGAAGGCATTGTTAGATATCACTGTAACTTTCTACACGAGCAGACCATCGACGGGTATGTCAATAATTAGAGTTGCAATTCTCTGTGTTAGGTGGAAACACCACAAAACGCATTAATGTTGTTCGTGTTTAGTTTTCTTCCCAGACCTGGTAGGGTGTATAACAGCGTCAGATGTAGAGTGATGACTGCGAATCACACGGAGATGCCGCATACTCGTGTGAGGCAGCATTATCTGGACCTGACAGAGTCTGAAAGGGGCCTCAAAGCGGGACCTCATTTGACCGGCTAGTCGAAGCGTGCAGCATCCAGATTTGTGAGGAATTCGAATGTGACAGTGGGTCGCTGTTGGACAGCAGGGCAACCATACACGTCGTCAAGGTTGTGGTGGACCACGTCTGATCATCACCAGGGAAGGTCACCAAATTGTGCACCAAGCACATCATAATCCCTTGACATCTGTGCCCGCCATCCGAGAACAAATAACAAACTCCGTGTATAATTCTGTGCCACCCCACACTATTGGTGCCGGCCTCTGAGGCAGAGCGGTTCTAGGCGCTTCAGTCCGGAACCACGCTGCTGCAGCGGTCGCAGGTTCGAATCGTGCCTCAGGCATGGATGTGTGTAATGTCCTTAGGTTAGTTAGGTTTAAGTAGCTCTAAGTCTAGGGGACGGATGACTTCAGATGTTAAGTCCCATAGTTCTTCGAGTCATTTGAATCATTTTGAACCACACTATTGGTAGGAGATCATCAGCATTCAGACTAGATAATTACCGTCCCACGAGTTGACTGCCGTTAACACCACAACACAAACGGCTGTGTTTAGAGTGGTGCCCAGACCGGGAAACATGGACTGCTGGTATATGACACTGCGTTGTACTCAACGACGAATGACGGTTCTGCACTACCCTGGTGAGAGGTCCCACTCTTCGAATGATTTCGAGAGGCACAGCCAAGTTACTCCTGGTGTCAAGGTGGGCAGGGACCCATCGGGTATGACTTCCCAACACGGCAGGAAGTGACCGAGGGAATTCTGACGACACAACGGTATGTCACGGACATACTGGGTCCTCTTGTGTTGCCTCTCATACCACAGTATCGTCGTACCATTTTTCAACAGGACAACGCTCTTCCACACATGGCAAGTGTCTCTATGTGCCCAGTCCCAGTGCCCTTTTCAAGGATATCAACTTCCAGTTGCAACTGTTCTGGGCTTGTTTGCCCCACAAGAAGATACCTCGGCTTTATGGCACCCTTTCTAACCGAATCAGTGCGTGCATCCATAACAGTTGGGGTTGAACGCCGCACAAATAAGTGGCCTCATACTACCAAGTTATTAGTTGCAATTCTCTGTGTCAGATGGAAAGTCCACAAAATGCATTAATGTTGTTAGTGTTTAGGTTTCTTCACAGACCTGGTAGGGTGTATAACAGCGTCAGATACAGAGTGATGACTGTCAATCACACGGAGATGCAGCATACTCATGTGAGACAGCGTTATCTGGACACGACGGTTTGAAAGGTGCCTCAAAGTGGGTCCCTAATTTGACCGGCTAGTCGAGGCAGGCAGCATTCCAAATTTGTGAGGAATTCGAATGTGACAATGGCCTGCTGTTGGAATGCAGGGCACCCATCCACGTAGTCAACGTTGTGGTCCACCACGTCTAAATAAGTGGCCTCATACTACCAAGTTATCAGTAAATTTACTCTGTTTGTTCAGTAAATAATGTAGCATACCCTCTCCACCTCTTCCTTTCCTCCCCCTCTTCTGGGTCGATCACGTTTTCAGCACCTCTGGTTTTCCATGTCGTGGTTTTGCACCGCACCAGTGTTGTAACAACAGACACGAGTAGTACCTTTCCTGCAGTGAGTGCAGCCTGTCCCTGTAGTGACGCAGAGGTTGTACGGTGTTGCAGGCCGCAGCTCCGCGCAGCCGCACTACAAGCGCTACAGCGGGCTGCGCGCCAGGCAGGACTCGCTGCTGCGGCTGGTGCACCACGAGCAGACGGTCGCGCTCATCGAGCTCGCCTCGCCGTCCGGCCCGCTGCTCAGCTGCGAGTTCATCGAGGTCTAGTGAGTGCATACACACTTTTTCCCTTCATTGCTGCACCTGAATGTAGCTGTTCGTCAGCCATGCAGGATTTTTAATTCTACTTTGTTAAAACAACCATTAAAAAGTGAAAAACAGCGGGTGATAGGGTGATATTAGAAAGAACCATCATGTGGCAATGGTTGTTGTTGTTGTTGTTGTGCTCTTCAGTCCAGAGACTGGTCTCATACAGCTCTCCATGCTACTCTATCTTGTGTAAGCTTCTTCATCTCCCAGTACCTACTGCAACCTACATCCTTCTGAATCTGCTTAGTGCATTCATCTCTTGGTCTCCCTCTACAATTTTTACCCTCCACGCTGCCTTCCAATGCTAAATTTGTGATCCCTTGATCCCTCAGAACATGTCCTACCAACCGATCCCTTCTTCTAGTCAAGTTGTGCCACAAATTGTTCTTCTCCCCAATTCAGGTCAATACCTCCTCATAAGTTATGTCATCTACCAGTCTAATCTTCATCATTCTTCTGTAGCACAACATTTCGAAAGCTTCTGTTCTCTTCTTGTACAAACTATTTATCGTCCACGTTTCACTTCCATACATGTCTACACTCCATACAAATACTTTCAGAAACCACTTCCTGACACTTAAATCTATACTCGATGTTAACAAATTTCTCTTGTTCAGAAACGCTTTCCTTGCCATTGCCAGTCTACATTTTATATCCTCTCTACTTCGACCATCATCAGTTATTTTGCTCCCCAAATAGCAAAACTCCTTTACCACTTTAAGTGTCTCATTTGCTAATGTAATTCCCTCAGCATCGCTTAACTTAATTCGACTACATTCCATTATCCACGTTTTGCTTTTGTTGATGGTCCTCTTATATCCTCCCTTCAAGACACTGTCCATTCCGTTCAACTGCTCTTCCAGGTGCTTTACTGTCTCTGACAGAATTACAGTGTCATCGCCGAACCTCAACGTTTTTATTTCTTCTGCATGGATTTTAATACCTATTCCAAATTTTTCTTTTGTTTCCTTTACTGCTTGCTCAATATACAGATTGAATAACATCGGGGATATGCTACAACCCTGTCTCACTCCCTTCCCAACCACTGCTTCGCTTTCATGTCCCTCGACTCTTATACCTGCCTTCTGTTTTCTGAACAAACTGTAAATACCCTTTAGCTGCCTGTATTTTACCCCTGCCACCTTCAGAATTTGAAAGACAGTATTCCAGTCAACATTGTCAAAAGCTTCCTATAAGTCTACAAATGCTAGAAATGTAGGTTTGCCTTTCCTTAATCTATCTTCTAAGATAAGTCGTAGGGTTATTAACGTGTTATAATTGTAGGACTGACATTGCGTATCCAGTATGGTGATGGTGGATCAGTAGAGAGGCTGGACGACTAAGACTGGAGGCTTCATGACCATATCTGGGTGATCAGTTGGATGCGATATGATAATGAGATCAGTAGGAGGGGACGTAGAAGTGAAGCTATGGTAGGGAGCTGATGTATAGGGTACTAGGACACGATATGGTTGTTTTTGTTATGAGGTTTTGGTGAAATAGGATCGGAGTTGCGATTAGACTGTGATGAGAGAGTGGTACCTAGGCAGCAGAGGTTGACAGTCGTTCTGGTAGTATGTAGCTGAGTCATAAAGGCAAAATGTGCGACAGGCAGCCAGTGTGATTTGATGAAAGATATGGAGCAGCTCAAACGAAGTCATATTTTGGAAGACAGCGGTGACAAAACGGATTATGTATCGTGTAGTGAGGGTAGCATGTAGAGAGATATTAGGACGGTGTTGTGTTCGTGTCGGGCGGATGGGTACAGCCATTTTACTTTTTGTGAGACTGGTTTTTACGTTGTAGAAGTGCAAATGGTTTCCATGACATACTAGACCTCTTAACGACAAACAGTTTAGAGCAAATAGAGAGGGTCATTATGGGTACACGAGTTAGTGGCCATAAGGCCATTGTAGGGAGACTGAATAACGTCAACATTCAAATCTACTAGCAAAAAACACAAAATATACTTCTTTTAAAAAAGTGCCAACTATGTAAGCGTCTACCAAATATGGCTTAAATTCGAAGAAACAGTGCTGAAGCCAGTTGAAAGATTTATACCAAGTAGATTAATAATAGACGGAACACATCACTTATAGTACACAAAGCATGCCAGGACACTGTTGCACAAATAACGAAAAAGCATGACAGGTTTAAAAGAACGCAAAGTCTTAAAGAATGGCGACGATTCACAGACACTCGAAACTTAGTGCACACTTCAGTACGAGATGCTTTTAATAGTTTTCACAACTAAAGTCTGTCTCGAGATCTGGCAGAAAATCCGAAGAGTTCCTGGTCGCATGTATAGTATATCAGCGGCAATACACAATCATTACTTTCGCTACGTGACAGCAACTGTAATGTTACCCACGACAGGGTCAAAAAAGCGGAATTATTAAACACTGTTTCCTGTGATTCTTTCATCGGAAGAGATGCAGTAAATACTCCAAAATTCGAATCAAGAACCTCTCTCAACATAACTAATTTGCAGATATATACCCCCTGGAAGCAAATGAATTCAGTTAATAAAGGAAAATCACGCGATGCAGATTGTAAACCAGCTGCGTTTCTTTCAGTGTGTGCTGAAGAAATAGCTTCATTTTTAGCAATCATATACAACCACTCGTTAAAGACTGTAAAATTTGCTCAGGTCTCAACAAAACGCCAAAAAGGACACAAAAGTAATTCATTGAATTATCGACCCAAACCACTGAAATCGATTAGTAGTAGGATTTTTGAGATTATTTTGTATTCCAATTTTATCAAATACCGTGACGATAACGATCTATTGACACAAGTCGTCACGGAATCGGAAAATATTGTTCTAGTGAAACACAACAGGCTCTTTAGTTGCCCGAAGTAATGAGTGCTATCGACTGGAGAACTTAAGTTGATACCGTATTTGTAGGTTTGCAGAAGGCTGTTGACACCGTTCCTCACAGGCTGTTTCCAATCAAACTGTGTGCCCATGAAGGGAGTATCCCCTCACCTGCGCGACTGGATTCGTGATTTCCTGTCAGAAAGGTCACAATTACATATAACACTTCCTCAAGGAAGTGTTACACGCCCTCTGCTGTTCTTAATTTGTATAAGCGATTTAGGAGAATATCTGACCAACCGTCTAACCGTCTTATATTGTTTGTAGATGATGCCGGCGTTTATCGTCCAGTAAAGTCATCAGGGGATAAAAACGAATTACAAGATTATTTATACAATATATGTGCTTGGTGCAAAAACTGGTAATTGACTCGGATCAATTAAACTCTGACGTCCTCCACATGAGTACTACAAAACATTTCGTTTAAATTTCTGAGACACGATAAATCACAGACGGATGAATAAAACTACTACTAATACTACGATGATGGTTTGTGCGGTGTAATTGTTGCGTAATTTGTTATGCTGAATGGTGATGATGGTACTTTAGGAGGTTGAATGGCAGGCAATGCCCAGAGGCCTTGTGACCAGATTTACCTACATAGGTGGGTACAATAGGATCATGAGATCTTTAGGAGCTTGGAACTGGAACAAGGATAGGGAATGTTGTATCGGGTTTGAAAAGGAAACTTCTAACGATTATCCTGAGGATTGCCATAATATGACTTGTTATGGTCATACTTGTGATCGGGATTTGATGCAGCAGGATTGGATATGTTGCACATGGTAGGATGGAAATGAGGTAGGAAAAGATACACTGCCTGACAAAAAAAAATTAGAACACCCGGAATACACGGTAGGATATCAATGTAATTTCGTACGCACAGACACCGTCGGCGGGTATTTAAATGACTAGAGTTGCAGTTCTTTTTGACAGGTAGAACGGCCACCAGACTGCATTATTTTGTTCGTGTTTAGCATTGTTCCAGGCCTGGTGGGTTATATAAGCAGCGGGAACAGTGTCAGATGTTGAGTGATAACTGTGAAGGACACGGAGATGCAACATACTCGTGTGAGACAGCGTAATCAGCATCTGATGAAGCCTGAAAAGGGCCTCACTATGGGTGTCCATTTGGCCGTTTGTACATATGGCACTGAACCGATGTTGGACTTAATGGGAACGTGAGGGCAGACATAATCGCCGACAAGATTACGATCGACCACGACTCACCACCACAACAGAGGATCGCCAAATTGTCCACCAAGCAGATCGTAACCTCTTCACATCTGCGCCTGCCATTCGGGAACAAGTAAAGGGCTCCGTGAAACATTGGTAGGAGGCTAGCAGTAGCCAGACTATGGAATTGTCGCCCCATGGATAGGCTGCCGATGACACCACAACACAAATGACTGCCTTTGGAGTGGAAAACTAATCAGGAATCATGGACTGCTGATGAATGGCGTCGCAAAGTGCTCAGCGATGAATAGAGATTCCGCACTACCCCAGATGGCCATCGTTGACGAATATGGCGGCTGCGTGGGGAGAGATCCCATTCTTCTAATATACTGGAGAGGCACAGTGGTGTTGATACTCCTGGAGTCGTGTTGTGGGGAGCCATCGAGTATGACTTCAGATCTTAACTGAGGGAACTCTGACGGCACAACGGTACATCACAGACATCCTGAGTCCTTGTGTGTTAGCTCCCACTTGACTTTATCGTGGTGCCATTTTTCAACACGACAATGATCGTCCACACACGATGTGCGTGGCCAGCAAGATCACCAGATCTGTCCCTGATAGAACATGTGTGGGACCAATTCGGAAGTCAACTACGTCCCACGGCCAGTATTCATGTTATGAAGGACCAGTCGAAACCATTGTGGGCCAACTTGCCTCAGGAGAGGTTACAACGGCTTTATGACATCTTTCTCAACCGAAGCAGTGCTTGCATTCAGGTGAGAGGGTGTGTTAAGTCGCACTTATAAGCGGGCACATATGCCAACTTCTTTATAAATTTGACTCGATATGTAATCATAGAAGTAGCACCAGATATCCTCATTCCCTTCTGGGTGCTTCACTTTTTTTTATCAAGCAGTGTATACTGACGGGAGAAAATTAAATGGTTGTGTTTCTGGAAGTATATGGCAATGGCATGTAGGTGTCATCTGATAAGGACAGCCAGTGTTATTTGATGAACGATATGATGTCGCTCAGATGGATGGATGTTCGGGGGGGAATGTCCTGACAAAACAGATTGTGTCTTTTTCTAATAATTTTCGGGCCGGCCGCTGTGGACGAGCGGTTCTAGGCGCTTCAGTCTGGAAAAGCGCTGCTGCTACGGTCGCAGGTTCGAAACCCGCCTCGAGCATGGATGTGTGTGATGTCCTTAGGTTAGTCAAGTTTAAGTAGTTCTAAGTCTAGGGGACTGATGACCTCAGATGTTAAGTTCCATAGTGCTCAGAGCCATTACATTACTTAATAATTTTCGGGTTTGCAGCCGGATCCCGTCAACATTCTGCCACGATATTTCGGCCAAGAGACCTCCGGACATCTCCAGATTAGTAGACAACTACTGAAGAGCAGTACAAAAAAACAAAAATTTTAGCTCCAGTTTCCAGTTTTTGGGATTCAGAATCAAAGAATCGGTGGCAATATGTTTTGCCGATAATCTTATAAATCGTGACAACGGCATTCAAGTGGACAAAAACTGTAGTCCCATAATTAAAGTTATCCAGTACCATCGAAATTGACCGGGTCATTCGATACTTAATGATCAGATCATCTCTCGCTTCCACCGCCGAGGCCTGCACAAACAACTCGGTGGTCCCGCGCATGTCGTCACCCAATTCACGCGCCGAAACACACCAGCACTTTTCTCACGCGCGAGATTCGGCGTAATGAATGTACATGGGGTCTTCAGTAGTTGTCTGTTCACCTGAAGATGGCCAGACGTCTCTTGGGCGAAATATCGTGTGCAGAATGTTGATCCAACAGGCTGCACACCCGAAAATCATTAGAAGAAGAAATACGCCAGGAAAATTTTAGATCATATCTTCTTTGTCCGCCCCCGGTAGCTGAGTGGATTACCGGCACGGTAGCTCAGCGTGCTCGGTCAGAGAGCTGGTTGGCCTCTGTAACAAAAAAACTGAGTGGAAGGATCAACAAACGAACTTGAACGGAGGTCATGTGACGTCCGCAACGACTAACAACGAGCGTGACAGAATGTCAATCCTAAGGGCCCGGGTTCGATCCCCGGCTGGGTCGGAGATTTTCTCCGCTCAGGGACTGGGTGTTGTGTTGTCCTAATCATCATCATTTCATCCCCATCGACGCGCAAGTCACCGAAGTGGCGTCAAATCGAAAGACTTGCTCCCAGCGAACGGTCTACCCGACGGGAGGCCCTAGTCACACGACATTTACATTTTATATCTTCTTTGCCGAAGGTCGGGGTCGGGTGGTTGTTAGGATGCAGTGATGGATCTGTAGGACAAATGGAAACGGTCGCCACTTTTTGTGGGAGGTAGTTTTGCCCTGCACTATATTTGTTACATGCCCACATCAGATCAAAGCACTTGCTGTGAACGCAAGTGCAGAGTGGCTGTAAGCCGAATGCGAAAGAAAGTCGACGACCTCGTGCCGTGTGTCGGCACGTGGAGGCTGCTGGGCCGCGGCGGCGTGTCTGGGTAGCGGCGGGGGGAAGCAGACGCGGAGTGTGGCAGTGAAAGCTGCTGCCACTGGCCCACTGACACGCTCAGCGGCATACTTCGCCCAGACATCCGCCCTCTTCTGATTCCAGTCGGCAGCTCTAATAGCTGTCTTATCCCAGGCTATACGACATTGCTGCAGCGTATATGCAATGTAGCGCGACTCTGCTGCGGGTATATAAGCACCGACATGTAGGCAACGGATTAGTGTAGCATTCGTGACTTTCTGACGTGCGTGGGGGCAATTGCGTAAATGTGACTTTTGAAGACGGTATTACCAAATGCATCCAAACAGGACCAATATGCTGTTATTCTTTTCTTGGCTACAAAGAACAAACATCGGTAAATATCCGTCGGAGAATGAAGAATGTGTATGGGGCACCACATATGTCGAAAAGCACCGTTGTGGAACTCAAGTGGGAGACACTCGAGCACCCGACCTATAGTTCCGATCTCTCCCCGTGTGACTATCACACCTTCGGTCCCTTAAAAAAGGCCGTGAACGATCGACGATTCCTGTCGGATGAGAATGTGAAGCAGGATGTTACAGACTTCTCCATGCAGCAGGACACGAAGTTTTACCAAGCGGGTATCTTCAACCCTGTGGGTCGGTGGGATGATTGCCTCACTACTCACTGCGATTTTGTCAGATAGGCATACCGATTCTGGACTGTGCGGCCTTCGAACGGTAAATTTTGGATCGCCACTTATACCACTGTTGAACTTGGCGTACTAGGTAACCTACGAGCGCGTAGGCCGTTGACCCCGCCAAGTTTCGGGGTTCTCTCTGTAGCGCGTCCCAGCGGCTCTCCAGAACTGGCGCTCGATTTCTGGGCTACACGGCCCACGGCGGAAGTCTCAGCAGGCTCATTAATTACAACGCTGTTTTCTCCAACGATGAAGTTTGCCTTGTAAATGAGGAACAAACACTTAAAGTTCCTTCGCGGCAGCAGTCGTTAACAGTCTTAAGGAATTTAATGAAAGACGTTCTGGTAAAACACCATAGGCTGTGCACATAAAACTTCTTTATTTCATTCGAGTACAAATGGTTTTGACCTCCTTGGTTATGATTAGTGCAGAGTAAAGAGCCGTTACATAACAAACCATCAACTGCACTCCATGTAATCACATATCTCAATAACTCAATTCGAATCAGCATTCCACGACAGTACTCAGTAGCAGATGGTCCAACAATCTTTTTCCGACTGTCACTGCCTTCACACTAGTTGTGTGAATAAGCCTGAAAATAGCACAAGGATGGCAAATGAGGTCAGACGAGGACGTTGTGGTAGTAGAGCATAGTGTGATGCTAAGTTCTTGCCTTACTTTTATTTTTTAATATAATTAACATTAAGTAAGCGCTCGCAAGAATATAAAAAGGTTACACAGATATAATCACTACGGAGGAAGTTTATACACACGTACAAAAATATTCGTACTGAAATGACAGTTCCAAATCTTCCGTATTCCTAAAAAGTCAGTAGCTTCTACATCTACATCTACATTTTCATACTACTTCTCTACCATTCCACACTCGAATGGCGCGTGGGAAAAAGGTACACCTAAATCTTTCCGTTCGAGCTCTGATTTCTCTTATTTTATTATGATGATCATTTCTCCCTACGTTGGTTGGTGTCAACAAAATATTTTCGCATACGGAAGAGAAAGTTGGTGATTGAAATTTCGTAGATAGGTCTCGCCGCAAAGAAAACCGCCTTTGTTTCTGTGACTGCCACCCCAACTCGCGTATCATATTAGAGACACTCTCACCCCTATTGCGCGATAACACGAAACGAGCTTCCCTTCTTTGCACTTTTTCGACGTCCTCCGTCAATCTTATCTGGTAAGGATCCCACACCGCGCAGCAATATTCCAGTAGAGGACGGATACGTGTAATGTAGGCTGTCTCTTTAGTCGGTTTGTCGCAACTTCTAAGTGTCCTGCCAACAAAGCGCAGTCTTTGTATCGCCTTCCCCACAATATTATCTATGTGGTCTTTCCAATTTAAGTTGCTCGTAATGGTAACTCCTAGGTATTTAGTCGAATTGACAGCCCTTAGATTTGTGCGCTTTATCGTATACCCAAAATTTATCGGATTTCTTTTACTACCCATGTGGATGACCTCGCACTTTTCTTTGTTTAGTATCAATTGCCACTTTTCGCACCATACAGAAATTCTCTCTAGATAATTTTGTAATTGTAATTGCTCGTCAGATGATTTTACTAGACGGTAAATTACAGCGTCATCTGCAAACAATCTAAGGGGACTGCTCAGATTATCACCTAGATCATTTATGTAAATCAGGAACAGCAGAGCGCTTATGACACTACCTTGCGGAACGCCAGATACCACTTCTGTTCTACTCGATGATTTACCGTTTATCACTACGAACTGTGACCTCTCTGAGAGGAAATCACGAATCCAGTCACACAACTGAGAGGATACTCCATATGCACACAATTTGATTAATAGTCGCTTGTGAGGAACAGTATCAAAAGCCTTCCGGAAATTCAGGAATATGGAATCGATCTGAGATCCCTTGTCGACAGCACTCATTACTTCATGGGAATAAAGAGCTAGCTGTGTTGCCCAAGAACGATATTTTCCGAATCAATGTTGGTTATGTATCAATGTCATTTTCTTCAGGGTGATTCATAATGTTCGAGTACAGTATATGCTCCAAAATCCTACTGCAAATTGAGGTCAGTGATATGGGTCTGTAATTCAATGGGTTACTCCTATTTCCTTTCTTGAATGTTGGTGTGACCTGTGCTACTTTCCAGTCTTTAGGAACAGATCTTTCGTCAAGCAAGCAATTGTATATGATTGCTAAGAATGGCACTGTTGTGTCTGCTTACTCTGAAAGGAAACTGACTGGTATACCATCTGGACCGGAAGACTTGCCTTTATTAACTGATTTGAGTTGTTTCGCAACACCTAAGATATCTACTTTTATGTCACTCATGCTAATAGCTGTTCTGGTTTCGAATTCTGGAATATTTACTTTGTCTTCTTTCGTGAAAGAATTACGGAAAACTGTATGTAGTAATTCCGCTTTAGTGGCACCATCATCGGTAACATGTCCATCGCTATCGCACGGTGACAGTATTGACTGTTTCTTGCCACTCGTGTACTTTACGTACGACCAGAATCTCTTTGGGTTTTCTACCATATTTTGAGACAAGAATTCTAGTAAATCATATTTTCAACATTGAAATTTCACATATGCAAACAACATATTCCTGCAGAAATAAAACTGAATGTAACTGTACTGCGAAATGCAAACAATACTGACCTTATGGACAATGAACCCAATACATAAATATTCATATGAATCCACAACCCCGTCATCACGACCACCGCCAAAACAAAAATCCGTTGCCTCTTTTTGAGCATGCCTGTCCCATTAGATGAGCCTGAACTCCACCCGCTAATCGTCATACTTTTCCTGTTTTGACCTAAGGAAACCTTGCTCTCGATTATCATGAAACATAATTATTCGTTCGAATTTTTGTACCACAGTTCCCTCTGTGATCTGACTGCACTGAACGTGTCATTTACTTTAAACCATTTGTTGTATCGCACAGGAGTTGTGGCAAGTGCATGCCACTATTGCTCTGTTCCTTCGACTGCCCCATATTAGCTATAAAGAGTATCCCCGATATATTCCTGCATATCTGTCGGCCCCTTAAAACATACTTTCCTTCCCCAGGAAAGCATGAAATAATCTTCCTCTCGTCTGCTTTCGTCGTCCTCTACTTTAGTTCAAATGGTTCAAATGGCTCTGAGCACTATGGGACTCAACTGCTGTGGTCATAAGTCCCCTAGAACTTAGAACTACTTAAACCTAACTAACCTAAGGACAGCACACAACACCCAGCCATTCTACTTTAGTCCCTTTTCCGATCTCCCACGTGTAAACCTGTAAATTTAACGAATTCGCGTACGCCCAACAGGTAACGGTGCAGAAATTGACGAGCTTCCGTTCTCCAATTTTTCTCACCTAAGTACTGTGTACAAAGGCATTTGTCCTGTATCGGCAACATAAAAGCAATTTCTTTCCACCACAAGCGTTGTGTTCACTAGTTTCAATAGTTATACTGTGATATTACACGCGCACACTGGAGTATAGTAAGTTACATGCAGAGCATTTGTATCAATAAACTGCTACATTTGTCTAACAAGGAACACCCTGAGTGCGAGGTCGCTAAAGGTTTGTTTACGTCGTTCGATGTTCCACTTATTGTCTATGATGTAACTACAATATTGCCTGCTAATGGCAACAGGGGGGGACTAGGGGTGCACAGTGGTGAGCACAGCATGAGGCTACGGAGTGTAGTTGAAATGCTTAGTCGACGAGTGACTCACAACTGTGTTACAGTGCTAGTGGTGTTGATACAACACAGAGCATTGGCAACGGTAAACAAAGCAAACATTGCATTATATCCATAACAACAGTTTCCGGGCTGGTCGTTTCGTCATAAAGGAACCCAAGAAATTTCGCAGAGTGAGAAAGAAGTGACAGATGAAATATTAGTGTTTCTGCAAGATGAGCCAATGAAATGTGTGGTGTCGTATACGCTCGACTGTGCGGATGATGACGATACGGGTTTAACAAGTGAAAGTGATACTGAAACAGTTGTCGAGTCATGTAGTTCATCATCCTTGTCGGACAGGGAGTCTCCAGTGAAATGTAAAGGACAATCGCTGTCCAAGGAGCGGGCACTAACCGTAACTACGTACATGGAAGATCATCCGCAGCATAGTGAAAAAACAGTTATGAAGAGATTTCCAATAAGTCCGCTGCAATATGACTGGGTAGTGCATAAAAAAAAAACTACGAACATTCAAGGAGGACAACGCACACTTTTTACAAAAACTGATGTTTGCGAGTTTCAAGGATGCTCGATACAGTTTACTGGATGTGCATGACAGTGGCCTACTACTTTAAGCTCATCAAATTGTGCGCGACATAGATTACGGTGATTTCAAGGGAAGCAGCGGATGATTGCACAACTTCAAACAGTGCTACAGAATTGAAAGCTGTAAGATAACGAAATTTTAAAGAAAGCGTCAAGTTGACGATGCACAGCAAACTGCGGAATCGGCCCGAAAATTTGTAGATGAGATAAAGAAACTTATCCCACCGTTCAGTAAGGAATTTGCTCTCAACTCCAGACCTGTCAGAATTTGAAGAGGAAATGCATATGAAAGAAACCCTTGTAATTAGAGGTACCAAGATCAGCTAACATCAATGAGTTAACGCATTCAAATACAATTATGACAACTTTTGGATGGTTAATTGCAGGGACCGTTATTTATTGCGCTGCGAGAAGTTGGAGGTGCTCTGCCCCCTTCGATTGTTTCTCGTGTGCGTGGTCTTGTAAGGGCACTAGGGAATATTTACGTCACAGCAAGGAAGGGTGGGAAAATGTGCGTCAGAGGACTACAACTATGGCATGAGTACTGTTTTTGGCAAGTAGCCGGTCAGAATACCCTGCTTTTGCTTGGTTCCTGGTCTGCGCAAAAAAATAATATTCCTTTAGGGCAAACTATGCCTCCTGAAAAGTGTGTGACACTGCAATTGGCAACCCCCGCAACCACTGGTCAAATTCATTCTCTGGATGTCTGCTTTTTCCGCGCCTATAAAACATATTACCGCACTATCTGCACCTCCACCTTAAAGGATAGCCATCTCATGATAAGCTCCAGATAAACTGTTTCGAGTTCGGTTGCATGCCATCATGTTCCGTCAATTCTCATCAACCCTGTGGCTCGTCACTTTTCATTCGGTGTTCATGGAGCAAGTTAATGGGTTGTTTTGAACATTTCTTGAACGTTGACGATGTGAATTTTCTGAAGTGTAGCCGGCCAGTGTGGCCGAGCGGTTCTAGGCGATTCAGTCTGGAACCGCGCGACCGCTGCGGTCGCAGGATCGAATCCTGCCTCGGGCATGGATGTGTGTGATGTCCTTAGGTTTGTTAGGTTTAAGTAGTTCTAAGTTCTAGGGGACTGATGACCTCAGAAGTTAAGTCCCATAGTGCTCAGAGCCATTTGAACCATTTTTTGAGCACGTCCTCTTGCATTGATGCGTGCCTGTATTCGTTGTGGCATACTATCCACAAGTTCATCAAGGCACTGTTGGTCTAGATTGTCCCACTCCTCGACGGCGACTCGACGTAGATCCCACAGAGTGGTTGGCGGGTCACGTCGTCCATAAACAGCCCTTTTAAATCTATCCCAGGCGTGTTCGATAGGGTTCATATCTGGAGAACATGCTGGCCACTCCAGTCGAGCGATGTCGTTATCCTGAAGGAAGTCATTCACAAGATGTGCACGATGGGAGCGTGAATTATCGTCCATGAAGACGAATGCCTCTTCAATATGCTGCCGATATGGTTGCACTGTCGGTCGGAGGACGGCATTGACGTATCGTACAGCCGTTACAGCGCCTTCCATGACCACCACCGGCGTACGTCGGCCCCACATAATGCCTCCCCTAAACAGCAGGGATCCTCCACCTTGCTGCACTCGCTGGACAGTTTGTCTAAGGCGTTCAGCCTGACCGGGTTGCCTCCGAACACGTCTCCGACGATTGTCTGGTTGAAGGCATATGCAACACTGTTCGGTGAAGAGAACGTGATGTCAATTCTGAGCGGTCCATTCGGCATGTTGTTGGGCCCATCTGTACCGCGCTGCATGGTGTCATGGTGCAAAGATGGACCTCGCCATGAACGTCGGGAGCGAAGTTGTGCATCATGCAGCCTATTGCGCACAGTTTGAGTCGTAGACACGACGTCCTGTGGAATCAGCAAAAGCATTATTCAACATAGTGGCGTTGCTGTCAGGATTCCTCCGAGCCATAATCCGTAGGTAGTGGTCGCCCACTGCAGTTGTAGTCCTTGGGCGGCCTGAGCGAGGCGTGTCATCCGCAGTTCCTGTCTCTCTGTACCACCTCCATATCTCTAAAATCTCCAATGTTTTTCGATATAAAGGAGAAAAAGAAACTGCAGATGGAAACCTATGTCCGAAACGGTCATCCACCAAGATAACCTAGCGTCGCATTTATAGAGACAAGGTCTTCCTTCGCAGCAGATAGTTCCATCTTCTCCACTGGCGATCGTAGCAATCAGTCGCCATCACTTAATAACAAACAACACCTTTGCGAGACGTTCAGCCCACGGTCCCGCCAGTGTACGAAGTCACGAATGCTGCCAAAGGGGGTGGCCAAGTGACAGGCGCCGCCGGCGCCTAAAGGTTAGACACACTGTAGCGTCGCTGGACGACGTTTCCGTAAACGGGTACCTGTGCTCGATTTGTTCCTCAAGACACCCTCTACAACGCCTCGAAATTTGTCACATTATTTCTGGGACCCCCTGTAAAATTACTTTTCTCTGTTTTAACAGTAGAGGATAGCGAGAGGAGAATAACATTTTCTGACCTAAATTTAAAGACGAGTGTTTCCTAGTAATTTATTCAGAGAACAGCTATAATTCCAATATGATGTAGCTTAAAGGGCTATAGATGACCATCATTATAAAAAAACTATATGCTGTTGTGTGAACACATCTATTCTGTTGAAAGTCAGGTCATATATAACTATTTTAGACACTAGCATTTAGGAAATTCGGTACTACCGAAACAAAAGGATTGCAACATAATTTTGTGACAGTTCCCGAAGATAACTTTTTGATTTTTCTCGTGCTTTTCTTTATTTTTTATTTTGGAGGCCTAACATTCTGACCCAGTTTCGTAAGCGAATGTAGAACCAGGGTAAAATTCAGAATTGGCAATTCCAGTCTTAGCGCAATGTTACAAGGATTTTAAACAACATCTTTGGTTTCATGACAATAGGAATTCTACATATGGATTCTGCCCGTAAAAGAAAGAATAGTACCAAAACATTTGCCTTTTGCAGATGTTGGTGCCAAGCACTTATGAGAATACGCTACCTCTTATGCCAGCACGGTAGCTCAACGTGTTCGGTCTGAGGGCTAGCTGCTTTCTGTAATAAAAAAAGAACTGAGTGAACTGGATCAACGATGTACTTGAACAAGCGTTATGGGACGTCGGCCCCGAACAAATACAACGAACAAAATGAGTTAATAAAAATCGCCAGCGCGACGGAATGCCATGCTACGGGGCCCGGGTTCGATTCCCGGCTGGGTCGGGGATTTTCTCCGCTCAGGGACTGCGTGTTGTGTTGTCTTCATCATCATCATCTCATTCCCATCGACGCACAAGTCGCCGAAGTGGCGTCAACTAAAAAGACTTGCACCAGGCGACCGGTCTATCCGATGGGAGGCCCTAGCCACACGACATTTCATTTCATTTCTTATATGAACTGTTTCTTGTTACATTTACAAAAATTGCTTAGCGTAGGGAGAAGAGAATGTTGCAATTTAACTTCCTGTCGACATCGAGGTCAACAGAGAAGGACATTGCATCAGTTAACCAACAGAGAAGAGGAAATCAGCCGTGTTCTGGCTGAAGAAACCATTCTAGTATTTGTTTAAAGAAACTATGGAAAATTATAACACCTATACTTACACGGGAATTGGAAACCTACTCTTCGCAGAAGGTATCGGCGATGAGAGATGATCATTAATGCTCCTGTGTCCAGTTCAGAAGTACGTTAGCTACGAGGGGCCGAGCTAGATGCAGTGGTTGACACTCAACCAGCGTTAGTGAGAAGCAGGATTCTTGCCTGGTATACCTCCAGTCTGATTTAGGATTACGTCTATTCGTTAAAACCATTTCACGACCTTCTCCAACTTAACCGTAGTTTCCCATTGGCTTAGACGAGACGTTAAACAGTTTAATCGCCAACTATTTCCTGTGTTGTTGAATGTGACTGATTTCTTGGGCAAAGGCTACCTTTAAAAGGACGCATTCAAGCCGTACTTGGCAATTCAGGTCAGTCCATTGCACACCGCAGCCACGCTGTTGTATCGGCGTTTCCTGCAGCATTTGGCCATCAACGGCCGTTGTTATACGTGAGCGGCCGTTAGCGTAACGCCGAGACGCTTTCACGAATAACCCGTTCTTTTTCCCGCCTTGCGGACCGTCAAGCCCGCAACACTAAGCCATCTTCCTGTTTCTCTAATTTCCATCTAAGATTTTTCAACTTCATGCATCCGCAGATCACGAGACAAATATTGTTTACAGAGTATTTCTGTTTAGTAGTACCCAACTCAAGAATGCTCTTTTCGAGACCGGGAGCGCAATGGTTACAACACTTAGACTCATATTCACGAAAAACACAGTTCAAACCGGCCACCGGCTTTCTACGCGAAGATTTTACGTGATTTCTCTGACTCACTTCAGATCTTAATCTAACGAAGACTGAGTTCCAGGTCGAGAGATCTCAACATCGATCAAATGTGTGGCTCTTGGATTCCTTCATCTCTTCTCTTCTTCGAATACAGTTTAACAGTAAGCTCCTTTTGAGTCAATGTAAGATCTGCTGCGGAACGACACGGCAACGTCTACTGAATCACAGTCTTCCGTAACTCATTATACTAAACTACTACTTACAGTACAATATATTTTCAAATCTTTTCGACCACCACCACAATCGATTTTTGTCCTGTAATGTAACGTACGTATTTAGAAAAGTAATGTAAGAATACGGAGGGTGAGTGTTTAGAAGAGTAATGTGGGAACATGGGGAGTGAGATATGAAGACAAATGTTTGAAAAGCGCTGTATATCGTCGTAGGAGCGGAAGGAAATGACTGAGAAGGTAATTATTAAATAAATTCAACCTTCTGTAAGTACTAGAGTGTCACACTAACAGTGAATAGAAACAATGTTCTGGATACATAGAATGAAGTAAGGTGAAGTAAGGAATTACTAGTTTTCAAAGTTGTAAAGGAACGACAGCACAGGTGTGAAGACTGTCAAAATGAAAGTAAGTCTCCAGGTAACGAAGCTGATACAAACCCATATAATGGATGGGGTACGGAATGAAGGTATCAAGCATATAATGAAAGCAGATTCATCATTGGCACAGTGGATAGAGAGACACTGTATGAATTGCGTTGCCATAGAAGACATATGGATGGCAACAGAACACCTCATGAAGTGTGTGCGTGAAGAACTCCAGGAAGGCGGAAAAGATGTAAACACAGGAAGTAAGCAATGTAGGAATTGTTGACGCGATGCAGGAAAGACAGCGGACTGAACATACGTCTGTAAATAAAGTGGTTTGGAAATCTGGTTGCATTAGACAACCAGTGATGCTGTGAAATAACCATTACAGTAATAATAATACTAACACATTGTTATTTGTAAGTCTTTCCACAGAAAAGTAAAATAATCTCTCGACGTATTATAGTTGTGCACTGATAACACATTCCAGGATACTTCTCCATCCATTTAACTACAGGACACCCAACGTTTCCGGAACAAGTGACAAAATTTGATGACATGTAATAACATACTGTTACACATAAGGAGAATGTACATTCGTACAAGAACTGACAGACTATAAGTAGGTGTTTTTCCCATTGTTAATACAGTCTGACTCTAGCACCATTTCTATAGAGTCACCCATTCATACAATATTCTTTTTCGAGTCAAGTACTATGGATCAAATTAGACTTGTCGGTAAAAGACCAGTAGCAGGGAGAACAAGATTTTTGATCAGGTGAGTACGTGGTTATAAGTTCAAAATGAAATAGCGATAATGCAGGAGTAGGTCTAATAACGAATAAGAAAATAAAAATACTTGTCAACTACTATGAACAGAAAAATGTACGCATTATTGTATCCAAAATAGGCACGAATCACACCCACCACAGTCTTACAAATTTATATGCCAGCTAGCTTCACAGAAGATAAAAAAAAACTGAAAGAATGTAGGACTAGAAATAAATTATACAGGTAGTTCAGGGAGTCGAAAATTTGATTGTAATGAGAGACTGGAATTCGACAGTGTGAAAATAAAAAGTAGGAAAAATAGTAGGAGAGCATGAACTTTGTAAAGAAATGAAATAGGACGCTGCCTGGTAGCATTTTGTACCCAGGTTAATTTAAGAATCATGCAACGTTATACGTGGTAGAGGCCTAGAAAGGACTTCTGATTAATGATATAATGGTCAGACAGAGATTACAAAACAAGATCTTAAAGTGAAAGACATTTCCAGGAGCAGATCTGGGCTGTGACCGTAATTTACTAACTACAAACTGCAGAATAAGACTACAGAAATTACAAAAAAGGTAGAAATTTAAGAAAATGGGGCTTGGATAAACTGAAAGAACCAGAGGTTGTTGCGACTTTCAGAGGGAGCATCAGCCAACGATTGAAGATCTCAAGGAAAAAATACAGAGAGTGAAAGTTTTTTCCTTTTTCTTACAATTTGAATAGAAATCAAGCAGCAGTTATAAGAACTAAAAGACATGAAAGGGAAGCAGTGTTTGAGAATGTAGTGAAACACTATTGCAGCCTATCCTCGAACTTAAGCTACTTAAAGTTCGGGAAGAAGAAATAAAAACTTCGGCGTTTGCCAACGACCTTGTAAATCTAACAGACACAGCAAAAGATGTGGAAAAGCAATTGAACGGAATAGACAGTGTCTGCAAATAGGCTATAAGATGAAAAATAACAAAGTAAAATAAGGGCAATGGAATGTAGCAGAATTAAATCAGGCGATGCCGAGGGAATTAGATCAGGAAATGAGATACTAAAAGTAGTAGGTGAGTTTCGTTATTTGGGCAGCAAAATAACTGATGACAGTCGAACGAAGTACAGAGGACATAAAATGCGGATCGACAAGAAAAACCATTTGTGAAAAAGAAAAATTTATTATGTTTAATACAAATGTAAGTGTTAGGTAATCTGTTCTGCAGGTATTTGTTTAAGGCATAGTCTTGTACAGAAGTGGAACGTTGACGATGAGCAGTTCAGACAAGAGGAGAATAGAAGCTTTTTAATGTGCTGTTGCAGAAGAATGTTGAAGATTAGACGGGTAGACCCCATAACTAATGAGGAGGTACCGAACAGAATTGGGGAGACAAGATATTTGTGACACAACTTAACTAAAAGAAGTGATCGCTTGGTAGGATATGTTCTGAGACATCAAGGGCTTCAGTTGCAATCAGTTTGCTTACGCCATGGCGTCGAGGTCACTTTCGTGGAGTCAGACACTCGGCGCACGTGATAGGTGGTGACTCCTGCTGCGATACATGTACGCACGCACATTAAGCTTTTTATGTTCGGCAACTTGCCTTTGATGCTACTATAGCGTCCGCACACAGTGTACAAATCGCGAGATTACTGACGTAGCAAGTGTTTCGTGGAAGCATTTTCAGAAAAGCAGAATTTTTCCAGATGGTGGTGTATTGGCATTGCCACTAGAATACTGAAGGAAGACCTATTTAGTGTTTACCGTCTTTCTGTCGCAATGTCTTATACTGACTACTTGTACGGGGAAAGATGATTAGGAACAAGCGGACACGGCCAACTTAAAGTGTCACCCCTGCAGTTCGCCTAAAATAATTTTAAGAAAACTTTGGGAAAGGTAACCCAAGGTAGGCAGATATGGATCTGAAAGCTCTCAATATCTTACTGGTTCCGTTCATGAGTTGGATGTCTTCCCTGATCATGAATTGACCCCGAATGGGAGTCTAGTGATTTACGTACAGCGCCATACCGCTCAGTTTAAGGCAGAGGGTTCGTATAAGGTAGAAGAAGGGATAGAAGCTACCTTCAGGCCATCCTCAGTTAGGTTTGTGATTGATTACTTAAAATCACTTCAGGTGTATCTCGAAAAGGTACCAAGGATACAAGATGATTTAGACAGAATGGGTGTGATGAATGGCAGCTAGCTATAGTGTAGAAAAGTGTAAATTAATGTGGATGAGTAGGAAAATCAATCCCGTAATGTTCGGGTACAGCACTAGTAGTGTCCTGCTTGACACGGTCACATTGTTTAAATATCTGGGAGTAACACTGCAAAGCGGTAGAAAATGGAACATGCGTGTGAGAATTTTTGTGGGGAAGGGAAACGGTCGACTTCGGTTTGATGGGAGAAATTTATGAAAGTGCGGTTCATCTGTGAAGCAGACCGCATGTAGGGCGCTAGTGCGACCTATTCTTGAGTACTGCTCGAGTGTCTGGGATCCGTACCAGGTCGGATTAAAGGAAGACATCGAAGCGATTCAGAGGCGGGCTGCTAGATTTGTTACCGGCAGGTTCGAACGACATGCAAGTATTATCAGATTCTTCGGGAACCCAAATGGGATTCCCTGGAAGGAAGGCAACAGAACCGGAATTAGAAGTTAACTGCAGAACGATTCTACTGCCGCCCACATATATTTAGCTTAATGACCACGAAAGTAAGGTACGAGAAATTAGGGCTCATACGGGAGTATATACAAAGTCGTTTTTTCGTCGCTCTATTTGCGAGTGGAATAGGAAGGGAAATGATTAGTAATTATACAGGGTACTCTCTGACACGTATGTGTGTGTATGTAAATGTCGCTGCAAATGCCATGAGTAATTCTTTTCGCTCTTGGTCGGGGTTGGCTACCAAACGCAGTTGTCTTCCTTCGGTTACCAAACGCAGTTGTCTTCCTAACTATCGATGAGACAAATATAAAATAATGCCCTCACAAAAAAAAATTAGCGTCTACATGCATACATACTCTGCAGACTACTGTGAAGTGCATGGCTGAGATACCACATATTTGGGTTTCATTCCGTTCCAATTGCGTACTGAATGCGGAAAGAATGACTCCGTAAAGGCCTCTGTGTGTGCTGTAATTAGTCTAATCTCGTCTTCACAGTACCGGCGGCAGCGATGAACAATATCTGTAGGGTCGTCACTTAATACTGGTTCTTGAAACCATATCCGTGGAGCTGGATATTTCCACGAGTCACTGATTCAGGTGTGACTCATTCATTTGCAGAATATTCCGTTTTAATACAAACACTATGCAATAATTCAAATGTTCAAATGGCTCTAAGCACTATGGGACATAGCCGGCCGCTGGTGGCCGAGCGGTTCTGGCGCTACAGTCTGGAACCGCGCGACCGCTACGGTCGCAGGTTCGAATCCTGCCTCGGGCATGGATGTGTGTGATGTCCTTAGGTTAGTTAGGTTTAAGTAGTTCTAAGTTCTAGGGGACTTATGACTTCAGCAGTTGAGTCCCATAGTGCTCAGAGCCATTTGAACCATTTGAACCACTATGGGACTTAACATCTGGGGTCATCAGTCCCCTACACTGTGAGACCCACCTGCTTAACAGCGTATTGGTCAACCTTCGGAACGTAATACATCAGCGATCCTGCGTGACGTGAATTCGACAAGTCCTTCATACGATTCACGGGATACGTGTCACGAGGTTTCTATACACAGAGCACGCACTTCGCGTAAATTGTGTTTTGTGGGTGCGGATCTGGCGCCCGATAGCGTCCCAGATGTGTTCAGTTGAGTTCAGATGAGTTCAGATAAAGCTAAGTTCGTCGTCAAGACATCAACGTGAATTCATCAGACTCCAAAACCATTGTACCACTCTTCTGACCTTGTGACACCAATAGTTATCCTGCTGGAAAATGCCATCGCCATTGGCGAAGACATCATGCGTTGAAAAACGGAAGATCAGGTTTTAACGTCCCATCGAGAATGACATCGTTGGAGACTGAGCATAAACTCGGATTCTTTCAATGACTGTGAACGTAATCGGCCCTCCTCTTTCAAAGAAATCATGGCGGCACTGTCCGCCCCTGGTAGCTGAGTGGTCAGCGCGACGGAATGTCATACCTAACGGCCCTGGATCGATTCCCGGCTGGGTCGGATATTTTCTCCGCTCAGGGACTGGGTGTTGTGTTGTCCTTATCATCACCATTTCATCCCCATCGACACGCAAGTCGCCGAAGTGGCGTCAACTCGAAAGACTTGCACCAGGTGAACGGTCTACCCGACGGGAGGCCCTAGTCACACGACATTTCCATTTCCATGGCGGCACTTGCCTTGAGCGATTTGGGGAAATAATGGAAACACTGAATAACGTTGGTCGGACACAGATTTGAACGTCGTCGTCCCGAAGGCGAGTTCATGTGCTTATCACTGCCCCCTTCGCTCGGTGTCAAACATTAAGAAGAGCAGATACTCCGCAATAATATTCGCGTGGTGCACTACGGTCGTGGTTACACCGATTACACGGCAGGTCACTTGGAGATGTACATGTAGACGAAAACGAACGAGACGCGGAACAAAGCTTAAGTATGGACGCACTTACAGGGCATCTCGAAACTTTGAGAAGGCCACCGCTCCTTTGAGTCTCGGTACCCCTGGCACGAGTTCATTGCAAACCAAATAACTTTGTGAATCCCTCCTGCCTACAGGATCCGGTTCAGACTGATGGCTAATAAAATTGAATCCATATTACTCCAGCTATTGTTTATAGATGGCCAATCAATTTGTTCAGCAGTCTTTGCTATGTATTTAATAACAAAAGAACGAGAAAAAAGATGGAACCTAAATATCTTATTCATAATGGATATGTGAAATACCTTGAGTTGCAATAAGAATGGGGCCAAACAGACAGGCATTTGTTTGGACGTTAACGGACGCAGTGACGGTTTCTGGCAACTGTGGGTTGTTCTCAGTTAATGAGGTAACTTTTCTGTTTTTACACCAAACACATTTTCGTGCCTCTAAGCACACATTTAACTGTTAGATTAGATTTTTATTTTATTTATTTACTCGTGTCCAGAACATAACATACATCTATAGCCGATAGACAGCAGTTTACAGACAATATAAGTACATGATTAAATTCCATATACATCAATTTACAAACAGTATAAGTACATGATTAAATTCCATATGACATCCAAAATTCCGCCATTTTAACTGCTGTATCATAGGTGATACCAGATCGTCCATCGGGCATGGGGCTGGGAGGTTTCTACAGTTGAGCAGGTGTTGATGATCTTGCTGTTCGCCACATTCGCATAGTTCATCTCCTGGGGAGAGACCCCATTTTTTCAAATTGACCTTGACCTTGCATCGAGCTACACCAGTTCTCAGCCTGTCGAGACCCTCCCACGTTTTATGTGGGATGTGACGTCCTTAAGCAAGCTCTTCTTATGGTTGTTCCAGTACCTCTCTGATGGTAAGTTACGTCGAAGCTCTATTCGACGATTTGCAGGTGACGTTAAAAGTGATTCTGTTGAACGGAGGAAACTCTTTCTTGATCTTAATCTTGGATGTTGGTATTCACATTCGAACAAAGTATGTCTTGGATCTTTTTCTGCTGCTGTTCTTCTTCTGATATGTGGAGGTGCTATGCCCATGAGATGATATATTTTATTAAAAGGAGTTGCCCGCAAGCAGCCAGTGACAATGCGTCCTGTTTCATTAAGGGCCATGTCCACTTGTTTGGCATGGTCGGAGTTCTGCCACACGGGTTCTGCATATTCAGCAGCGGAGTAACATAAGGACAATGCAGATGTGCGAAGAACATCTGGTTGTGCGCCCCAGTTGTTACCAGTCAGTTTCCGAATGAAGTTGTTCCTAGCAGATACTTCATTTTTTGTGTCCTTGGCCGGCCAGTGTGGCCGAGCGGTTCTAGGCGCTTCAGTCTGGAACGGTCGCAGGATCGAATCCTGCCTCGGGCATGGATGTGCGTGATGTCCTTAGGTTAGTTAGGTTTAAGTAGTTCTAAGTTCTAGGGGACTGATGACCTCAGATGTTAAGTCCCATAGTGCTCAGAGCCATTTGAACCATTTGTGTCCTTGCAGTGGACTCTGCAGGTGAGGGAACGGTCTAGCTTTACTCCCAGGTATTTTGGGGTATCGCAGTTGGTCAGTTGTTGTCCTCTCCAGATTATGTTTAGGTTCCTTCTAACCTCTCTGTTCCGTAAATGGAAAGCACACACTTGTGTTTTAGAGGGATTTGGTTTCAGGTAATTGTGATCGTAATAGGCAGACGGTGTTTGAGGACCTGTAGTTAGTTTCTCTTCCACCTTTAGATCACTACTGCTGTACTGCACCGACATAATTACGGAAACTGTGTCGAAGCGATCACTGCTGCGTTCGCCTTGAATGATTAAGCGGAATTAGAAGAAAGTGTGCCGCTCGTTTCTCGTTGAGCGGTACACTGGGCATATGGCACGGGTGACTGGTGGAGCATAGGCGTGTACCCGCTAACAGCAGTCACAGCAGCACAGCGTGTGACGAAAGACCGCGCCAGGTTAGCTGGCGCAGCATCCGGAAGCTGAAGGGCGTCGCTGGCTTTGTCCACGCACTGACATCAATTACTCTGCAGTTGCGACGCGTGGGACTGTATATCAGTCGTCAAAACATTATCATCGTCATGTGGTTCTAGTGGCCTACAGTCCGAACAGATTTGATGCAGCCCTTCGTGCTTAAGTTACTCCTGCGCACATTTCTGCGCTACTGTAACCTACATTGAATTGAACCCGCTTATTGTGGGGCAAGGCTTGGTCTCCTTCAACAAATTTTACCCTCACACGCCGCCACACTTCTCATCAATCGTCAAACTGACAGTTTCTTAATGTCCCAGAAAGTGCCCTTTCCACCGATCCCATCTTTTAGTCAAGTTGTGGCATAATTCCTTTTCTCCCCAGTGCGATTTAGTATTTGCTCATTAGTTACGCCATGTACCCATCTTCAGCATTTCTCCGTAGCACCACACTTCAAAAGCTTCTAATCTCTTTTGTCTGAACTGGTTATCGTCCATGTTTCACTTCCGTGCCAGACTGCACTCCAAACAAACATCGTCAGAAAAGACTTCTTTAACACTT
Organism: Schistocerca nitens; assembly: GCF_023898315.1. Lineage (NCBI taxonomy): Eukaryota > Metazoa > Arthropoda > Insecta > Orthoptera > Acrididae > Schistocerca > Schistocerca nitens. The sequence goes on along the minus strand of NC_064614.1, from coordinate 356,976,380 downwards.
AAATTTATATTCCATATTAACAAATACCTCTTTTTGAGAAATGTTTTCTCTGCTCTTGCCAGTCCGAGTTTTATGTCCTCTTTACTTTGGGAGTAATCAATTATTTTGCTATCGAAATAGCAAACCTCATCTACTGCTTTTAATGTCCCATTTGCTAATCTGTTTCCTCAGCATCGCCTGATTTAATTCGAGTACATTCCATTACCCTTGTTTTATTTTTGTTGATGTCCATCTTATAGCCTCTTTTCAAGATACTATCGATTCCTTCCAACTGCTTTTCCAAGTTCTTTGCTATTTCTGACAGAATTTCAATGTCACTGGCATACCTTAAAGTTTTTATTTCTTCCCTCTGATCTTAATCTCCTTATGCAAATTTTTCTTTTCGTTCCTTCACAGCTTGATCAATATGTAGATTAAATAGCATTGGGAATAGGCTACAACCCTGTCTACTTCCTTCTCAGATACTGCTTCCCTTTAATGTTCTACAAGTCTCCTGTTTGCTTTCTGTACAGGCTGTATATAACCTTTTGCTACCTGTATTTTATCCCAGTTATCTTCAGAATCTCAATGAGTGTACTGCAGTCAACATTGTCGAAAGGTTTCCCTAAGTTTGCAGACGCTGTGCAGGTACGTGTGCGCTTCTTTAACCTCTTCTAAGATAAGTCGTAAGAGTCAGCATTGCCTCACATGTTCCTACAGTTCTCCAGAACCAAAACGATATCCTACTAGCTTTCCCAGTCTTGTATGAATAAGTCGTGCCAGTACTTTATAACCATTGCTTACTAAACTGATAGTTTTGTAATACACTTGTTATCACTTGCCTTATTTGGAAGTGGGTTTGTCACATTGTTCTAGACGTTAGGAGGTCTCGATGGTCTCGTATCTCTTGCATACGAGGTGAAATGGTTCTGCCTTGATTGGTTCTCACACGCATCTCAGTAATTTTCAGGGAATATCGTCTAGTCCAAGTCTATTGTTTCGAATTGGGTCTTACCAACTATCTGCCCAAGTGAACCAAGGGGCTACCAACAGTGTTTCTCGAACGACCGTTCAGTGGACGTTGCTGCGTATGGGCCTTTGCAGCAGGCGCCTAGTTAATGCACCCATGCTGCGAAGAAACCTGGCATTTGCACGCCAATATCGCAATTAGACATCCACTGAGTGGCGACAGGTGGCCTTTTCAGAAGAATCACGTTCTATGCTCCATCGGACAGATGGCGGTTAGCTTGTACGGCATCAAATATCCGAAAACAAACACCCTGAAACAACCGTTGGAAGGGTCCAGGCAGGAAGGCATTTCCTTGGTGATCTTCTCATTCTGGAAAGTGCACTGGACCAACACAAGTAAGCACCTATCCTTAGGGGCCCTGTTCACCACTATACACTGTTTCTTTCTCATCGGCACGATGGTGTCTACCAGCAGAATAGCGCAATGTGTCACACAGTTCGCAGTTTATGTGCATGGTTCGAAGAGCACCAGGATGGGTTTACCGTACTTCTCTGTCCTCCAGACTCCCCGGGTTTAAACCCAATCGAGAATCTGTAGCGCTGTTCTCGCCATGGATCCTCAATCGAGAAACCTATCTCATCTGACCACATCCCTGTCGATACCTTCATCTACATCTACATCTACATGATTACTCTGATATTCACAATAAAGTGCCTGGCAGAGGGTTCAATGAACCACCTTCAAGCTGTCTCTCTACCGTTCCACTCTCGAACGGCACGTGGGAAAAACGAGCACTTTATTTTATCGTGATGGTCATTTCTCCCTATGTAGGTGGGTGCCAACAGAATGTTTTCGCAATCGGAGGAGAAAACTGGTGATTGAAATTTCATGAGAAGATCCAGTCGCAACGAAAAACGCCTTTGTTTTAAGGATTGCCACTCCAATTCACGTGTCATGTCTGTGACACTATCTCCCCTATTTCGCAGTAGTTCAAAACGAGCTGCCCTTCTTTGTACTTTTTCGATGTCATCCGTCAGTCCCACCTGATGCGGATCCCACACCGCACAGCAATACTCCAGAATATGGCGGACAAGCTTGGTGTAAGCAGTCTCTTTAGTAGACCTGTTGCACCTTCTAAGTGTTCTGCCAATGAATCGCAGTCTTTGGTTTGCTCTACCCACAATATTATCTATGTGATCGTTCCAACTTAGGTTATTTGTAATTGTAATCCCTAAGTATTTAGCTGAATTTACAGCCTTCAGATTTGTGTGACTTATCGCGTAATCGAAATTTAACTGATTTCTTTTAGTACTCATGTGAATAACTTCACACTTTTCTTTATTCAGGGTCAATTGCCACTTTTCGCACCATACAGATATCTTATCTAAATGATTTTGCAAGTCGTTTTGATCATCTGATGACTTTACAAGACGGTAAATGACAGCATCATCTGCAAACAATCTAAGACGACTACTTCCAGAACCTCACTGATTCTCTTCCTGCTTGCCTCGCAGCGGTCCACGCTGCATAAGGTGGCTATTGAGACTTCTTCCAGATGGTCCCATTAATGTGACTGCACAGTGTATAACACAACCATCTCTGGCTTGAACTATACCTCCACACTCCGCAGGTTAAACGCTTATTGAGTCGTAGGTGCACTCGACGCCTTGCAGCATTCGAAAAGAGCCAAAATAGCGACTCGTCGGACCTCATTGCACGCCTCCAGTCAGCTACTACACGATTTCTGCAACGTTTGTCCACTGAAGATGCACAACTTTATTTGTCGCTTTGGGGAGTGACATGTTGTGAGTTGCGCAATTCTAAATGTCCAGTTGCTTGCATTTTTCGTCGCAATATTCGCTCGAACAGTTGTTGATATGGATCTTCGTATAGGCTTGTGGTGGATGACCTCTACAGTGGCAGTGTTGAGTAGGTTGTTGTCAGGACGATGACCGATGACTCCTCAAGGAAACACCATTATTAGTCACACAGTTTACTGGAAAACAAACTTTGATACTTATAGCGATGCGCTGTGGGGGGCAACGCCCTCCTGGCCGTGTGCTGACGGCAGCGTGTGTGGCGGCGTTGATGAAACAGGCGGCCGACGACCTGTTATGACGCCAGTGGCTGACGTGCGGAGTCCGCAGCATCACGTACAGTCCCTGTCCCTGTCAAAAGTTTTCGATCACCTATCAGGACTGCATTTGTGGTTAAAACAGGGATTCCGTTTTGAATATTCTAGTGTATCCCCATTCTCATAATAAAACAAGTATAAGCATGTAAAGACTAAGCGCCTCTGTTGTGTATTTCATTGGTCGTTCACCTAGAGGGGCGCTGTTGAGTATCCACAACGGTGAGACGGCTTTACCTTAGACAGTTCCATTCGAATAGGCCTCATTCCTTCTGCAGTCTGTGTAGCAATCAGTTCGCATTAGTATACAATACATTGTGTGCACCTAACAGTGTGTTTGTATACCTGATCAGGTTCATACTCTTATTATCTCCTAATAGGACGTGCTGTAACTGTAGCTCTGCATTAGGAAGACTATTCTAGTAAGACAATAGCAACAAAAGTTCGCGTATACCAATCTACATTGGTGTATATGTTTCAATGGTTCAAGTGTTTCGCTATCTGGAAGACCTCGAGCAACATCATAAAGGGGAGATCAGTTCATATGTATACAGAGCAATCATCAGAGGACTTGCACTGCACCTGAAGTTCACGATGGGGTAAACAGGATGCGAGCAGCCCCAATGTCTGTCTCTTCAGTGCAACGCCGTCTCGTGAACAAATTGTAAAGCGGTGCGCAGCGACCAAAAAAATTTTATTACGAAAACAAAGTAATGTCAACCGATTGCACTGGGCACAGTTACATAAAAACTGGAGCGTACAGCATTGGTGCAAAGTGTTATTCACGGACTAATCTAAGTTTGAAAAATTGGGAAGCCATCGTCGAATGTTTGGTTCAAATGGCTCTGAGCACTATGGGACTTAACTGCTGTGGTCATCAGTCCCCTAGAACTTAGAACTACTTAAACCTTACTAACCTAAAGACATCACACACATCCATGCCCGAGGCAGGATTCGAACCTGCGACCGTATCGGTCGCGCGTCGAATGTTTGTTCGTCGCCATCGTGGAGAGCGAAAGAAGACTGAAAGTGTGACGCCAGTTGTGTAGCATGGTGGAGGGTCAGTCACGGTGTTGGGATGTTCTGCGGGTGATAAAGTTGGTCATCTAGTGAGAATTAATGGAACATTAAAGAATGTAGGATATCACAGGACACTGATCAACAATCCAGTTCCATCTGGCAACAGACTTATTAGTCGTGAGTTTGTTCTGCGGCAGGAAAATGATACCAAAAGTGCTTCTAAGGTGCGCAGAGGATATTTCATTAGAAAAGAGAATTGTGGCAAACTGAAGAATACGATTTAGCCAAGTCAGTCATCTGACTTAAATCCCAAAGAACTCTTAGTGGATGAACTTGACAGGAAGGTCAGAAACTTGAGGTCATGTAATGTTACAGATCAACGGAATAATTTACAGACCTCGTAACCTCCCAGCAAAAATGTTAAATAAAAATGAATGAAAATTGACCGTAAACCACACAATAATATTAATTAAATAATGAACCATGAACGAAGTGTAACCTCTCAACAAAAATGTTAATATCTGGTAAATTTTATAAGGACAGCAGCGCTGCCCTTCGGCCCTGTATTCTGAATAAAAAAAGCAAAAATTCTTACCTCAATAAAATTGCAATTATATCTGCTCTTAATTAGTCATTTTTCGACACAGCTTCGTGCAATGCTGGCGTATATTTTTTTTTTTAATTCTTGGAAGCAATGATAATGCATTGGAAATTCTTTAAACTGAAATGAATGCTTTTCTTTAAAAGAGTTGCTTTATATTATAAAAATTATTATTGGGGCATTTTTTGAACAAATTAAATTACAATTAACATACATTATTAAATATGCGCAAGGCTGCTTCTTTACCTTCTACAACAATACTCATCCTCCAGAGTCCTGACCAGAGTCGCGAGCAGAGCACACCGCCGACGCATGCCGACTCCCGCAGACTACTACTGTCCACTCGCTACTAAAGCCGACCGACTACTACTGTCCACTCGCTACTAAAGCCGACCGACTACTACTGTCGACTCGCGCAGACAAGCGCAGACTCGCGACAAGCAACAACTAACGATAAACAACTCTCTGGTCAGAGATTCTGTCATGCCTTGCCCATCGCCGGCAAAGCATACGTCTTACAACCTGTTGGAATGCAATATCTGCAAAAAGAGTACAAAATCTTATCTCCAGAATGCCAAGATTTTGTGTTGCTGTTCTGACTGCGAAGGATGGATACTTTTAAGAGGCTAAAATCTAAACCATATTGTAGTGTACTTAATGACAGAGAAAGTATTTATTTTATCTATTAAGTTTGTACACTGCATTTGTATACTGAAGTAAATAGTTTTTATCGTGGGTGATGGAAAACGTTTGACAGGTAGTATACGATACGTACCGTTCGGGCGCGGCTCTGCAGCTCAAGGCAGGGCGCACCGGTAGCTGCGGGAACCCGCCGTGATCCCTATAGAGCAAAACAGCCCTCAGCAGTGGTGTCCATCCTTGGGAGCACAGGCATGCAGCGTCAACATGCCTAGCCAGGTGAGGGTAGCTGGGCAGCACCGATCTAGTCTGGAGCAGCTGTCCTCCAAGGCAGAAGGCTACGGCCGAAGTGAGCTCGGAGATGACCCAGCAGCTGAAAGGAGCTAAGTCCGCAGTGGTGGACTTTGTGCCAATTGTCGGCCAACGACTGGCGGATGCCAAGTCTCTTGGTGGCTGCATGCAGGACCGTGTCGCCTCAAGGGCCGGCGTAGATCTCCCTCCTAGATGGTGCTGCCACACTACGATTCCTTTGCCTAAAAATGATGGCTATTTATATTGGTTCGGTGCCTACTTGTTTTGCTGAAGCAACGCTTCCAACCACGTATGTCGAAACAAGCCCGTAGGTTGGAGATTACGAACCAGCCTGCCAATGCCGCACGCCCCCTGTCATTCTGATGTATCGACGTCATTGCGCTGCTGGCCAATGGCTCAGCCTGCCATGTAGAAATCAACTAGTGCTGCATCGGATGTAGCGGTGTATTACATCTATATCTATTTAGATACTCCGGAAGCCACCGTACGGCACGTGGCGGAGGGTACCCTGTACCACTACTAGTCATTTCCTTTTCTGTTCCACTTGCATTCTTCATTTAGAGACTGGTTTGAAGCAGCTACTCACTCTAATCTACCCTGCGCAAGACTCATCTCTGCATGACTGTTGCAACCTGTAGCCACTTGAAACTGTTTACTATAATCAACTCGTGCTCTCCAAAAATGTTCAAATGTGTGTGAAATCTTATGGGACTTACCTGCTAAGGTCATCAGCCCCTTAGTTTACACACTACTTAACCTAAATTATCCTAAGGACAAACACACACACCCATGCCCGAGGGAGGACTCGAACCTCCGCCACGACCAGCCGCACAGTCCATGACTGCAGCGCCCTAGCCCGCTCGGCTAATCCCGCGCGGCCGTGCTCTCCCTCCACGACGTTTAGTCCATACACTTGTCTCCGTCACCAGACTCTACATCTGCATCCATACTCTGCAAACCACTGTTTGAAGCGCATGACGGAAGGTACGTCCCATACTATATGTTATTACGATTTCTTCCCGTTACATTCATATTCGGAGCGCGGGGAGGATGATTGGTTAACCGCCTCTGTGCATTCTGTCATTGATCTAATCTTATCACAGCGAACCCTATGGTTGCGAGACGTAACGGGCTGTAGTATATTCCCAGAATCAAGATGTAATGCTGGTTCTTGCTACTTTGTAAGTACGCCTTCGTTGGATAGACAGCATATATATTGAAGTGTCTGTCAATTCAGTTTCAAGAGTGTAAGGCGGTGAGATTTTGCCTCTTTACATGATCAATTAACGTAATTAATTTGGTCGATCAGATTAAAATATTTCTATCATTTGGGATCTAATGTTAGGTAGGGTAATCCGTTTATTAATCGTACTGACTGATACTGGAGAGTTTCATACTAACAACTGCAGTACTGCGTACTTTACAAAAGTAGTTTTTGTGCTGGCTAGGATAGCGAGAGAGATAGAGGAGGTGATGGCATGCGGGCGAATTGGGGGTGAACTGGGAGTTGTTCTGCTCAGCAACTGAAAGGCAGAATTTTCACAGCTCACTGCAGAGCCATCCTGTGGAGAGGCAGAGCCGTCTGACAAGAACGACTGTCTATATGGATCCGTATGAGCAATGTATGTTGGCAGGAGTAGAGTCATACTGCAGTCAGCTTCAAATGCTGGTTCTCCACATTTTCTAAATTTGGGTTCCAGAAGCATCCCCGTAACACTTGCGTGTTATTGGAACGTACCAGTAACAAATCTAGCAAACCCGCCTCTGAACTGCTTCGATGTAGTCCTTTAATTCGACCGGGTACACATGCGAAACACTCGAACAGTACTCAACAACGGGTCGCACTAGTGTCCTACATGCAGTCTTCTTTGTACATCAACCACTCTTTCCTAAAATTCTCCCAATGAACCGAAATAGAACATTCATCTTTCCTGCTACAATTCTCACGTGCCCGTTCCATTTCATAACGCTTTGCAACGATCGCCCACAATCAAACGACATGACTGTGTCAAACAGAATAATACTAATGCTGTATTCGAACATTACGGGTTTGTGTTTTCAACTCATCCGCTTTAACTTATATTTTTCTACATTTAGAGCTAGCTGAAATTCATCACACCAAGTAAAATTTTTGTCTGAATCGTCTTGTATCCTCCTACAGTCACTCAGCTTCGGCACCTGCCCGTACACCACAGCATCATCAGCAAACAATCACAGATTGCTGACCGACCTTCCCGCCAAATCATTTATGTACATAGAAAATAAAAGCCGTCCTATCACACTTCCCTGGGGAGGTCCTGACGGTACCCTTGGCTCTCATGAATACTCGCCGTCGAAGACAAAATACTCGGTTTTATTACTTAGGAAGTGTTTGAAACACATATGTGGAACGTTATTCCATACGCCCACACCTCCGTTCGCAGTCTGCAGTGTGGCACTGTGTCTAATGCTTTCAGGAAATCAAGAAATATGTAATCTACATGTTGCCCCTCATCATAGTTCGCAGTATAACATCTGAGAAAAGGGAAAGCTAAGTTACGCACGAGCAAAACAGTGCTGCTTCGTGGACATAAGCTTGTCGTTCTCTAGGAAGTTTATTATATTAGAACACAGAATACGTTCTAGAATTCTAAGCAAACCGTTGTTAAGGATATTCATCTGTAATTTTCCGTTCCGTTCTTTTACTCTTCTTATATACTGGAGTCGTCTACGCTTTTTTCCACTCTCTTCGAGCTTTGCGCTTGGAGAGGGATTCGCAATAAATGCAAGCTAAGTAAGGGGCCAGTGCGTAGAGTACTCTTTGCAAAAAAGAATTTTGATTCCATCCAGAACTGGTGACCTATTTGTCTTCAAGTTTTTCAGCTGTTCCTCTACTCCAGGGGATCCTATTATTATGCCATCCCTACGAGGTCACTCCTCACTTGCCTGCTTCCATGGTCTTTTGCAACAGGCGTGGCAGCGTTGCTATTTTACTGAGTAGCACCGGAAAGTAGTGGTGCCACTACAACTTACAGCAGCAATTCCTGTCGACTCTGAAACCGACTGTCAGTGACAAGGCGTGATTCATCTCCAGACCTTGTTGGTTAGGATCTTTTTTTACAATTACTTTCCTTACGCCGGGTTACTTGGCTTCGAGTGGTAAACCATTCTTTACAGGCTCTTTGGATAGTCGTCGTTCAACAAATATGGCAACTTCATTTAGAGTTCGGTCGCGAGTGCGTCCAGACATTATAGGTCCTTTTTGTCATTCTCTCACGTCTCCACGTTACCCAGTTTACTGTGCTTATTCCATACAACCGATTGAGACATATACTCCGCTTCATTGCCATTACTTACGTCGGCGGCTGGTATCAGTTCCTCATCTATAGTGCTCCAAAGCGACCAGTGTGTTCTTTTAAGTGAGTGATTAATGTTTTGTACGGTGAGCTTGCTTGTACTGCTGTAATGGATCTTGGCTTATCTACGATAATGCGTTCGCCGTGCTGCTTCTTGTAGTTTACCCACATTCCTATCTAGTATTCATTGTCATACTACCAATGGCCTTGCCGCAGTGGTAACACGGTTACTGTCTGATCACTGAAGTTAAGCGCTGTCGGGCTTGGCTAGTACTTGGATGGGTAACAGTCCGGATCTGCAGAGCTCTATTGGCAAGCGGGGTGCATCCATCCCTTGTGAGGCCAATTGAAGAGCTACTTGAGTGAAAATTAGCGGCTCGGGTCACGAAAACACAACGGCCGGTAGAGCGGTGTGTTGACCACATGCTCCTCCATTCTGCATCCAGTGACACCTATTACCTGAGGATGACACGGCGGTCGGTCAGTACAGTTGGGCTCTGCGAAGCCTTTTGGACGGAGTTGAGTTCTTAGTTTCTCAGATATCCTCCTGCACAATCCATATTTAACTTTGAATTGATAACGTTGAACTACCCTGACTGTAACTCCTGTTCTTACTGTCACCGCACTTCACTTCAGTAGTTCCCATTACATCTGACTTCAACCTTCCCCATTTCTCTTTTAAAGTTCTCTAGCCTACCTAATCGATTAAGAGATCTAAGATTTCACGCTCCGGACTTGGAGAATGACAGTTTTTTTTTATTTATTTTTTTATGACAGTATCCTGCTGAGTGGTTTCCGCATGGATGTAACGATTGGTTTTTGCCTCTGCAACAACCGTTACCTTTTCCCTAATCTCTTTTTCCGTTCTCAGTAATTATCTGTTGTGACTGTCGGCCTACTACCGTTACCTTGAACCTAAAATATTTCGTTCAAAGATAATTCTTTGAACATCTGGATATGACGCGTTGAGTTACCTTCTTCGAAAAGCTGCTTTACCTTTTTAAATTCTTGATTGATTTGTGTGGTGTCACCGCCAGACACCACATTTGCTAGGTGGTAGCCTTTAAATCGGCCGCGGTCCGTTAATATACGTCGGACCCGCGTGTCGCCACTATCAGTGATTGCAGACCGAACGCCGCCACACGGCAGGTCTAGTCTAGAGAGACTCCCTAGCACTCGCCCCATTTGTACAGCCGACTTTGCTAGCGATGGTTCACTGTCTACATACGCTCTCATTCGCAGAGACGACAGTTTAGCATAGCCTTCAGCTACGTCATTTGCTACGACCTAGCAAGGCGCCATATTCAGTTACTACAAGTACTATCTTCAAGAATGTATTCTGAACAGATAATATTGTGACTCATGTACCGTCAAGAGCGACGTTCATCATTAATGGATTAAAGTTAAGTATCAAACTAATTACGTCCACTTTCTGAATTCTCATTCCTTGTCATGTTCCAGACCTCACGTCAGTATAGTTCTTCCCTCCTCTCGCCAGCCTGCGTGAGCTAAAACGCGCGCATTTCGGCCTCCACTCGTAACACGGTGTTGGCTCTTCTGCTAACACAAAAATTTGATTGAGTTTCTTTCTGCGCTACCTCATTCTTGTTCACTCTCTCAACAAACAACATTTTCCATCAGTTTACGTTATTTCGGCTTCTGTTAAATTTCTCAGGCGTCTATAGAAAAGCACTACAAAAACAGGCTGCTCACTCTATTGTTTTACTTTTATTTGTTTGTTTTTATAGTTAACAATTCTTTGGCTACCGCACCGGCTCTCAAATATGAGTTAAACGCCCACGATATAGCAAATCTCTTTAAATTAGTCATTACTATCAGGTGTCATGTTCCAATCTAGTTCCTATTAAATTTTACATTGAATGCGCTGCATACCTTATTTCATTTTTATGGACAGTTGCTCGCCCAGTTCATTCTAATTTATAATAGTGGTAAGACAAGGGATGCACGTTATTACAAACCAAAACCCCAACATTGGCCTGTTGTTGAATCCTGTAGCGACATCTAAGCTTTAACGTAGTGACTTCCTTAGAGAAAAAGAAGTCTCCCACAGTAACAGCATGAATTCAGCGAACAACGCTCAATGAAACACAAATCGCGCTCTTCACTCATGATATTCGGCAAATAGGTCAACGATATACGCCTTGAAATGGTAGAGAACTTGCCCGCGAAAGGCAAAAGTCCCGAGTTCGAGTCTCGGTCCGGCACACAGTTTTAATCTGCCAGGAAGTTTCATATCAGCGCACTCTCCGCTGCAGAGTGAAAATCTCATTCTGATATACGCCTTCTTTCTACATTTCCAGAAAGTGCACAGTATTATACTGTTGACACATACACGGAGTACTTTTTAATAGCAGAAATCAGTTTGTTGTAATGGACAGCGAATGTTAAATCTTTAGTATCACTGCAGATATTTCTAATTAGCGAACTCTGATTGGTCTTGTGATGTACATCGTCAGCTATCGTCCACATGAGGACTCCCTCATATTTCGCACATAATGGGAAATAAGAAAATGAAGAACAGGGTTTAACGTTCCGTCGATGACGAGGTCATCAGAGACGGAGCACAAGATTGGGGAACGATGGAGGAATAAACTGTACGTGTCCTGTTGAAACGAACCATCCTGACATTTGCTTGGTTTGAACCAGTGTCCCCCAGAAAACGAGTCCAGTGCCTTACCACTATGCGCCGTCTAGCTCGGTCGTGCATAATGTGAACTCCTGATATTCAAAATTGGCCCTCACAGGCAGCGAGGCTCGGAATAAGCAGAGGGTTAGCATAATCTGCACTTTCATTTAAACGTGCTCCATATCATACTAACAAGAGCGAACTCTAATCGAACTGACTCAGAGAGTGCCCACAAATGATGTATGTGGAACCACAGCATGCCCATTGGCACCAGCCTAGAAGCCACACCACAAAAATTTAACATTGTTTCAGTGCTGTGGTGTGAGCCCTCTTATAATCTTAAAATAAGTATACATAATTGTGGCTACGAGTTCTTTTGCGTCGGAGACCTTGGCTTAAAAGTTCTCGATTAATTTACTGTGTTAGATTCTGATACAATCGTCCTCAGCTCGTTGGCTAGCGGCTAGCGTTGCTGCCTCTGGATCCCGGGGTCCCAGGTTCGGTTCCCGGCCGGGTTGGGGATTTTCTCCTCCTGGGGACTGGGTGTTTGTGTTGTCCTCATCATTTCATCATCATTCCTGAAAGTGGTGAGACTGGACAGAGTAAAGATTGGGCAGTTGAGCGCCACACAAACCAAACATCATCATCCGATACAATCCCAAGCTTTAAATGACTGACTCCATCATCGTCGTCGCGGGCTTGGTGTGACTGTCGCACACCTGGCGAGGCTCACACTTGTGTGCCCAGAGGACGGCTACTGACTGCCTGGATTACGTCACGGAGATGGCGCATGCTGAAGTAATCTGTGAAAGCAGAGGGCGCCACCAAACATGCGCCATCTCCGTTACGTAAACCCGCCAGTCCTTCTTGTCACGGGAGTCCTATAGCTGTGGCCCCATCCCGCATCTCTATCGCCATAGACCTCGATCTCACCATTATTCCTCATCCTCTTCTATTTCCCTTCTCTCCGTCAGTTCTTGAATATCCCTTAGCCATCCTTTTCGTAGTCTTCCTCTTCTCCTTCCAGGAGTTAGCCATGAAAGTGTTCTCTTTGATGACCTGTCTTCTTCCGCTCTTCTGACACTTGCTAACATTCCTAGTTGTTTTTCTCCTACCCTATCCGTAATACTATAATGGGTCCCGGGTCCCTCCTCATATTTCCTCAATCCTTAAGCGGTCACGTCGAGAAATTGTACATGCTCTTTTCACGTCATCCATTTCTAAATCTCCAAGTCTCTTTCAATTTCTTTCTGTGAGTTCCCGACACTCACTCCCATAACTTGGTATTGGTTCCGCGATACCTTTGTACAATCGCATTTTAACTTTTAACTCATTTTTGTGGCCTGCAATACAGGACTTAATTTCTGGATTGTCGCCCTTCCCTGCCTGATCAGTTGTTGGGTTTCTCTGTAACATATTCCAGCGTGTGACAGGTTACTACCCAGATTCTTAAACTCTTTACGCACTTTGATTTGATGTCCGCCAATGTCCAAGTTACTTCGATCTTCTCCGCAGTATAGACATTCCATTTATCATAATTAATTTTCAAACCGCACTTTTTATATACTTCCAACAACTTCGTAAGCACTTAGGATATATCCTCTTCATCGTTTGCTGCAACGACCTGGTCGTCACTACAGAAAAGTGTGCACATACACTGGTTCCCTGGTTTAGTCCTCATTACCATGCACTTTCTACAGTAGAGATCCAGTCCCTTCTGCACATACATCTTAAAGAGTGTGTAAGGCAGACAGCATCCTTGTTGCAGTCTTTTAGCTGTTCTCAAGATCTCTCTAGAAATTTCATTCAGCACTTTAATAACACATTCTACCGCCTTGTGGAGGTTTATAATATTCTTACTCAAATTTTTGGCAGTTCCCCTGACCACAGCACCTCGAACAATATCTTTAGTGGCAGTGTCATATGCTTTCTCAAGATCTATAGAAACTAAATGACTCCTTATTTTTCTTTCCAATTTCTTCTCCATTTTAGGGTAAAGATGTTATACACACATGACGTGTCTCTTCGAAACCCACTTCGTTCGTCCACTTCAATTATAAATCTTCTCCATTACTGATTTTAAAATCCTCCCATACAGCCTTCTAACTGAAATTGTCACACTTTTGCACACACATTTGCTTACTTGCTTCTTTTTTTATGCGCGGGTTAGGTACGTTAAGTTCCACCCTTCTGAAATCCCCCCCCCCCCCCCCCCCACACACATCTTGCTTAGATATTTATACAGAATAATTTGGCCATAGCTCACTAACTCCTCTGTTACATTTCCCCATTTTCATTTGAGTAGCCTCCTTCAGTATCTCGTTCGTGGTTATTTTTTCTACCTCTTCACCATCTTTGTTTTCTCCAATCTCCCACTTTATTTCCTTTAACTCTTTCCTTTCTTCTGTCGTCCTCTGACATAAAAGGTGAAGCCTCGCCAGTCCTACGACCGTCAGACTTAGCCCCTGACGACGACGATGGAGGCAACTGTCGAAAGCTCGGCTATGCGGACTACTGCTCAATAGCTACCCAATACGAAACCTGTGAAACAGCTTAAGAAATCCTAACTTTTGATCCAAACATCCTAAGTCAATGTTTCCGTAAATGGAGATTCCAACGAAACTCAAATAAAACAGAAGTTGCATGTTTTCATCTGTCCAATAGACTGTCACACGGAGCCCAGTGTGTCTGTTTTAAGGAAGACAAACTTCATCATAACATGCATCCAAAATACCTTGGGTCATGTTAGATGGGACTCTTTTTTTTAAGGAGCGTTTGACATGAACATCAGCTAAGCTCAAAAGCGGAAACAACATTCTCCATAAACTCCGCGGCACAAGTTGGGGACCTTCAGCAGACTCTCTTCGAGTAATGGCACTCGGAATTGGTACACTCAGCAACAGAATACTGTGCGCTTTCAGGCTTAATATTCAATAGGTAAAAAAGATAGACGTACAACTTCACGAAACCATGCACATTGTTAGTGGGTCAATAGGATCTATTCCTACATATGGGTACCTATCTTGAGCCATATTTCACCGTGATATCAGACGGAAGAGCGCGCTACTACACGGATACCAGAAAACTGCTGATAACCCAGACCTTCCAATATTGAACGATATATTCCCTGCGGGGCGGAAAAGATTAAGATCAAGATAACCCCACACCTGCCGCAGCCAGTACTCTCAGGGAAATTGAATTCAGTGTCGTCGATGAATGGAAACGCTGCTGGCAACAACACTGCCCTCCAGATAGCCTGAAACACCCCTGCATCCAGCAGAACCCCCAGGATTTGACCAGCCTGATCAACTTGGACTACCCTGAACCACATACGAACGGGCAGTGGAAGATGTGCAGACACACAAGTGAGGCAAATAATCATCACCATCTTGTGACTGAGGTGCGGAAAAACGGACAGTTGCTCGTGTTGTATCAAAATGTCCCACACACGCCTACGAGAGGCCTTTCGAAGATTTCCTGACGGCGGCGATGGATGTGATAAACTCATAATAGAGCCTGATACCCGTACACAGATGTTTCCATTTGTGTTATTTTATGCTGGAGAGTGGTGTTTAAATGTTGATAAGTAGTAGTTTTGTAATCTTTGTGTATGTCTTGCCATACGATAAATAAATAGTGAAACGTCTCTATAGAATCGTTTCATAAGACATTTGACCAAATTTATCTTGTTGCCGTCTCATTTTCTGCAATGCTTATCGACGGTGTGCTTCTTCAAGCTCGCCCAGAAGGAATGAGCAATAGGATTGATAGAAATGCATTAATTGCCTGCGTTTGAGATGCAAGTAAACTGTGCTCTGCATCAGAAATGCATTTCCATTACTCATCCTGTGTAATCCAAACCAATATATATATATATATATATATATATATATATATATATATATATATATATATATATATATATATATATATATATAACGACATCCTATATTGTTATGTTTCGGCCTTTACCTTACCTTTTGTATGAAAGAATGAGAAAGTATACCTGTCTTTTCGCGTTTATAAGTATGTGGCAGTCTAGTCGCTTTCTGTCTGCTGGGAGGTGCAAAGAGGCCTAATCCCACTGTCTGAGTCTTTTTTGTTATGTTGGTGGCGGAAACGACCCCTCTGGTATACCTGTTTTACCTGGATGGATATCTGGGTGCTATCGCTAGAGAGGCGTTCTGCTGCTGGCTGTTAGTGAGATCGGTTCAGGCTCTGCTGTTGGCTGTTGGTGAGTTCTGTTCATAGTTCTGAAGTACGGCCTTGCTGTTTTGAACCCGTTGTGAATGTGCAAGTTCTTCAGCTTAACTGAAGCGTTTTATCTCCTTCTCCAGGATGTGTTCAGTTAAAACCATAATGCTTCACTAATGTTAGGAGTATCGATTTATTCATATTCTAGGTTTGCTTTGCTGCTTTTGAACATGCGGTGTGGAATGCTCTCCACCGCGTTATGATTAGGCCAAGCTAGGACGATCATTACCTTGTGCGAATGTGAGAATAATTGTGTCTTCGTGTGTGCGTGTTTCTTAATATTCTGATTTATGTGTCTTTTCCTGCGTCGACTTACGTGTGATTAGATACACCGATTTCCTCGTGTGCATTGTTCCACCTATATCGCCATGTTCTTCGTCCAGTGATCCATCAGCTGGAATTTCTGTATTTCAAGGTGTGATCCTAGTTAGATTAAATGATCACGTCTAAAGTGCTTTTTGAGCTCCTGTATTTGCATAATTTCGTGGGATTTTAGTAACCTCTTTTGCCTGTGGGGAACACGTGTTGCATGAACCGGTGATATAGTCACGTTTCCTCATGATTTAGTCTAACTTTCGTAGTCGTGTGGTTTTTTTCTCTGTAATTTCGTGATTTTATCTGTTTCAACAAGGTACTGCTCATTGAGTAATTTATTCACTCACGAGTTCTTTCCCTCTCATCATCTGCATAGTGGATGCGAATTACCGTATCTTATACTTGTTTCAGTTGTTCAATTGCTATAAATCTCTTTGCCGTAATTGTATGCTTATGGCAATAGTTAATTCCTCTCCGAACTTTATCTTCTTATGTGAATCCAGTTTGAGTGCAGGAATTAATACGTTCCTTTTCCTTCCCTTTCACTTCCATGCGATTAATTACGATGTACAAAACTGCATTATTTTAACGTATTCTGGTGAGTTGTTTAATGCTCAGACACCAGGCAGTTTTGGATTAGAATGTTCCCCTCTTACTTATCGTATATCAGTTTAAGAATAGGTGTTCTCATTGAAAATTAATACATTGTGTCCTGTCGTATTCCTTCCAACTTACCAAGCAATCAGCAGTGGGCCGAATCCTAATGTTTCCTCAGAATATTTCAGAGTTGTTTTTACAAACTGCAAAAATGTGCAATGATAATTATCGAACATAATTTGAGAGAGAGTTTACACCACTGGAACGCGTAGACCACACTTTATTAATTTGCTTCTTATTTTATTGTGTGATTACATGATTGATTTTGCTTACTTTGACTGAATCAATTTAAACCTGTGTAATTTCAGTTATCCAGTCACACAGAATTTTCCAGGTTGGGCAGATCTTTAAAGGATATCGGTCTTATCGGATTAGGGAAGGATGGGGAAGGAAGTCGGCCGTGCCCTTTCAGAGGAACCATCCCGGCATTTGCCTGGAGTGATTTAGGGAAATCACGGAAAACCTAAATCAGGATGGCCGGACGCGGGATTGAACCGTCGTCCTCCCGAATGCGAGTCCAGTGTCTTACCACTGCGCCACCTCGCTCGGTTTTAAAGGATAAAGAAGGGTTTGGGCTGATGGCGAGCCAGTAATTTTATGACCGCTACGGTTGCAGGTTCGAATCCTGCCTCGGGCAAGGATGTGTGTGATGTCCTTAGGTTAGTTAGGTTTAAGTAGTTCTAAGTTCTAGGGGACTCTTGACCTCAGAAGTTAAGTCCCATAGTGCTCAGAGCCATTTGACCCGTATACGTTATTATTTTGTACAAGGTTATTTGGTTGCATTTTTCAGTGGTTACCTGATTGAATTAACATACACTCACAAACTCTGTGCTCCCTCGAGTCAACTTCCCTGTAGTTCCACATCATACACACTGCACTCCAACTGGCAAAATCATTAAGATTTTTAAAAGAATGGTTAACAGAAATGTTGCAATTTGATGTAAGCTCAGTTCTGCAGAAAACCGATTTCTTCCGTCTCAGTTCGTCCAAACTAGGACCCATAATTTTGTTTAGAACATGCCACGATACGTGAAGTCTTGAACTTGAGTTGGAAAAAACTATTTTCAGGTAACTTTATTCATTAACGATTTCAGTTAATTCTCTCTCCAGTGAATATCGTTTCTACCATAGATCAAATAGTATTCTCGTAAGAACTGGGCAACCTGACAAGCTGCAGTGATAAGTGAACTCTGTACGTCTCAAACATTAAGTTCTATACTTCAGGCTGACATGCGTTATGAATTCCTGTAATTTATCTCATTGTTGTAAAAATAACATCGATGCCTTGGGAGGTGGGGGGAGGGGGACGGGGTGGAGGGAGGAGTTGTGCAGCGGAATGTTCTGTAGGCCTCGTCCAACTTACATATTGGCGCGTCAGAATTATTCTTTGGTGAGGTTATTTGTCAACCATAGTCAATCACATTCATAGTCAGCGAAACACATTTCGAGTTGCATCTTTCTTTATATACTTTGTTGTACTTATGTGATAAAATAATTGATTGCAATGCCGTACTGACTCTCTGCGAAATATTTAGTTTCGTCTTTGCTAGTCGTAAACGAGGATTGTTTCATGCAGAGAGTCTGTATCAGAGATAGTCATATGGAAACCGTGCAGTCGCCAACACGTGTCACAGACGAAGACGATTTACTGCCATAGCAAGAGTCTCTATAGCTCTAAAGACAATCATCACAGCAGAAAATATAACCTTATCATAGAACACGCGAAATTTGACAGAACCACAATCATATCGAGTAGCATATACGTCCTCCTCTACTGCAAATCGACGACAAAAATATTTAGCTTCAGATAGCCTAAAACGTAAAAGTCACAGAGCGAAGTTTTTGAGCCGTAAGGCGAACTTTGAACTACATGAATCGGCCTCTCACTAAAATCCAGCCTGCCGTGTGGCCGAGCGGTTCTAGGCACTTCAGTCCCGAACCGCGCTGCTGCTACGCTCGCAGGCTCGAATCCTGCCTCGGGCATGGATGTGTGTGATGTCCTTAGATTAGTTAGGTTTAAGTAGTTCTAAGTCCAGGGGACTGATGACCTCAGATGTTAAGTCCCTTACTGCTCAGAGCCATTTGAACCAACTAAAATCCACGTATGTGGGCGTATAATATCATGGAGAACTATTTGTCGCTAAGATTTTGGTTCGCGGGTCACACCTGGGCCTGAATACCAAAGTGCTCAGCGTCGCTTCACATTTCCCCCACTGCCACGCCACACTGCCTGATCGCGTGGAGGGGAAAGAGGAGACAACAGTGAACGCGCCGCAGTTAAATGGCGGTGCAGTCGCACTACATATGATTTGGTTTGTTTCACGTTTGTCAACAACAATGATCAGAAGCAAAACTAAGTTTTCGATGTTAATTAATTATTTTTGGCGCACTGAATACATAATATGGTTTTTATCTGGTACAAACGTACGGAGAGACACAGACACTTTTATAAGAGTTTCGCAGTCAATTTGCCACGTAATCGTGACTTACTTAGTTTCATAATTGAAAAGAGGTCTTGCACACAAATATGTCGTTCAAAATATTGCAGCACTTTTAGGGCCTCATTATGGAGGCTTGGAAAAGCGACCTGAGGAAAGCAGTGTAGACGTCCTGGACAGTTTCACGTAAAAAAAATTTGTCATTGAAACTAGAATTGTTTTGTACGTCAATCAGTTCAGTCTGCAAATGCACAAGCCGCTTTCAACTGAAATGGCAAATGTTCTCGAAAACAGCTCGAAAAGAGATGTAGGACTTACAGTGTCCTCAAAACCTTTATAAAACTATCCTTTTAATTCTTGCAAGGCCACAATGAACTCTTCAAACCTCGTGCTTTCTGTTAAGTCAGTGAGCCTGGGGAACTGCACTGTCTTTGCATACCCATCAAGTTAGAAAGAAATTACCTTGCAATGTTTTACTGTGGGCAGTGTGCAGTCAAGTCCACTTAAAATGCGAAATCTTCCATTCAATCCGGCGGTTCTAATTTTCGTTCCTGCACTCCTTCTCCCTTCAAACACGGAACAATATCGAGTTTTAAATCGAAAAATCGTTTCAGGCCTGCTCCTTGACTTAGTCAACGTGCTTTGCAGCACTAGAAGTCTTCGTAGTCTTCGTTCATTCCAATTGAAGAGTGTTGCAACTGACAAATGGAATAATATGTGCGAATTCAGGAATTTTACTATTCGTACCACTGATTTCTTCACGTGCCCCATGCCTGCAAATTTAATACAAAGCGCTTCTTGATGTACAGGACAATGTGTCCCCTGTGTCGATCGTCGTAATTTTTCGCTCTTCCATTGTTATCTAAATGTTTAAATTCTCTCTGTATTGCACTTTAATGTCGTTTCATAACAAATAAGCAGTATCCATTGCTTACGCGAAATGAGAATTTTTATGCCTCTCTGCTGTAACTCCCGTTCATTTTGAAGGATTATGACGATTCTACCGAACTCAGAGAGTGGTGTCGGTCGAAGAATTCCGCATCGCAATACAGTCTTAAACGAAATGTCGCGCTATTCCGGATACTTCCGGCAAGGACCGAGCAAAGCCGAGTGAAGGGCCAGGCCTTGGCCAGTCCGCGGCCCGCACACGCTGCACACGTGAAGTCTGGCTCGCCGTGGCCGGTCCTGCTTCATTGCGTCCCTCAGTTTCAAGTCGGTCCCCATTGGGTTTTAACTACTTAAAAAAGCTGACATGTGGCGATACCTTGCAGCCATAAAACTATTTCATGACGATTTGTCCTGAAAGCTTCAACTGTTTTGCCAAGGAAAACCCACATATACACTACTGGCCATTACAATTGCTACACCACGAAGATGACGTGCTACAGACGCGAAATTTAACCGACAGGAAGAAGATGCTGTGATATGCAAATGATAAGCTTTTCAGAGCATTCACACAAAGTTGGCGCCGGTGGCGACACCTACAACGTGCTGACATGAGGAAAGTTTCCAAGCGATTTCTCATACACAAACAGCAGTTGACCGGCGTTGCCTGGTGAAACGTTGTTGTGATGCCTCGTGTAAGGAGGAGAAATGCGTACGATCAAGTTTCCGACCTTGATAAAGGTCGGATTGTAGCCTATCGCGATTGCGGTTTATCGTATCGCGACATTGCTGCTCGCGTTGGTCGAGATCCTATGACTTAGCAGAATATGGAATCGGTGGGTTCAGGAGGGTAATACGGAACGCCGTGCTGGATCCCAACGGCCTCGTATCACTAGCATTCGAGATCACAGGCATCTTATCCGCATGGCTGTAACGGATCGTGCAACCACATCTAGATCCCTGAGTCAACAGATGGGGACGTTTGCAAGACAACAACCATCTGCACGAACAGTTCGACGACGTTTGCAGCAGCATGGACTATCAGCTCGGAGACCATGGCTGCGGTTACACTTGACGCTGAATCACAGACAGGAGCGACTGCAAGTACTCAGCGAAGAACCTGGTGCACGACTGGCAAAACATCATTTTTTCGGATGAATCCAAGTTGTGTTTACAACATCATGATGGTCGCATCTGTGTTTGGCGACATCGCGGTGAACGCACATTGAAAGCGTGTATTCGTCATCGCCATACGGGCATATCACCCGACATGATGGTATGGGCTGCCATTGCTTACACGTCTCGGCCACCTCTTGTTCTCATTGACGGCACTTTGAACAGTGGACGTTACATTTCAGATGTGTTACGACCCGTGGCTCTACCCTTCATTTAATCCCAGCGAAATCCTACATTTCAGCAGGATAATGCATGACCTCATGTTGCAGGTCCTGTATGGGCCTTTCTAGATACAGAAAATGTTTGACTGCTGCCCTGGCCAGCACGTTCTCCAGATCTCTCACCAATTGAAAACGTCTGGTCAATGGTGGCCGAGCAACTGGCTCTTCGCCGGCCGGTGTGGCCGTGCGGTTAAAGGCGATTCAGTCTGGAACCGCGTGACCGCTACGGTCGCAGGTTCGAATCCTGCCTCGGGCATGGATGTGTGTGATGTCCTTAGGTTAGTTAGGTTTAATTAGTTCTAAGTTCTAGGCGACTGATGACCTCAGAAGTTAAGTCGCATAGTGCTCAGAGCCATTTGAACCATTTTGAAGCAACTGGCTCTTCACAATACGCCAGTCACTACTCTTGATGAACTGTGGTATCGTGTTGAAGCTGGATGGGCAGCTGTACCTGTACATGCCATCCAAGCTCTGTTTGACTCAATGCCCAGGCGTATCAAGGCCGTTATTACGGCCAGATGTGGTTCAAAAAATGGTTCAAATGGCTCTGAGCACTATGGGACTCAACAGCTTAGGTCATAAGTCCCCTAGAACTTAGAACTACTTAAACCTAACTAACCTAAGGACATCACACACACCCATGCCCGAGGCAGGATTCGAACCTGCGACCGTAGCAGTCCCGCGGTTCCGGACTGCAGCGCCAGAACCGCTAGACCACCGCGGCCGGCCAAGAGGTGGTTGTTCTGGGTACTGATTTCTCAGGATCTATGCATCCAAATTGCGTGAAAATGTAATCACATGTCAGTTCTAGTATAATATATTTGTCCAATGAATAACCATTTATCATCTGCATTTCTTCTTGGTGTAGCAATTTTAATGGCCAGTAGTGCTGATCGTAAAGAGTTTAGTTAACGATTTAGTTTTTTTAAACTCCAGTCCTTTACGAAGACTGTCTCCAAGAAAGATGAAACACTATTTCAAATACTTCATAACAAACAACTTTTGTTTTATTTTTCTGACAGCTGACAGAGTCCATCATCCTGCACATATTTTTATGTAGGTGATCTTTGGTCAAGATCTACATTGAGCTGAAGATCATACACTTCAAACGCCATTCTGATCTGGTGATCTCCCGGCCAAATACCTATGGCTTTGTAAGGGATGAATTGAGTTAACTGGAATTAAATTAATGGCTCGGTGTGTAAATCACAGTAAATGACGTAAAATGATGTCACTGCAGGCTGTACATGTATGTTTCACACGTAATGAAGAGAACGTGTAATGACAATTGGAAATCTGTGCCATACCGGGCTCGCACGCAAACACTTCTTACATTTCCCATGTGCCCCGCACTGACCCTGTTCCCCCATTGGTACTACAATTTTCCCGCATACCGCAGGGAAGAACCTCTGCGAGTAATGTTTAGAGATCGTTGTGGGAGCGTCAGTGACAGACCAAGTCTGGGCGAGGCCTGGAGGCGTGTTCAGAGGGCCTAATGGTTTAAGTGACTGTTCTCAATAGGCAGGAAACCTGGTTCTAGCCTCTTCCTTGCACAAATTTTCCATTGCCAATACGTATTCACTACATATAGCTGTAGCTTATACCCTTCAAACACCACAGTCTGTTGGTGAACAGTGAAATCGGACACAATGACAGGGATGGTCATGGAGCGTTGAGCGCCTGTGTTGATGCCGCTCTACCATACAAGGACTTGCTTGACTTCCGTTGATCGCCGTATTTGACAAATATGCGACCATAAATTTCCCATTTTCTCACAGTTCGAAAATTTAATTTTTCCATCATAAGGAGCTTTTAGAGAATACTACTTTATCGAACAGTAGATTCTATAGGAAGTACCACTTTCAAGTCAACGTAAAATACATTAAAA
This sequence comes from Schistocerca nitens, assembly GCF_023898315.1. Lineage (NCBI taxonomy): Eukaryota > Metazoa > Arthropoda > Insecta > Orthoptera > Acrididae > Schistocerca > Schistocerca nitens. The sequence continues at coordinate 356,952,912 of NC_064614.1, read as the reverse complement.
TAGAAGCAAACTTCATATCCAAGTTAACTGTTGTCCCGGTCAAGAAAACATACATTAAACCTTTTTTTACTGCTGTCATGTGTCCCGCACATCGTATAGCAACACAAGAGTGTTAGACGACGTCCATGAATAGGTCAAATATTTCCAAATGAGGCTTTCCCTGTTGTCATACTTGACTTCCTACCGCCAAAACTGGATGTCAACAAACCATTAGTCACTAAAAGCAGCTTATGGGGTAACAAGAATTTCTTAAAATACACACTACCTGACTAAACAGTGAAGCATGCAGATGAGGGAGGGGAACAAATTACAACTCCATGAGTTGAGAGGTTGTGTGATTTTATTTCAGTGATTAAAATAGCAAGTTAAATTTACAAAGAACCTTGGAATATGAGCCCATTTGTAAGTATAACGTTGCTCCACATCTGCCATTGATCCTTTCACTGATTCGATTGGGAAGCATGTCATAAAGCTGTTGTGTCCTCTCCTGAGGCGAACTCGTTCAGTACTGTTGTAACTATTCCTTGTAATCCTGGGTAGTAGCACCAGGACAGAGTTGACGTCCGAGCTGGTCCCAGAGACGTTCTATAGATCTGGAGATATTGCTGGTCACAGGAGTACCTCAACAGCACGCAGACACTTCATATAGAGACGTGCCACTGTCCTGTTGAAAAACGGCACAACGATACTGTCGCATGAGAGGTAACACATGACGACACAGGATGTCCGTGACGTACTGTTGTGGCGTCAGAATTCCCTTGACTACTCCAAACGCAACAGTTTGTGTTGTGGTGTCAACAGCAGCCTACGCACGAGACGGTAATTCCCTAGCCCAGGTGTTGATAGTCCCCGACCAATGGTGCGCGATGACACACAATGCTGCAGGGAGTCATTATCTGTTATTGGACGGCAGACGCAGACGTGACGCGGATGCGATATGTTTGGTGAATAGTACGGCAATCGTTCCTAGTTGTGGTCAGACGTGGTCGACCCGTACCTTGATGACGAGTGTGCTTGCCCTCACTTTCGCAGGCAGTAAAACATTGGGCCACTGTCACAGCCGAATGCTCCAAAATCTGGATATCGCACTTGTCAACTAGCTGGCCAAATGGAGACCCACACTGAGACCGCTTTCAAATTCTAACAGGTTATGATACCAGTGTCTCAAGTGAGCATGTGATCTCTTCGTGTCCGTCCAGCGATAACTCAAAGTCTGACGCTGTCACGTCCCCTATATACCGTGCCAGGCTTGGTAACAACAATAAACACAAACAAAATTAATGTATCCAGAATGAGATTTTCACCCTGCAGCGGAGTGTGCGCCGATATGAAACTTCCTGCCAGATTAAAACTGTGAGACTCGAACTCGGGACCTTTGCCTTTCGCTGGCAAGTTCTCTACCAACTGAGCTACCCAAGCACGACTCACGCCCCGTCCTCGCAGCTTTACTTTCGCCAGTACCTCGTCTCCTACCTTCCAAACTTTACAGAAGCTCTCCTGCGAACCTTGCAGGACTAGCACTCCTGAAAGAAAGGATATTGCGGAGACATGGCTTAGCCACAGCCTGGGGGATGTTTCCAGAATGAGATTTTCGCTCTGCAGCAAAGAGTGCGCTGATATGAAACTTCTTGGCAGTGAGTCGTGCTTGGGTAGCTCATTTGGTAGAGCACTTGCCCGCGAAAGGCAAAGGTCCCGAGTTCGAGTCTCGGTCCGGCATACAGTTTTAATCTGCCAGGAAGTTTCAACATTAATGTACTTCGCTGGCCGTTTTAAGTGTCACAGAGAATCTCAACTCTAATCGTTTACATATTCGCCGATGGTGTGTACGTATGAGGAGTGTTCAAAACATTCCGGAACTTTGTCCACAACATTTTTATACGGTTACCTTTTACTTATTGTGCGTGGTTCCTTCAAAATTGATACACCGCTCCCAACGCCATTTCCACTTCCGGAAGCAGTCTTGGTACGCCTCTTGCTGGAGAGCGCGAAGCGTCGTCTGTGAACTTTCCTTCATCTCATCTATCGTTGCAAATCTTCGTCCTTTCAAGGCGGTTTTTTTTAACTTTGAACATAAAAAAGTCCGCAGGGGCCATGTCTGGAGAGTACAGAGGACGCAGCAGCTCAGCGATTTCGTTTTTTGTGCAATAGTCAGGTATATCAGGGAAGAATGTGCAGGTTCGTTATCGTGGTGCAGGAGCGATGAATTGTCTCACCACATATCAAGCCGTTTGCGTCTCACAGGGCTTCATAATATGATCTAACCGAAATGTTACATTCTTCTGCAGTCTCTCTGACAGTCTGTCCCCGATTGGCACGCACAATTTCCTTGACGTTCCTGACGCGAGCGTAGTCGGTGGACGTCGAAGGGCGTCCTGAACGAGGGTCATCCTTAACTTCCCTGAAGTCATTTTTAAACCGCGTGAGCCATTCCTAACACCGAGTATGGCTTAAGCACTCATCACCGTAGGCTTCCTGCTTCATTAGGCGTGCCTCTGTAAAGGATTTCTTGAGTTTCACGCATAACTTAATGCAGACGCGCTGCTCCTCTAACTCTGCCATCTCGAAATTAGCAAGCTGTGCAACACAACGTTCTACTCAATACAGCCCTGAACAATAACCAACAGATATACAACAATGAAACTTCCGGCAGTTAACACATTAAACACAGGCGTATGCAAGGATGCCAACCTCCTGTCGCTCCAACACACCATTGGCGCGAAATTACGAATGTTCCGGAATTTTTTGAACAGACCTCGTATAGGAAGCTGCATCAACATCCGACCATGTCCTCTGGCTGCTTTTTATCAGGCAGTATACAGGGTGTTTATAAATGAATATCGGTGTTTTAACGCTTTATAATATTTATTACATTAAAATTACAGTTTTAAATGATATAGCAAATGAAAGAGCAACTCAAACAGTTGTGTTTGGCACCAGTGCGCATGCTCAGCGCGCAATGTCTCCGCTGCAATCCGCTAGACTTCACTGTACGCAAGTGCTGGATAGGCCGCAAGAGGCCCTATGACAGGGCTTGCTTTGCATGGCCTCCACGTTCAGCCGACCTAACGCCATGCGATTTTTTCCTTTGGGACTACATCAAGGATCGTGTGTATGCGCCTCCGCTACCAGCAGACCTCCCTAAATTAAGAAACCGGATTGAAGCAGCTGTTGCTACAGTCACTGAAGGCACACTTATCACTGCTTGGGAAGAACTCGGCTATAGACTTGATGTGTGCCGTGTGGCAAATGGTGTTCACATTGAACATTTATAAGGTTCTTGGTAAAACTGAGTTGCTCTTTCATTCGACATATCATTTATAACTGTAAGTTTAATATAATATATATTATAAAGCGTTAAAACCCCGATATTCATTTATAAACACCCTCTATTACAGCTGTGAAGCATGTCTGACAAAAAATGTTGTTTAGCAGTTGTTAAAAAGCAGGTCCAATCACTCTCATATAATGATGCGAACATCGTGTAAACCTATCTGGTTAGCCACATGCGGACGTTCATATGTCAGTGTTGTGATGGTCCCCCTACATACGCGACTCCTCGTGCCCCGTACTACGTTGTGGCATGAGACTGTCTTCTAACGTCTCCAAATATAAGTGTTCTGTCTCGGAATAGCAAAAAGTGCGAAACACGCCGTTCGCATTTCACCGGTTGGCGAAAACGACGGAGATAATGATATTTTTGACCAGTGGGAAGAACCAGTGCAGACATGTGTGGCCCCAGACGAGTATTCCTTTAGAGGACCACTAAGATAACGTGTTTGGTGGGTATAAACGTTGTTAGAATCAATTTCGAGCATTTCTGTGAATGCTTCTGGCGGAGCGCAAATGACACGCATGTTATGAACTGTTCGTCCACTGCCGCTGAGTTGATCGACATTTATGAAACATTCTCACTGAGGTATAAAGTAGTAGCTAGAGAAACTGTCGTGCAATAATACGCGACGACAAATAGTTCTTATAGTGGTACGAGTAGCCTCGTTTATTCTCTTGCCAGGCCGCGCGTTCTGGTTGAACGCTGAAAGCTGAAATTTAAAACAAAAAAAATGAATGTTGTCATACATAAGAAAGAGCATAAAGCAAAGTCGCATCGGTAGGACTGGAGTGAATGTACACGCCAGAAAATGGGAGACACAAGCAACAGCAAAGCGAGATAACCTCGGCAGCCAGGAGAAATGGGCACAGGGGAATTTCGCTACGGGATTGCCTAAGGTCACCTACCGCCAACGAGAGGTCAGCGACAGGAGAATCTTCAGTGTGGAGAACCGCAAAGATGAGGTGTCAGAGCTACAGCACGGGCTGCAGACAAGACAATCAGGGAGGTGAACGACGTTTGCGCCAGCGGTCGCGGAAGCGGACAACGCCGTTTTGGAAGTTCCGCAATGGCAGTTCTGCACGGACTGGCGGTTATGCAGAACAGCTACGCAACGGCAGCATTCCTGGCTCGCTGCCCAGAGACACAGTCAGAGTGAAAGGCTTTCTGTTGCCCGCCCGACTGAAGTGTATATAAGGAAGCGTTACGGAATTACCTTATTAATAATGTACCGGGCATACTTACAGCTGTGACAAGAATTTGGACTGCAGACACTGAATCAGAAGCAAAGTCGAAATTAAAAACTGAAATACACAGTATCAATGCTCCTCAACCATTTATTTTATACTTCGTTATTAACCGCCTTTCGACTTTCTAGACCGCTGTCGGAGACCTCAAGGTTGAACGAACAGTCCACACGACGTAAGCGAGAGCCGCTAGCTGCACAAAAATTGTTATTTTCAAGTGTTTCGGTAGATATCTGCGATTTCGTTTTTTGAGTGTGTAGCTGGAGTAAGAACAAACATATGCTGTCGGTTGCGTCTTTCATGCACGCCCAGTGTCGACGGAAAGCGTCGGTTTGTTTCCCGTTACAAACTAAATGAGTTTTAAAGCGGAATTTTGTGTGTCCATTCCATATAATGGTTCCAAATTAGTCTATTGCGTTTTATCTATGTGTGTTAATAGGAGCATAAGTGACAAAAATAGCCACTGCTCCAGCAGTGATATCGCCCAGGCCTGCGCTGATCGCTACCTTTTACGGTTAATTCAAGTCAGTAAAACGCACTGGACTAATCTGGGACCATGCTATGGAATGGGCACGTAAAATTCCGCTTTCATTTGTTACGAGAAACAAACCGACGTTTTCCTTCGGCACTGGGAGTCGCGATGGACATTATTTGTTTGGGCTGACTCTTAACTACACACTACAAAAACGAAATTTCAGATTGCCGAAACAACAGAGAAATTGCGCAAGACGACTCTTAGATGGAACAGCCTGTATATCTAGCGGAATACGCAAGTTATCGAGTAAAACAGAAGTGATTTCTGGCGTTCCCCAAGGTAGTGTTATAGGCCCTTTGCTGTTCCTTATCTATATAAACGATCTGGGAGACAACCTGAGCAGCCGTCTTCGGTTGTTTGCAGATGACGCTGTCGTTTATCGACTAATAAAGTCATCAGAAGATCAAAACAAATTGCAAAACGATTTAGAAGAAATATCGGAATGGTGCGAAAAGTGCGAAAAGTGGCAGTTGACCTTAAATAACGAAAAGGTTGAGGTCATCCACATGAGTGCTAAAGGAACGCGTTAAACTTCGGTTACACGATAAATCAGTCTAATCTAAAAGCCATAAATTCAACTAAATACAATTACGAACAATTTAAATTGGAAGGTTCAAATGGTTCAAATGGCTCTGAGCACTATGGGCCTTAACATCTGAGGTCATCAGTCCCCTAGAACTTAGAACTACTTAAACCTAACTAACCTAAGGACATCACACACATCCATGCCCGAGGCAGGATTCGAACCTGCGACCGTAGCGAAATTGGAAGGAACACACAGAAAATGTTGTGGGGAAGGCTAACCAAAGACTGCGTTTTATTGGCAGGACACTTAGAAAATGTAACAGACCTACTAAGGAAACTGCCTACACTACGCTTGTCCGTCCACTTTCAGAATACTGTTGCGCGGTGTGGGATCCGTACCAGATAGGACTGAGTACATCGAAAAACTTCAAAGAAAGGCAGCACGTTTTGTATTATCGCGAAATATGGGAGAGAGTGTCACAGAAATGATACAGGATTTGGGATGGACATCATTAAAAGAAAGGCGTTTTTCGTTGCGACGTAATCTTCTCACGAAATTCCAATCACCAGCTTTCTCCTCCGAATGCGAAAATATTTTTTTGACACCGACTTACATAGGGAGGAACGATCACCAAGATAAAATAAGGGAAATCAGAGCTCGTACGGAAAGATATAGGTGTTCATTCTTCCCGCGCGCTATGCGAGATTGGAATAATAGAGAATTGTGAAGGTGGTTCGATGAACCCTCTGCCAGGCACTTAAATGTGATTTGCAGAGTATCCATGTAGATGTAGATGTAGATGTAATGCTTCAATTTGACATGGGTACAGAACAATAAATGTTCTGTAATGATCTTTTAGACTCTAAAAATATGAGTATAACTCCGTAAAACCACTGACCGACTGACTGACTGACGTAAACATATTGTATTACTCGAGTTAAGTAGGTACTGGTTAATGTCTCTTAATTACAAACAAACGGAAAGAAACATCTTGTAGGGAGTTAGGCCGCGTCATGTTAATCTTCAATTTCTTCTACACGATCGGCGTTTCGACCCCGCCGCTGGCATTCTCTTCAGGATCTTCTAGTGTTCGTCTAACCGTGAACACTAGCAATCCCAGCACAGGGATCGAAACGCCGCTGGTGTAGAAGAAATTGAAGTGCAATGTGACGCGGCCTAACAACCTACAACATTTTACCTTCAACGACAACGGCCTCGAAAGCCTGCAGACCTACGAATAAACAAACTAACAAATTGTCATAAGCATATTGAAACATATAACATGAAGGTATGAGTAAATATACTTTATATTACGCTGTATTCAAAGGATAAAAGTATAACAATACCAGGGACAAAATAGTACACCAATGAAGTATTAGCAAAGACCACTAAGTCATATGCACAAAATTGCTGCTGAATTTCATGAACAGGGAACGAGCAAAAAGGGGAAGCGGCAGAGGGGAGGAATCAGGACACAATGGATTGTGGAGAATGGGAACGATCGTAGTATTTACAACAAGCGTATTACCTTATAATATGTCTCCAAATACCAGCGGAATATTCCATATGCGAATGAGAAAGTTGAGCGTCGCTTCTTTTGGATATTTGTGTCGTTTTTGCAGTTTCGGTGCTATTGCTAGTACAGTACGAAGAGATGTTGATGCCTTTTATAACAGCGGCTCTGTGGATCGCCGTTTCATTTTTTGTTTTACTTTCGCTGTCACACTTTGATACTACCTGCAGTTCCTGCTTAATGTTAAAATTTGTAATTTTAACTACTAAGTTTCAAAATTAAAACTTTCTGTAGAAATACGATATCACACGAAATTCCCTTCTGCTATTTGTGTTAGAAATATGACTGATCGACATCAGTAGGTCTCGTATATGAGATAGAATGCTTTTGGCATTTAAATGGTTTGCTTCAGCTGTTCAGGCATCTGTCGGGTTGATGTCCCATTTCCGATATAGTTACATATAGGTAAAAAATTCAACAAAGAAAGTACAGAGAGTAGATACTACACATTTTAGACGTATACGCCTTTGAATGTGAAAAAAATCAAAAAACCATCAAATCATCCAAAGAAAGAACATTCGTCAGCAATAGCAACCCTCGTAGGAAATAAGAAAAATTTCCATTCGAAGTTCAAGATCTTTGTCCTTGCATTTTACGTGTGACTGATGGACCATTATTAATTCACCGAGTAACTTAATACAGTGATTAAATCACAAGACCAATTTTCGTGAAGATAATCTTCCAAACAACCGTCTAGTTACCATGATTTAAGTTTACCACAGGTTTCCTAAATCACGTCAAACAGATTACTGTAATATTCATGAGCCCACTACCGATTACTAACAATCCTTGTCCAACGAAGTTGATGTACCAACTCTAATGACAACATCGCCTTGAAAGTTACGCTTCCTACATTCCTCCAGTAGTGAATTCTCCATTGTTTCTATGTAAAATGTAATGCATTCAGATATCTGCCACACGCACATTCATAAATGTTACCGTCTTAAGAAATTTTTTTTTTTTTTTGCAAATGCGTCATTATTGGATAAGGGAGACCGAGAATGTGTTCATCATTCATCACTCGTTAAATGTGAGAGTTGTGTCTCAAGTGTAAATGTTCGGTATAGATAACCAAGGTGAAATGATGGAGAGCGTACTGTCGTGTTTGTGTTCATGAAGGCGACAAGAGAGAGAATACAGAAGTGCTGGAAAAACGAGAGTACTGCCAGACTTTTCAATTTTTCCATGGCGTTTCTTTATCGTGTATGAATATATATGTACCATTTATCGATAAAATCTGGATAGTAAAATTTGAAGCTAGCAATTAGTTTGGGATTAGTGTTATGGCTCTGAGCACTATGGGACTTAACATCTATGGTCATCAGTCCCCTAGAACTTAGAACCACTTAAACCTAACTAACCTAAGGACATCACACACATCCATGCCCGAGGCAGGATTCGAACCTGCGACCGTAGCAGTCGCGCGGCTCCGGACTGAGCGCCTAGAACCGCTAGACCACCGCGGCCAGCGATTAGTGTTAATTATGACATTAAATGAACAGGCTCTTTGAATTAGCGAGAAGCCATTTTGTTTCCACATAGGTCCTTAACCTTCTAACAAGTAGCTTCAGTAACTTATTTGTACAATTTCGAAAATTTATGTACGCACAGGTAAAGAAGAAAATGATTCATCCTATGGGTACCAAAACGATTAGAGATATCATAGATGATTATACGTGACTGAATCACAAATTAACACGACAGTTATCCGGAAGGTAAGGAAGTAAGAGAAATAGCAAGTAAAGAAAATTTGTTTTTTCGAGGTATGCACCACCGCCACCATCTAAATAAAAAGCCAAAAATCACCAGACCATTCGTACTGTATTAGAAAACGGTGATAAAACGATGACGGCTCATTTTACAACAATCAATGGAAAGAGGGCACTCACGCACCGTCTAAGAAAAAAATCAAAAGCTAATCTTCACGCCAAAAATTCACGGCAAAGTTTTTGGGAAAGATTAATAATAGGTTGCCATTGCAGATGTCTGCTATGAGACATTGTAAAAACTTCTCGGTGCTATTCAAAATAAATTGTGGAGAATACTGCCACAGGTATTTTGTTTACCGCTCGGCAGCTGCAGAGTGCAGAATGTGTATAGCGTACAGATACAGTGGCAGACCTTAGGATGTTGTTGCTCATCCATCGCACCGTCCAGACCTTTCACCAGTTGGCTAATACCTGTTTCCGAAGTGCAAGAAAAGACTTACAGACGGTGGCGACGTTCAGGAGGTGAGTTGAGAGAGCAATCATAAAATTACCACGAGGCTGGAATAAGATATACTCGTCGCCAGTGCCACAAAATGTATGGACCTCGGTCGTGACCATAGGAAAAAGACATACAAAGTATATAACAAACATGTACATCATATTAACAGAACACTATGTTTCTGCAGTAATATTTCCTTTTTATACGAACTTCTGGGATAACCTCGCACAATAACTACTATGAGGAATAAACGACAGAGGTGGTGTGTATAATATACTTGTACACGTAGCTATCGACGTAACTGCTAAGGTGTATCGTAGGTTACGTTGTACGTTGTAATGTATACATACTTTGGTGTGTTAATCGTACCAGACAAATGTACGAGGGATGAATCTATCATCGACGCATCAATTGTACAGTAGGAGAGAATCTTGGTATACAGGAGGAAGCCGTTTGCTGTACTGGCCCGTACTAGTAGTAATTACAGGTCAGCAATGGAAAGCAGAGGACTGTAGATATCATATTCTCTGAGACGTTTGCATTTGTCCCCTCTGTTACTACATCACTCGAACGAAAAAGACAGAGATCCAGAACTTACTTGTTTTTCCACCTGAATATTGTCCTTGATTCTGCAGTCTGTGTTGCCTACAAGTGATCACTTGTGCTAGCTGGAAGCATGGAAACACAATACGAATATATCAAAGAGGTTCAGCGATGCCTTTAGTTGTTATTCAGTAGCAAGACATCTCAAATCAGCTAGCAGCTGTGGTTTCCTTTCGTCGCCACTCCGTGTAAAGTTTTATTCCATATTATTCCTTTGTCTATACGAGTTTGCCAGATTTATAAGCTACTTTCACATTTAGAATGTCAGGTTAAAGTCGAACCCTGCGTCAACCGCCTACTCTACCACTGCCTGAATGGGCTATTGAACGCAATTAAAAATTAGTAGAACGTATAACTGTATACTGATTTGAAAAAAAATTACTGCCGTGAGAAATCCGTTTTCCTAAACCTCATTTAAACATGATCAACCTGCTTGTTTTGTTTTTTTTAAATTTAGTTGCAGATACAAAATTAAGTAATCTGCGTATCCGCTAGTGTGCCGTAAAAATCAGAAACTTCAAAGAATAGCGTAGTGTCGTGTTTGTGTTCATAAAGGCGACAAGAGAGAGAAGACAGAAATGCTGGAAAAACGAGAGTACTGCTAGACTTTTAAATTTTTCCATGGCGTCTCTTTATCGTGTATGAATATATATTTACCACTTACCGGTAAAATCTGGATAGTAAAATTTGAAGCTAGCAATTAGTATGTGATCAGTGTTAATTATTACATTAAATGAACAGGCTATTTGAATCAGCGAGAAGCCAATAAGAAACGAACATTCTGTTTCTATATAGGTCCTTAATTTTTTAACAAGTAGTTTCAGTAACTTATTTGTACAATTTCGAAAATTTTTGTACGCAGAGGTAAAGAAGAAAATGATTCATCCTGTGTTAAGACTTTGATGGGTACCAAAACGATTACAGATATCACAGCTGACTATACATGACTAAATCACAAATTAACTCTACAGTTATCCGGAAAGTAGGGAAGTAAGCACTGCCTCTGCGACGTGGCTATCGTCGACGTTGGCGGCGCAGTGTTCCTGTGTACATGTCTTACTCTATGCTCACGTTCAACATTTATTCTGAAAAAATTATTTTTAGATACAAAAATTTATTAACAAACAAAATTACATTTTTAAATACTATGAAATAATTTTTGGCCGTTAAATTGATGAGCCCATGCAGCACAACATACCGGCCAAAATACCTCTGCACGGATTGCACAACTAAACGGTTCGCACTACTCAGGCTGGATTATAGGTCAGCAATCAAAATTAAACACATCCACATTATCAGAATTAAATTCTCAATGGCGCGAACCTCGAAAATCAAATTTCCTGAAGTGCATTTCAGAACCGAAAATCGATCTATTTTGTTGCCTTTAAATGTAAATAAATAACAACCACTATGAAAAATATATTTTTTAGGCTCACGCCAAAATTACAAGTGTCAATTTTATTAAATTCAAACAGTATCCAATTTTATGGAGTAGTTTTTTAATCATTCGAACCAGTTTGAAAAACGCTATCCTGAAGAATACGCATTTAAAGTCCTGAGTTCGATTTTTGTGCATCTAACTTCAAAATTTTTCAACTTACCAATTATCTGTTACTCCTGGGTGATACGATAAACCTTCGTCTTCTTCAAATATCTTATTTTCTAAAGCGAATGTCTCCCTAGCTGCAATTCTAGCCTCGACGTTGCTCTAGGACGAACGCCGGTGGAACGATTGAGGCGTTTCTCGTCCCTTTTCGTGGCGAATGAGTAAGCAATGATGTCCATAACGACTCCCATCGCTTTCATGTTATATACCATTAAATCCGCCTTTAAAAATTATGCATGCCCAGCTGTTAGCAATTTGAACGACTTTCACACACCAAAACATATGTTTTGGAGCAAAAGTCCAAAGTAATGAATAAAGTAACTACTACACGCTTCATTGGTGTATTAATATCAAAAGTATTCATTGGCCCGTTCATCTCAGCTTGCTTCCATTTACACCACTTTCAGGACAGTAAGCGTGTTGCGGGTTGTCTTTCGTGAACTCCTGTGTCGACATAACCGCGTTTTTGATCTCACTTTCGCCGAAATCATATACCTGAGGCACCTGGTAGGAAAGTATAACATCTATATCGATATTTTCTTCGATCTAGAATGTTATAATAGCTTTGCCGAGAAAAGTATATTGATCGGAGTCGCAAACGGCCCAAGCGACGATGGCGGCTAGAGTGGGCGTGAGGGCGCTTCCATTGAAATGTGATTTTCAGGTATAAAGAATAATTTCCCGACAAAATCCTTCTGATCACAAATTCTTAAGACTATAAGGAGTCACAAATGCAAAAAAAAATTTTTTTTGAAACCTCGACACCGGGAACTCCCCCGCCCCTTTAATTGCGCCCCCTTGCCCATCCATCCTGCGCTCATCTGTCAGTTTGCCGCCAAGCGCGGATTCAGGATTTGATTCTAGAGGGGTAGGGTCTGTTAATGGCTCTTCCCTCTTCCCTCTCACAGACAAATATAACTTGCCATCACCCCCCTATAACGCGCCTTAGATGCCTAGGATTTTAATAGTAATAAAAATAACATGTATAATCATAATAATAATTTGTATACATCGGCGCTTACGACGCTTTCATATAACTTCCAAATAATTGCAAATCACAGAAACAGATAATCTGAAAAGGCATTCTTCCCGACGTTTGAGATTTGCATTTGTTATGGGTTGGTTTAACAAGTATAGTAGCAATACATTCTCACAGCATTGACAACGTCATAATTTATACATGAAGTGTACATTCACCATTATCAGTATTTCAGTGAGCACTGCGACTGTGAACACAGGTCTGCAGACTACGGCTGCGCGAGCATGCAAATGGGGAAAATTCTGTTTCTTTCGTTCGTTTCCGGCTATGTCTGGGGAAGTCTTTCCGTTATTGTTTCCTTAGTGGAGGATTTTTTTCTTCACGTCTTACCTTACTCAACTACCTGTGGTTTACCAACTCTTTTTGTCTTTTCAGATTTGTAGCTGATCCCACACATGGTCAGGCTGCACCTTTACCTTTCTGGAAAGTTATCGCCACTGAAAAGTAGCCTTTGTTAAGCATATCTCGCATTCTCTTGATTTCTTGACACTTTAGAAACTCTTAGTATCCATGCTGCTTTATTCTTCGAAAGTTAGCTGAAAAATTTGTAAATTGATATACAGAGTGGTTTTGCGCAATGGAGGCAAACTGCAGGAAACGATTCCTGATGGATTAGGGAGTAAAGAAGGCTATATGAGCGTATGGCAGGGGTACATACACTTCACGGTGCAGGTAAAAGATCTACGACAGTGTAGATTCCAGTGATTGAAAGCACACATGTGAACACATCGGGCAAGTGGGAATGTTCTGCTTGTACTACTGTTTTAGCTCCACTCTCTAGAGGACATAATGTAATGTTGACCATGACGGCGGCGCGCTCACACATCGCAACTACTGTTGCCGACTCATTCCGTATGGACGTGCGTAGTACGCCACTGAGAGACAGTAGCCCGGATACCAGAGACCAAAAGACCGACGTTGTCATTACATACGGACCGGCAAATGGCAATGGGCGGGCGGCAGCATGATTGTGCCGTGAGAATTATCCCCATCGACAGCAATCGTCGTTTGTGGGAATGGCTAACCATGAAAGGCGGGTACGCACGGTCTGTACCTCGAAGGAACAGGTATTGAGCGCTGTAGGCACAAGACAGGTGGCCCACCAGCATGAGGTAAGCAGACCACCGTGTGGAACATTCTCTACGACAGCTGCCTTTATACATATCAGGCTTTATTACCTACGGACTTCCGCGGCGACGGTTATGTCGCTGTTTCGTCACACAGGCCACCACAGAGATGGGATTCCTGTCATCCATGCTGGTCACAGATGAAGCTGCCCATCCTAGTCACAGATGAAGCTGCCTGTCAGAGGGGCGGAATCGTCAACTATCACAACACCCCGATTATAAAGTCTTGGGCTACAGAAAATTCCAATGGTTTGGTTGCAGCGAACCGTCGGCACCGGGTCACTTCAGTGAGTGGCCCGTCATATGAAACTACCCATCCTTCCACAATGCCTCAAGAGGCGAAACATATCTGCGCTTCCTGTGGGTGGCCCAGTCTCCCTGCTGGAAGATATGCCTTTAGTGGTAAGAGGGGTAACGTAGCTACTACATTATAGTAGTCCGACTCACTTTCTCATTTCCGTGCGAAGGCATCTCGACAATGCCTACTCCCCAGGCCGATGGATCGGCCCACCCATTCGCCGGACGTCAACCTATTAGATTTCTGGCGCTACAGTCTGGAACCGCGCGACCGCTACGGTCGCAGGTTCGAATCCTGCCTCGGGCATGGATGTGTGTGTTGTCTTTAGGTTAGTTAGGTTTAAGTAGTTCTAAGTTCTAGGGGACTTATGACCTCAGCAGTTGAGTCCCATAGTGCTCAGAGCCATTTGAACCATTTTTTTTTATTTTTTTATTAGATTTCTACCTGTTGGGGCACGTGGAAGAAATCGTTTATGCGGAGCCCATCCAGTACTTGCAGACACTAGAACAAAGTACTCATGCCGCCTGCAACGCCATTCGGTTGCAGATATGAGCGCCAGCGTGCTTAGAGGCTAGTGGGGACATTCAAACATCTTGTCTAACGCTGACCTCATCGCGGCTTCTCGTGCACTGCACTGTATTGTACAAGCATGAGCAGTTAATACACCGAGGTGATAAAAGTCATGGGATATCTCTTAATATCGGGTCGGACCTTCTTTTGCCCAGCGTAGGGCAGCAACTCGATGTAGCATGAACTCAACAAGTCGTTGGAAGTCCTTTCACAAATACTGATCCTTTCTGCCTCTATAGCCGTCCATAATTGCAAAAGTGTTGCTGGAGCACGATTTTGTGAACCAACTGACCTCTCGAGTATATCCCATAAACGTTCGATGGGATTCAGGTAGGGCGATCTGGGTTGCCGGATCATTCTCTTGAATTCTCCGGAATGTTCTCAAACCAGTCGCGAATAGTTGTGGCCTGGTGACATGGCGCATTGTCATCCACAAAATTTCCATCGTTTTTTGGGTACATGGAGTCCACAAATGGCTGCATATAGTCTCCAAGTAGCCGAATGTAACCATTTACAGTCAATGATCTGTTCAGTCGGACCAGAGGACCAGTCCATTCCATGTAAATACTGCCTACAGCATTATGGAGCCACTACCAGCTTGCACAGAACCTTGTTGGCAGCTTGGGTCCATGGCTTCGTGGTGTCTGCGCCACACTCGAACCGTGCCGCCAGCTCTTACCAACTGAAAATGGTCTCGGGCCCAACTGACAAGTCAGGAGCCCAGGGGAGGTGCTGCAGGCGATGTCGTGCCGTTAGCAAAGCCACTCGCGTCGGTCGTCTGCTGCCATAGTCCCTTAACGCCCAATTTCACCGCACTATCCTAACGGATACGTTACTCGTACGTCCCACTTTGATTTCTGCGGTTAATTCACGCATTGTTGCTTGTCTTTTAGCACTGATGACTCTGCGCAAACGCCGCTGATCTTGGTCGTTAAGTGGAGACCGTCGGCCACTACGTTGTTCATGGTCAGAGTTAATGCCTGAAATTTTGTATTCTAGGCACAGGGTTGAAACTGCGGATCTCAGAATACTGAAATTTCTAACGATTTCCGAAATGGAACGCCCCATGCATGTAGCTCCGACTACCATTCCGCATTCAGAGTATGTTAATTCATGTCGGAAACCTATTCACATGAATGAGCACAAATGACAGCCCCGCCGTTGCACTATGCTTTTATACTCCATGTACACGATACTACCCCTCTCTGTACATGTGCATATCGGCTATCCAATAACTTCTGCAACTCCAGATATATGTCCACATAACCTTTCTCACTCCTTACCGTTTCGTGGATCGTTTCCTACACTTTGTCTCCATTTAGCAAGATCATTCTGTAAGTGAAAATGTTAGCACTTTTAGAAGATGCTCTTTGGAGGGGGGTAGGGTTCCATAAATTTAAGGAGAGATGCAATCAATAAAACCGAGCATGAAATCTTTTTTTTACATTTGGTTATTTATGACTTTCCGGCAGCTGCAGCTTTTGTGAAATTAGTAGCATCCTCAACGAAGGAAATGGGAATAAACGTAAGTTTGTCGAACAACAGAACACGAACATGCAAGTTTCGATGACGTTTCCTCCAGTCCGTTCTACTGACAAACTGCCGGCCATTAAAACACCGGATTGCAACAGTCAAGCAGTCTTTGATCCTCTTACATATCGAACAGAAGCTTTCGTGCACCCGCGTTCTTTCTTAGAGGTAGACAGTTGTTTTGGTCGAAAATCACTGTTTTGTAATAATAATACCTTAGCCATGCACTGTCATGTCTTAAAAGAATTAGTTACTACTGCAGTACATTGAAGACATAGTTGGACATACATTCGACCAGTACAAGATTCCTACAACAAATTACGAGACACGTGTGAAACAAACCGTCAACGGTGCCATCACCTGCCAGAACCGTATGCTGCTTTCAAGAGGGGACCGCCACTTATTTGCTTTCTGGTGTTCTCACGTCGACATATGCCGCGATGCATTAGTCCGTGTAAGGCCTTTTTCTTCGCTTCTGTCTTCGACTGACCGTGTTCCTCCACAACAGATTACTTGTATGCCATGTAACGTCAGTTGGTAAAGGCTTTCGTTGCGATGTCCTTTTCTATACGACATCCAGTTGACGCCGGATACAGCTGTTTCACCTGAGTAGCAGCAATCGCTGTAAACATCCGTAAAAATCAAGTGCCAGAATGTCTACCCATACTTCCAGCCTTCATCACCTCCCGGTAATCCAGTACAATGACATCCTGTATGTTGTCCATCTTGTGTGTGACAGACACCCGGAACGTCTCTGCGTGTGGAAAAACAGTCATGTACCACGACCAACTACCGCATTCGGCGAGGAGACAGGAACTCTGTTTCTCTCGGTTCCTTCTCAATGTAAACCTTAAACTTTATCCATTTTTACTGACGTTTTTATGTCAATGTAATAAATAGTTGATTAAAATTCCAGCCCCCATTCTTAAAACAGTTTAATCATGTTTATTTATCATGAATATGAAGCACAAGCACGAAAGAACGAATGCCGATGTCGCTGAAAATGGTATGAACAAAAATGGTTCAAATGGCTCTAAGCACTATGGGACTTAACATCTGAGGTCATCAGTCCCCTAGACTTAGAACTACTTAAACCTAACTAACCTAAGGACATCACACACATCCATGGCAGAGGTAGGATACGAACCTGCGACCGTAGCAGCAGCGCGGTTCCGGACTGAAGCGCCTAGAACCGCTCGGTCACAGGGGCCGGCTCGTATGAACCCCCTCAGTAATGACTGTGAGTGTTCTTGGTGTAAAATAAAAGCTAGGCGACTGACGGTGTCTTTCCGCAGAGTAACGTTGTATGCCGAGTGCCTGATCATATATTAAGCGACCTCACGGCTGCCCCATGCGTGCAGTACGGTGAACTGGAGGACAATTGTTTCACATTATTATCCGGACAAACTAGCGGAAATCGTAATCACGTCCCGTTTCGGTGTGTTCCCGTAGCAATAGCGTCGACAACGATGCTTCAGAACGGATCCATTCGTATGCTCACACTGCAGTATGACAGCTGCTCAGTCAGTTCGAGTCTCAGCTGCACTCTACTTGCTTTCTCTAAATAACTACGAGTGGAGAAAGGTAATATTCGTTCATTTTTGGCCTGAAATTCAGCTTAACAAATTCCTTTTGCTTTCCTCTGCTCACAGCACGTTTAGGGCACAGAGATCAGATTGAACTCCACCACTGGACGAGGTCCATTACTAGACTGGAGCAACTGGTGTAATGCAGTGCAGTGAAGACAAAGGGCCCATGGAGCAGGAAGGAAATAAAAGGAAGAAACTAAAATGGAAAGGAACAGTTAGTAAGGTCGACCAGACAAGTGAAGTCGTTCGCTATATTAAAATAATCAAAGTTGATTTCCGAAGTCCTTAAGAGGCAAAGGTATGCCAATCATTTACGAATTCAGCCAGGTCACAGGTTAATAATAATGTAACTGAATCTATTGAACGATGACGCCTAGAAGTGAGTAAATCTTGCGGACGAGTCTATGATGTGGTGTAAGTGACGTACACAATGATGTGCAAAAAAGAATCAGCTCAAGGTTTCAATTTAGTCCTTAAAAGTGCTACACAGGCTAATCAAGAAATACCTTAGTCCACAGCTGTTTTTGCCACAGCATGCCCCGGAGGTAGGATTTAAAATCTTGTTTCGTGTGTGCTTCAAACGTAACATTAAAGACACTAAACTGGGCTGGCAGATACTACGCCGTTTCCACTTAAAGATACGTTTACTGACTTCTTAAGGGTCTGGAAAACTTAATTCTTACGACGAAGAAATGTAATGCACGAACTGTGGAAGTAGAAATCCTCGGAGTAGTGAAGCAACTTAAATCACTTAATAAAAGCAAGTCTTCCGGTCCATACTGTATACCAATTACGTTCCTGTCAAGAGTATGATGATACAATAGCTCCATACGTAGCAATCATACACAACCGCTCGCTCGATGAAAGATCCGTACACAAAGACTGGAAAGTTGCACAGATCACACCAATATTCAAGAAAGGTTGTAGGAGTAATCCCCTAAATCACAGGCCCATTCATTAACGTCGATATGCAGCAGGATTTTGGAACATACGAGTATATTGTGTTCGAACGTTACGAATTACCTCGAAGAGAACGGTCTTTTGGCACACAGTCAACGGGGATACAGAAAACATCGTTCTTGTGAAACACAACTAGCTCTTTACTCACACGAAGTGTTGAGTGCTACTAACAAGGGATTTCAAATTGACTGAGTATTTCTAGATTTCCAGAAGGCTTTTGACACTGTATCTCACAAGTGGCTTGTAGTCAAATTGCGTGCCTTTGGAATATCGTCTCAGTTTTGTGACTGTATTCGTGATTTCCTATCAGTTTGGTCACAGTTCGTAGCAGTTGACGGAAAGTCATCGAGTAAAACAGAAGTGATTTCTGGCATTCCCCAAGGTAGTGTATAGGCTCTCCGCTGTTCCTTATCTATATAAACGGTTTAGGAGACAATCTGAGCAGCGGTCTTAGGTTGTTTGCAGATGATGCTGTCGTTTATCGTCTAGTAAAGTCATCAGAAGCCCAAAACAAATTGCAAAACGATTTAGAAAAGATATATGTACGGTGCAAAAATTGGCAATTGATCCTAAATAACGAAAAGTGTGAGGTCTCCACATGAATACTAAAAGGAATACGTTATACTTCGGATACACGATAAATCAGTCAAATCTAAAGGCCGTTAATGCAATTAAATACCTAGGAATTACTATTACGAACAACTTAAATTGGAAATGACAATAGAAAATATTGTGGGTAAAGCAAATCAAATGCTGCGTTATATCGGCAGAACACTTAGAAAAGAATAGCAGCACGTTTTGTATTATCCCGAAATAGGGGAAGAGAGTCACGGACTTAATACAGGATTTAGGGTGGACATCATTAAAACAAATGCGTTTTCCGTTGTAGGGGAATCTTCCCACAAAATTTCAATCACTAACTTTCTCCTCCGTATGCGAAAATATTTTGTTGACGCCGACCTACATAGGGAGAAAGAATCATCATAATAAAATAATGGAAATTATGGCTCGCACGGAAAGGTATAGGTGATCGTTTTTTTCCGCACGCTGTTCTAGACTGGAATAATAGAGAATTATTGTGAAGGAGATTCGATGAATCCTCTGCCAGCCACTTAGGTGCGACTTGCAGAATAGCCACGTAGATGCAGATGTACCATAGATGTGTCTTAAAAACACAAGTCATCCTAAAGTTTTGTTATCATTGTAAAAAGCTACAAAGAATCAGTGTAGCACCTAAGCCCTAGAAATCAGAGGATATGGACGTTGTGGCCGCATATGGTCCCCTAGGAACGGAGGTGTCGGAAAAGGATCAATCGACGAAACTTTCAGCACCTGAGAAAGATGAAGCATCGAGTGTGAATTCTCTGACAAACGTATAAAAATAACAAAAAAGCACTTCGACGAGCTTTGTAGGGACGAGAGACTATGAGCTCCCGTAACTAGACTTATGACGACATTTTATTTACAGTAACAGTATTAGAGAAGGGAAGTTGCTACTCACCATATAGCAGAGGCGCTGAGTCGGAGATGGGCACAACAAAAAGATTCTCACAATTAAAGCTTTCTGTCGTTATTGCCTTTGTCAAGAATAGATATACATACACACACACACATACAAACGCGCGCGCGCGCGCAAACGTAACTCGCACCACGATTGCGGTCTCGGGCAACTGAAACCACACTGCCACACTGCGAGTTGCGTTTGCGTGAGTTGTGTGTGTGTGTGTGTGTGTGTGTGTGCGTGTGTGTGTGTGTGTGTGTGTGTGTCGGCAGAAGGAAGATAAAGCTGATCTACCTTATTTAATTATACGTCATCAGAAATAAATATATCAAATCGTATTTCATTCCGTTAACCTACTGTACACACTTTTTAATACTACTATCGTTTAAAAGACAAATCACTTTTTGACAAAAAGAGCAGATTAATGCATAAAATTCGTTCATAATGCACTATAAACTCTTATCAAAATATGTTATATCTTTTGATATTTGCATTGTAAACGTCTTGCAAGGCGCCTTCGTTTTATACTTGACTTGTTGAACATTATCTGTCCGAGCGCGGGTAGACGTGTACATGGCACAAAAATTTCATATCATAGTGAATGTTTTGTAGAATTACGATTTTGCTGTAGCTACACGATTTATAGCAATCATGTTTCTCCAACACAGACTACTTCAGACAAGCCGTGATAAATCATCGGATGACTGGTTGCAAAATCAAAGTATTCTGCATATATCTGCCGTGTCGAAGACTTCATACTCATTACACACATATGAACTGAACTCCGGCCATACAGGCCATATGCCTGTGATAATTAATGTTGTGCGACCGCAGAATAGTGTAATCGATCTGACACCTGGGTTTTGTGTGCCACGGATTGGCAGAACTCAGATGTTTGTTGGTTGCTTACCTTCTGACTGCTGTCGTGGCTCCGTGTTCATGCTGCATTTCACGGTTTTCTTAAGATTTTGCTGACAGAACGGACGCCTTCTTGTTACTCGCCAGCCGTCTCGTCTCAAACTGTTGCAATGCAACGGCGTAGGCCGCTACAGGGACCCGTGCATTGTTGAGAGCTGCGTCACATCGCGGTTTGTTGTTTACTCTTAGAGCACATGCGAAAAATAATCACCTTATAATTCCAGAAACTATCCGGCAATAACAGTACGGCGTTATTTGACTGGGGCACTTGGGGCAACGTCCTGTGATACCAGGTGACAAGGAACCATGGGACACAAATAAAATAAGGAAGAATTTGTAAAATCGATCAGTCTTTCGCTATGGTAAAATAATCAAAAAGTGTTCTGAAAATACTTAATAGGCAAATATACAAGATGGTAATTTACTTCCTTTAGACACATCCTGTGGCGAACTAGGGTAAGGCAGCAAGAGCGTGTACTCTTGGCGCTGATGCTGGCGGGAGGCCGTTCCGTGCCGGATGAAAAAGAGTGTGTAGAAAGTAGAAGGGTAAAAATTAAAGAGAAAGAAGGATGGTCAAGTAGGAGAGAATAGAACTTCACTTTGTGTTCTGCATTAGGGCAGGTCTTGTCATGGGGGAAGCGTCGTCAGAGAGGTCCACCGCATGAGCGTCTAGGGAAATGATTCCAGTGGTGGTTTCCCGTTGCCTTCCACAGATGATGATGGAATGATAATGAGCACAACACAACACCCAGTCCCTGGGCGGAGAAAATCTCCGACCCAGCCGGGAATTGATCCCGGGGCCCTTGGTCTGACAGACAGCCGCGCTGACCATTCAGCTATCGGGGTGGACAGAGAGTAGAAGAAGAAGGCAGAAGAACAGAAAGGATTGAAAGATACTAAAACGAAAAGGGAGGTACGAAGGGAACCATGATGAGATTCAGGTTGTTCTGTACGGAGCAATAGCTCCATAGAACGTGCCTTTCCGTGGTATGGACACGCATGATTCTTGTTTTCGGCTACTAGAGGAAGTCACTCCCGTTATGCCAAGCTATCCAACGTAAACAAAGTTTGCATCTGATTTTTGTTCGTTACGATTTTGTATTGATCGCAACGAAAAACGAATCGCGCGTAGTTGCAAGCAGCACGATTTTACACTATGTGCTGGGTGCCAGTTAGGCTGGTTACTCCACTGCCCAGGTCAAAGACCAGTCTGAATTAGCACTACCGAGTGAGGTGGACCAGTGGCTAGGACACTGCATTCGCCTTTGAGAGGACGACAGTTCAAACACGCGTCCGGCCGTCCAGATTTAGGTTTTCCTTGATTTCCCTAAAACGCTCCAGACAAATGTTGGGATGGTTCCTTTGAAAGGGTATGGCCGATTTCCTTCCCCTCCTTCACAGCATCCGAGCTTGCGCTCCGTCTCGAATGACCTCGATGTCGATGGGACGTTAAACCCAGTCTCCCTTCCATCCTTGAATTAGGACTCGAACATCATTTAACTGTAAATCTGCAGTCTGTAGAGACTACTCAAGAAAGCTCCGTATTTCGAAATAGTTGACATCATAAGCAGATTTTTGTTGCCACGCCAAGCGACGGTGGTAGGGTTTAAAAACTTGTTTCGATAGTATATCCAAGGTAATGCTAAAACTACTAAATCCAATGCGTTTGGTTAGTGGGTACGACGCCATCAGCACCTATAGGAACATTCATTGACTTTTTAGGGCTCTGACAAACATAATTGTTACCTGCAAGAAATGTAAAGAACTAAGTGTAGCACTATGTCTTAAAAACATAATTTATTGGATCCTACAGCTTTCTTGTTCAATATAAAGTACCATAAAGGCTCAGTACTGCACCAAAATCTTGAGCCGGCCGGTGTGGCCGTGCGGCTCTAGGCGCTTCAGTCTGGAACCGCGTGACAGCTACGGTCGTAGGTTCGAATCCTGCCTCGGGAATGGATGTGTGTGATGTCCTTAGGTTAGTTAGGTTTAAGTAGTTCTAAGTTCCAGGGGACTGATGACCACAGATATTAAGTCCCATAGTGCTCAGAGCCATTTGAACCAAAATCTTGAAATCAGCGTATGAGCGCTGAAGCTGCATACGGCCCCTTAGGAATGCAGCTGTCAGAAAGGATCATACGACACCCTGCTTGACTAAAGTTTGAACATCTCTAAAGAAGACACATCAAACGTTAATTATTTAAGAAACGGATAGAAACAACGAAGATAGATGACTGCACATTAACTAGACCGCTACGGTCGCAGGTTCGAATCCTGCCTCGGGCATGGATGTAAGTGATGTCCTTAGGTTAGTTAGGATTAATTAGTTCTAAGTTCTAGGCGACTGATGATCTCAGAAGTTAAGTCGCATAGTGCTCAGAGCCATTTGAACCATTAACTAGACGTACACTGAAACTTTATTTACACAAAGACTGACAACATTTACTCGCAATTAAACCTACGGTTTTAAGTAATGAAGTTAAAGGTACAGGCGGAGCAGTAACACCTCATTTAACATCCGTAGCATGTGAGGAGAGCTTAAAAATGAAATAATAATTACTCCTTATACACTCCTGGAAATTGAAATAAGAACACCGTGAATTCATTGTCCCAGGAAGGGGAAACTTTATTGACACATTCCTGGGGTCAGATACATCACATGATCACACTGACAGAACCACAGGCACATAGACACAGGCAACAGAGCATGCACAATGTCGGCACTAGTACAGTGTATATCCACCTTTCGCAGCAATGCAGGCTGCTATTCTCCCATGGAGACGATCGTAGAGATGCTGGATGTAGTCCTGTGGAACGGCTTGCCATGCCATTTCCACCTGGCGCCTCAGTTGGACCAGCGTTCGTGCTGGACGTGCAGACCGCGTGAGACGACGCTTCATCCAGTCCCAAACATGCTCAATGGGGGACAGATCCGGAGATCTTTCTGGCCAGGGTAGTTGACTTACACCTTCTAGAGCACGTTGGGTGGCACGGGATACATGCGGACGTGCATTGTCCTGTTGGAACAGCAAGTTCCCTTGCCGGTCTAGGAATGGTAGAACGATGGGTTCGATGACGGTTTGGATGTACCGTGCACTATTCAGTGTCCCCTCGACGATCACCAGTGGTGTACGGCCAGTGTAGGAGATCGCTCCCCACACCATGATGCCGGGTGTTGGCCCTGTGTGCCTCGGTCGTATGCAGTCCTGATTGTGGCGCTCACCTGCACGGCGCCAAACACGCATACGACCATCATTGGCACCAAGGCAGAAGCGACTCTCATCGCTGAAGACGACACGTCTCCATTCGTCCCTCCATTCACGCCTGTCGCGACACCACTGGAGGCGGGCTGCACGATGTTGGGGCGTGAGCGGAAGACGGCCTAACGGTGTGCGGGACCGTAGCCCAGCTTCATGGAGACGGTTGCGAATGGTCCTCGCCGATACCCCAGGAGCAACAGTGTCCCTAATTTGCTGGGAAGTGGCGGTGCGGTCCCCTACGGCACTGCGTAGGATCCTACGGTCTTGGCGTGCATCCGTGCGTCGCTGCGGTCCGGTCCCAGGTCGACGGGCACGTGCACCTTCCGCCGACCACTGGCGACAACATCGATGTACTGTGGAGACCTCACGCCCCACGTGTTGAGCAATTCGGCGGTACGTCCACCCGGCCTCCCGCATGCCCACTATACGCCCTCGCTCAAAGTCCGTCAACTGCACATACGGTTCACGTCCACGCTGTCGCGGCATGCTACCAGTGTTAAAGACTGCGATGCAGCTCCGTATGCCACGGCAAACTGGCTGACACTGACGGCGGCGGTGCACAAATGCTGCGCAGCTAGCGCCATTCGACGGCCAACACCGCGATTCCTGGTGTGTCCGCTGTGTCGTGCGTGTGATCATTGCTTGTACAGCCCTCTCGCAGTGTCCGGAGCAAGTATGGTGGGTCTGACACACCGGTGTCAATGTGTTCTTTTTTCCATTTCCAGGAGTGTATTTCCCTTCTGTTTCATCTCAGCTGATTATGATCAGAACTTCATTTAAAGAAAAAATAAAGAAACTGTCCGGTGCGCAAGACTATGAGAGCTGATATCGAATTAGTTTGACGTACAAACAACATTCCTGGTATATTTAACATAACTCACAACTACTTCAAAAGCTCAGCTTTCCATAGCTAAACAAAAAATATTTTAAAATCTTACTTTCTACCCTGACACCGGAACGATTACATTGTCTGGGAATAATATAAGCAGGAGAAGGTCGGTACGTATGGTCAAAGGATTGTTTGACTGACTTGCAAGCGTTACAGAAATATTGACATATACTGACAGGCAGATCTCGAAGTAAGTCGCCACACATCTGGAAAAAACGCGCTTGGAAAATTCCTAGACCCAACTATCAGCGCATAAATTACAAATAATCTTCAGCCACCTATGTATCCATTATACACCGACCGCAGAGATCCCGGTTTCAGTCCCTGATAGAAGTGGGGACTTCTCCTCGCTCCAGTCGCTCTAGGACGGCCCCGTATCTACCTCAATTTGCTGTCAAAATTAGTACCGGGGGCCCGAAATGCCACCCCCAGTCCTCACCGTACTCACCGTAGAGTCGCGGCGAATAGATAGGGTGCATTCTACCTGCAGTCAGGCTTGTGCCACATCGGGGCCAACGAGGTAATATAAGGGCCCTGCGGCGTACGTCACAGAATATGATACAACAAGCCTCACGAGATGCAGTGACCGTCTCCAGTGTGGAGCGAGTTACTGTTTCTGACCAGAATACTGTAAGTAGGCTGTTTAGGTTTTTATGTTGGTAACGCCACGTAGCGCTCTGTATGAAAATGACTGCTGTGTGCAGTCTGTGGCTGGTTGGACTCATTGTTGGAATATTCGCTTGTGTAGTGTTGGGCAGTTGGATGTGAACAGCGCGTAGCGTTGGGCAGTTGGAGGTGAGCCGCCAGCTGTGGTGGATGTGGAGAGAGAGATGGCAGAGTTTTGAGAGGTTGCTATAAGTGGACGACCTGGACGTGTGTGCGCCAGAAAAAGGAAATTACATTGTTTGTTCTCTATCAAAATCTTTCATTTGCTAACTATGCCTATCAGTAGTTAGTGCCTTCAGTAGTTAGAATCTTTTATTTAGCTGGCAGTATTGGGCTCGCTGTATTGCGGTAGTTCGATTAACGAAGATTTTTGTGAGGTAGGTGATTCATGAAAGGTATAGGTTATTGTTAGTCAGGGCCATTCTTTTGTAGGGATTATTGAAAGTCAGATTGCGTTGCGCTAAAAAATATTGTATGTCAGTGTAGTGATGCTCAGAATAAGTAAAGAGAGAAATGTCTGAGTACGTTCAGTTTTACTCAGGTGTCTCTGTATCAAATAACGTAAAAGTTTACCAGCACAGTCAATTATAATTTTTCTAAGGGGACGTTTCATAATACCTCGTAACTGCAGCTTAAATACTCTTACGCTCTCGACAACATATGACGTGGTTAAGGGCTTCCATTGACATACTGATTTCCTGCCTGGCTCAGGACATAGCCGAGAGTTCGAAAAATATGTCGGACAAGGCAGCTAATCTGACGTCACAAGTTCCTTGCAGGGCTCGTATTTCCCGTGTACCCCGCCCCACAGAGACCTACGTATCTATCCTACAGCGATTGTGCAGACAAAAGAAGGTAATTACAGCTCGCAGATCTGTGCTTGGAGGAGGTACAGTCCTTCACGTATGGTTCAATGAAAAGTATCCTTGGGCATGTACTTTACAGTAACTTGCAGAGTAAAGTTGAAGATGCAGGCTAGATATATCAGTAGAAAATAGAGAGAACAAAATACTGATTTTTCCAAATTAATAGACCATTTTGCACATACTAGACCAAGGAACAGTTCACTTAAGTAAGGTTAGAATTTAGGTCGTTGTTGTTGTGGCCTTCGGTCCGAAGATTGGTTTGGTGCATCTCTCCACGCCACGCTGTGCAAGCCTCATCATCTCCGTACAACTACTGCAACCTACACGCGTTTGAACCTACTTACTCCACTCATCTTGTGGTCTCTCCCTACAATTTCTATCCCACGCATTCCCGCCAGTACTAAATGTCCTTGGTGTCTCAGAATGTGCCCTATAAACCGATCCCTTTTACACAAGTTGTGCCCCAAACTTCTTTTCTTCGCAGATTATTCCGTTCTGTACTTCCTCATTGCTTATGCGATTTACGTATGTAATATTCAGTGTCCTTCTGTAGCGCCACATTTCAAAAGCTACGCTCCAGACAAACACTTTCAGAAAAGACTTCCTAACACTTGACTTTATATTAATGTTAACAAATTCCTCTCATTCAAATATGCTTTTCTTGCTGTCGCCAGTATACATTATATATCGTCTCTACGTCGACCATCATCAGCAACCTTGCTACCCAAATACCAAAACTCAGCTGCCACTTTAGGGTTTCATTTCTTGGTCTAATTCCCTCAGCCCTGCTTGTTACACGTCGACTGCATTACACTATTTTGTTTTTCTTTTAAGCGTATACATTTCATAAGCAGTCAACATTTTCCCTACATATTTCTGCTTATGTACTATTTTGTCTTGCAATGCTATGTTAGACTTTATTTCACTTTTTGTTAGATTATTCTGTGTTGTAATTATTTAATTAATCTTCAGTGTTTTATTCTCGGTGTAAGAGGATTATCCTAGTAGATGAACACAGATTGTCCTTAAAAATGTTTCGTTTTGCATTTAATAAAAAATTTTCTTGGGTAGTGCGCAGTTTTCGTTATGTGCAACGATATGGTGAAGGATAGTTTTTTAACATCTTGATAAATCAAAAAAAAAACATTGCCTCACAAAAAAGTAAAGCATCCAGAAGACATGGTCGGACATCACTGTATACACCATCGACGTATATATAAATGATGAGAGTAGTAGTTCTCTACAATAGGTGGAAGGGCCACCAGAACGAATTAGTGTTGTTCGTGTTTTGTGTTGTTACTAGGCTTGGTAGTGTATATAAAGGACGTGAATAACGCCATACGTTGAATGATCATTGTGGAGGACACGGAGATAACAACATTCTCGCGTGTGACAGCACCTGACAGAGCCTGAAAGAGGCCTCAGAGTCGGTCTCCGTTTGGTTGGCTGGTCGAATCGCGCAATATACAGAATATACAGATTTTTGAGGCATTCGAAGCATTCGGATGTGACAGCTGCCCAAGGTCGAACTGCATGGAAACGTGAGGGCAGGCATATTCGTCGTCTAGGTGGACTATGTAACACCTCCGTTTATTTATCCCGACCTGACCTGATCGAATAGCAGCCCAATAATTATTATTAATGTGACCGTGTACCTAATGGGGCTGGCAATCGGAATTGACTGCTACGGAAGTTGTTACTTTCCAGTTCGTCCTTCTCAATACTGCAATAATGAAATGTCTGGTAACAAGAAAAACACCAACACAGTTTCACTAATTACGAACCTGTATTCGTCTCAAAAACACAAAAGGAGGAGACAGCCACTGCCTTCGTCATACATATATATATACGGCTAATCTCAGCACAGGTTTCTTCATTTTCCATTATCATCACACGCTAATCCATCACTGCATCCAACACTGCAATCCAACACTGCAATCCAAGGTTATGACGGCGCGGTAGACGCGAAACCAAAATATAAGCACTAGAAATGTCACTGACCACTTCCGTAATGATACTTCTTCACTTTCCCGGTATTATTTCTAGTACAAAGGGGTCTAACCACGGCGATGGCGACTCCCTTCTCCGTTAAAGCCTTGCATTACAACAACTGGCTTCCACACACCTCTACCCGCAACATGGCACTGGCTCAACTCCACACTCGCTCTCGCAACACGACACAATCGATTGTTCGCCCTATCGCCCTTTGCCGAGTGCAAATTTATAGTAAGGGCCTACGGACGCCTTACAACGACATCTGACCACCAGAAGGGAGCATTGCCATATTGTGCACCAGGTACATCGTAACCCCTTCACGTCTGCGTCTGCCAACTAGAAACAAGTAATGGACTCCCTGGAATATTCTGCGTCATCCCGCACCACTGGTCGTAGCCTAGCAACAGCGGGACTGGGGGACTTCCATCCCATGCATAGGCCGCCATTAACACCACAACACAAACCGCTGCGGCTCGTGTGGTGGCATGAGCGGGAAGCATGGACCGCTGATGAAAAGCATTGCATTGTGTTCAGTAAAGAGTCACGGTTCTCCACTACCCAGGACGGCCATCGTGGCAAGTATTCCGGCTATCTGGGGAGAGGTCCCATTCTTCGAACGTTTTGGAAAGCTACAATGGTTTTATTTCTGATGTCATGGTGTGGGGTGCCATTAGGTACCACCGAAGATCCCGGCTGGTACTGACCGAGAGAACTTTGACAGCACAACGGTACATCATGGACATCCTACGTCTTTGTACAAAGGGACTGTGGTGCCATTTTTCAACAACACAATGCTCGTCCACACGTGGCACGTGTCTCTATGAACTGTCTGACAAGATCCCCATATCTGTCTCCTGATAGAATATGTGCGGGACCACCTCAGGTATCAACTTCGTCCCAGTGGCAGTATCCAGGATATTAAAGACCAATTACAGAAGTTGTATGGCGGCTTTCCTCAGGAGAGGGTACAATGGCTTTACGACACCATTCCCAGCTGAATCAGTGCATGCATCCAGGCCAGAGCAGGAACAGCATCATACTGATTAAGTAGGTTCTCACTGCAAATTTCTTTGTAAGTTTGACTACTTACTCCTCTGAATTCATTAAGATTCATTTAGTTTCCTCCTTCTCCTCTGGGTGCTTCAGTTTTTTCATCAGGCAGTGTATTTTGCTTTACTAAAGCACAGTATTTCAAATAAAACCGTATTTTTTAATTCTTACAAATTTTATTTCTTATTCAAGTTAGAGGAGAGCGTTCAGGATGATGGTGTAGAATAGTATAGGTGTAACCGGGAAGAGGAGGGGGTCTGGCTGTGACAGACGATGTGTGGTGTGTGGTCGACGTTTTGTTGACTCGAGAATGGGGTGTGGGGGCAGTGGGCAGGTGAATAGGTGAGAGAGAGGTTTTTTTTTGTTTTTGTGTTTTTTTAGAGGTGGAGCCCTCCACCCCCACACCGGCATGATGGCCAACTCAAAAGGTCTACTGCCATCTCTGCATAAGGGTTAGTTTTCACTAAAGTGAGTTGTCGCAGGATGTGGGTACTGGGATGTTTGCGTACATCTAGTTAAGGTTAACCATTAATACACGCTCATTTGGAGATAGATTGAGTCGAAGTCGAACGGAGGGTATAGGTTTGAAGGGCAGAGGGTAAAAAGTGCCAAGGCAAGAGCCAAGGGAAAAAAAAAACCTCTGCGATAGTTAGGTCGGGTGGTAAGAGCAATAGCGGATGTCTTGCTGCCTGCGATAGGTCGTGCAAGGGTAGGCTTTGTTAGTAGTGGGTATCATGCATGTCGATACCTTTGACATTGTGCGGTCCTGTTGCTCGGCGGCTGCCGCTGGGTGCCGGTGATGAACTCTCGATCAGCGTCAGCAACCTGCAACAGCTAGGTTTATCATCGTTTTTGTGTCCGATAGGTCATATGTCGGATTCACAATGAAGGGTGATGTTGGCGATTTGTTTGTGCGTCAGTGGGCGAGGTCGTCGGTTTCCCTGCTGTGGCCTGTAGTTCGGCACTAATCGCAGCTGGTAATTTACAGTCACCGTTGCTGATATGCAGGGCCTTGCCGACGTTTGTCGCTTCTTGGTGTATGTTCGCTTGCCATAGATGGCTATGCCCTAGCTAGTAAACCGAGCGAGGTGGCGCAGTGGTTAGCACACTGGACTCGCATTCGGGAGGACGACGGTTCAATCCCGTCTCCGGCCATCCTGATTTAGGTTTTCCGTGATTTCCCTAAATCGTTTCAGGCAAATGCCGGGATGGTTCCTTTGAAAGGGCACGGCCGATTTCCTTCCCAATCCTTCCCTAACCCGAGCTTGCGCTCCGTCTCTAATGACCTCGTTGTCGACGGGACGTTAAACACTAACCACCACCACCACCCTAGCTAGTAGTGTCATTGGCCGCTTGTGCTTCCACCTATGTTTGTGGGAGAGAGGGCCTCACTTTACGTATAAGTACTTGCTCCTGGTGCCCGTGACTGTAGTTACACCTCTGTACTGAACGCTCAAACCATGTAAAACGTCGCCTAGAGTAGCACGCCTTGTTACATGCCGACGGCAGTCGACGTCTGCGTCGAAACCCACGCGAGGCGATGCATCCCATTTGGCAGTGGTGCGACGCTCGAGCATGAGATTGAGTTGTGCCGCTGTGGTTAAGCAGTCATGGATCAGGGTGGCTCCTTAACACTTCAGACGTCGGAGTCCCTTTTACGACGTGTCGTCGCCTTCGTCAGGGCGTTATGCGACTGTACACACCACTCTGTACGTCTCTCTGACTCCGTAGCTCGCGAACACATATCAAACTTTGATACACCTCATGATGACATCCACCGAACTCAGCATTTGGCTCGAATGAAGCAATAATGCTGGTTTCTCGATGACAGTACTCATCATCCTTCACGTACACATTATCAGCCAGATTGAAGTTAATGTTGACTAACGCGAACGGAATAGTTCTCAGAAGACCGTGAGCGATGATGTTTTCATTGGCTTCAGCAGTCTGATCGACAAATCCTAACTCATTGCCAACACTATCTTTTACGTCTTTGTACAACCTGACATCACTCGTCATAGTCTATTTCGGTAGCAAATTTCGACGTTATTTTTTTAATGTGAGGTTGACCTCAGTTACAGTACAATCTATCAAAACAACTTCTAATATTTCTAGATTAATCTGCCGTGTACTGGGACCATACTCGTAACCACCTGCATGAAGTATCCACGCTGTATGTAATTTATGTGAAACTGAGAAGTAAATGCTCGACAACGATCGGGCCTTACACAAATAATACTCTTCCATCACATTTGACTCAAATAAAGAAAGAGTTGTACGGCGTTGTTGTCTAGAAGACACAGAGGGCTAGGTTCGGCCGCGTGACAGGGAAAATGTTTCTTCCTCCACGCACAACGCCTCCATTCCCTCCGGTGTGTGAGAGTTGTGTCGTAAGTTTATCTGTTGACTGTTGTTGACTTTAATGGATGTGTGTACAGTGCGTTGAAATGATGATGATGAGAAAAGGGAGAGTTTGAAATCTGGTGCCGGCACATATCCCCTCTTGAACAGCACCGATGGGACCGCCGGGCTTAACGTCGTTATCCGAGAGGCGTTAACACCATGCATTCACTCCACGATAAACTGTGAAGTTAATTAGTTCGTTATTTAATTTCACGTTCCAGGGATCATTTGTGTAATCGATATTAATTATGTAGAACGAGTCATTTGACATTCTTATGATAGATCTATACATAGTACAAAAGTGTATGTGTAGTATGTATGTATCTATGTTCTACATCTAACCCTAAACCACTGGACCGATTTCAACCAAACTTGGTACACATCTCTCTTACTCTTTGAAAGAATCACTGTGGGTGAAGAACAGCCTACCTCCCAGAGAGGTGGTCCGCAGCACGGGTCTAGTGGCTAGCGTTGCTGCCTCTGGATCACGGAGTCCCAGGTTCGATTCCCGGCCGGGTTGGGGATTTTCTTTGCCCGGGGACTGGGTGTTTGTGTTGTCCTCCTCATTTCATCATCATCATCATTATCATTCGTGAAATTGGCTAGATTGGACTGTGTAAAAATTGGACTGTGTAAAAAAATGGGACTTTGTTCGGACGCTAATGAGCGTGCAATTGAGCACCCTACAAAGCAAACGTCATCCCAGAGGGATGGCACTGAGAAAGAAGCATAACTCCCGATGCACAGATATGCAGACTACTTTCATCCAGTATTTGAGAATAAGAGCACTTACTGACTTGCAACAAACCTTACACATATTTTAAACGTTTCCGAGACTTTTTCTCTCGGACGCCCCCCACAAAATGATAAAAGACAAAAAAGTTTATCGTTAACTTCATTTTCGCTGTTAATGCAGTAAAACTGCCGCATCAGGCATGACCTTTTAATTTATTACTTCTTTACTAATAACTGTGTGTGCAACACAGTTTGCAGACAATATTCTAATATACCTCTGAATGTACTTGCAAAAATATATAATTGTACGACACACAATTCAGGAGATATAACGTCATAAACACTGAGATGCGTGAAACACTGCCGCATCATGCATGACCTTTCAATTTTTCACTTCTTTACTATTAACTCTATTCGCATCACATTTCATAGACA
This sequence comes from Schistocerca nitens, assembly GCF_023898315.1. Classification (NCBI taxonomy): domain Eukaryota; kingdom Metazoa; phylum Arthropoda; class Insecta; order Orthoptera; family Acrididae; genus Schistocerca; species Schistocerca nitens. The sequence continues at coordinate 356,919,455 of NC_064614.1, read as the reverse complement.
GTATCCAGTATATCTACAAAATTATATCCTTGTCGGACACATAGTTCAGGAGCCGTCATTAAGCACTGAGCTGCGTGAAAGCGAGATCGCAGGGCAAAATTCGTTATAAATACAGGTGAAATATGTGTGAAATATGTTAAATATACGTGAAATATATGTGCGTACGTGGGAAAAGCCACGGATAACACGCTCCTCCAAAAACCCCGGATCGATTTCAACCAAACTCGGTACATATATTACTTACTATCTGGAAAGAAATACAGTGAGTGTAAGAACCAGCAACTTCATATTGGGGCAGATGGGCAGAACGGGAACAAATGGACACAGAAAGGTAAGAGAAAGCGATAGAAGGAGAAAGGTGGAAGGCGGAGATGGGCAGCGAGAGGAGGAAGGAAGAGAGCAGGGGAAAGAAGAGATGGACTAATATAGTGAAATAAAAACATACACGGACAACGCCGAGCACTCAGCTAGTTTCTATATAAATATGGCCCCATGCTGACCATTTACAAGCTCTTTATATATATATATATGTATGTAAATTAGTAATTCCTACCCACCATTTTTTACATATTACATAAATATAAATTCTTCTGTTGAATAGAAGGAGCTGTCAAGGATAAACTTTCTCAGGTTGTTTCCAGATTTAAGTTTGCCCTCTGTCAGACATTTTATATCATTGACCACATGATTAAGAATTTGCGTGGCAGCGTTGTTGATCCCTATATGGGCTTCTTTTGAACTGTAGTGAGTTATTTACCACAAACGTCATGAGGGGATACATGTACCATAAAGCAGTAGTCGAAATGCCTAACTCCTTAAACATAAGTCTGCAAGATGACTAGGGGTAATCACCAAACGTTATTCGTACAGCATGTTTTTAAGGAATGAAAAGTTTTTTTCTTGAAAATGAATTACCTCAGAAAACATTACTGAATGAAAATACGCCAAATGTGTTGACTTACTGATTTATCTCTCTCGAAGAATTGCAATGATTCAAATACAAACGTGGCTTAACTGAGTTGTTTTAGGAGTTCAATACAGTGTTTTTTTTTCACTTTAAATTGTCATTTATAAGGACACGAAAAATTTGTTAAGTTACCACTCTAAGGGCGACGATGACCTTGCTGTTTAGCGCCCTCCGCCATAAATCATCATCATCGTCGTTATTATTTCCCTGCCATGTGTTTCATTTCTCATTGGTGTTGCACCTCTAGATGTGCAGAACTAAGTGTACTGTCCTTTTGGAATTTAAAGCCATACCATTTGCAGAAAACTAATCAACGATACAGGACGGTTATATTTAAACTTTCGCTACTTGAGTCAGTCCAGACGGAAAACTGTTTGCCTATTGGTACCCAACTTGATAGGAGTGATGGTCAGAATGCCCTGCAGGGTTTGCGTTGTTAGCAGTGTTAGAGTCATGACTTGTCATCAGGCGGCGGTAATGGTGCGGCGACGCAGGGCTGAAACACAAGCAGTGTGCATTATTGCACTGTATTTGCGGACAATGGATGCAGGTCTGGACAGAAAAGGCCTCAGTCGTAAACCTGTTTTGTCAAATTAACAGCAGTAGTGCTGCTGTTCTTCGCGAATTCCAACGCATGAAAGGAATACGGAGAGGTCTTCTTTCTGCACCGGGTTGAACAACCCGGAAGGTCGAATTAACTGGCGATTTTGGAACTGCTCCTGGGAGAGGCCGACGGCCAATTGCGCCACAGATTGCAGAAGTTATTGTTTCCATGGCTGAGAATGCTGGACGCAAAGTGCGCTCTTCAAGCAGTGCACGAACTGTGTCACGACAGCTGAACATTCCATGGTCCACCGTTGTTTCGGGCAGCAGTAGAACCATCTGTATTGCGGATCTAGGCTGTCTCGGATGCAGATGGTCGTCACACTGAGCAACGTTTGTAACCTGGAACGTAAACATGGTATGCAATTAACAAATGTTACCCTCTCCCGTCAAAATTAATTTTTTTCGTTATTTCTCTTGCGCATGTTCTTACTAATGCTTCCACGATCATTGTCATTCGTTTTTCATGCGGAGGGGGGGAGGCACTCAAGTAGCGAAAGTTTAGTTACAACGACCCTGTACTTTAAAGAACATTATT